>NC_092713.1:257741596-258417651 GCF_047496885.1 Scyliorhinus torazame
ATAGGTAATATATTTAGGCTACCGTGTCGATCGCGAAAGGCTACACCCAGTAGCGGATAAAGTACAGGCAATAAAGATGGCCCCCGCATGCCAAGGCGCCAGGGAGCTCCGTTCTTTTTTAGGTCTCATAAATTATTACGAGTGTTTCATTCCAAACCTGCCTACTGTCCTGGCGCCCCCACTTCATTTGCTATTGAAGAACTGCTGCCCCCGAGTCTTAATTGTGGCCCAGGCAACAACCTTTAAGGAGGCAAAATGCCGTTTATCCTCTTTGAAACTGCTGACTCATTTCAACTCATCCAAACCGCTATGTGTGCCATGCGACGCCTCACCGTGTGGCACAGGTGCGGTCCTGTTCCATCATATGGACACTGGCCATGACCTTCCAATCGCGTCTACCTACCAGACACTGACGGCTGCTGAGAATATCTCTGCGCATATTGAGAAGGAGAGCCTGCCTGTGGTTTTTGGCATCAAAACGTTTTCATCACGACATCTACGGCCTTAATTTTGGTTATCAGAACTGACCATAAGCCACTGCTCGGCCTCTTTCGTGAGGACCAGGGTGTCTCCACCAATAGCATCTGTATGGATCCCGCTGTTAGCCACATATGCGTACTCTTTTGAACACAGTCCAGGGACATAAATTGCGAATGCGGATGCGACGGTTGACTTCCCCTTCAAATGCCTCATTTGAACGGCCCACGACTGACAAAGTCATCGCAGTCGTCAACTTCATGCCTCTTTGTGACTGCTTCCAGTGTCTGCGAGTGGACGCAGGCCAACCCTATACTGGCTAAGGTGTATCAGCTGGTGTTGTACGGTGGGCAGTGGCAACAGCTTTCAAGAGAGTTGAAGGCGTTTTCTTCCAAGTCCTCAGAATTAACCGTGGAGGAGGCTATCCTCCTATGGGGCAAAAGGGCATGCTTTGGATTTAAAGGATGTTCAGGCAGGACATCCTGGAGAACCCCAGATGAAGATGTGGGCCAGAAGCTACATTCAGTGGCCAGAGTGTGGATGCAGCTATCGAGGCGTTGGCTCAGGAATGCCTCATTTGTCAGGAACACCAGAAGCACCCCTCGGTGGTCCCCTTACATCCTTGGGAGGAGCCAGGTCACCCTTGAGCTCGCATTCATATGGATTTTGCTGGTCCTTTTTTTGGGCTCGATGGTTCTGATTATGGTGGACACCTACTCAAAGTGGCTGGAGATCCACAGCATGACATCCATCACATTCTCACTGACCATGGAGCGTCTACGTACTTGTTTGGTCTATGCTCGTCACGGATAATGAAGCTTCGTTTACAAATGAAGAGTTTGCCACTTTTGCAAAGTGCAACTGATTCGCCATGTCCGCACCACCCCTTATCATCACGCGCCGAATGGTTTAGCAGAGAGAGCTGTACAGACGGTGAAAAGGGGGCTGAAGAAGTAGACTGTGGGCTCGATGGATACCTGGCTGGCAAGATTCCTGTTTTCATACAGGACCACTCCTCGTGCCGTGACTGGGATAGCCCTGGCCAAGCTATTAATGGGTTGAGGGCTTCGGGCGCAACTATGTTTGCTGATGCCAGATATTGGTGCTGAGGTGCACCGTAGCCAACGATCGCAAAGGTGTGGCCCGGTTTGACGTCGATCTCTTTGACATTTCACACCTGACGACATGGTCTTCATTCGTAACTTTGCCGAACGTGCTCGCTGGCCCTCTGGGATCATCATTCATCAATGGGGACCTGTGTCTTATCAGTTTTATGTTCATGGGTAGTTTATGGAATGATATCCGGACCATATCCGCTCCTGGCAGTCTTTTCTTCGTCAAGTGCTGCGAGAGAGCTCGTTCTCGGATCCTCCGGTTCCATTGCTGGTACATCCTGCTGTGACAACTATATTTTCCCGCAATGCAGACATGCCTGCCGTCCTGTCCTCAGACTCCAACATGGAAACGCAAAGATCTGGGATCTCCGATGCCGACATCGTGGTTCCACCGCCCTCGGCCGATGATCAGCCTGGGCATTCCTGCCGTAAATGTTGTTCACCGGCAAGGTACACGCCGGCCAATCCTACTCCTCCGCTTGGCAGCGACCTGCCGGAGCCAAAAAGTCTGCTGCAAGTGCTGCACCGGTTTCTTCTTTTTCAATGATTTTTGCAACTTCGCTGATCATCGTCCTACGAGGGTATCTTCGGACTTTGTGGGCGGGGGGGGGGGGGGGGGGATTATAATAACCTGCACGGTACATACGGGGTGGAGATGATTGATTTCCCCTTGCTCCTGGAGGAAGTACAAACTCCCCCGCTAGGGGGGTCAGCCAGTCTGGAACCGACCGATCGGAGAGAGTATTGGTGAGGTCTTCCGGGAGTACTCATTGATATAATTGTTGTAAAACAAATGCTGTCTACTTTAGACTCCGTGAGCCTTATTAAACATTAGAAAGACGAGCAGTGTTCATTTCTTGGATAAAAAGGCTGTCAAGAATGGCTGAGAACAGGAAGCTTTTTGTGTGAAAGGGGGTAGGGGTGAAGGGCTGGTTTAGCACAGGGCTAAATAGCTGGCTTTTAAAGCAGACCAATGCAGGCCAGCAGCGCGGGTTCAATTCCCGTACCAGCCTCCCCGAACAGGCGCCGGAATGTAGCGACTAGGGGCTTTTCACAGTAACTTCATTTGAAGCCTACTTGTGACAATAGGCGATTTTCATTTCATTTTCATTTTTGCAAAGGAGATGTGGGAATTACATTTCAGGTTGAAAAGAGAGTGAGATCAATATATAGATGGTTCCAATCATAGTCTCTTTTCATCTATTAACCTTCCTATTTGTACTAAAGCCTTCAATTGAGACACAAAATTCATTATCCACTGATGTGCAGATCAAGTAATTCAGCTTTACAGTGCAAAAGAACAAATGGTTATGCAAACTGATGGCATTCAATGGGCAATAATGAATGTACTGTAGAATCACCACCAAGAGAGTGAAAACGATTGCATAATGAAAGACCTAAAGGTATTTTGTAAGATTGTTGTGTTTTAAACTGTTTAGTTTCAGGTAAAAAAGAGTCGTGAAGGGGGCCATGCTTTGAATTCTGCCCGACAAGCCTGGGTGATTTGGTTGCTATGGGGACAAGAGGAGCCCAGGTCTAGAGGCTTGCTGAGGAAGGTGCGAAGTTCTCACACCTGGAAAACGAAGCAAGGGCAGCTGTGTTGACAGTGAATAGACTTTGTCCCCAGGGTTTGGGGGCAGAAGAGAAGGGAGAGAAAGAGGAAAAGAACTGCAGTTGGTGTCGTCAGCAGAGGGAAGCTGTGAGTTCTCTGCGAGATACCAAAGTGTGATTTGCGAGGGAGGACACCCTCTGGTTGAAGAGATGCATCCTGCAGCCATCTAAGGACCCCAGGAAATTGGGGTAGAATGGAGAAGAATTGTCGACTTTATTGTTGGTAGTGAATTTGGAAACTGCAAAAACAGAGGAAGTGTCTTCAAACGGTCACTTAAAGTTCCTACTTTGCAAAATGGGGGGAAATAAACCCGTTGGAAGCAACTGTGAACTGTTTGCTATAAGGATTGTAATTCCATGATGAGTATGATATAATGTATAACTTATACATGAGGTTGTTGGTCGTGTTAAGGCATTAACAAGGTTACTTTTTCTGTAGTTTAGGGTATAAATTGATGCGTGTCCAGTCAATGTTGCTTTTAATTTGTTTATTGGTCTTAAAACCTGAAATCTTGACATGCAATTCCTGTACGTTGGTCACTGGGAATTACATGTTTTTTAAGTTAAAGTTAACAGTCTCTATGGGGATGGAAACATAAGTCACTGAGATAATGAAGAGTTGAGGAGAGAACAGAGTCCGGGGAACCCTTAAATTAACAGAAAAAAGAACCAGGCGTCAGGCCATCAGATACAACTGTAATTACAGAAGTAAAATTGGTTCATACTGATTAAAATGCCATGTATAAAGAATGATTTTATTAAGAGGGCCATCATAATAGTAGGTATGGCAGAACTATGATAAATCATATTAGCATCATGTGGTAGTATGTATTGGGGGTCATGTGGGACTGGAAGTCCTAATGTCATTGGCTGATAGATCCCGGGTCCTGGTTGGCCGTTGACCTCTAGCTCCGCCCTGAAGGCGGAGTATAAGAAGCCAGAGTCCTCCCCCGCAGGCCATTCTACTATCGAGCTGCGGGGGAACAGACACGCTTAATAAAGCCTCATCGACTTCACTCTATTCGTCTCACGGAGTCTTTGTGCGCTACACATCATTTGCATCTAAATTACTGACTCTAAACAAAGATGCATTACTGGATCTGATGGAAGGCAAAAATATTTCACAACTCTTCTAAGCCAGCTGGAATAATTCTCATAAATGCAACGTACTGTGGATGCTGCAAATCTGAAATAAAACGAAAAATGCTGGAAACTCAACAGATCAGGCAGCGTCTATAGAGCGAGAAACAGAGTTAATGTTTCAGGTTGATGACATTTCATCAGAACAACAATTAGGAGCCTAATCAAGATCCTGGGAATAAAAAATATCCTATTGAATGTAGATCTAGCAACATTAATACTATATCCGTGATTAGTGTGAACTTGAGACACTTGCACATTCTCCAAGACAGAAATCTGAGAATGACAGGTAAATATCTTTCAGACTAAAAGGGGCTACAAGTACAATTTTCCAAAGTGGTTTAATGCTCCATGTACAGCTGAACTTTAAAACTGTGCACACCAGGATCCAAGGCATTGCAGCTTTAAGTTTCTTACAGATTGGCTGACCTTTATCCAAGTCGTGACTAGTTGATCTAACAAGCACTTAAATGAATTAATCGAGAACCTATCCCAGCATTCTGCCTCACTCTCCGTACTGGATAGCCAATTTTATATAAACAAAAGAGAATGCTGTTCACTTCACATACAGTTTAATGGAACTATCTTTCCTCTGGCCTTATAATGACTGGACATACTTGAGTATGTGGTTTGGGAAGACAATTAATTGATATCGATCACACCATTTTTTTATTTGGAAAATTCAGTTAATACCATTTCCTATGCATCAATATTAATTAGAAAGAGTAATTCTATTCCACTCATATTAATAAATAGTTTTAGTAATGTGCGATTGCACAAAAAATATATGCTAATAGAATATGTTTTGACTCTGCACGATAAAACCATTTTCATTGTGATGTACAGGAGGCACGTGCTGTATATTATTTCTTGCACTAAAGAAGACTGTTGACCTTGGCTTATGAGTACAGTTTCTTGTTATTATTCCCTGCTATAGAAGGGATTAGATTCTTCCACTTCCCGGTAACAGTCGCATATACAAACAGTGATTTTAATTCACTTAGTGGAAAATGCTTTTCGCACACTAATGCATTGATTGCAATTATTGTCTAGTGGCAAATTATGATGCTAGCTTAAATCCACCATGTCAGAATACGATTTCAGAAATGACAAATACAATTATAATGTACGTGCATACATTATTAATATTGAAATCATCCATAAGTCACAATACTCCAAGTTACAGTTCAACATTTGCTACAAATGTTCTCAACTTTCCCTGCAATTTATGACATTCGCATTACTCGGAAGCTTTCAAATTGAGTTGAAATTGGGAAACACTGTGCTTTGCATTGAATAGTGATTGCATCAGAACATAAAGCTGAAAACAATTGATTTTTTTGTACAATTTGAGTTGCTTTAGCCTTGTACATATTCAGTTTGGACCAGAGGAGATTAACGGTTGTACATTGACTTGTTTACATAATAATTCCAGCACTCCCATAACAATTGTGGAATTGCAAACTCACCTTCACATTAGTCCATAATGGGACACCAGGGGCGAAATTCTCCCCCAACGGCGGGATGCCCGCCGACTGGCGCCAAAGCCGGCGCAAATCAGACGGGCATCGCGCCGGCAAAAAGGTGCGGAAGCATTCATGCACAAGTGCCAGCCACTGCCCATCTCCAAAAAGAGAGAACCCGGACCTAACCATCTCCCCATGACACTCAATGGCATTGCTATCACTGAATCTCCCATTATCAACATCCTGGAGATTTCCATTGACCAGAAACTGAACTGGATTAGCAATATAAATACTGTGGCTACAAGAGCAGAGGCAAGGAATCCTGTGACGAGTAACTCACCTCCTGACTCCTGTCCACCACCTACAAGGCACAAGTCAAGAGTGTGATGGAATACTCCCCACTTGCCTGGATGAGTGCAGTTCCAACAACACTTAAGAAGCTCGACATCATCCCGGTCAAAGCAGCCTGCTTTATTGACACCCCTTCCACAAACATTCACTCCCTCCACCACTAACAAACAGTGGCAGCAGTCTGTACCATCTACAAAATGCGGTGTGCAGGAACTCACCAAGGCTCCTTAGGCAGCACATTCCAAACCGGCGACTCTAGAAGGACAAAGGCAGCAGGTGCACGGAAACACCTCCACCTGAAGGTTCCCTTCCAAGTCACAACATCCAGACTTGGAAATATAATACTGTTCTTCACTGTCACTGGGTCAAAATCCGGGAATTCCTTCTATAACAATACTGTGGGTGTATCTATACCACATAGACTGCAGTAGTTCAAGAAGGCAGCTCACCATCACCTTTTAAAGGGGCAATTAGGGATGGGCAATAAATGCTGGCCAGTCAGCAACACACACATCCCATGAACAAATATAAAAGTAGATTCTATACTGCATTCGACATAAAGGACACTATTTCCCCCCCGCATCCCGCCGGATAGGAACGGGGCATGGCCGGTACGTCCAGGAGAGGCCTCTCCTGGTATTCCCGACAGTTGTTACGCCTTGCGACATCTAACCAGATCTCACGGGACCCAGACTTGCATAGTTAAGTGAGCTTAGAAGCCCACTTAACTATGTCTACACCAGATCGAACGGCCACCCAGCCACCTGGCATCTACAGGGATTGCTGAGGAGACACCAGCTGAGCGGTGTTTAGCACTGATCCCCACAGAATGGCACTTGGAGGGAGAGGTCTCCCAGGTGATCGGAGACCCCCGAGTGGTCAGCCTCTGGCCAGCCTGGCACTGCTGGTGCCACCCAGGCAACTTGACACTGCCAGCCTGGCACCCTCGCAGTGCCACATGGCTAATGTGCTAAACTGGCATTTTGTCCATGCCGGGGATGCTCTGAACATGTGAGGTGGGAAGTGTGTCCCCCCTCCCTGAGGACCCCCTTATAGGTAGGTTGGGAGTGGGGGGGGGGGGGTGTCGGCGGTGCGCATCAGAGGTTCGAGAGATCGTGTCGCCATTTAAAAATGACGCCCTGATCTCTTCCTGCATTGAGGAGCTCTGCTCGCGGAACTCCTCTCAGCATGAAATGACACTAAGTGCGTCTTCCACAGGGTGTTCCCCGCTGGGCCATTCTTGATGCTTCTAGCCTTGCTAATCCCACCCAGAATGGACTCTGCTTTTTAAAAAATTAAATTGTGCCCTAATCAGCCTTCATTCCTGCCAAGTCTCGCCCTCTTGAATTCCCTCTTGGAAGTCTTTCCAGCCCCTCTCCTACTTTAACATCCCCCTTAAAATTCACTCTTCGACCAAGAATTTCATCTCTCCTTTGCTCAATGTCCATTTATTGCATCAAAGGACTCGCATAATTTCATGGTATTGTTGCCGAAAGAAAATTATTTCTGTATCACAAGTACACACATACATTGTTAAGAGAATAATTGAAACCGATTAACACAATCAAGAGGAAAGACAGTAATAGTGGTTATTAAATAATGCGTAGGCTTTCCTTCCAACAATTGAAAAATTGAATGTGTTTTGTTGAATAAAATTTGGGATTTATCTTGTGGCTGCAGTCAGCTTCTCGAAAACATAATGTCACTGTTTTGGATTGGAATATTAATTTCACACTACCGGCCGACTCTAATTGCCAGTTTATTGTCTTTCTGATTGACAAGAAATAAAAGATTTCTAACTGTTGATGATTGCTGCTTAATCTTTAGCACTTTCAGAACTTTTACTTGGCTCGAGCATGATTGTCAATCAGTGTTGGCTTTGTCTGACAGAACTCTTGGATTTATTTGGTGATTGAAATGAAATGAAATGAAAATCACATTGCCACAAGTAGGCTTCAAATGAAGTTACTGTGAAAAGCCCCTAGTCGCCACATTCCGGCGCCTGTTCGGGGAGGCTGGTACGGGAATTGAACCGTGCTGCTGGCCTGCCTTGTGACTGAGTTCCTGCACTTAACCAACTGATGGGAATGGAAAGAAAATAGACGAGAAGCAGCGGTAAATTTATCACAACGTCAAAGTCCTGAAAAACGACTTGATTTGATCGGGCATCCTTGAATTCATTAACAAATCAATTTGAAATGGATTCGGAACCCAACATTTACATTTTTCCTGACATCTCTATAAATAGAACTGAAGTCCTTACTTGACTTTCTAGTCTATACTTCTGAGTGATTATCATACACACTTAGAGCTACAGATTCATCAGCCCTGATTTATGGTCTGTGATTGGCAGCCTGCCTGTGCCCGTTCACATCGAGGTGACCAAGACTAAATTTGTGTCCCCAGCTCATGGGTATGATTGGGGCACTGGCTTGTGCATCTCCAACGCTGTTTTCTGCTCCTCAACGTTGCAGGTGAGATCTGCACACAGGAGGTGACTCCCTCCCATCTAGGATGGTTGGCTGATCCAGGGTACAGGAAGCCTGCTCGATCCCCAAGCTGTCCAAAGATCCCTGCAATGGAAATTCATGGAAATTGAACAGCAGGGCAGAAAGAGGATCTATAGGCAGAGTGACATTGGAGGCATTAGTGGTGCTGACAGGCATGGGGAGACCCACCATGATCCCGTGGGTGTGCCGGGAGACCCTCAAGGGCAACACTCGGACAGAAGTGGACTCAGGTGGGCTTGAAAGTCAATTCCTGGAATGTGGACTGGGTGAAATCTGTAGCTGCCACAAGAGGTCTATTGACTTCATCTTGGTCAGTGAATGTATTTTGGTGACGTTTTCCACTCACAACTGCACGAGCCACTCACAGTGCTCAATGTACCAAAACACCCCTCACCCATCCAGCAGTGTTTCTTGGCACTCAGGAAATGCTCGTAACATACAAACACTCCACCCTCACCTTCACACCAAGGTCACCATCTCTTATTGCCTCCAGCTATTCAGTTATGGCAGGCACATCACCCAAAAGCAGTCCTGTACAATCACTTACAATCTTTCCAGTTTCTTGCAGGACAAAACAGAAGGAACACAACAGAGTGGACAAAGGTGCATCTCCTGAACCCTCCAGAGGAAATGGCTGTGCAACTCCACCTCCACCACATGCGGTCAGCAGCATCTTATTTTGTGGAGAACAATTTGGATGAAGGTTTATTCCTGCCGTATACTCTTCTCAACTCTCAGCTCACCCTTGATCTACTACTTGGTTGCTGATAGTATGACCATGGAGCTTTCACTTCCCACCCAGACCCCGTCCTCTCCATGTTTCTGCTTTCAGACAATCAAAAGCTGCCCAGAGCTCGGGAAGGAGGGAAGGAAGCAACAGCACAGCGTTAATGAAGAAGCATCGACACGCTATCTAGCATTAACTCACAGCCGTCAGCTCAGATACCGGCACAGCACCTACCAGGTTATGGAGTTGGGACCAACACACAGTGAGTCAACAGGCATTTGTGATGACAAGGATGCAGACGGGTTCTGCTGTAGAGAGCCTCAACAGAGCAGCATACCTGAGAGCAATAAATACACAGAGATGTTGGTGCATTGGTTGGCCTTTCAGACAGCCTCCTGTCTATCAAGGACATGGAGGAGTCTGATTCCAAGTTGGCAGAGGGAATGGCACAGCGGTGGCTTCCCAACTGCTGCTGTTCCATCTGACCATTGTGCTGCAGACCCAGAAGCATCAGAGCTGACCCCATTCCATAGCCTTTGCGTGGCAGTTTGCCTATTCCTCTGCCATTCCTGAGAAAACATTCCCTGACAAATACATCGCAACATCCAAAACACTTTCTGGAGAGTAAGCTCAGACAGTTTGCAATGGAAAAAGTTCCAAAAATCAAACCTGTAATCAGGATGCCTAGTCCTTTAAGGGACCACTAAAGTACAGGGCTCATCTTGCTGCTTCATGTCTTCAACGCAGGCTTTTCTAGGAATATTGTCCTGTATTCCCTATATTTGGGTTCCTGGCATCATAAATCAGCCAGGTGGGTCGTTTGACATCAGGATATTACCAATTGAAAATGTCCAGACGTACTCATGGGATGCACCTGTCCATGTTCATATCCCTGGAGCATGCTGTGTGGGCCACACGGATAATAACCAGTGGTGCAGCCTGCTCCCTGGAAAGCCAATATTCAAATTCTTAAGTCCCTAGTTTCAATTTATCCATTTCTGGCATCGTCTTTATCATAATTTGTAACAAATACTCCCTGTGTTTATTTAGCGGTAAATGCTGGATGCCAAAACCAAACATCCCTTTTAAAAGTTAGTGAGGTCATATATAATGACCGACTTCAACGTTTCTCGCTACTTTCTCTTTTTTTTGCTGGTAAACAGATGAATTTGCCAGCTGGACACTGTCGGCCAGTTTAGCTTTAATGAATACATTATAATAGACACGCAGACTCATCCCTTTGCCATTTTGAAACACTCCAGTGCCTATGTGCCACTAATCCCATTTAGAATGCCTTGATCACTATCAAATGACTGACAAGAATCAGAAAGGAAATAACCAAACTTAAATCTATACATTTGAGAAGTTGATCACAGACACAGTTTTGTTTCACTGGGGTTGGCTACAAACATGCCAGATCTGTTCAAATACATTACAATGAAAAACTTCTCTATTTATTTTCAGGTTTGATTTGAAAACAGCTGAGGCTCGCCATCTCTCAGTTATTTAAAATCACAAACAATGATAATTA
Organism: Scyliorhinus torazame; assembly: GCF_047496885.1. Taxonomy (NCBI): domain Eukaryota; kingdom Metazoa; phylum Chordata; class Chondrichthyes; order Carcharhiniformes; family Scyliorhinidae; genus Scyliorhinus; species Scyliorhinus torazame. The sequence goes on from NC_092713.1 coordinate 257,752,525, forward strand.
CAATCACTGCTACTGCCCAGTGAAGGTTTAATGCAGCCCAAAAGTAATAAAACGGCTTTCCTTATTTCTCCAACATGCACTGAGAACTGGTCAGCCTCTCAGCCCACTGATGTTATTTTGCCTGCCTCTGCTGGTTGCTGTCGCAGATGTACATTAGATCCCACAGCAGGTGCACCGCTCTACATGTATGCAGTTCGCCACCAACTTTGGATTGATCATTAGTGCCAAAGTGCAATTATAAACAGACCACAAAACTGCACCAGTCAACGATGCTGCCTGGATGGGCAAATAATAAATACGACGCCCCATAACAAAAGAGGCCTACTCTCAAACCCAAAGACTCTATGGTCAACTCTCACTTCCATCAATATATTATCTTAAAAAGTGTCATAGTGCAGCCGTCTATAATTTCCCGTTCTTAGCAAACACATTTAGATTTGCTGTCCCATGCACACTAGAAACATGCCAATAAATCCTCAGTGGGGTGCAAACGAAGCAGCTTAATATCTAGGTGGTATGAGGGTCTCACACCAGCGGTTAAGGAACAGTAACCAAAAAGCATGCTGGAAGGGTTGAGTCTTTTTTTTTAAAAAAGCTCTCATTGTGAAATATGACAGTTGTTTGTGTGAAAGATGAAAGGGTGAGTTAAAGGAGACACTGGTGGAACTTGTTAAAGATTTGGAAAGGGAATATTCTTGAAATTCAAGTGAGATGAATTTAAACAAAAGAAAACGTGACAAGTAAATAGAGAAAAATAGATGGAGAGAAATTTTGAAGTACACAGACATCTAAATCATTTACAATTCACATAAGGCTTCATTACCAAGCAATTATGAACAATTCTAATCAATATATTTTCCTCCCTAACTCAAATATTCTCCACCATTTTTCTGCAAATATTGATAAGTAAATCAGCTCATTGGATTGCAGAAAATTACATTTGTTAATTGCAGCTCAGGGTTGTCTAATATTTTGGACAGTGCCAGATGTGACAAATTGAAAATCCCGATATTGTTAATTGAATCTTTGATTACTAAATTAAGAAATGAGTAATAGCCACCTTTGTTGATCACATGACCTCAATGTTCATCATTGTTTAGGAAATCATGTTCATTTTAACCTTCCTATTTGTTGATAAAATCGAAAGATGAAGCTCAGAATGTGTAAGAATCTTTTCATTGTTGAGTGCACTTTGCTTCCTTGGTTCTAATTCATTGGGTGTTAATTGATAAAATGGTGTGTAACACAGGTGAAAGTCTGAGCCCTCAGCACTATGGATCAAGAACAACATCATATGGCAAGGGGAGAGATCATCGAGGTCAACTCAACTAATTGGAAAAAAAGCTCCAGAAGAAATAAACCCAAACTAATGACAGCTCCAACAGCGCCAGTCATGGCAATGGGCAATAATTCAATCATATACTAGATGGAGAACAGGCATAGGGCTGGTATGCTGTGTTGAATGAATCAGACCTGAGGACTGGGAACAGTTTAAAATTTAGCAAAGGCCGGGGCGGCATGGTGGTGCAGTGGTTAGCACTGCTGCCTCACAGCGCCGAGGACACAGGTTCGATCCCGGCCCCGGGTCACTGTCCATGGAGAGTTTGCACATTCTCCCTGTGGCTGCGTGTGTCTCATCCCCATAACCCAAAGATGTGCAGTGTAGGTGAATTAGCCACTTTAAAACGAACTGGGTACTCTAAATTTATGAACAAAAAGAAAAACAAATTCAGCAAAGGCAGGCTAAGGGATTGATTAAGAAGGGGAAAATACAATGTGAAAGTAAGCTAACAGCGAACATAAAACTGACTAAAAGTTTCCATAGGTATGTAAAGAGAAAAAGATTAAGAAAAACTAATGTTAGGCCCCTTACTGTCAGAAATGGGGAAATTCATAACAGGTCACAAAGAAATGGCTGAGGAACTAAATCCGTACTTTGCTTCTGCCTTCACAAAGGAAGACATGAATAATGTATCAGAAGTTCTGAGAAACACAAGTTTTAGTGAGGAGCTGAAGGAAATTAGTATTAGTAAAGAAATGGTTTTGGGGAAATTAATGAGATTGAAGGCAAATAAATTTCCAGAGCCTGATAATCTTCATCCCAGAGGGCCTCAGGAAGTGGCCATAGAAATAGTAGGTCCATTGGTGGTAATTTTTCAAAATTATTTGGGCTCTGGAATGGTTCCTACAGTTTGGAGGGTAGCTGATATAACTCCGCGATTCAAAAAGGGAGGTACAGAGAAAACAGACCAGTGAGCATAACGTCGGTAGTAGGGAAATTGCTGGAGTCCATTGTCAAAGATTTCACAGCCAAGCATTTGGAAAACAGAGCTATTATCAGACAATGTCAGCATGGATTTATGAAAGGTAAATCATGCTGGATAAATTTATTAGAATGTAACTAGTAGAGTTGACCAGGGACAACCAGACAATGTGGTTTATTTAGACTTTCAGAGAGCTTTCAACAAGGTCTCACATACAGATGAATATGTAAAGTTAAAGCGCATGGGATTGTGGACAGTGTTTTGAGATGGATAGAAAGCTGTTTAGCAGATAGGGAGCAAAAAGTTGCAATAAATGAGTCTTTTTCCGATTGGCAGGCAGTGATTAGTGGGGAACCGCAGAGATCTGTGCTAGGACTACAACCTATTTATTTAGGAATAGGAATGTTTTACTGCAATTGTATAGGGAATTGGTGAGGCCACGCCTGGAGCATTGTGTGCAGTTTTGGTGTCCTTATCTGGGTAAGGATGTTCTTGCTATGGACGGAGTGCAGAAAAAGTTTACCAGACTGATTCTTGAGATGGCGGGACTGTCGTATGAGGAGAGACTAGGTCAGTTAGGATTATATTCATTGGAGTTTAGAAGAGTGAAAGGGGATCTCATAGAAACGTATAAAATTCTAACAGGATTAGACAGGATAGATTCAGAAAGAATGTTCCCGATGGTGGGGGTGTCCAATACTAGGGAGCATAGTTTGAGGATAAAGGGTAAACCTTTTAGGACTGAGGTGAGGAGAAATGTCTTCACTCAGAGTGTGGTGAACCTGTGGGATGCACTACCGTAAAAAGTAGTTGAGGCTAAAATGTGTAATGTCAAGAAGGAATTAGATATAACTCTTGTGGCTAAAGGGATCAAAGGATGCGGGGAGAGGGGAGGAGTAGGCAGGATCAGGGTATTGAACTTGATGATCAGCCATAATCATAGTGAATAGCGGAACAGGCTCGAAGGGGAGAATGGCCTCCTCCTGCTTCTATTTTCTATGTATGTTTCTATGTACGATTCTCAGCATTCGCACCAATGATGAAGGAAAAGTAAAACTTACAACTTCTGGATGAAAATTTTAAATCTATACAACACTCTGATGCAATTTCCACTAGAATACCAAACTTCGGTGTGTTACAATCTGGTAACAAACCAGAAACGTTTTGTTTAAAGGAGACATAGTAAGAGATTAAAGCCACGAGATTCCGTAGTGTTAAAACAAAATAAACCTTATTTACAAAGTGAGAAAAGTAAAACAATTTACAATATCTATCTTATACTCTTAACACAGGAACATGGGAATTAGGAGCAGAAGTAGGCAATCCACCCTTCGACCCTGCTCCGCCATTCAATCAGACCATGGCTGATCTCTTCCTGTCTCAAATCCACCGCCCCACCTGTTGCTTATATTCCTCCAACCCGTTTTTCATCAAAAATACATCTATCTGAGACTTCCGGTGGCATATGCGAGCAGGGCGGCCGCATCAAGGAGAGCTCCCGCCGATGGCCACGATTTGCGGCGCTTTCGGGGATTTCCCTGATTCATCGATTACCGCCCCCCCCCCCCCACCGCCGACGGCCTTTGGGGCCGTCAGGGGCAGCTAGCGGGGCCAGTTTAAGAACTGGCGAAGAACCCCATGCGGGTGCCGGGCGGCGGGGGCTGAGGCGCTGGGTCCAGCACGGCGCGGAGGTCAGAGCAGTGGGGCCGGAGCCAAAAGGAGGCCGAGGCGGCAGGCCCGAGGCCAGGGTGCAATGTAGGTCGGATGTCCCACATCGGATGGCTCCCACCTAGGATAAAATAAGAAGGCTGAAGTCCGGTCCCAGGGGAACTCTGGGAGACTGTAAAGGAGAAGAGAAAGAAGTTTTAAAGAAGTTACGTGAAAGTTTTTTTTTCTCCCCTTTTTCCCTTTTTTTTGTGTGAAGGAAGAAAAATTGCTTTTTTTTAAAAAAAAAATCAGATTGATGAAGGACAGGAGGGTGAAAGGGGGAAGAAAAGAAAGGGAAAACAATAAGCCGCTAAAGGATGCGAAGAGCAGCGTCGAAGAAACGAGGAAACGCGGGTTCGCCGCTGAATGAGAGGACGAGCAAAAGGGCTGACAAGATGGCGGATGCCGAGCCGCATGGTGGAGCCGCATTACTTTTGGTGGAGAAGATGACCGAGGTGATGGCGGTGGAGCTGGAAAAACAGTTTGCGAGGCACATGGAGGCCGAGAGAAAGGAGACGGCGGTCGCATTGAAGTCATTGGTGGAGGAGGCAATCGCCCCGGTGAGGGTAGCTCTGGCAAAGACATCGGCCGAGGTGAGAGAGCAGGGCGAGAAGATGAAGGAAGTGGAGGAGGCAGTGTCACAGCACAGCGACCAGTTCACCTCGATGGGGAACGAGCTGCGGGGGGTGGTGGATGTCAACAGAGGACTTCGAGCAAGCTCGACGACTTGGAGAACCGCTCAAGGCGGCACAATTTGAGAATTGTGGGCTTGCCCGAAGGGACAGAGGGCCCAAGGCCAACACAATACTTCGCTAAGAAGTTGGCGGAGCTGATGGGGGAGGGTGAGAACCCCTCCCGGAACGAGCTAAACCGAGCTCATCGGTCATTAAGGCCGAAGCCCAAAGTGAATGAGCCGCCAAGAGCAGTAATTATCTGCTTCCATAAGTTCTGCATGAAGGAGAAGGTGTTAAGCTGGGCGAAGCAGAAGCGCGAGGTGCAGTGGGATGGTGCCGGAGTTTGGATCTACCAGGACTTGACGGTAGAGTTGGCAAAAAGACAAGCGGTGTTCGGGCGAGTGAAGGTGGCATTGTACAAAAAGAGGGTGCGATTTGGTATGGTGTACCTGGCGAAGCTGAGGGTAATGTATAATCATAGAATCATAGAATCATAGAAGTTTACAGCATGGAAACAGGCCCTTCGGCCCAACCAGTCCATGCCGCCCAGTTTTTTACCATTAAGCTAGTCCCAGTTGCCCGCACTTGGCCCATAACCCTCTATACCCATCTTACCCATGTAACCATCTAAATGCTTTTTGAAAGACACAATTGTACCCGCTTCTACTACTACCTCTGGCAGCCCATTCCAGACACTCACTACCCTCTGAATGAAGAAATTGCCCCTCTGGGCCCTTCTGAATCTCTCCCCTCTCACCTTAAACCTATGCCCTCTAGTTTTAGACTCCCCTACCTTTGGGAAAAGATGTTGACTATCTACCTTATCTATGCCCCTCATTATTTTATAGACCTCTATAAGATCACCCCTAAGCCTCCTACGCTCCAGGGAAAAAAGTCCCAGTCTATCCAGCCTCTCCTTATAACTCAAACCATCAAGTCCCGGCAACATCCTAGTAAATCTTTTCTGCACTCTTTCTAGTTTATAATGCCAAAGACTTGTATTTTGAGACAGCGGAGGCGGCTGAGGCGTTCGTGAGGGCAGAAGGCTTGGGACAGGTGTGAGGAGCGGAACTGGAGGAGAGACTGTGGACTGTGTTTGGGAAGCTGGAAAATGTATAAATGTTTCAACTCTCTTTTTACTGATGTGTATTGTAATTTACTTCTCTTTGCATTGTTACAGAGTTCAAGTTAATGGTTGGGTTGATTGGCGTTCTGTGTTGCGATGGTTAAATATTATGTTAGTCACTTCCGGTTGCAGCTATGCGGAGCTAAGTCGCACATTCGGCAGCTCCCGCTAAAAACGGACTTTTGGGCTCTTTACAGGGCCACCAACGGAACTTTTTCGACGATTCCCGGTGTGGGAAGGAGATTGCAATAGTCTCCCGACAGTGTATGGCTTGGACCATGAGCGGGGCGACTAAAAAAGTGGTGGTGAACCCAAAGAAGGTGCGAGGGAAGAAGAGCAAAATAGCGGCGGGCGGGGACCAGGAAGCGTGGATGCAGTGGGCGCAGGACCAGCAGGAGGTTATCCAGCGCTGCTTCAGGGAGATTAAAGGGGACCTGCTGGAGCTGATGAAGGCTTCTATAGACAAGCTGCTGGAGACCCAGACGGCCCAGGGGGTAGTGATCCGCGAGGTCCGACAAAAGGTCTCCGACAACGAGGACGAGATCTTAGGCCTGGCGGTAAAGGTGGAGGCGCACGAGGCGCTACACAAGAAATGGCAGGAACAGTTCGAGGAGATGGAGAATCGGTCGAGGCGGAAGAATTTGCGGATACTGGGCCTTCCGGAGGGGCTGGAGGAGCCGGACGTGGGGGCCTATGTGATCACCATGTTAAACTCACTGATGGGAGCGGGGTCCTTCCAGGGGCCCCTGGAGCTTGAAGAGGCCCACAGAGTGCTGGCGAGGAGGGCCAAGGCTAACGAGCCGCCGTGGGCGGTGCTGGTGCGGTTTCATCGGTTTGTTGATCGGGAGGGCATGCTCAGGTGGGCCAAGAAAGAGAGGAGCAGCAGGTGGGGGAACGCGGAGGTTCGGATATACCAGGACTGGAGTGCGGAGGTGGCGACGAAGAGGGCCGGGTACAATCGGGCGAAGGCAGTGCTGCACAGATGGGGGTGACGTTTGGCATGTTGCAGCCGGCGCGATTGTGGGTCACCTACAAGGATTGGCACCATTACATCGAGTCTCCGGAGGAGGCGTGGGCCTTTGTTCAGGCCGAGAAACTGGACACAAACTGAGGGTCAGGATGGGTGGCCGGGGATTGTTGTTGGGGTGTTATACTTTGAGGGGGGGGTTCTTTGCCCTTATTTCTGTTTGGTTCGATGAGGGTGGTTTGGGTGGGCTGGGCACTGTTTTGGTTGAGTCTGTCGGGAGGGCTCTTGGAGGGGGCTAAGTAAATGGAGTAGGGGCGGATGGCCAGTAGGGGGGGATGCGGCCCCGCGGGAGAGGGGGAGGCCCGAGTCGGGGGTGAGGGGACTGGGCCTGTAAAAGGAACGGCGACAGGGGTGGCGGGGCCGGGCAGGTGGAAAGCGCGGGCTTTGTCCCGCGCTGAAGGCTGGATGGGCCGGGGCCGGGGCGAGGAGGCAAGGGTTGTTTCCCGCGCTTGGGATGAAGAGGGAGGCGGAGAGCCTGTGGATGGGTAATAGAGGAGGAGGATATGTCCCACAATGGGAGGAGTCGAAGGAGAGGCGGGAGTAGCCGGGGTCAGCAGGAGTCAGCTGACTTGCGGGAGTGCAATGGGGGGAGGAAAGCAGCTGGGAGAGAGCCTAGTGGGCGGGGGGGGGGGGGGGGGGGGGATCGGGTTGCTGCTGCTATGGTCAAGGGGGAACTGGAGCGAGTAGAGGGGGTTGGGACGGGGGTCTGCCGCCGTGGGGAACGGGCCGGGTGTGGGGTGCGGGCGCGTGGCTGGCCAAGGGTGGGTTATGGCTAGTCGGCGGGGGAGAGGGGGGGGGCGTATGGCCCCCCCGATCTGGCTGATAACCTGGAATGTAAGGGGACTGAACGGGCCAATCAAGCGGGCCCGGGTGTTCGCGCACCTGAAGGGGCTGAAGGCGGATGTGGTCATGCTCCAGGAGACACACCTGAAGGTGGCAGACCAGGTAAGATTGAGGAAGGGGTGGGTAGGTCAGGTGTTTCACTCAGGGTTGCATGCCAAAAATCGAGGGGTGGCGATCTTGGTGGGAAAAAGGGTGTCGTTCAAGGTGTTGAGCATTGTGACAGACAATGGCGGCAGGTACGTAATGGTAAGTGGCAAGCTGCAGGAAGAGAGGGTGGTGCTGGTCAATGCGTATGCCCCGAACTGGGACGATGCGGGTTTTATGCATGTTGGGTCGGATCCCGGACTTGGAAGTGGGTGGCCTGGTAATGGGGGGAGACTTTAACACGGTGTTGGATCCGGCACTGGATCGCTCCAGGTCGAGGACGGGTAGGAAGCCGGCGGCGGCTAAGGTGCTGAGGGGGTTTATGGACCAAATGGGATGGGTGGACCCTTGGTGATTTGCAAGGCCGGGTTTAGGGAATTTTCATTCTTCTCGCATGTCCACAAGGCTTACTCTCGGATCGACGTCTTTATTATGAGCAGGGCGCTGATAGCGAGAGTAGAGGATACTGAGTACTCGGCGATCGCCATTTCGGATCACGCCCTGCATTGGGTAGACCTAGAGCTGGGGGAGGAGAGGGACCAGCACCCGTTGTGGCGCTTGGAGGTGGGGTTGATGGCGGACGAGGAGGTGAGTGAGCGGGTCCGACGAAGCATAGAGAGATACCTGGAGGCCAATGATAACGGGGAGGTCCGAGTGGGGATGGTATGGGAGGCGCTGAAGGCGGTGGTTAGGGGAGAGCTGATCTTCAGTAGGGCCCACAAGGAGAGGAGAGAGCAGAGGGAGAGGTATGCGGAGGTGCCAGAGGAGGGACTGCTGAGGAAGAGGCGTAGCCTCCAGGCCGTATTCGAACTGTTGACCACCAGGAAGGTGTAGATGCAGTGGAGGAAGGCCCAGGGTGAGATTTATGAGTATGGGGAAAAGGCAAGCCGGATGCTGGCGCATCAGCTTCGGAAGCAAGACGCAGCTAGTGAGATCAGGGGAGTTAAGGACAGGGGAGGGAGCGTGGTACGGAGTGGAGTTGACATCAATGGGGTCTTCAGGGACTTTTATGAGGAATTGTATCGGTCCGAGCCCCCATGGGAGGAGGGAGGGATGGGCCACTTTCTGGACCAAGTGAGGGTTCCGAAGGCGGAGGAGGGACTGGTGGCGGGATTGAGGGCCCCGATTGGGCTGGACGAGCTGGCCAAAGGGATAGGGAGCATGCAGCCGTGAGGGCACCGGGACCGGACGGTTTCCCGGTCGAATTCTACAAGAAATATGTGGACCTGTTGGGCCCGTTGCTAGTTAGGACCTTCAATAAGGCAAGGGAGGGGGGCGGGCTTTGCCCCTGACGATGTCCCGGGCACTGATCTCCTTGATCCTGAAGCAGGACAAGGATCCCCTGCAGTGTGGGTCTTACAGGCCGATTTCGCTGTTAAATGTAGATGCTAAGGTGCTGGCGAAGGTCTTAGCCACGAGAATTGAGGATTGTGTGCCGCAGGTGATTCACGAAGACCAGACGGGATTCGTGAAGGGGAGGCAGTTGAACGCGAATGTGCGGAGGCTCCTGAACGTGATTATGATGCCGGCGAGGGAGGGGGAGGCGGAGATAGTGGCGGCGATGGACGCTGAGATGGCCTTCGATAGGGTAGAGTGGGGGTACTTGTGGGAGGTGCTGAAGAGGTTTGGGTTTGGGGAGGGGTTTGTTAGGTGGGTTAGGTTGTTGTACGAGGTCCCGATGGCGAGTGTGGCCACGAACAAGAGGAGGTCTGAGTACTTTCGGTTGCATCGAGGGACAAGGCAGGTGTGTCCCCTGTCCCCCCTGCTCTTTGCACTGGCGATTGAACCCCTGACTATGGCACTGAGGGAGTCGAGGAACTGGAGGGGGTTGGTGCGGGGCGAAGAGGAGCATAGGGTGTCGCTCTATGCGGACGACTTGCTGCTGTATGTGGCGGACCCGGTGGGGGGAATGCCGGAGGTAATGAGGATCCTCAGGGAGTTCGGGGATTTCTCAGGGTACAAGCTCAACATGGGGAAGAGCGAGTTGTTCGTGGTTCACCCAGAGGACCAGGAGAGGGGATTGGCGAGCTCACACTAAAAAGGGCAGAGAGGAGCTTCAGGTACTTGGGGGTTCAGGTGGCCAGGAGCTGGGGGGCCCTGCATAGACTCAATTTCACGAGGCTGGTGGAGCAAATGGAGGAGGAGTTCAAGAGGTGGGACGCGCTGCCGCTGTCCCTGGCCTGTTGTTGATATTTTGAGAAAACCCGAATAAAAAATTATTTTAAAAATATATTATGTTAATGAATTGTATGGGTTACATTGTTGGTTTTGTGTTTTTCCTTTCTCTGGGACTGGGTGGAAGGGGACGATATACCTTGGCGGGAGGAGCCACCCGCGTTAGCTAACTCAAGTCAGCTACTGAACGGAGGTGAGGTGAGAGGAGGGCTGCGGACGTTGGAGCCTGGATAGCAGGCTTTAATGGGCCTACGAGGCGAGCGAGATGGGGGGGAAGGGATGGATGTTGGGGGATGTTTTTGTAGGGGGGGTTCTTGGGAGGGGGTGAAGGGGTTCGATGTTAACAATGGACAGGGGCGGGTCAGGCTTATGGGGCAGGGCCCAGTGGTATGGTGATGGTGGATAAGAAGGGTGGGGGGGGGGTGAGAGACCCCCAGTTAGGATAGTCACGTGCAACGTGAGGGGGCTAGGAGGTCCGGTCAAGAGTGCTTGCGCATTTTAAAAGTTTGATAGCTGATGTGGCAATGCTGCAGGAGACTCACTTGAGGGTGAAGGACCAGGTGAGACTTAAAAAGGGCTGGGTTAGCCAAGTATTTCACTCCGGATTTGACGGAAGGGCTCGCGGGGTAGATAGGGGCGCTGGAGGGGAGATTAGTGGCACTGTTAAGTGTATACGGTCCCAATTGGGACAATGTGGGATTCGCGAAGAAGGTGTTTGGGGCTATTCCTGACTTGGACACACACAAACTGATTGTGGGGGGGGACTGGAACTTGGTGCAGGAGCCAAGGTTGGACAGATCACGGTCGCGCTCGCTGGTCCCATCAGAGGGGGCGAAGGCGTTGGCTGGGCTAATGGTGGAAATGAGAGGGGTGGACCCTTGGAGGTTCCTGCACCCAAGGGAACGGGAGTACTCGTTTTTCTCAGCAGTCCATAAGGTATACTCGCGGATCGACGTTTTTGTGGTGGGGATGACTTTGCTGGCTGGGGTCGGAATACTCGGCAATTGCAGTGTCAGATCATGCTCCGCACTGGGTGGATATGGTACTGGAGAAGGGGGTAGCGCAGAGCCGGGGTGGAAACTGGATGTGGGGCTTTTGGGGAACCAAGTGTTCTGTGAGAAAATTGAAACGGTAATTAAGGAATATGTAGGTTTCAATTGTACAGGTGAGGTGTCGAAGGCAATTGTCTGGGAGGCTCTAAAGGCGGTGGTGAGAGGTGAGGGAATTTTGTTCAAGGCCAGAGTGGACAAAGAGGGTAATAGATGAGATGTTGGAGATAGATCGGAGTTATGCAGAAGATGGGGACCCAGCGAAGCTGGAAAAGAGGAAGGAACTACAGGCGAGCTTCGACCGACTGTCTACCAGGAAGGCAGTGCGCCAACTGAGACGAGCAAGGGGTGCAGTTTATGAACATGGAGATAAGGCAGGTCAGCTCCGGAGGGAAGCAGCGGAGCGAAGCACCGGCAAGGGAAAGGGCAGCACGGTAGCCTTGTGGATAGCACAATTGCTTCACAGCTCCAGGGTCCCAGGTTCGATTCCGGCTTGGGTCACTGTCTGTGCGGAGTCTGCACATCCTCCCCGTGTGTGGGTGGGTTTCCTCCGGGTGCTCCGGTTTCCTCCCACAGTTCAAAGATGTGCAGGTTAGGTGGATTGGCCATGATAAATTGCCCTTAGTGTCCAAAATTGCCCTTAGTGTTGGGTGGGGTTACTGGGTTATGGGGATAGGGTGGAGGTGTTGACCTTGGGTAGGGTGCTCTTTCCAAGAGCCGGTGCAGACTCGATGGGCCGAATGGTCTCCTTCTGCACTGTAAATTCTATGATAATCTGTGATAATCCATGAAATTCTTCAGGTGAGGGATAGGGCAGGGAAGTTGGTGGTGGCTCCGGAGCTGATTAACAAGGTTTTTGAGGCGTTTTATGAGAGGCTGTACAGATCAGAGCAACCTGGGGGAGACCGTGAGATGCAGGAATTTCTAGATGGGTTGTAGTACCCGAGGCTAGGAGAGGGGGACAGGGCTACATTAGAAGGAGCAATAGTGGAGCAGGAGATAAAGGACGCGATTGGGAGGATGCAGTCGGGGAAGGTGGCAGGGCCAGATGGGTTTCCGGTGGAATATTATAAAAAATTCAAGGATAGGCTGGCACCCCTGATGTTGGGGATGTTTGAAGAGGCGATAGGGAAGGGGGTGTTGCCACAAACCTTGGGGCAGGCATCGATTTCACTGTTGCTAAAAAAAGATAAGGATCCGACGGAGTGTGGATCATATCGGCCCATATCACTTCTGAATGTGGACGCAAAAGTATTGGCGAAGGTACTGGCGGGTAGGCTGGAGGAGTGCCTCCCGAAGGTGATAGGGGAGGATCAGACGGGGTTCGTGAGAGGGAGGCAGCTTTTTTCGAACATTAGGCGGGTTTTGAACGACTTTATGGCACCTGAGGAAGGGAAGGAAACAGAGGTGGTTGTGGCATTGGACGCCGAGAAGGCGTTTGAGCGGGTAGAATGGGGGTACTTGATGGCAGTTCTGGAGCGGTTTGGGATTGGACCAAGATTTGTGAACTGGGTAAAGCTACTATATAAAGAACCGAGGGCGAGTGCCTGCACAAACAACATCAGCTCGAGATACTTTTTTCTCCACCGTGGGACGAGGCAGGGATGTCCTATGTCCCCCCTGCTGTTTGCACTTGCGATTGAGCCGTTGGCCATCGCATTAAGAAGTTCGGGAGCGTGGAAAGGAATAGTGCGGGGTGGGGGGGGGGGGGTTAGAACATAGGGTGTTCTTAAATGCTGACGACTTCCTGTTATTTGTGTCGGAACCGAGTGGGACGATAGGGGAAATATTGGAGCTACTGCGAGTATTTGGGTCTTTCTCGGGGTACAAGCTGAACGTGGACAAGAGTGTGTACTTTGTGGTGTCTCGGCCGGGGGTGGGGGCAGGGGTGGGGGGGCTGCCATTCTGTAGGGCAGGGACTCACTTTAGGTATCTGGGGGTGCAGGTTGTCTGGGGGTGGGGGAGGCTTCGCAGGTACAACATCTCTAGTTTGGTGGGGAGAGTGAAAGCCGATCTGGCAAGGTGGGATGGTCTCCCTCTGTCACTGGCGGGTCGGGTACAGGCAGTTAAAATGAATGTGTTGCCGCGATTTCTGTTTATATTTCAGTGCCTACCAATTTTCCTGCCAAAGGCTTTTTTCAGGGATATTGAGGGAAGGATTACCTCGTTCATATGGGGAGGGAAGGTGGCCAGAGTGAGAAAGGTGCTGCTACAGAGGGGAAGGCAGGCAGGGGGTTTGGGTCTTCCGAACCTGATGTACTACTACTGGGCTGCGAATGTGGAGAAGGTGCGGAGCTGGGTCAGAGGGGTTGATTCCCAGTAGGTCAGAATGGAGGAGAGCTTGTGCAGGGGGTCGGGACTGAAAGCATGAGCAACAGCGTCGCTCCAGATAGCTCCGGGGAAATACTCAGGGAGTCCGGTAATAATAGCTTCATTGAAAATCTGGAGGCAGTTTCGCCAACACTTCAGGTTGGGGGCAGGGTCAAGGGAAATGCCGATTCGGGGGAACCACAGATTTGAGCCAGGGAGGTGGGATGGAAATTTTCGGAAATGGGAAGAGACAGGGATTAAGACGCTAAAAGATTTGTTTCTTAGGGGTCGGTTTGCAGAATTAAGGGAGCTGGAAGCGAAGTATGGTCTGGAGCATGGAGAAATGTTTAGATCCATGCAGGTTCGAGATTTTGCCAGAGAGGAGATACAGAGCTCCCCGGAGGAACCGGCCTCCACATTGCTGGAGGAGGTGTTGACGACAAGGGGACTGGAGAAGCGGGCAGTGTCAGCGGTGTACGGAGCTATTTTGGAAGAGGATAAGGCATCACTGGAAGGGATCAAAGCAAAGTGGGAAGAAGAGTTGGGAGAGGTTATAGAGGAGGGGGTCTGGTGTGAGGTGCTCCGGAGAGTAAATGCCTCCACCTCATGTGCGAGGTTGGGGCTGATACAGCTGAAGGTGGTATACAGAGCACACCTCACGAGGGCGAGGATGAGCCGATTCTTTGAAGGAATAGAAGATGTGTGTGTAGCGCACAAAGACTCCGTGAGACGAATAGAGTGAAGTCGATGAGGCTTTATTAAGCGTGTCTGTTCCCCCGCAGCTCGATAGTAGAATGGCCTGTGGGGGAGGACTCCGGCTTCTTATACTCCGCCTTCAGGGCGGAGCTAGAGGTCAACGGCCAACCAGGACCCGGGATCTGTCAGCCAATGACATTAGGGCTTCCAGTCCCACATGACCCCTAATACATACTACCACATTCACCCCTTGTCAAAAATGAACCCGGCGGGGTGATGCTTCGTATGGTGGTAAGGGTTTACAGGGCTGGTCCTGGGAGGAAAAAACATTCACATGGCAATACAGTATTGTACAATTTTGTCCTGTTTCAACTATTTACAGAAGGTATTGGGAGAAAAGCAAAATGTTCTTGTGAAAAGTCCATATATTGATTTAGATCGACGCCACGAGTCGGTCGGGCGGTCTGGTCGTCCGTGTCGATCGCCTCGGCCCCGGTGGTGGTGGTGGTGGTGCTTGTACCGGTGTTGTCGTCTCCGGGAGCCTTACGGTTTCCGCTTGGGCTTTATTCTTGGTCGGGCCTGAGGGGAGGGGAACCGATCCTCCTGGGAAGGGGGCGGTCGCAGGGTGCGGCGGTGGCAGGAAGGGGGGGGGTTGGGTGAATGGTGTCGGGGGGGGGTGTGTGTGTTGCCGGTGGGCGCCAGATCCCACAGGGAGACCGTGTCCTGTCGGCCGTCGGGGTACTCCACGTAAGCGTACTGCGGGTTCGCGTGGAGGAGGTGAACCCTTTCGACCAACGGGTCCGCCTTATGTGCCCGCACATGCTTTCGGAGCAAGATGGGTCCTGGGGCCGCCAGCCAGGTCGGCAGCGACGTTCCAGAGGAGACCTCCTAGAGAAGACAAGGAGACGCTCATGAGGCGTTTGATTAGTGCTCGTACATAATAGCGACCGGATGGAGTGGAGAGCGTCCGGGAGGACCTCCTGCCACCGTGAAAATGGGAGGTCCCTGGACCGTAGGGCCAGTAGGACGGTCTTCCAGACCGTGCTGTTCTCCCTCTCTACTTGCCCGTTCCCCCGGGGGTTGTAGCTGGTCGTCCTGCTCGAGGCTATGCCCTTGCTGAGCAGGAACTGGCGCAGCTCGTCACTCATGAAGGAGGACCCCCTGTCGCTGTGGACGTATGCGGGGCAACCGAACAGTGTGAAGATGGTGTTCAGGGCTTTAATGGCTGTGGCCGCGGTCATGTCAGAGCAGGGAATGGCGAATGGGAAGCGGGAGTATTCGTCCACCACATTAAGAAAGTATGTGTTGCGGTCGGTGGAGGGGAGGGGCCCTTTGAAATCGAGACTAAGGCGTTCAAAGGGGAGGGAAGCCTTAATCAGGTGCGCACCATCCGGCCTGAAAAAATGCGGTTTGCATTCCGCGCAGATGTGGCAGTCCCTTGTGACTGTACGGACCTCCTCTAAAGAGTATGGGAGGTTGCGGGACTTGATAAAGTGGAAAAACCGAGTGACCCCCGGGTGGCAGAGGTCCTCGTGGAGGGTTTGGAGGCGGTTAATTTGTGCGTTGGCACATGTGCCGCGGGATAGGGCATCGGACGGCTCGTTCAGCTTTCCGGGACGATACAAAATCTCGTAGTTGAAGGTGGAGAGCTCGATCCTCCACCTTAAGATCTTGTCGTTTTTGATTTTGCCCCGCAGTGCATTATCGAACATGAAGGCTACCGACCGTTGGTCAGTGAGGAGAGTGAATCTCCTGCCGGCCAGGTAATGCCTCCAATGTCGCACAGCTTCCACTATGGCTTGGGCTTCCTTTTCCACTGAGGAGTGGCGGATTTCTGAGGCGTGGAGGGTCCGGGAGAAAAAGGCCACGGGTCTGCCCGCTTGGTTAAGGGTGGCCGCCAGAGCTATGTCTGAGGCGTCGCTCTCGACCTGGAAGGGGAGGGACTCGTCGATGGCGCGCATCGTGGCCTTTGCGATATCCGCTTTGATGCGGCTGAAGGCCTGGCAAGCCTCTGTCGACAGAGGGAAGGTAGTGGTCTGTATTAGGGGGCGGGCCTTGTCTGCGTACTGGGGGACCCACTGGGCGTAGTATGAAAAAAACCCCAGGCAGCGTTTCAGGGCGCGCATACGTTCGGGGTCGGGGCCTATTATCCCATTGCGCACTACGTAGCCCAGAATGGCTAGCCGATTGGTGCTAAAAACGCACTTGTCCTCGTTGTACGTGAGGTTCAAGGCTTTGGCGGTCTGGAGGAATTTTTGGAGGTTGGCGTCGTGGTCCTGCTGGTCGTGGCCGCAGATGGTTACATTGTCGAGATACGGGAACGTGGCCCGCAACCCATGTTGATCAACCATTCGGTCCATCTCCCGTTGGAAGACCGAGACCCCGTTTGTGACGCCAAATGGGACCCTTAGGAAATGGTATAATCGCCCGTCTGCCTCGAAGGCTGTGTACTTGCGGTCACTTGGGCGGATGGGGAGCTGATGGTAGGCGGACTTGAGGTCCACGGTGGAGAAGACTTTATATTGGGCAATCCGATTGACCATGTCGGATATGCGGGGGAGAGGGTACGCGTCTAGTTGTGTGTACCTGTTGATGGTCTGGCTATAGTCTATGACCATCCTTTGTTTCTCCCCTGTCTTCACTACTACCACCTGCGCTCTCCAGGGACTATTGCTGGCCTGGATTACGCCTTCCTTTAGTAGCCGCTGGACTTCGGACCGAATGAAGGTCCGGTCCTGGGCGCTGTACCGTCTGCTCCTAGTGGCGACGGGTTTGCAATCCGGGGTGAGGTTCGCAAACAAGGACGGGGGTTGCACCTTGAGGGTTGCGAGGCCGCAGATAGGGAGTGGGGGTATTGGGCCGCCGAATTTGAACGTAAGGCTCTGTAGATTGCATTGGAAATCTAATCCCAGTAAGGTGGGGGCGCAGAGTTGGGGAAGGACGTTTAGTTTGTAGTTTTTGAACTCCCTCCCCTGCACCGTTAGGGTAACTATGCAGAATCCTTGGATCTGTACGGAGTGGGATCCTGCAGCTAGGGAAATCTTTTGTGCGCTGGGATAGGTGGTCAAGGAACAGCGTCTTACCGTGTCGGGGTGGATAAAGCTCTCCGTGCTCCCGGAGTCGACTAGGCATGGTGTCTCGTGCCGTTTATTAGCACCGTTGTCGTCGTCGTCTGGAGTGTCCGGGGCCGAGCTTGATCGAGCGTAATTGAAGCGAGACGTGGTTGTAGTAGCGGAGTGGGGTCCGTTGTTGCCGTCCAAGATGGCGTCGGGATGAACAAAATGGCCGCCCCATACATCGCACATGGCTGGGGGGTCACAAGATGGCGGTGGGGGTGGACAAAATGGCCGCCCCCACGCGTCGTAGAGGTTTGGGGTGGTCCAAGATGGCGGCGCCCTTCCTCCCCTCGTGGTGGCCGGGACCCAAGATGGCGGCGTCTGCAGGTCGCACATGGGGCGCTGGAGGGGTTGGGGAGCGTTAGGACCGCGCGGGGCTCCCTCATCTCCGGGGACAGCGGTGGTCGGGACCCAAGTTGGTAGCGCCGGCGGGTCAGGCGTGGGGCGCGGGTGGGGGGGTTAGGGGGGCGTTAGAAACGCCCAGATCTCCCTCTTCTCCGTGGGGAGTGGTGGTCGGGACCCATAGTGGTAGCGCCGGCGGGTCATACATGGGGTGTGGGGGGGGGTTGGGGAGCGTAATCGGCGTGCAGGGCTCCCTGTTCTCCCGGGACCGCGGTGGTCGTGACCCAGAGCGGCTGCGCCTGCAGGTCGTACATGGGGCGCTGGGGGGGTTGGGGAGCGTAAACGGCTTGCAGGGCTCCCTGTTCTCCCGGGACAGCGGCGACCTCGCGGGACCGGCACACAACCGCGAAATGGCCCTTTTTCCCGCAGCTCTTGCAGGTCGCTGCGCGGGCCGGGCAGCGCTGTCGGGGGTGTTTCGCCTGGCCCCAGAAATAGCAGCGGGCGCCCCCGGTGCGACTTGGCGTTTGGACCGCGCAAGCCTGTGGGGTGTCCGGGGGGGGGGGGGGGTGGGTTTGTCGCGACGGGTATGTACGGAGCCCAATGGGCTGCCGCGCGGTCGGGGCCGAAGGCGCGGGTATTACGCGCGGCCACGTCTAGGGAGGCTGCTAGGGCCCGGGCCTCTGAGAGTCCTAGCGACTCTCTTTCTAGAAGTCTTTGGCGGATTTGGGAGGAATTCATACCTGCCACAAAAGCATCGCGCATTAACATGTCCGTGTGTTCATTTGCGTTCACCGAAGGGCAGCTGCAGGCTCGTCCCAAAATCAGCAGCGCGGCGTACAATTCGTCCATCGATTCTCCGGGACCTTGCCGTCTCGTCGCGAGCTGGTAGCGAGCGTAGATTTGGTTAACTGGGCGGACATAGAGACTTTTCAGTGCTGCGAACGCCGTCTGGAAATCCTCCGAGTCTTCGATGAGGGAGAAGATCTCCGTGCTTACCCTCGAGTGCAGGACCTGTAGTTTTTGGTCTTCTGTGACCCGGCCGGTGGCCGTTCTGAGGTAGGCCTCGAAACAAGTCTGCCAGTGCTTGAAGGCTGCTGCCGTGTTCACTGCGTGGGGGCTGATCCTCAGGCATTCCGGAATGATCCTGAGCTCCATAGTCCTTTTTAGGCACGCTTAATAAATTGTAGCGCACAAAGACTCCGTGAGACGAATAGAGTGAAGTCGATGAGGCTTTATTAAGCGTGTCTGTTCCCCCGCAGCTCGATAGTAGAATGGCCTGCGGGGGAGGACTCCGGCTTCTTATACTCCGCCTTCAGGGCGGAGCTAGAGGTCAATGGCCAACCAGGACCCGGGATCTGTCAGCCAATGACATTAGGGCTTCCAGTCCCACATGACCCCTAATACATACTACCACAGTGTGTGAGCGTTGCGGGGGGGGGGGGGGGGGGGCGCTAATCACGTTCATATGATTTGGTCCTGTCCAAAGCTAGAGGATTACTGGAAGGAGGTTTTTCGGGTAATTTCCAAGGTGGTGCATGTGAAACTGGACCCGGGTCGCCGGGAAACCATATTCGGGGTGTCGGACCAGCCAGGGTTGGAAACGGGAGCGGAGGCAGATATCGTAGCCTTCGCCTCGTTGATCGCCCAAATGCCGATCCTGTTGGGATGGAGAGCAGCCTCTCCACCCTGTGCCCTGGCGTGGTGGGGGAACCTGTTGGAATTCTTGACTCTGGAGATGGTTAAGTTTGAACTGATGGGAAGGACGGAGGGGTTCTACAATTCATGGGCATTATTCATTATGCACTTTCAAGAACTGGATAACATCGAACATTAGTTGGGGGGGGATGGGTGGGAGGGTTGGGGGGGGAGGGGGGCTGTGTGTATTAAGGGTGACTATGGGTAATCCCTGATTCCTTTGTGCCATTTGGTTATGTAAACATGCGGGCTAATGTTTGGGGGTTGGTGGGAGGATGGGATCGTTGTTATTGTTATTGGGATTGACATATTTGTTGCTGATCATTGTTTATTATTGGTGGGTGTAAATTTGGGAGAAAATGTGAAAATGGAGGAGAATAAAATTATTTTAAAAACTATATATATATCTATCTCCTTGAAACCATATAGAGACTCAGATTCCACCGCACTATGGGGCAGCAAGTTCCACAAATGCACTACCCTCTGCGAGAAGTAATAATAATCTTTATAGTGTCACAAGTAGGGTTACATTAACACTGCAACAACGTTACTGTGAAAATCCCCTAGTCGCCACAGTCCGGCACCCATTCGGATGCACTGAGGGAGACTTCAGAATGTCCAACTTTCAGAACTTGTGGGAGGAAATCGGAGGAAACCCACGCAGACACGGGGAGAAACTGCAGACTCCACACAGACAGTGACCCAAGCCGGGAATCGAACCCGGGTCCCTGGCGCCATGAAGCAACAGTGCTAACCACTGTGCTACTGTGCTGCCCATAGTTTCTCCTCATCTCAGCTCTAAATCTACCACCTCTCATCCTATATCTGTGACCTCTCATTCTAGATTGCCCCACAAGGGGGAACATTTGGTCTACGTTTACTTTATCAACCCCACTTAGTATTTTATACACCATGATTAGATTCCCTCTCAAGCTTCCAAACTCCAGTGAGTATAAGCCCAATCCGTTTAATTTCTCCTTATACGTCAACCTTTTCATCCCCGGAATCAATCTGGTGAACCCCCTCTGAACAGCCTCCAATGTCACATCCTTCCTCAAATAAAGGGACCAAAACTGGACACAATGCTCCAGCTGTGGTCTCACCCACACCCTATACAATTGCAACAACAGAGATAAATAGGAATCAACAGTCAAAGTGGTCAAACACATCAAACTGCACAATAAACAATCGATGCAACCAAGACAGATCCCACCGATTGCTCAACAAATCACCTCGATGTCAAGGTCGACAATAACTTATGCAATCTCATGAAATGTCAGATTTCCTCAAGGGATGGCAAGCGTACAATTTTGAAGATTCCATCAAAGGCTTCTCTGACCTGGACTCAACAAAGGTTCAAACTATTCTCCTAAGGCTGCCTTTCATGGGATCCACAAAGCTGCACACCAGCACCGACTTATGAGCACAGTTCCAGCTCTTCAGCCTCACTGAGCAGAACACCACTGCCCCAATGGCCTGTCGCATGGAGTCAATGACCTTCTGCTGCCTTTTCAGCACTCCACAGCTTCTCTGAGCCATAACTATATGGAGCCATTTTCTGCCTGGAGTCTCTTTCTTTGCTCCTTTCCCAGGGGTTCCTCTCCTCCTCTGGGTTCCACCCTCCCCCCAACTCCCCCGCCGATAGTTCTCCTTTCTATACCTGGACTCCCTTGTCATGGTGCCAAACTGGTTCATGTGGTTGCTGTTTTCACGCCACGTGGACACACTACTTGGCCCCTGCAGCTGTCAAACAAAATGCCGAAAACTGAGCTTGCACGACTTATCATCCTGCTGAGGTCCACACAGGCTCTAGAACTCTTGGAAATGTAGGCATCAACCTCAGCCTAGATTAGGTGATAAAGACAGGCAGCGATGTTTTTGTGGAGGATGATGATGGGAGATGTTTCTTAAGTTCATGCTGGTCAGGCTTTTTATTGAAGAATGTGAGTAGGAGGGAAATGTGACCAATCATGTGCTTGCTGCTGTCCAATCCCAGTTAATGTTGTGCAGAGAATAGACAGCCTGTGGCAGTGGCAAACCTATTGAATCCTGCAATCCTGCGGAAGGTATTTGGATATACTTGCAATGCATTCATCACTTGATTTATGGTACTCAAATCCAAATGCTCCCCGTCTCCGCAAAATAGCTGAAGTTTAGAGAACGGCTTTCAAAGTTTAAGAACCTGGGTAAGAATCACTGACACTTTGAATGTTATGATGTGGAGATGTCGGCGTTGGACTTGGGTGGGCACTGTAAGAAGTCTTACAACACCAGGTTAAAATCGAACAGGTTTATTTGGAATCACTACCTTTCGGAGCCGCAGCTCCCTCACCTGACGAAGGTACAATGCTCTGAAAGCTGGTGATTGCAAACAAACCTGTTGGACTTTAACTTGGTGTCGTAAGACTTCTTACTTTGAATGTTATTTACACTGCACACGTATCTGAACATTATTTTTTGGCCAAGCTTCAGACAATCAACAAAATGAATAAATCCCACAAGTATTAATTCAGCCAAACATTCATCCGGCCTGGTGATGTTACAATTTCAGTTCCTAACCCATTTATAAAATGTAACCAAGTTTTGTGCAAAAAAGAGTTTTCAAACACAGCTGTGTCTTTGAAAGCAGCTTAATCTGCCCTGCAATTTATTTCTGAACAAACTGTCTTAGCAAATCTGCATATTTTGATGATTCACATTGGGACTTATGCTGTGTTAATAACACAGTGCCCACTAATTATAACATGCAACAAAAGGTACAAGCTGAGCTCCATGAAAGTAAATACACTATATTGGTTATTATAATACATCTTCCTCATTTCAACATTTACTAAGATACCAAAGTTCTTTCAAATACTTTACTCAATCCTGGAATTTCTGGTTGATGCAGGGTGCAATAAAGTTGTTTTTAAATCAAGCTAACTTCAACGTGCGTAGTGCTAAATTTCCCTGGAGATTTAGTAAAATCCTCTCTCATTATGAAAACTTCAAAGTTCAGTTCAATCAACTCGCACCAATTGCTACTACATGCCAGTCAGTAATGAAAAGTGAAAACCTCAAAGTTAAACAAATTTGGCTTTTGCTGTGCAGCTATCTTCATTATAAACTGCAGCTGTTAATCATATGGCACAACTTTCAAGTGAGTGGAATCAGTCAGGGAACCGCAATTCAAATTTTAAATGAATACACCTTCCTCTACAAAAACCTTTATGGAAGAACACCATCAACAAGCACCGACATTAAAAAGTCTCAACATTTTCAGTACAATTAGTTCTAATAATCAAGTTAGAGATGTGTAAAATCATTCTGTAGTTCTATACAGTGCTTTCTTTTCATTCTTTCAGGGACTCGTGTGTTGCTGGCAATTATTGCCCAATGCTAACTGCCCTTGAGAAGATGGTGATGGGAGCCACCATCTTGAACCGCTGCAGTCCACGTGGTGTAGGTACATCCGTTATGAAGGAAGTTCCAAGATTTTGATCCAGCAACAGTGAAAAAATGGTGATATTGTCCCAAGTCAGAGCAGTGTGTGGCTTGGAGGGGAGCTTTCAGGCGCTAGCGTTCCCATGCATTCATGCCCTTATCCATCTAGGTGTTAGAAGTTCTGTCGAAGGAACATTGGCGAATTGGTGCACAGCATCTTGTATGTGGTACACACCATTGTCACTATGTGTCCATGGTGGAGGGAGTAAGTGTCTAAGGTGATTGATAGGGTGCTGATCGTGTGGGCTGCTTTGTACTCGATGATATCAACCTCTCGAGTGTTGCCGCAGCCACGCTCATCATACCTCTGACTTCTGCATTGTAGATGGTAGACAGACTTTGGGGAGTGGAGAAGTGGGTTCTACTTGTAAGGATCCAGCAGTTAATCCCCGTCTATCCCTTGTTTTTTTCCCTTTTAATTTCTGTTATTTTGCTATTCCAATTTTTGTTCTTGGACAATGAATGGGACCCATGCCTTTAAGGTGAACTGTACCTTTAATTTTAAAAACGGAAACTCCAAAGGATATGCTTTTTGGTCTGACATCAGTGATGACACATCTTGATGGCCTTGGCTGATGGCCAATGAGCTGTTTACATTGCTGGGCCACTTGCTGAACTTGATACTGATTGGTGCTGACTGTTCTGGAATGTTCTGCAGGGCTAGGAAAGTTTGAGCTTGGTTTCAGTTTTAAAAATCGAGCAGCAGATCAACACCTGTGCTGGAGATCAACCCCAGGAAAATGGATCCAGTCAGCTTTTCCTCTCTTTTTGTTTTTTTAAATAAATTTAGAGTACATAATTCTTTTTTCACAATTAAGGGGCAATTTAGCGTGGCCAATTCACCTACCTTGCGTATCTTTGGGTTGTGGGGGTGAGACCCACGCAGATACGGGGAGAATGTGCAAACTCCACACGGACATTGACCCGGAACCGGGATCAAACCTGGGTCCTCAGCGCCATGAGGCAGCAATGATAACCACTGCACCACCTTGCCGCCCCTAGCTTTTCCTCTTTAACCGGCCTATGAGAGTTTAATTCCTGAAGACAGAGATGGAGGCTGTTTTTCACTGAAATGTCAACAGACCTCTCTACAATCTCATGTCAGCTGCTTCTCTGATACTTTGCTTTGTCCTCAGTAAAGCTAGGGGACAGTCTGTTGAGTCTGGAAACCAGTTAAGTTCAAACAACAGGCCGCAGTTGAGGAGAATGTGAGACGGAGAGTCTGAAGAACTGAACTGGCCTGAGGTTGCTCTTTTGAGTGAAGGCACAGGGTAAAAGTGACTCCCCCAGAGGAAACTCTACAGCCTGGGAGTTCTGATTGAATGCCCTTGCCAGAACATCCTCATTAGCAATCCAACCAACCGGTAGGTTCAATCACTAAGCATCCTGGGAGGACAGCCTGCTGCAACAACATCAACATCCGAAGCAACATCGTGTTGCATTTCATAATGATCCTCTTATTATTTTACCCCTTTCCCTCCCTCTGTATGTGTCTGTTGTCTGTCTGTTTGGGTAAAAGGGGAGGGGGAAGGAGTAGAATAGCTTGCCATTATTCTGTTATAATTATTGTATGTTTCAATTCTTTTTCTGTTATAAATAAACAGTTGTAGTGTTTAACTTACAAATCTGGTGCTTGTAAGTCATTGGAGTAGTCTAGGGCCAAAGATCTCAGAAACTTTCTATGAATTGTTTGTTAATTCACTTGTGTTGGGACTTTGGGGCCTGTGGAGCTGGAATTGACCACACATTTGCCCAGGGTGTCTGAGTAATAGACTAATAAAACAGAGAGTACAGAAAGGGTCAGGAATCTAACTTCAGGCACAGCAGAAAAGGGGACAGCGATGAGAAGGGGGGCGGTCAACGCAGGACTGAGGGTATTGTACCTAAAGGCGCGCAGTATACAAAACAAGGTAATTGAGCTTGTAGTGCACATTGCAATTGCTGGGTACGATGTTGTGGGCATCACAGGAACGTGGCTGCAATGAGATCAGGGCTGGGACCTAAATATCCAAGCATATGTGTCCTATTGGAAAGACAGACAAATGGGCAGAGGAGGCGGAGTTGCATTGTTGGTACAAAATGAAATTAAATCGATAACAAGAAGCGATATAGGGTCAGAAGGCGTAGAATCTGTGTGGGTAGAGTTGAGGAATCGCAAAGGAAAAAATACCCTAATGGGAATTACGTACATAACAGTAGCCAGAAAGTGGGGCAGAAAATAAATCAAGAGATAGAAAAGGCATACAAGAACGGCAATATTACAATAATTATGGGGGACTTCAATATAGAGTGAAAGAGTTATAGATGTTACAGCATGGAAACAGGCCCTTCGGCCCAGCTTGTCCATGCCACCCAGTTTCTATCACTAAGCTAGTCCCACTTGCCAGCATTTGGCCCATATCCCTCTACACCCACCCTGCCCATGTAACTCTCTAACTGCTTTTTAAAGGACAAAATTATACCTGCCTCTA
Source organism: Scyliorhinus torazame (assembly GCF_047496885.1). Classification (NCBI taxonomy): domain Eukaryota; kingdom Metazoa; phylum Chordata; class Chondrichthyes; order Carcharhiniformes; family Scyliorhinidae; genus Scyliorhinus; species Scyliorhinus torazame. Next base: position 257,777,647 of record NC_092713.1, read on the forward strand.
CACTGCCTCTGACAGCCCATTCCAGATGTTCACCACCCTCTGCGTGAAGAAATCTCCCCTCTGGTCTGTTTTATATCTCTCTCCTCTCACCTTAAACCTCTGCCCTCTAGTTCTCGACTCCTCTACCTCAGGGAAAAGATGTTGACTATATACCTTATCCATGCTCCTCATTATTTTATAGACCTCTATAAGATCACACCTAAGCCTCCTACGCTCCAGGGAAAAAAGTCCCAGCCTATCCAGCCTCTCCTTAACTCCTTATAACCATCAAGTCCTGGCAGCATCCTGGTAAATCTCTTCTGCACTCTTTCTAGTTTAACAATATTCTTTCTACAATAGGGTGACCAGAACTGAACACAGCATTCCATGTGTGGTCTTACCAATGTCTTGTACAACTTTAGAACATAGAACATTACAGCGCAGTACAGGCCCTTCGGCCCCCGATGTTGCGCCGACCTGTGAAACCACTCTAAAGCCCATCTACACTATTCCCTTATCATCCATATGTCTATCCAACGACCATTTGAATGCCCTTAGTGTTGGCGAGTCCACTGCTGTTGCAGGCAGGGCATTCCACGCCCTTACTACTCTCTGAGTAAAGAACCTACCTCTGACCTCTGTCTTATATCTATCTCCCCTCAATTTAAAGCTATGTCCCCTCGTGCTAGACATCACCATCCGAGGAAGAAGGCTCTCACTGTCCACCCTATCCAATCCTCTGATCATCTTGTATGCCTCAATTAAGTCACCTCTTAACCTTCTTCTCTCTAACGAAAACAGCCTCAAGTCCCTCAGCCTTTCCTCATAAGATCTTCCCTCCATACCAGGCAACATTCTGGCAAATCTCGTCTGCACCCTTTCCAATGCTTCCACATCCTTCCGATAATGCGGCGACCAGAATTGCACGCAATACTCCAAATGCGGCCGCACCAGAGTTTTGTACAGCTGCGACATGACCTCATGGCTCCGAAACTCAATCCCTCTACCAATAAAAGCTAACACACCGTACGCCTTCTTAACAACCCTCTCAACCTGGGTGGCAACTTTCAGGGATCTATGTACATGGACACCGAGATCTCTCTGCTCATCCACACTGCCAAGAATCTTACCATTAGCCCAGTACTCTGTCTTCCTGTTATTCCTTCCAAAATGAATCACCTCACACTTTTCTGCATTAAACTCCATTTGCCACCTCTCAGCCCAGCGCTGCAGCTTATCTATGTCCCTCTGTAACTTGTAACATCCTTCCGCACTGTCCACAACTCCACCGACTTTAGTGTCATCTGCAAATTTACTCACCCATCCTTCTACGCCCTCCTCCAGGTCATTTATAAAAATGACAAACAGCAGTGGCCCCAAAACAGGTGCTTCTGGTACACCACTAGTGACTGGACTCCAGTCTGAACAATTCCCATCAACCACCACCCTTTGTCTTCTTCCAGCTAGCCAATTTCTGATCCAAACTGTTAAATCTCCCTGAATCCTATGCCTCCGTATTTTCTGCAGCAGCCTACCGTGGGGAACCTTATCAAATGCTTTACTGAAATCCATATACTCCACATCAACTGCTTTACCCTCATCCACCTGTTTGGTCACCTTTTCAAAGAACTCAATACGGTTTGTGAGGCACGGCCTACCCTTCACAAAACCGTGTTGACTATCTCTAATCAAATTATTCCTTTCCAGATGATTATATACCCTATCTCTTATCAACCTTTCCAAGATTTTGCCCACAACAGAAGTAAGGCCCACTGGTCTATAATTACCGGGGTTGTCTCTACTCCCCTTCTTGAACAAGGGGACAACATTTGCTATCCTCCAGTCTTCTGGCACTATTACTGTAGACAAAGATGACTTAAAGATCAAAGCCAAAGGCTCAGCAATCTCCTTCCTAGCTTCCCAGAGAATCCTAGGATAAATCCCATCCGGCCCAGGGGACTTATCTATTTTCACACTTTCCAGAATTGCTAACACCTCCTCCTTATGAACCTCAAGCCCTTCTAGTCTAGTCGCCTGAATCTCAGTATTCTCCTCGACAACATTGTCTTTTTCCTGTGTGAATACTGACGAAAAATATTCATTTAGCACCTCTCCTATCTCCTCGGATTCCAAGCACAATTTCCCACTACTGCCCTTGACTGACCCTACTCTTACCCTAGTCATTCTTTTATTCCTGACATATCTATAGAAAGCTTTAGGGTTATCCTTGATCCTACCTGCCAAAGACTTCTCATGTCCCCTCCTGGCTCTTCTTAGCTCTCACTTTAGATCCTTCCTAGCTAACTTGTAACTCTCGAGCGCCCTAACTGAACCTTCATGTCTCATCTTTACATAAGTCTCCTTCTTCCTCTTGATAAGTGTTTTGACTGCTTTAGTAAACCACGGTTCCCTTGCTCGACCACTTCCTCCCTGCCTGACAGGTACATACTTATCAAGGACACGCAGTAGCTGTTCCTTGAACAAGCTCCACATTTCCATTGTGCCCATCCCCTGCAGTTTTCCTCTCCATCCGATGCATCCTAAGTCTTGCCTCATCGCATCATAATTGCCTTTCCCCAGATATAACTCTTGCCCTGCGGTATATACCTATCCCCTTCCATCACTGAAGTAAACGTAATCGAATTGTGGTCACTATCACCAAAGTGCTCACCTACCTCCAAATCTAACACTTGTCCTCGTTCATTACCCAGTACCAAATCCAATATGGCCTTGTCTCTCGTTGGCCTATCTATATTCTGTGTCAGGAAACCCTCCTGCACACATTGGACAAAAACGGACCCATCTAAAGTACTCAAACTATAGCGTTTCCAGTCAATATTTGGAAAGTTAAAGTCCCCCTTAACAACTACCCTGTTGCTTTCGCTCCTATCCAGAATCACCTTTGCAATCCTTTCCTCTACATCTCTGGAACTTTTCGGAGACCTATAGAAAACCCCTAACAGGGTGACCTCTCCTTTCCTGTTTCTAACCTCAGCCCATACTACCTCAGTAGACAAGTCCTCATCAAACGTCCTTTCTGCCACCGTAATACTGTCCTTGACTAACAATGCCACCCCTCCCCCTCTTTTACCACCTTCCCTGAGCTTGCTGAAATATCTAAACCCCGGCACCTGCAACAACCATTCCTGTCCCTGCTCTATCCATGTCTCCAAAATGGCCACAACATCGAAGTCCCAGGTACCAACCCATGCCGCAAGTTCACCCACCTTATTCCGGATGCTCAATATGTAGCTGGACTGGGAAAATAAGTTTAGTAGCAGATCCCAAGAATAAGAACTTATGGAATGTCTAGGGCAGCATGGTAGCACAAGTGGATAGCACTGTGGCTGCACAGCAGCAGGGTCCCAGGTTCGATTCCCCACTGGGTCACTGTCTCTGCGGCATCTGCACGCTCTCCCCGTGTCTGCATGGGTTTCCTCCAGATGCTCCGGTTTCCTCCCACAGTCCAAAGACGTGCAGGTTAGGTGGATTGGCCATGATAAATTGCCCTGAGTGACTAAAAAGGTTGGGAGGGGTTATTGGCTTCTGGGGATAGGGTGGAAGTGAAGGCTTAAGTGGGTCGGTGCAGACTATATGGGCCTTCTGCACTGTATGTTCTATGAGATTTCTTTTGGAGCAGCTTGTGCTAGAGTCCACTAGGGACCAGGCAATTCTGGATTTGGTGATGTGTAATGAGGCGGCTGGATATCACACTTGGGGAGATTGGGATCAAAGGCTATGGGGAGAAAGCGGGATTAGGCTATTGAGTTGGATGATCAGCCATGATCGTGACGAATGGCAGAGCAGGCTCGAAGGGCCAAAAGGCCTCCACCTGCTCCTATCTTCATTGTTATGTATCTATGTATGAGGCAGACTTGACTAGGGAACTTAAGGTGAAGGAATCCTTTGCGGGCAGTGACCACGGGCGGGATTCTCCGACACCCCACCGGGCTGGAGAATCACCGGGGGACGGCGTGAATCCCGCAAAGACGCCACGACGCCGGCTGCTGGATTCTCCGGCACCGGTTTTCGCCGGGTCGGGAATCGCGTCGCGCTGGTCGGGGGCCGTTGGCAGTGGCCGCACCCCGGCGATTCTACATGATGGGCCGAGTGGCTGCCCGTTTTCGGCCAGTCCCGCCAGCGTAAATCAAACAAGGTCCTTACCTGGCTCTGCGGGCGGCCTGCTGAGTCCTCAGGGGGCGCGGGGGAATCTGGCCCCGAGGGAGGGCCCCCACGGTGGCCTGGCCCGCGATCGGGGCCTACCGATCTGCGGGCGGGCCTGTGCCTGGGGGCACTCTTTCCCTCCGCGCTGGCCGCTGTAACGGTTCTCCATGGCACGCGAGAGAAGAACCCCCTACGCATGCGCTAGGATCACGCCAGAACACGCTGGCGCTCCCGCGCATGCGCCAACTTGCGCCGACCAGCGGAGGCCCTTCGGCACCGGTTGGCACAGCGCCAACCCTGCCGGCACCGGCTGGCACGGCGCCAATCCCGCCGGCGCCGGCCTAGCCCCTGAAGATGCAGAGGATTCCGCACCTTCCGGGCGGCCCGATGCCGGAGTGGTTCACGCCACTCCTCGGCGCCGGTACAGCCTGCCCCGCCGGATTGCAGAGAATCCCGGCCCACATTATGATAAAATTTATCCTGCAGTTTGAGAGGGAGAAGCTGGAATCAGATGTAATGGTATTACAATTAAATAAGGGTAAAAGTACAAAGACACGAGGGAGGAGCAGGCCAGAGCTGATTGGAAGCAGAGCCTAACAGGGAAAACAGTGAAACAGCAATGGTAGGAGTTTTTGGGGGTTATTCAGGAGGCAGAACAGAAATTCATCCCAAGGACGAGAAAGCATGCTAAGGGGAGGGTGAGGCAACCATTGCTGACAAGGGAAGTCATGGGCAGCTTAAAAGCAAAAATAAAAGCAGACAAGGTGGTGAGGATCAGTGGGAAGCCAGAGGATTGGGAAGCCTTTAAAAGCAAGCAGATAATAACTAAAAAAGCAAAAGGGGGGAGAATATGAAATATGAGCGTAAGCTAGCTAATAATATAAAAGGAGATTGCAGGAGTTTTTTTCAATCTATAAAAGGTAAGAGAGAAACAAGAATGGGCATTGGATCACTGGAAAATGAGGCTGGAGTAGTAGTAATGGGGAATAAAGAAATGGCAGAGGAACTGAATAGGCACTTTGTATCAGTCCTCATGGTGGAAGACACCAGTGGGATACCAGAACTTCAAGAGAATCAGGGGGCACAGGTCAGTAGTGGCTATCACTAAGGAGAAGGTGCTGGGGAAACTGAAAGGGCTGAAGGTTCATAAATCACCCGGACGGAAGGACTACACCCAAACGTTCTGAAGGAGATAACGGAAGAGATTGCGAAGGCATTGGTGCTGATCTTTCCGGAATCAGGGAAGATCCCAGACGACTGGAAAATGGCTAATGTAACATCCCTATTTAAGAATGGAGGGAAGCAGATGACAGGAAATGATATGCCGATTAGTCTGACTTCAATTGTTGGTAAGATTTTAGAATCCATTAAGGATGAGATTGCGGAGTACTTAGAAGTACATGGTAAAATAGGACTGCGTCAGCATAGCTTTGTCATACCTGACAAATCTGTTACAATTTTTTGAGGAGGTAATGAGGAAGTTAGACAAAAGAGAGCCAGTGGATATGATCTATTTTCATGTCCAGAAGGCCTTTGACAAGGTGCCATACAAGGGGCTGCTAAATAAGATCAGAGCCTGTGGTATTAGGGCAAGGTACTGGTATGGCTGTGGAGGCCAAGTCACGGAGTGTCTTTCTGACAGAGATGGATAGATTCTTGACTAATAAGGGGATCAGGGGTTATGGAGAGAAGGCAGGAGAATGGAGATGAGAAACATATCAGCCACGATCGAATTGCAGAGCAGACTTGATGGGCTGAATGGCCTAATTCTGCTCCTATATCTTGCCGTGCAAAATAAGCTTTTACCTTGGCTGATTTCCTTTATTAGTCAGTTTGACAATTTAAACGAAGTTCACAAGATTAACCACTATTTCAAACAAATCCCACACTATTTTCTCCTAGGCCCTTTCTGCTCTTTGATGGCTAATAAGCACTTCTTTTATCAGTCGACCTCTAATATTTTTCAGGATATTGTTGCTGGATATGAATCGCGAAAGGTTCCTGTTAATCAGAGGCTAATAATCAGTCTCTGAAGACAAAGCTGATTTGATTTGATTGAAATCCGCTGCATCTTCTCTTATATGCAGCAATAAAACCACAATGAGTTCATTCTGTAGGCCCAATAGCTCCAGTGCTGAAATAATTTGGAGGGGCAGGACCATTCTCCACTTTTTTACTTTATCATAGTCATGGGCAGAAATAACTGGCTGTTCACGCCGGCAGGAAATTCCGGTCCCACACCGGCGCATGGGTTTCCCAGCAGCGAGGGGTGCTGTGAATGGGAAATCTCGTTGACAACGGTAGAACTGAGCCAACCTCCCTTGCCGAAAAACACGCGGCGGGGGGGTCGGTATATCCCTCCCTGCTGACATGGCAGCTGTATATTAAACTACTGTGCTCCTGACTTGTTGAACTCTCTGGTCAGTTTATTCCACCCCGCAACCTCCCTTAACCTTCCCTCTTTGCCATGGTGGTGGTTCTCCATCCCTTCATGTCCTTTCTCCATGTTCTGTGTCCACCATTTCCTTTATTGCAAAGCACTTCGATTCATAGAATCATAGAATTTACAGTGCCGAAGGAGACTATTCGGCCAATCGAGTCTGCACCAGTCCTTGGAAAGAGCACCATACTTAAGCCCACACCTCCACCCTATCCCTGTAACCCAGTAACCCCACCTAACCTTTTTGGACACTAAGGGCAATTTATCATGGCCAATCCACCTAACAAGCATATCTTTGGACTGTGGGAGGAAACCGGAGCACCCAGAGGAAACCCATGCAGACATGGGGAGAACGTTCAGACTCCCCACAGACAGTGACCCAAGCCAGGAATCGAACCTGGAGCTGTGAAGCAACAGTGGTGACCACTCTGCTACCATGTCGCCCACTTAGTCATCGCCCAGTGCCTGAGGAACTCTATTTAAATTGAAATTGTTGCTGTTTTTGAAGGAATAATAACTAAAATCTTACTTGATGAAGTACTATGAATTTTAAGAAGATCAAATATTTCTCTATTTGTGCATATTTAACATAGAGTTGAAGTATTAGCGATAAACTTGCCACATGGTTTGCCATGGAAATGTGAAATGATTCATTTTGGCAGGAATAACATGAAGAGACAATACAAAATAAAGGGTACAATTGTAAAGGGGGTGCGGGAGCAGACAGACTGGGATGTATTTGTGCATAAGTCATTGATGGTGGCAGGACAGATTGAGAGTGCAGTTCATAAATATACAGGATCCTAGGCTTTATTATTAGGGGTATAGAGTATGAGAACAAAGACATTGGGCGGGATTCTGCGGGAATCGGCAGGGCGGGCAACTCCGGCTCGAAGGAGTGGCGTGAACCACTCCGGCATCGGGCCGCCCCGAAGGTGCGGAATCGTCCGCACCTTCAGGGGCTAGGCCAGCGGCGGAGTGGTTTGCGCTGCGCCGGCCGGCGAGGAAAGGGGCTTGGCGCACGCCAACCGACGCTGAAGGGCCTCCACCGGCCGGCGCGAGTTGGCGCATGCACAGGAGCACCAGCATGTGCTGGCGTCATCCCAGCGCATGTGCAGGGGGGGTTCATCTCCGCGTCGGCCATCGCGGAGGACCACAGCAGCCGACGCGGAGGAATAGAGTGCCCCCACGGCACAGGCCTGCCTGTGGATCAGTGGGCCCCGATCGCGTGGCAGGCCACCATGGGGCATCTCCCGGAGCCAGACCCCCCCGTGCCCCCCCCCGTGGACCCCGGACGCCGCCCGCACAGCCAGGTCCTGCCGGTCGCCGGCGGGACCGGCCTAAAACAGGCGGTCACTCGGGCCATCGCCGGGGGGGGGCGCTGCCAGCGGCTGCCGACCGGCGCGGCGCGACTCCCGCCCCAGCCAAATCACCCACCCCGGAGAATTTGGCAGCCGGCGGGGGCAGGATTCACGCCGCCTCCCGGCGATTCTCCGGCCCGGCGGGGGGGTCGGAGAATCCCGCCCATTATGTTGAACTCGTCTTAAACACTAGTTTGGCTTCAGCTGGAACACTGCATCCAGTTCCGGACACTGCACTTTAGGAAAAATTGGCAGGCATTGGTGAGAGTGCAGAAAGGATTCACGAGAATGATGCCAAGGATAAAGAACTTCAGTTATGAAGATAGATTGGAGAAGATAAGACTGCTGGAGAAAAGAAGACAGAGGAGATTTGATACAGGTATTCAAAATCATGAAGGGTCTGGACAGAGAAAGGGAGAAACTGTTCCAACGCATGAAAAGGATCACAAACAAGTGGGCACAGATTTTAAAGTAATTGGTCAATGAAGCAAAAGCAATAGGAGAAAAAAACATATTCACACAGAAAGTGGTTACAGTCTGAAATTATTGCCTGAGAGTGAACTGGAAGCAGGTTCAATCAAATCTTTCAAAAGAGAATCAAGCTGTTACCTGATGAGGAAGAAGATTCAGGATGACAGGCGAAGGTGGAAGAATGCAGGACAAGGGCGCTAAGTGAATTGCTCATTTGGAGAGATGGGCTGAATGGCTTCCTTCTGCACTGTAAGAATTTTGAGATCTAACTCTGGGGAAATTTCCCAAAAGTGGGAGAGCGGTCCCCCAGACATGTTAGCAACAGCCTGATGTAAACAAACACAACGATCACACCCTTCAGCCAACGTCCTAGACTCCCCCAACACCATCAGTTTGCATGTGTTGTCCCACGAGCAGGTGAGGCTCATCAGAGGTGGTGGCACAGTGATACAGCTCAGTTAGCTGGACTCCTGGTTTGTGATGCGAGCGCTTCCAACAGCGGTTTAATTCCCATACCGTCTGAGGTTATTCATGAAGGCCCCGCCTTCTCAACATTGCCCCTCGCTGAGGTGTGGTGACACTCAGGTTAAATCAACACCAGTGAGCTCTCCCCTCAAAGGGGAAAGCAGCCTCTGGTCATCTGGGGCTATGACGACTTTACCATTACTCTATTGAATTCAGTTTGAATACACACACACAAGATCATAACTAAAAACAATTCCTTTTATGGGGATTAAACTATTAACCGATTCGCCGCCCAATCGCATTTTGCAATTCCCTTTTTTAAAAATGTATTTCATTACACACATGTATCGGAACATGTTACAGCGAATAAACACGCCAGGAAACATGTTTCTCAACTATCAACTATACAGTCTGTACAGTTGTTTCCTCTTTTTAACCCCCACGACGAACAGCCCCTCAAACACGGTCACAAACATCCCCCACCTTTCCTCAAACCCCCCTGAAGAGCCCCTTAACTCATACTTATATTCTCTAATCGCAAGAAGTTGTACAGATCACCCAACCAAGACGCTATCCCCGGTGGCGATGCCGACCAACAATCCAGCAAAATTTGTCGCCGTGCAATCAGAGAGGCGAAGGCCATAACATCTGCCTTCCTCCTCTCCATGAGCTCCGGACTCTCTGAAACCCCAAATATCGCCACCAAAGGGTCCGGGTCCACCTCCTCCTCCACTATCCTGGCTAAGACCGCAAACTCTCCCACCCAGAATCTTCCCAATTTTTCGCAACCCCAAAACATGTGCGCGTGATTCGCTGGCCCCCGCCCACATATCCCACACTCATCTGCTAACCCCTGAAAGAACCCACTCATTCTCGCCCGAGTCATATGCACCCTGTGCACCATCTAAAACTGTATCAGGCTCATTCTTGCACAAGAGGAGGTCCCATTTACCCTTCGCAGTGCCTCACTCCATACTCCCCAATTGATCTCCCCTCCCAACTCTGCTTCCCATTTCTCCTTGATATTCACCACCCGCTCGCCTCCCTGCTCCCCGAGCCACTTGTATATATCCCCAATTCTTCCCTCCCATTCCACATCTGGAAGCAGCAGTCGCTCCAGCAGGGTGTATCCCGGCAATCTAGGGAACCCCCTCCAGACCTTTCGCGCAAAGTCCCTAACCTGCAGATACCTGAACTCATTCCCCCACGGCAGCTCTACCCTCTGCCTTAGCGCCTCCAGACTAGCGAACCCTTCCTCCAATTACAGATCCCTCAACTTGACCAGCCCCACTTCCCTTCACCTCCTGTATACACTATCCATCCCCCCCGACTCAAACCCATGATTTTCTCACAGCGGCGTTAGCACCGACATCTCTTCCACCCTAAAATGCCTTCTCAACTGATTCCATATCTTCACTGTGGACTGCACCACCGGGCTCCTTGAATGCCTACTCAGAGCCATTGGCAACACTGCTGTCACCATAGCCCTCAATCTAGACCCCTAACAAGATTCCTCCTCCATCCTAACCTACTCTACCCCTTCTCCGTCCCACCACTGCCGCTCTTTGTCCACATTTGTCGCCCAATAATAATGAAGCAAGTTCAGCAACACCGACCCCCCTGCTGCCTCTGCCTCTGTAGCAGGGTCCTCCCCATCCTTGGCACCTTCCCCGGCCATACAAAGTCAGAAATGATCATAAGGACATAAGAACTAGGAGCAGGAGTAGGCCATCTGGCCCCTCGAGCCTGCTCCACCATTCAATGAGATCATGGCTGATCTTTTGTGGACTCAGCTCCACTTTCCAGCCTGAACACCATAACCCTTAATCCCTTTATTCTTCAAAAAACTATCTATCTTTATCTTAAAAACATTTAATGAAGGAGCCTCTACTGCTTCACTGGGCAAGGAATTCCATAGATTCACAACCCTTTGGGTGAAGAAGTTCCTCCTAAACTCAGTCCTAAATCTACTTCCCCTTATTTTGAGGCTATGCCCCCTAGTTCTGCTTTCACCCGCCAGTGGAAACAACCTGCCCCCATCTATCCTATCTATTCCCTTCATAATTTTATATGTTTCCATAAGATCCCCCCCTCATCTTTCTAAATTCCAACGAGTACAGCCCCAGTCTACTCAACCTCTCCTCGTAATCCACCCCTTCAGCTCTGGGATTAACCTAGTGAATCTCCCTCTGCACCCCCTCCAGTGCCAGTACGTCCTTTCTCAAGTAAGGAGACCAAAACTGAACACAATATTCCAGGTGTGGCCTCACTTAACACCGTATACAATTGCAGCATAACCTCCCTAGTCTTAAACTCCATCCCTCTAGCAATGAAAGACAAAATTCCATTTGCCTTCTTAATCACCTGTTGTACCTGTAAACCAGCTTTTTGTGACTCATACACTAGCACATCCAGCTCTCTCTGCACAGCAGCATGTTTTAATATTTTATCATTTAAATTATAATCCCTTTTGCTGTTATTCCTACTAAAATGGATAACCTCACATTTGTCAACATTGTATTCCATCTGCCAGACCCTAGCCCATTCACTTAGCCTATCCAAATCCCTCTGCAGACTTCCAGTATCCTCTGCACTTTTTGCTTTACCACTCATCTTAGTGTCGTCTGCAAACTTGGACACATTGCCCTTGGTCCCCAACTCCAAATCATCTATGTAAATTGTGGACAATTGTGGACCCAACACTGATCCCTGAGGGCCACCACTAGCTACTGATTGCCAACCAGAGAAACACCCATTAATCCCCAATCTTTGCTTTCTATTAATTAACCAATCCTCTATCCATGCTACTACTTTCCCCTTAATGCCATGCATCTTTATCTTATGCAGCAACCTTTTGTGTGGCACCTTGTCTAAGGCTTTCTGGAAATCCAGATATACCACATCCATTGGCTTCCCGTTATCTACCGCACTGGTAATGTCCTCAGAAAATTCAACTAAATTAGTTAGGCACGACCTGCCCTTCATGAACCCATGCTGCGTCTGCCCAATGGGACAATTTCCATCCAGATGCCTCGCTATTTCTTCCTTGATGATAGATTCCAGCATCTTCCCTACTATCGAAGTTAAGCTCACTGGCCTATAATTACCCGCTTTCTGCCTACCTCCTTTTTTAAACAGTGGTGTCACGTTTGCTAATTTCCAATCCGCCGGGACCACCCCAGAGTCTAGTGAATTTTGGTAAATTATCATTAGTGCATTTGCAATTTCCCAGGCCATCTCTTTTAGCACTCTGGGATGCATTCCATCAGGGCCAGGAGACTTGTCTATCTTTAGCCCCTTTAGCTTGCCCATCACTACCTCCTTAGTGATAACAATCCTCTCAAGGTCCTCACCTGTCATAGCCTCATTTTCATCAGTCACTGGCATGTTATTTGTGTCTTCCATTGTGAAGACCGACCCAAAAAACCTGTTCAGTTCCTCAGCCATTTCCTCATCCCCCATTATTAAATCCCCCTTCTCACCCTCTAAAGGACCAATATTTACCTTAGCCACTCTTTTTTGTTTTATATATTTGTAGAAACGTTTACTATCTGTTTTTATATTCTGAGCAAGTTTACTCTCATAATCTATCTTGCTCTTCTTTATAGCTTTTTTAGTAGCTTTCTGTTGCCCCCTAAAGATGTCCCAGTCCTCTAGTCTCCCACTAATCTTTGCTACTTTGTATGCTTTTTCCTTCAATTTGATACTCTCCCTTATTTCCTTAGATATCCATGGTCGATTTTCCCTCTTTTTACCGTCCTTCCTTTTTGTTGGTATAAACCTTTGCTGAGCACTGTGAAAAATCGCTTGGAAGGTTCTCCACTGTTCCTCAACTGTTTCACCATAAAGTCTTTGCTCCAAGTCTACCTTAGCTAGTTCTTCTCTCATCCCACTGTAATCTCCTTTGTTTAAGCACAAAACACTAGTGTTTGATTTTACCTTCTCACCCTCCATCTGTATTTTAAATTCCATCATGTTGTGATTGGTCCTTCCGAGAGGATACCTAACTTTGAGATCATTAATCAATCCTGTCTCATTACACAGGACCAGATCTAGGACCGCTTGTTCCCTCGTAGGTTCCTTTACATACTGTTCTCGGAAACTATCGCGGATACATTCTATAAACTCCTCCTCAAGGCTGCCTTGACCGACCTGGTTAAACCAATCGACATGTAGATTAAAATCCCCCATGATAACTGCTGTACCATTTCTACATGCATAAGTTATTTCTTTGTTTATTTCCTGCCCCACCCTAATGTTACTATTTGGTGGCCTATAGACTACTCCTATCAGTGACTTTTTCGCCTTACTATTCCTGATTTCCACCCAAATGGATTCAACCTTATCCTCCATAGCACCAATGTCATCCCTTACTATTGGCTGCAAGAAAGTTTGTCCCGAAGCATGGTACATTGGCGAGACCATGCAGATGCTGCGACAAAGGATGAACGGACATCACGCGACAATCGCCTGGCAGGAATGTTCCCTTCCAGTCGGGGAACACTTCAGCAGTCAAGGGCATTCAGCCTCTGATCTTCGGGCAAGCGTTCTCCAAGGCGGCCTTCAGGACACGCGACAACGCAGAATTGCCGAGCAGAAACTTATAGCCAAGTTCCGCACAGATGAGTACGGCCTCAACCGGGACCTTGGATTCATGTTGTATTACATTCACCCCCCCCCCACCATCTGGCCTGGGCTTGTGAAATCCTACCAACTGTCCTGGCTTGAGACAATTCACATCTCTTTAATCTGCGATTATCTCTCTCTCCAGTTGCTCCGTCTGGACCTGCAAAGAGTTAATTATCTGCAAAGACTTGCATTCAAAGTATCGTATTGCATCTTTGACTCTGTCTATCTATATGTTTCTGGAACCCACCTCTTCATTCTCCTGAGGAAGGAGCAGTGCTCCTAAAGCTAGTGATTCGAAACAAACCTGTTGGACTTTAACCTGGTGTTGTATGACTTCTTACTGTGTTCAAACTGGACACTGGCGCATCTGCTAATTTAATCAATACTCTTGATTTATCACAACTATGTCATAGTCCTAAGGTTCAGAAAACCGACTGCCAGTTACGTGACTACAATGGTGTCATGTGAGAGTACCTTTAAGAAATGGGTGTTTAAGAAATGTACCTTTAAGAAATGGAGCTGCTCACGTTCCTGGAGTGATGTCAGAGTATGGGTGGAGCTGAGCTCCACTTCTGCTTTTTAGTTTCAGTTTGAGAACGAGCTTGGGTGTGTCTGTTTTTCAGTGAGCTGAATCTGAAGTTAAAAGTGAGCTGCACTGCTGTGATCTCTGCCATCCAAAGACTATCTATGGATCATTTGGTGAATTCAGAAGAATTATAAATGTTTTCAGTCTTGAATGTAAACCCTAATGTGCTCCTGTTTGAAGGTTTGTTAAGCCTTTTGGATATTAAAAGGACAGCATACAGATTACTTAAGTGTTGTATTCTTTGGGGGGTGTCTTTGATTTATTGGTTGCTAAGATAGTCACTGTTTGTTTTAAAAAGGTTAACTTGAGTTCATAGAATAAACATTGTTTTGTTTTAAAAAAACACTGGTCCATGTTTGCTGTACCATACCTGTAGAGTGAGCCGTGTGCTCCCCATACCACAATCTATTAAAAGTTGTGGGTCAGGTGAAACAAACAATGACACTGCGATATCTTTGCGGATTGTTGAAGCTAGACGTTCATCACTATTAGGTGCACAAGCCTGTCAAGACGTACCCCTTGTGAAACGATGTCCAGCACCGACAAAACCCTTCCACCTGTGCAGGAAGACATTGAAGGCATCCTAGCAAAGTTTCCTCAGGTATTTGAAGGTATGGGTACTCTTCCTTTCCAATACAAAATTCAACTAAAAGCGAATGCTAAATCAATGGTACACCCTCCAAGAAGAGTTCCTGCTCCGTTACGTGACCGTCTCAAGCAAGAACTGGAACGAATGCAGTATCTTGGGATTATTTCAAAGAACACAGAACCTACAGGTTGAGTGAGCTCGATGGTGTGCGTGAAAAAATCCAATGTTGACCTCAGGATTTGTATTGATCCGAAGGATCTGAATATGGACTTCAGACGTTCAAATGTTTTGGTCCTATCCAAATCTGGAGGATTAATGAAAGGAGGTTTCTCAGGACCCAGGCCCTCGGGAGGCCATATTCGGGGTGTCGGACCAGCTGGGTTGGAAACGGGTGCGGAGGCAGATGTTGTAGCCTTCGCCTCGTTGATTTCCCAAAGCAGATCCTGTTAGCGTGGAGATCAACCCCACCACCTTGTGCCCTAGTGTGGCAGGGGGACATGCTGGAATTCTTGACGCTTGAGAAGGGCAAATTTGAACTGAGGGGGGAAGGATGGAGTGGTTCTACAATTCATGGGCGTTATTCATTATGCACTTTCGAGAATTGGATCACATCGAACGTTAATGGGGGGGCACTGGGATGGTTGGGGGGAGGGGACTGTATGTGTTAATGGGGACTATAGGTGATTCCTGATTCATTTGTTTATGTAAAAATGCAGGCTAATGTTTGGGGGCTTGGTGGGAGGATGGGATCGTTGTTATTGATATGGGGATTGACATTGCATTCATTACTGATTATTGTTTATTGCTGGGTGTAAATTTGGGAGAAAATGTGAAAAAGAAGAATACAAATATTTTTTAAAGAAATGAACATAGACGTGAACACTATCCAATACCGAAACACAAGGAAATAACTAATGAAATGGCTAGTGCCAAGATATTCTCCAAACTAGATGCTTCCAGAGTTTTTTGGCAAATGCAACTGGATGACACAAGCAAAAAATTGTGTACATTCAACACACCGTTTGGTCATCACAGCTTTAACAGAATGCCATTTGGCATAATCTCAGCATCTGAAATATTCCATCGTGCCATAGAACAGATGACAGAAGGCATAGATGGAGTTTGTGTATATATTGATGGCATTATAATATGATCATCTACTCGTCAAGAACACAATGCAAGACTCCTGCAAGTGTTACTGAGAACATACAAATACAGATTGAAGCTTAATCGTGCTAAGTGCAACTTTGGTATCTCAGCCTTAATATTTCTGGGTGACCAAATATCGGAACATGATGTGCAACCAGATAATGATAAGATTGCTGCTACCCAGAAGATGCCCATCCCAGAAGATAAAAAAGCAGTTCTGAGATTCCTTGGTGTAGTGAATTTCTTAGGAAAATTCATCCCCAACGTTGCTTCACGAATGACTGCCTTGTGTCACCTTATAAGGAAGAACACATTCTTCTTGTGGACTGCAGAACACAAAAAAGAATGGTCTGATCTCAAGTCAGCACTGACCGCCACACCTGTCCTTTCCTTCTTTGACCTAGGGCGAGAAACGAAGATCTCCACAGATGCGAGTCAAAATGGGATTCGGGCAGTCCTCCTTCAAAATAATGATGATGCTTTTTGGAGACCCATTGCATATGCATCCAGATCTATGACCACCACAGAGCAATGTTACGCTCAGATTGAGAAAGAGTGTTTAGGCTTGCTTACGGGAATACAGAAATTCCATGATTACATGCATGGACTTCCCATGTTCGCGGTTGAAACAGATCACCAACCATGAGTTCATATAATCAAGAAAGATTTGAATGATATAACTCCAAGACTACAACAAATTATCATGAAACTAAGAAGGTACGACTTTCAACTGGTCTACACTCCAGGGAAAGATCTTGTCATTGCCGACACATTATCTCATGCCGCAGAAACAGATGAACAGCAACCTGAGATAGTTCAACTTGTAGAAGCTCAAGCGGAACTTTTAGCTGAAACTCTTCCTGTCTCTGATGAAAAACTCAAGCTCATCAAAGATGAAGCTGAAAAAGATGCAATGTTACAACGAGTAAACAGCCATTGAAAAGACACATGATACTCCAGAAGGTTCATGAAAGTCATTTAGGTATAGAAAAGTGTAAACGTTGAGCGAGACAGGCAGTATATTGGCCTGGAATAAATACTGACATAGCCAATTTTGTGCAAGAACGTGAGACATGCCGGCGAAATCAGTCGATACAGAGAAAAGAGAAACTCACAACTCACGATCTCGAGAAGACTCCGTGGTCGAAAGTTGGTTTTGATCTTTTTCATTTTCATGGTCGTGATTATGCATTGATCATTGACTATTTTTCAAACTACCCGGAAGTACTGAAATTGTCTGAATTTACTTCAAAATCAGTGATCAAAGCAACAAAAGAAATATTTGCTCGTTATGGGATACCTTGCAGGGATATGACAGACAATGGACCTTGCTTTGATAGTAATGATTGGACAGAATTTGCCCGGAAGTATAATTTCACTCATATCACGCCCCCCCCCCCCCTCCCCCCCAGCCACAACCCCAGGATACGTTCAGTGACGAGGAGTGATCGGCCAGTGACGCGAGGCCCCAAATGCTGGCCCATGACACCCCAGAGCACCATCCGGGGACGACATCGACACACCGTCACAGCTGTCTCCAACACCCTCCACCATCCCAGAGACACTCACTTTGTTTGAGCACTTTAGTGAAGAGGCTCCTGGGGCACTATTTGGTGTGCGCCACGCAGCTGCTCCGGTACATCAGGTGGAAGTAGGAACCCCCGAGGGGGCGGACGATCGTAGGGCTGCCTGACCCCAGGGGCTAGCTGCTGTCCAGATTTGTCCTGGGCTGTAAAGGGTGATCCCATCAATAATGCAGATGCAGACACAGAGCCGGGGACTACATGAGGGGCTGTCAGCAACCATCCGCCGCCTGCAGGTGCAGTTGGAGGAGTCTGACCGTCTGCAGGGGCAGGAGGTGGTGCCAACCATGCGTGCCATCCAGGCCAACATCGCAGGGGTGGTATACATGGTGGAGGTCTTGTGGGCAAGTATCAGCAATGGATCAAGATGTCCAAGACCTGAGACAGTGTCGGTGGTGTCTGAGGCACATGACAGGGTGGCACTGTCACAGGCAGCTATATACCAGGGCCACCTGGACATTGCAGTGGTGCTCCAGATCTTGGCCTGGTCACAATGTATCATGGCTGCAGGTGTTGATGCCATTGACAGGGTACTGACTGACCTGAGCCAGTCACAAAGGGAAGTGGCACAATCCCAGAGGGAGTTGGCCCAGCCCTTGAGCTCTATGGCCGCGAGCATCGAGATCCTGATGGCGATCAGAGCGGACCTCCACAACTGGCAGCACCAGGTGGTGGGGGAGCCACTGGAGCTCGCTCCGGCTACACCCCCATCCCGAGCAGTATCCTGGGAGCCATCAGGCACCCCGAGCGAGGAGGAGAAAGTGATGGGACCCCTGCCGGTGACCCCGGCAGGGGTGGTACCGGAACAGTGCAGCGCCTCAGATTCCACACCCCCCTTCCTGTCGCTGGTGCATCCGATGGGCAGGGGGCAGAACAGGATGGCACCATGCCACCTGGGACACCCAAGAGACTGTCGGACCCGTCCAGGCCTGGTTGCTCCAGAGGAAGGCCACCAAAGGGAACCCAGGTTACAGAGCGGGACTTGCAGCAGGCCATCTCCAGCCCTGATATACGGCCTTGGGAACCACCCAGATTGAGTGTTAAGGCCCATAAGGCACCAGTTAAGTTGGCACGGGTGCAGCACACAGAATCGGGTTGGGGCTAGGGTGCAAACATTTTGAAACATGTTTACCTGTGCAGAACAAATACCTGGTCAGAAACGTCCCAACCTGCCTCGATGCTCTGTCAGAAGGGTGTGAGGGATGGGGCGGACTGGGCTGGCTGCAGACGGGGCATTGGGGGCTGGGGGAGGGGGGGGGGGGGGGTTGGGAGGTAGGTAGGGGCCAGAGCACTCAGGTCAGTCACCACACATCACCCCGATACCCGGCCCCACCCTTCCTCCATCCGATCTGCCAATGCAACCCTCCAATGCTGCCAACCCATGGCTCGCACCTCATTAAATGAGGCAGGTAGGAATCACAGAGGGGGTTGCAGGTTTGGGGTTGGGGGGGGGGGGGTAGTGGTGGCACAGGAAAGGGGGACATGAGAGGAGGTGGTCGGTCAAGGAGGGGGGGGGGGGGGGAGGAGAAACTTAATGGTCGTGCCACCGTCGGACAGGCCCCCTAGTTGGTGAACCTGGAGGCGATTAGAGAGAGTGTCCCATGCGCAGCGTCCCTGGTGCATACATTGCGCAACCTCCTGTGGTTACCTAGGCCCCATGCCCTGCCCACCGTGGCCCTATTCCACAACCTCCTCGACGGACGAGACCTGCCATTCATCCCCTCCTCAACTCACTTAATCATCAGTCATGCACAGTATGTTTAAGAAACTGCAATCTGGGAAGCTTTTCAATCATTAATATCATAAAGTCTATTCAGAGGAACTGAAAATACAAAGCAGGCCCCAGTCTGCTTATATTAAAAAGGAATGCGCAAAAAATTAATTCAGCAGAAGAATGACTTTCTTTCCCGCTACTTCTGAAAATCTGATGATAATGTTGAGACCTATGCACAAGTGCAACTGGAAGATAGTTGCATTTGAGGGTTGGAATACAGCCAGTTCTGTGGGCATCGGTTCGTCTCAGCAGAATGATTTGATGGATCGATGTAAAATCGTGCGGGGACCTGGGGTATTGTAGCCATATGTGCAACTCACAAACACTCAAAGATTCCACAATTTTCTATGCCGCAGAATTGAACTGCGTGCATAATAGAACATAGAACATAGAACGATACAGCGCAGTACAGGCCCTTCGGCCCACAATGTTGCACCAAAACAAAAGCCATCTAACCTACACTATGCCATTATCATCCAAATGCTTATCCAATAAACTTTTAAATGCCCTCAATGTTGGAAAGTTCACTACTGTTGCAGGTAGGGCATTCCACGGCCTCACCACTCTTTGCGTAAAGAACCTACCTCTGACCTCTGTCCTATATCTATTACCCCTCAGTTTAAAGCTATGTCCCCTCGTGCCAGCCATTTCCATCCGCGGGAGAAGGCTCTCACTGTCCACCCTATCTAACCCCCTGATCATTTTGTATGCCTCTATTAAGTCTCCTCTTAACCTTCTTCTCTCCAATGAAAACAACCTCAAGTCCATCAGCCTTTCCTCATAAGATTTTCCCTCCATACCAGGCAACATCCTGGTAAATCTCCTCTGCATCCGCTCCAAAGCCTCCACGTCCTTCCTATAATGCGGTGACCAGAACTGTACGCAATACTCCAAATGCGGCCGTACCAGAGTTTTGTACAGCTGCAACATGACCTCTTGACTCCGGAACTCAATCCCTCTACCAATAAAGGCCAACACTCCATAGGCCTTCTTCACAACCCTATCAACCTGGGTGGCAACTTTCAAGGATCTATGTACATGGACACCTAGATCCCTCTGCTCATTCACACTTCCAAGAGCTTTACCATTAGCCAAATATTCCGCATTCCTGTTATTCCTTCCAAAGTGAATCACCTCACACTTCTCTACATTAAACTCCATTTGCCACCTCTCAGCCCAGCTCTGCAGCTTATCTATGTCCCTCTGTAACCTGCTACATCCTTCCACACTGTCGACAACACCACCGACTTTAGTGTCGTCTGCAAATTTACTCACCCACCCTTCTGCGCCTTCCTCTAGGTCATTGATAAAAATGACAAACAGCAACGCCCCAGAAGAGATCCTTGTGGTACGCCACTTGTAACTGAACTCCATTCTGAACATTTCCCATCAACCACCACCCTCTGTCTTCTTTCAGCTAGCCAATTTCTGATCCACATCTCTAAATCACCCTCAATCCCGAGCCTCCGTATTTTCTGCAACAGCCTACCGTGGGGAACCTTATCAAACGCTTTACTGAAATCCATATACACCACATCAACTGCTCTACCCTCGTCTACCTGTTCAGTCACCTTCTCAAAGAACTCGATAAGGTTTGTGAGGCATGACCTACCCTTCACAAAGCCATGATGACTATCCCTGATCATATTATTCCTATCTAGATGATTATAAATCTTGTCTCTTATAATCCCCTCCAAGACTTTACCCACTACAGACGTGAGGCTCACCGGTCTATAGTTGCCGGGGTTGTCTCTGCTCCCCTTTTTGAACAAAGGGACCACATTTGCTATCCTCCAGTCCTCTGGCACTAATCCTGTTACCAATGATGACATAAAAATCAAAGCCAAAGGTCCAGCAATCTCTTCCCTGGCCTCCCAAAGAATCCTAGGATAAATCCCATCAGGCCCCGGGGACTTATCTATTTTCAGCCTGTCCAGAATTGCCAACACCTCTTCCCTACGTACCTCAATGCCATCTATTCTAATAGCCTGGGTCTCAGCATTCTCCTCCACAACATTATCTTTTTCCTGAGTGAATACTCACGAAAAATATTCATTTAGTATCTCGCCTATCTCTTCAGACTACACACACAACTTCCCATCCCTGTCCTTGACTGGTCTTCCTCTTACCCTAGTCATTCGCTTATTCCTGACATACCTATAGAAAGCTTTTGGGTTTTCCTTGATCCTACCTGCCAAATACTTCTCATGTCCCCTCCTTGCTCGTCTTAGCTCTCTCTTTAGATCCTTCCTCGCTACCTTGTAACTATCCATCGCCCCAACTGAAACTTCACACCTCATCTTCACATAGGCCTCCTTCTTCCTCTTAACAAGAGATTCCACTTCTTTGGTAAACCACGGTTCCCTCGCTCTACGCCTTCCTCCCTGCCTGACCGGTATGTACTTATCATACACGCAGTAGCTGATCCTTGAACAAGCTCCACTTATCCAGTGTGCCCAACACTTGCAGCCTATTTCTCCAACCTATCCCCCCCAAGTCATGTCTAATGGCATCATAATTGCCCTTCCCCCAGCTATAACTCTTGCCCTGCGGTGTATACTTATCCCTTTCCATCACTAACGTAAACGTCACCGAATTGTGGTCACTGTCCCCAAAGTGCTCTCCTACCTCCAAATCCAACACCTGGCCTGGTTCATTACCCAAAACCAAATCCAACGTGGCCTCGCCTCTTGTTGGCCTGTCAACATATTGTGTCAGGAAACCCTCCTGCACACACTGTACAAAAAACGACCCATCTAATGTACTCGAACTATATCTTTTCCAGTCAATATTTGGAAAGTTAAAGTCTCCCATAATAACTACCCTGTTACTTTCGCTCTTATCCAGGATCATCCTCGCCATCCTTTCCTCTACATCCCTAGAACTATTTG
Organism: Scyliorhinus torazame; assembly: GCF_047496885.1. Taxonomy (NCBI): domain Eukaryota; kingdom Metazoa; phylum Chordata; class Chondrichthyes; order Carcharhiniformes; family Scyliorhinidae; genus Scyliorhinus; species Scyliorhinus torazame. Next base: position 257,799,728 of record NC_092713.1, read on the forward strand.
GAGGCCTATAGAAAACTCCCAACAGGGTGACCTCTCCTTTCCTGTTTCTAACCTCAACCCATACTACCTCGGAAGATGAGTCCCCATCTAGCATCCTCTCCGCCACCATAATACTGTTCTTGACCAGCAGCGCCACACCTCCCCCTCTTTTGCCTCCTTCTCTGAGTTTACTAAAACACCTAAACCCCGGAACCTGCAACATCCATTCCTGTCCCTGCTCTATCCATGTCTCCAAAATGGCCACAACATCGAAGTCCCAGGTACCAACCCATGCTGCCAGTTCCCCTACCTTATTTCGTATACTCCTGGCATTGAAGTAGACACACTTCAAACCACCTACCTGAACACTGGCCCCCTCCTGCGACGTCAAATCTATGCTCCTGACCTCTATACTCTCATTCTCCCGTACCCTAAAACTACAATCCAGGTTCCCATGGCCCTGCTGCATTAGTTTAAACCCCCCCCAAAGAGCACTAACAAATCTCCCCCCCAGGATATTTGTGCCCCTCAGGTTCAGATGTAGACCATCCTGTCTGTAGAGGTCCCACCTTCCCCAGAAAGAGCCCCAGTTATCCAGAAATCTGAATCCCTCCCGCCTGCACCATCCCTGTAGCCACGTGTTTAATTGCTCTCTCTCCCTATTCCTCATCTCATTATCACGTGGCACGGGCAACAACCCAGAGATAACAACTCTGTTTGTTCTAGTTCTGAGCTTCCATCCTAGTTCTCTGAAAGCCTGCCTGACATCCTTGTCCCCTTTCCTACCTATGTCGTTAGTGCCAATGTGGACCACGACTCGGGGCTGCTCCCCCTCCCCGTGAGGACCCGGAAAACACGATCCGAGGCATCACGTACCCTTGCACCTGGGAGGCAACATACCAAACGTGAGTCTCTCACGCTCCCACAAAATCTCCTATCTGTGCCCCTGACTATCGAGTACCCAATTACTAATGCTCTGCTCCTCTCCCCCCTTCCCTTCTGAGCAACAGGGACAGACTCCGTGCCAGAGGCCCGTACCCCATGGCTTACCCCTGGTAAGTCCCCCCCCCCACAAGTATCCAAAGCGGTATACTTGTTTCTCAGGGGAACGACCGCAGGGGATCCCTGCACTGACTGCTTCTTCCCAGTCCCTCTTACAGTTACCCATCTATCTCCAATCTTTGGTGTAACTACTTCCCTGAAGCTGCTATCTATGACCCCCTCTGCCTCCCGAATGATCCGAAGTTCTTCCAACTCCAGCTCCAGTTCCCTAACTCGGTCTTGGAGGAGCTGGAGATGGCAGCACTTCCTGCAGGTAAAATCAGCAGGGACACTAACGGCATCCCTCACCTCAAACATCCTGCAGGAGGAACATTGCACTCCCTTCCCTGCCATCCCTCTAACTTTCAACCAAGATCTGGCTAACAACTAAATTTTTAAAAATAATAATAATAATAATAATAACACAATATGGTACTTACCTCACACCAATGGGTTTTATTATTAGGTTAGAGGAGGAGGGTGGGTGGGAGACACTACACGTGTAGTGTCTCGGGTTTCCTCTCCACCAGAATGTATTGGTGAGGGACTTCCCAGAAGTCCGCGGGCCGAACTTCCTGTTCCCGCCTTAAAAAATAAAATTCAAAAAAAATACAACAGCAAAGAGGAACAGAAACGGGACCAGGTAAGTGTTTACTTAAATACTCACCCACCAGCAGCACATATCGCTCTGGGGGCAAATACAGGGAAAAGTGCAGGCTGGGATTTACACAGAGTCAAAACGAACAATAGTCAGCTGCAGGTTTGAGCCATTGTATTAATGCAGTCTCACTTACACTAAAGGAAGAATAGACTATTCACAGGATTGTGACAAGATGAGAAAGAGTCAGCAATGTCAGTGTTTTTTTTTAATTGAGCTCTCTCTTCAACTGTGTCGAACTGTATCTTCAAGATTCCCTGTACAGAAATGCTGAGGTACTTCACAGTTTTGTCATGCCTCATCACGACGTAATGGAGCTTGGATTCTGTTTTCCCCTGAAACCATACACTCGGTGTCAGATTAGTTGCAGGCTCATGTCAAGTTATGTAATTTGGAATAACACAAGCTGCCACTTGATGCAGTTTTGAGTAAAAGATGCTCCAGACTTTGAAGTGAGTTCAATGTGTTTTATTGAACTATTAGCACAGTTCTCAATGAGTTCGACCCTCTGCTAATCTAAATGTAGTAAGTCAGTCTAACTGAACCAGCCTTGCTCGAAGCCACGTGCTGGGGTGTGATGCTGAGGATACACCCTGTCTCACTCTGTAGATGTTGGTCTGTGGAAAGAGGCGGGGTGTGAGTGCCTCGTGCCTTTTATAGTGAGATACCACCCCTGAGTGTCCTGACTGCTCATTGGTCGTGTCCTATTCTATGTGTTCATTAGCTGCATGTTTGCATATCATGATATCTCCCCTTTTTTTAATGTTTTGTTGGCATATGCGAATGTATTTACGAATGAGTCTGTCTAGCGTGACTGACGGAGGACAACAGAACAGAGCAAGCAAAACAAATGTTCAGAAGTCCAGTCTCTGAGGCTTGCGTCTGATCCTGGTCGACCGCCGGAGAGGTGGCGGAGGGGACGACGGCACATTGACAGGCGGGATGGAAGCTTGACTGGTGGCCTCGTTGTGTGAGGTATCAGGAGGTGGCAATTCAACATATAAAAATGGAGGAGAAAGTGGTTGCGGGCAGGCAACTTTGCGCAGTTCCCGTCGATTCCTTTGCACGATGGAGCCATCAGCCATACGTACAACATAAGAGCGAGGCACGGCCTGTCGAACAACGACAGCCGGGGCAGACCACCCACTATCTGGTATCTGGATCCTGACAGTGTCTGCCGGGGATAGCACGTCCAGGCCGGGGATAGCACATCCAGATCGGTGGCATGGGCATCATAGCCATGCTTTTGACGGTCTCCGAGCTGCTGCATCTTCTACAGCACCAGGAGGTGATCCAGGTTGGGCAGGTGAATGGCTGGAAGCGTCGTCTGCAGGTCCCCGTTCATCAGGAGTTGAGCCGGCGACATGCCAGTGGACAATGGAGTCGCCCTGTACGCGAGCAGTGCAAGATGTATGTCGGAAGCAGAGTCCGCGGCCTTGCAGATGAGCTGTTTCACAATGTGCACCCATTTCTCGACTTTTCCATTGGTCTGCGGATAGTGCGGACTGGAGGTGACATGCTGGAAATTGTATGACCTTGCAAACATGGACCATTTTCGGCTGGTAAAGTACGGGTCATTGTCGCTCATGACGGTGATTGGGATGCCATGCCTTGAGAACGTCTCCTTACAGGCTTTGATGACGGTCTGAGAGGTGAGGTCCGGGAGCTTCAGCACCTCAGGGTAATTCGAGAAATAGTCGATGATCAATACGTAGTCGCGACCATTCGCATGAAAGAGGTCGATGCCAACCTTGGACCACGGCGAGGTCACTATGTCGATTGTCTACATGTCGACTGGTTTAACCAGGTCGGTCAAGGCAGTCTTGAGGAGGAGTTTATATAATGTATCCACGATAGTTTCCGAGAACAGTATGTAATGGAACCTACGAGGGAACAAGCGGTCCTAGATCTGGTCCTGTGTAATGAGACAGGATTGATTCAGGATCTCATAGTTAGGGATCCTCTCGGAAGGAGCGATCACAATATGGTGGAATTTAAAATACAGATGGAGGGTGAGAAGGTAAAATCAAGCACAAGTGTTTTGTGCTTAAACAAAGGAGATTACAATGGGATGAGAGAAGAACTAGCTAAAGTAGACTGGGAGCAAAGACTTTATAGTGAAACGGTTGAGGAACAGTGGAGAACCTTCCAAGTAATTTTTCACAGTGCTCAGCAAAGGTTTATACCAACAAAAAGGAAGGACGGTAAAAAGAGGGAAAATCGACCGTGGATATCTAAGGAAATAAGGGAGAGTATCAAATTGAAGGAAAAAACATACAAAGTAGCAAAGTAGCAAAGATCAGTGGGAGACTAGAGGACTGGGAAATCTTTAAGGGGCAACAGAAAGCTACTAAAAAAGCTATAAAGAAGAGTAAGATAGATTATGAGAGTAAACTTGCTCAGAATATAAAAAGATAGTAAAAGTTTCTACAAATACATAAAACAAAAAAGAGTGGCTAAGGTAAATATTGGTCCTTTAGAGGATGAGAAGGGAGATTTAATAATGGGAGATGAGGAAATGGCTGAGGAACTGAACAGGTTTTTTGGGTCGGTCTTCACAGTGGAAGACACAAATAACATGCCAGTGACTGATGGAAATGAGGCTATGACAGGTGAGGACCTTGAGAGGATTGTCATCACCAAGGAGGTAGTGATGGGCAAGCTAATGGGGCTATAGGTAGACAAGTCTCCTGGACCTGATGGAATGCATCCCAGAGTGCTAAAAGAGATGGCTAGGGAAATTGCAAATGCACTAGTGATAATTTACCAGAATTCACTAGACTCTGGGGTGGTCCCGGCGGATTGGAAATTAGCAAACGTGACACCACAAAAGGAGGTAGGCAGAAAGCGGGTAATTATAGGCCAGTGAGCTTAACTTCGGTAGTAGGGAAGATGCTGGAATCTATAATCAAGGAAGAAATAGCGAGGGATCTGGATGGAAATTGTCCCATTGGGCAGACGCAGCATAGGTTCATAAAGGGCAGGCCGTGCCTAACTAATTTAGTGGAATTTTTTGAGGACATTAACAGTTTGGTAGATAACGGGGAGCCAATGGATGTGGTATATCTGGATTTCCAGAAAGCCTTTGACAAGGTGCCACACAAAAGGTTGTTGCATAAGATAAAGATGCATGGCATTAAGGGGAAAGTAGTAGCATGGATAGAGGATTGGTTAATTAATAGAAAGCAAAGAGTGGGGATTAATGGGTGTTTCTCTGGTTGGCAATCAGTAGCTAGTGGTGGCCCTCAGGGATCAGTGTTGGGCCCACAACTGTTCACAATTTACATAGATGATTTGGAGTTGGGGACCAAGGGCAATGTGTCCAAATTTGCAGACGACACTAAGATAAGTGGTCAAGCAAAAAGTGCAGAGGATACTGGAAGTCTGCAGAGGGATTTGGATAGGTAAGTGAATGGGCTAGGGTCTGGCAGATGGAATACAATGTTGACAAATGTGAGGTTATCCATTTTGGTAGGAATAACAGCAAAAGGGATTATTATTTAAATGATAAAATATTAAAACATGCTGCTGTGCAGAGAGACCTGGGTGTGCTAGTGCATGAGTCGCAAAAAGTTGGTTTACAGGTGCAACAGGTGATTAAGAAGGCAAATGGAATTTTGTCCTTCATTGCTAGAGGGATGGAGTTTAAGACTAGGGAGGTTCTGCTGCAATTGTATAAGGTGTTAGTGAGGCCACACCTGGAGTATTGTGTTCAGTTTTGGTCTCCTTACTTGAGAAAGGACGTACTGGCACTGGAGGGTGTGCAGAGGAGATTCACTAGGTTAATCCCAGAGCTGAAGGGGTTGGATGACGAGGAGAGGTTGAGTAGACTGGGACTGTACTCGTTGGAATTTAGAAGGATGAGGGGGGATCTTATAGACACATATAAGATTATGAAGGGAATAGATAGGATAGATGCGGGCAGGTTGTTTCCACTGGCGGGTGAAAGCAGAACTAGGGGGCATAGCCTCAAAATAAGGGGAAGTAGATTTAGGACTGAGTTTAGGAGGAACTTCTTCACCCAAAGGGTTGTGAATCTATGGAATTCCTGGCCTAGTGAAGCAGTAGAGACTCCTTCCTTAAATGTTTTTAAGATAAAGATAGATTGTTTTTTGAAGAAAAAAGGGATTAAGGGTTATAGTGTTCGGGCCGGAAAGTGGAGCTTAATCCACAAAAGATCAGCCATGATCTCATTGAATGGTGGAGCAGGCTCGAGGGGCCAGGTGGCCTACTCCTGCTCCTAGTTCTTATGTTCTTATGTCATGCTGTTGGAGCGTCTCCTTACTCTGCGCTGGCTGGAACCGCTGACAGGTAGCACAGTTCAGGACCATGTTCATGATGTCCTGGCTGATGCCGGGCCAGTAGACAGTTTGCCGGGCTCTGCGTCTGCACTTCTCAATGCCCAGGTGTCCCTCATGAATCTGGCGCAGCACCTAGCTCTGGAGAGTGGAAGGACAATCCTGTCCAGCTTGAGGAGGATACCATCAATCACCGCCAGGTGGTCCGTCACATTGCAAAATTGTGGGCACTGCCCTTTCTGCCAGCCATTGGTGAGATTGTGGTTGACGCGCTGCAAGAGGGGGTCCTTGGCTGTCTCATCACGGATGAGAACTACTTTCTCTTCTGTCTCTGGGAGAGTGCTAGCACACAGCTGCACCTGCGATTCGATGTGCTGGATGATCTCCAGTGGCTCACTGAGCGAGGTGACGGAGCGGGACAATGCATCAGCAATGATGAGCTCCTTGCCAGGTGTGTACACCAAGTTGAAGTCATACTTCCTAAGTTTAAGCAGGATTCTCTGCAACCGAGGCGTCATGTCGTTCAGGTCCTTGTGGATGATGTGGATCAGAGGCCTATGATCCATCTCGACAGTGAATGTCGGCAGGCCGTAGACATAATCATGAAATTTGAGGATGCCGGTGAGAAGACCCAAGCACTTCTTCTCAATCTGAGCATATCTGGTTTCAGTGGGCGTCATCGCCCTTGATGCGTAGGCTACTGGTGCCCAGGATGATGTGCCATCTCGTTGAAGCAACACTTCACCGACGCCATTCTGACTCGCATCTGTGGATATCTTTGTCTCCCGGTCCGGGTCGAAGAATGCCAGGACTGGTGCAGTGGTGAGCTTGGCTTTCAGCTCCAGCCACTCTGTCTGGTGTGCTGCCTTCCACTCAAAGACGGATGACTTTTTCACCAGGTTGCGTAGGGCCGTGGTGTGAGTGGCCATTTTTGGAATGAACTTGCCCAGAAAAGTGACCATACCCAAGAAGCGCAGCACCACCTTTTTGTCCTCAGGGACCTTCATCGTCTCGATGGCCTTGATTTTGTCTGTGTCCGGGCACACACCATGCTGTGAGATCTGGTCGCCTAGGAACTTGAGCATCGATGTGCCAAAACAACATTTGGACCTGTTTCACTTGAGGCCGTTGGCATGTACACGGCGGAATACCTTCTGGAGACGGGACACATGTTCTTCAGGGGTCGTGGACCATATGACGATGTCGTCCATGTACACACAAACCCCTTCAATGTCTTCCATCATCTGCTCCATGATGCGGTGGAATGATGCCAAATGGCATGCGATTGTAGCGTATCTGCCAAAAGGCGTATTGAAGGTGCAGAGCCTTCTGCTGGACTCTTCCGACTGGATTTGCCAAAATCCCTGTGATGCATCCAATTTGGTGAAAAAGCGCGCTTGTGCCATCTCACTCGTGAGTTCCTCCCGCTTCGGGATGGGGTAGTGTTCACGCATTATATTCTTATTGAGATCCTTGGGATCAATGCAGATGCGCAGGTCCCCCGAAGGCTTCTTTATGCACACCATCGAGCTGACCCAGTCAGTCGGTTCGGTGACCTTGGACATGATGCCTCGTTGCTAAAGATCCTTGAGCTGTGCCTTCAGGCGCTCCCTCAGCGGAGCCGGGATCCGGCGTGGTGCGTGGACCACTGGCTTGGCATCAGGCCGTATCAGAATCTTGTGTCGATACGGCAGCGTGCCCATCCCGTTGAACACATCTGGATACTGGGCGGGAATGTCATCGATGCCGGCCTGAAGATCCACATGGGAAGATGTCGTAGTGTAAACCTTTGAATGAGGTTCAGCTGCTTGCAGGCGTGCGCACCTAGTAGGGATGCCCTGTCCGGCTTAACAATTTCAAAACGTAACCGTGCTCGTGTGTATCGGTTGGATACGTGCAGGTGGCAGGATCCCAGTGCCGTGATGGTATTCCCGTTGTAATCCAGGAGCTTGCAGGCAGCTGGAAAGACTGCTTCTTAATGCGTCTGAAGTCTGCCTGAGAGAGGAGGTTGGCAGAGGCACCTGTGTCCAGCTTGAACTGGATGGGGCAGTGGTTGACCTTCACCACTGCTCGTCATTCGTCCTCGGAATCCACAGCTTGGATCGATTGGACTTCCGATGTGTCTGATGTGGCATATTCACACTTTGTAATAATGCCCACACGGTTGGTGTTCTCCAGGCATTCAGCATCTGGATCCGTTGCACTGCCGGGATCAGAATCCTGTAGGCGTTGTTGCACACTCGGATGCGCCATCATCGGAATTGGGAGCGCTGGCTCCTGACTGGTGGTGCAGATCTGCACAGGGCTACATAGTGGCCTGGCTTCCCGCAGTTTAAACAGCGTCTGCCTCTTGCAGGGCAGTGTTTCTTTAAACGGGTGGTGCCACAGTTCAAACACGTCATGACGTCGGCGTCCTGGCGCTCCGTGAGTCGTTGCACATGCGCAGTGCGGTTCTCAGATGTCTGCACCTGCGCAGTGAGGGTTTAGGCTACTTTGTTATCCCGTTTGCATCGAGCTTGCGTCGGGCCCTGAGAAGAGCGCGCGAAATGGGCGCTTTCGTCAATGTTGAGGCGCTGTATCCGGGAGATGGCCTGCACAATCTCCGCCTCGTGGGAGGCTAGTTTATCGTTTTCTGCCGTTTTGTACTGGGAATATCAATTTTTAGCGTGCTCGTGCACTGTGCATGTTTCAATCGCGACTGGCAGGGTCATATGCTTGATCTTCAGTAACTTCTCTCTGAGGATCAGAGTGACCTCCAAAAATGACTTGGTCTCTGATCATGGAGTCAGTGATATCACCAAAGCTGCAGGACCCCGTATCGGCAGCCTGAGCTGCGAGGAGCACTCCTGGGCCCTGCTAGCTCCCTGCATATCGCAGAATCACCCTGGACTGACTCCAGGTAAATCCAGAGTGATTCACGCGCGTTTTATCGCGGGCGTGAGGACATAGCCAAGATTCCAGTCTCAAAATATATTTGCTGGTATTTCTAACATTTTCCCAGTTAAGATGATTACCGAGTCAAATAACAAGAGTTGCCTATTGATTCAATATCTCAGTGAGAATGCCACCTGTGCACAGTTTTAATCTTAATCAGTTCAACAACCAGAAACAACGGGCTGGATTCTCCCTTTCAGGGACTATGGCACCACGCTGTTGTAAAAATTGTGGCCTTTCTCGCCAGGAAAACTGGTGTCAAAAAGCTCCATATTCATAGACCTGCAAGAGACTAGCTGAGACCCTTTGTGAATCTAGCAGCTTTAGCTGCAGATACGGGTCCCGCAAACCTGGGTCAGAAACCACGCATGTGCACGGCGGTGACCTCAAACGGCTGCGCTGTGCTGTATGACGGACTCAGACCACAGAGCTGGACCTCCTAAAAAGTGCCCCCGATTGGCTGCACGCCTGACCCGGACCTCCCACTTGAAAATACCCCGATTCCGTATGAGGCTCCCCCTGTCCTCCGATCGGCCAGCCCCCGACCATGGCGGCCACGGATTGAGTCGCCATGCGAGTATCCCGAACGGCTGGGACCAAATTAGAAATACGCTGTCGGGACTTCGGCCAGTCGGGGGTGCAAAATAGCGGGGCGGGCCTCTGGCAATGGTCACAGGTGGGGGATAAGCACAGCATACTTCCCGGGTACACCGCTTTTCGGGGGCGGAGAATCGAGGAACCGGCGCCGGTCCCAATTCCATGTGCGAAACTAGATTCTCCGCCCCGGCGCCGGACGCGATTTCGGCGTCAGGGTACGGAGAATCCAGCCCAATATTCAACAAATCCAATTTTGTCCAAATAAGCAACAGAGAATGTGGGAAAAAGGCCCCACAAACTCGAGACATTTCAGGGCACCGCACCCTTCCCTTTGCCATTGGCATGGCAGCCTGCCCCTCGCCATGGGCACCAGGTCCCTCAGCTCACCATGGGCATGGCACCCCCTACCATGGGCATGGCCCCCCTCCCCTCACCATGGGCACGGACACCCTCCCCTCACCATGGACACGGCCGCCCTCCCATCGCCAAGGAGGCCCTCCCCTCCCCGCACCATCGGCACCACGCCACACCTCTCATTGTGGTCACCGCGCATCTTTTTTTGTACTTCATCATTCATTACCCAATTCATTACTGCGAAAATGTAACCATAACTCAAAAGATGGGCTTTTTCTTTTAGTTTCAGAAGGCTGTGGATTCAAGACCGGAGCAAATCATTTAGGTTGACAGGAGTGCTTTACTGGTGGAGGTGCTATCTTTCCAGCGAGTCATTAACTGAGGCCTATCTGCTTTTTCAGATAAATATAAAAGGTCCCATTATGGGATTATTCAAAGAAGGACAGACAACTCCCAGTGCCCAACATTCATACACTGTATTTAATAAATAATGTAGATGGGTTATATTGAACAATAAATCACATCTTACCATAGAACACATTGTGTTGGCCTATTTATTATCTGTCAATTTCAGCAATGAAGGAAACAATGAATCAGTTCCACCCAAAAATATATAGTTTCAACTGAGTGGATCAGCAGAGAAAGTGGCTGCAGCATTTCATGAAGCACTGTTGTAAAATGGTTACATTTGCTGCTGGCTGCTGCTGGCTTTTACTGCTACACTTTTGGGACTCAAATATGAAAAGAGCCAGTAAATTAGCTGGATAGATTTCCCTCCCTGACTGTGACATATGTATGCTTGTAAATTAACGCACAGAGCCACTAAAGAACAATTAGAACTCATTCAGCAAAACATTCTTTATTTGCTGACCCAGCAACAAAATGTTTGATGCAGCTACGTGTAAGCAGATACATAGATACATAGAAGATAGGAGCAGGAGGAGGCCTTTTGGCCCCTCGAGCCTGCTCCGCCATTCATCACGATCATGGCTGATCATCCAACTCAATAGCCTAATCCTGCTTTCTCCCCTCGCCTTTGATCCCATTCTCCCCAAGTGTGATATCCAGCTGCCTCTTGAATATATTCAAAGTTTTAGCATCAACTACTTCCTGTGGCAATGAATTCCACAGGCTCACCACTCTTTGTCTGAAGAAATGAGTCCTTATATCTGTCCAAAATGGCTTACCATGAATCCTCAGACTGTGACACCCATCATTGGTAACATCTTCCCTGCATCTACCCTGTCTAGTCCCGTTAAAATTTTATAAATCTCTAAGAGATCCCCCCCATCTTCTTCTGAACTCCAGCGAGAACAATCCCAATCTAGTCAATTTCTCCAGGTACAGTAGCACAGTGGTTAGCAATGTTCCTTCACAGCGTCAGGGTCCCAGGTTTGATTCCCACTTGGGTCACTGTCTGTGCGGAGTCTGCACGTTCTCCCCATGTCTGTGTGGGTTTCCTCTGGGTGCTCCAGTTTCTTCCCACAAGTCCAGAAAGGCGTGCTTGTTAGGTGGATTGGATATTCTGAATTCGCCCTCTGTGTACCTGAACAGGCACCGGAATGTGGCGACTATGGGCTTTTCACAGTAACTTCATTGCAGTGTTAATGTAAGCCTACCTGTGACAATAAAGATTATTATTATTATAACAGTCCCGCCATCCCTGGATCGGTCTGGTAAACCTTCGCTGCACTCCCTTGAGAGCAAGAACATCCTTCCTCAGAGAAGGAGACCAAACTGCACACAATACTCCAGGTCTGGCTTCACCAAGGCCCTGTATAATTGCAGCAACACATCCCTGTTTCTATACTTGAGACCTTTCGCAATGAAGGCCAACATACCATTAGCCTTCTTTACCGCCTGCTGCACCTGCATGCTTACCTTCAGCGAATGGTGCACAAGAACACTCAGGTCCCGCTGCACATTCCCCTCCCAATTTACAACCATTCAGGTAGTAATCTGCCTTCCTGTTTTTGCTTCCAAAGTGAATAACCTCACACTTATCCAAATTATATTGCATCTGCCATTGATTTGCCCAACCTGTCCAGATCATGCTGTAGGATCCCTGCATCCTCATCACACTTCACCCTCCCACCTAACTTGGTATCATCTGCAAACTTTGAGATGTTACATTTTGTTCCCTCATCCAAAGCATTAATATATATTGTGAATAGCTGGGGTCCCAGCACCGATCCTTGTGGTACCCCACCAGTTACTGCCTGCCATTTTGAAAAGGACCCAATAATCCCTACTCTTTGTTTCCTCTCTGCCAACCAGTTTTCTATCCACCTCAACACATTTCACCCAATCCCATGCGCTTTAATTTTGCGGGACTTTATCAGAACCTTCTGAAAGTCCAAATATACCACAACGACTGGCTCCTCCTTGTCAACTGTACTAGTTACATCTTCAAAGAATTCCAACAGATTTGTCAAGCATGGTGTTCCCTTCATAAATCCATGCTGACTCTGACTGATCCTGCCACTGCTTTCTAAATGTTCCGCTATAAAGTCCTTGATAATGGATTCAAGCATTTCCCCCCCTACCAATGTTAGGCTTACTGGTCTATAATTCCCTGTTTTCTCTCTACCTCCCTTTTTGAATATCGGAGTGACGTGAGCTACCTTCAGTACCTACAGTATTATAATTAAACTGACAGAAAAATGTAGCTATCTAATATTCCTTTCCCAATGCCCCTCCCCGTTCTAACTATCCTCACTCTCTATACACACACATACACAGACAACAATACAGAGGGGGAGGGGTGGTGGAGAGGTTAAGTAACTAATAAAAATAAAAGGATAAAGAATCTTTGATGCCCTGGGATGTTGTCTAGTTAAGTGTCTTTCCCTGGTTCAGCTTTCATCTGATATTTCTTCCTTCTAGGTTTGAGATGGTTTTCTCTCGCAAGGTTGTCTACTTTCTTTGTAGATTCAGACTCATTTCAAATTTCCAGCAAGGATGTGCCACTCACTGGTTTTAGAACAATAAAGCAGTTCTAGAGAGCGAGAGAGAGACTTCCTTCTCCTTTCCAGTGTCCAAACACTTCTGCCCAGCTCTCTCAGAAAGCAACACACGGGAACCAATCACTGACTATTGTCCAGAAGAACACTGTCCCTGGCCAAGCCACAGGTTGCCAACCAATCAATCGAATTGACTTCCTCCAAAGATGGTTCCTAAGATTCACTTGGCGCTGACAAGTCAGACTTCTCCTTTCCAAAACAAGACCTGGAAAATGCCCTGACAAGCAGGTTGCTTCAGCTTATGGAATTATAGAATCATAGAATTTACTGTGTAGAAGGAGGCCGTTCGGCCTATCGAGTCTGCACCAGCCCTTGGAAAGAGCACCCCACTCAAGCACACATCTCCTCCACCCATCCCCTTAACCCAGTAACCCCAATTAACCTTTTTGGACACTAAGGGCAATTTAGCATGGCCAATCCACCTAAGCTACACATTTTTGGACTGTGGGAGGAAACCGGAGCACCCAGAGGAAACCCACGCAGACACGGGGAGAACGTGCAGACTCCGCACTGACAGTGACCCAAGCCGGGAATCGAACCTGGGACCCTGGAGCTGTGAAGCAACTGTGCTAACCACTGTGCTACCGTGCTGTCCAGCTTGAGTCCTCTGCTTAAAGACACACTCTGACTGTCGGTCCACAAACAAAAATAGTAAAATAAAATAAATGGAAACAAAGGATATAAACAGAAAGACTCCGACATAACTGACCTGTACATTCCCACATGAGCAGACAGGCACACCTGAGACATGTTGGTAGTCCCTCAATGACATTGCAGGGACTACCAAAGTGAAGTAATGGCATGCTTTCATGCAAGATTAATCGTGCAAAGTGACACTAATCAATCCCTTTGGTTTAACCCATCCTCACAATAGGGAAATTCCCCAAAGCAATAAAGAACTTCAGAGAAGTTAGACAACTGAAGGAGCTCCAGAAGTATCTTTCAGTGGTGACGTTGGACGGTTCATAGAACAGAAACCTCAGGTTCCCCTACTCAAAAATCAAGGGCGCCTACCGTTCCATCCCCCGACCACACTTTGGGAAATCAGACCATAAGACGGTGCTCCTTCTCCCGGCATACAAGCAGAAACCCAAGCAGGAGAATCCAGCTAAGGTCATGCAGTGCTGGTCCGAGGAAACAGAAGAGCTCTTACGTGACTGCTTAGAGAGAGTGGACTGGTCCATATTTAAGAATTCAGCGACCAACTTAAATGAGTATGCCACCACCATCACAGACTTCATCAGCAACTGTGTGGACGACTGCGTGCCAAAGAAAGCGGTACGTACGTTTCCCAACCGGAAACCATGGCTCAATCGCGAGATTGGCTCCGTACAGAAGGACAGGTCTGAGGCGTTCAAGTCAGATGACCCTGACCTATACAGGAAATCCAGGTACGACCTCCGCAAAGCCATCCGAGATGCCAAGAGAGAATATCAAACCAAGCTAGAGTTGCAGACAGACTCTCGGCGATTGTGGCAAGGACAAAACAACATAACGGGCTACAAAGCGAAGCCGAGCAGTATCTCCGGCAGCAGCGCACTCCTCCCTGATGAACTCAATGCATTCTATGCTCGGTTCAAATAGGAAACCAACAATCTGCTGTCAAGTGCCCCAGCAGCCATTAACTCACCCATATCCACCATCACAGCTTCCGAAGTCAGATCGGCCTTCCTGAAAGTGAACCCTCGGAAGGCGATGGGCCCAGATGGGATCCCTGGTCGTGCACTCAGAGCCTGCGCAGACCAGCTGGCAGAGGGGTTCACAAACATCTTTAACCTCTCCCTACTCCACTCTGAGGTCCCCACCTGCTTCAAGAAGACCACCATCATACCGGTGCCAAAGAAGAACCAGGCAACATGCCTCAATGACTACCGTCCGGTGGCCCTGACTTCAGTCGTAATGAAGTGCTTCAAGAGGTTGGTCATGAAGCGCATCACGTCTATACTCCCAGTACGCCTTGATCCACTGCAATTCGCATAATGCCGCAACCGGTTCACAGCAGACGCCATTTCCCTGGCCCTACACTCATCCCTAGTGCATCTCGACAACAAGGGCTCCTACATCAGACTCCGAATTATTGACTACAGCTCCGCCTTCAACACCATAATCCCAGCCAAGCCATTATCAAAGCTCCAAATCCTAGCTCCCCACTCTGCAACTGGATCCTCGATTTTCTGACCAACAGACCACAGTCAGTAAGAATGAACAACAACACCTCCTCCACAATAGTCCTCAATACCGGGGCCCCGCAAGGCTGCGTAATTAGCCCCCTACTCTACTCCCTGTACACACACGACTGCGTGCAAAATTTGGTTCCAACTCCATCTATAAGTTTGCTGACAATACGACCATAGTGGGCCAGATCTCGAATAATGAGTCAGAATATAGGAGGGAGATAGAGAACCTAGTGGAGTGGTGCAGCAACAACAATCTCTCCCTTAATGCCAGCAAAACTAAAGAGCTGATAATTGACTTCAGGAAGCAAAGTACTGTACACACCCCTGTTAGCATCAACGGGCCTGAGATAGAGATGGTTAGCAGTTTCAAATTCCTAGGGGTGCACATCTCTAAAAATCTGTCCTGGTCCACCCACGTCAACGCTACCACCAAGAAAGCACAACAGTGCCTATACTTACTCAGGAAACTAAGGAAATTTGGCATGTCCACATTAACTCTTACCAACTTTTACAGATGCACCAAAGAAAGCATCCTATCGGGCTGCATCACAGACCTACCTGCAGGCAAGTGATAGGTGATGGCTAGTGGTATTGTCACTAGACTAGCAATCCAGAGACCCATAGCTGTGCTCTGGGAACCTTGGTTCGAATCCCACCACAGCAGATGGTGGAATTTGAATTCAATAAGAATCTGAAATTACTGGAATGATGAGGTAATCTGCTGTCCTTACCTGGTCTGGCCTACGTGTGACTCCAGATCCACAGTCGTGGCCTAGCAAACCACTCAGTTGCCAATAAGTCTAAAAGGTTAGTTCACCCGGTCAACGCACAGACGGAGGCACCAGAAATGAAAAATAGGTGGGAAATCAAATGATGACACAAAGAGTCCACTAAATTATGGAATATAATGTAGGAAATGTGAAGTTATGCATTCGGTAGAAGGAATAAAGGAGCTGAGTATTATTTAAATGGAGAAAGACTACAGAAAGATAGAGATTTGGGGGTCCTCGTACATAAATAACAAGAAGCTAGCACACAAGTTCAGCAGGTAATAGGGAAGACAAATTGAGTTTTGGCCTTTATTTCAAAGGGAATGAAGTATAAAAATAGGGAAATCTTGCTAAAACTATACAAAGCACTAGTTGGAATACTGTGAACAGTTTTGGTCCCCTTATCTAAGGAAAGGTAAGGTAAACGTAAAGTTGCCATAGTGCCACATGACTATCGGCTACTTTCCCCTTTGAGGGGAAGAGGTGACTGGTGGTGATTTAACCTGAGGATCACCACACTTCAGGCGAGGGGCGAGGGACAAGGTTGAGAATAACCTTCATGAATAACCTCTGTCGGTACGGGGATTGAACCTGAGCTACTGGCCTCGCTGTGCATCACGAACCCGCTGTTAGCCAAGTGAGTTAAACTGGCCCCCTTTAAGGAAAGATACACTGGCATTGGAGGCAGTCCAGATAAGGTTCACGAGGTTGATCCCGGGTATGGAAGGATTTTCTAATGAGGAAAGGTGGAGTAAGTTGGGGCTGTAGTCATTGGAAATGAGGGGTAACCTTATAGAGACATATAGGATTCTTAAGGATTTTTTTTGGAACAGCTTGTGATGGAGCCCACGAGGGAACCAGCCATTCTGGACTTAGTGTTATGTAATGAGCCAGACTTGATTAAAGATCTTAAAGTAAGGGAGCACTTAGGAGGCAGTGATCATAATATGGTCGAATTCAATCTCCAATTTGAAAGAAAGAAGGTAGAATCAGATGTAAAGGTGTTACAGTTAAATAAAGGTAACTACAGGGGCATGAGGGAGGAACTGACGAAAATCGACTGGGAGCAGAGCCTAGTGGGAAAGACAGTAGAACAGCAATGGCAGGAGTTTCTGGGAGTAATTGAGGACACAGTGCAGAGGTTCATCCCAAAGAAAAGAAAGGTTATCAGAGGGGGGATTAGGCAGCCATGGCTGACAAAGGAAGTTAGGGAATGCATCAAAGCAAAAGAGAAAGCCTATAATGTGGCAAATAGTGGGAAGTCAGAAGATTGGGAAGGCTACAAAAACAAACAGAGGATAACAAAGAGATAAATAAGGAAAGAGAGGATCAAATATGAAGGTAGGCTAGCCAGTAACATTAGGAATGATAGTAAAAGTTTTTTTAAATACATTAAAAACAAACGGGAGGCAAAAGTTGACATTGGGCCGCTCCAAAATGACGCTGGTAATTTTGTGATGGGAGACAAGGAAATAGGTGAGGAACTAAATAAGTACTTTGCGTCAGTCTTCACAGTAGAAGACATGAGTAATATCCCACCAATTCCGGAGAGTCAGGGGGCAGAGTTGAATATCGTAGCCATCACAAAGGAGAAAGTGCTAGAGAAACTAAGAGGTCTAAAAATTGATAAATCTCCAGGCCCAGATGGACTACATTTTAGAGTTCTAAAGGAGATAGCTGAAGAAATAGTGGAGGCGTTAGTTATGATCTTTCAAAAGTTACTGGAGTCCGGGAAAGTCCCAGAGGATTGGAAAATCGCTGTTGTAACCCCCCTGTTCAAGAAGGGAACAAGGAAAAAGATGGAAAATTATAGGCCAATTAGCCTAACCTCGGTTGTTGGCAAGATTCTGGAATCCATTGTTAAGGATGAGATTTCTAAATTCTTGGAAGTGCAGGGTCAGATTAGGACAAGTCAGCATGGATTTAGTAAGGGGAGGTCGTGCCTGACAAACCTGTTAGAGTTCTTTGAAGGTTAGACCAAGGAGAGCCAATGGATGTTATCTATCTTGACTTCCAAAAGGCCTTTGATAAGGTGCCTCACGGGAGACTGCTGAGTAAAATAAGGGCCCATGGTATTCGAGGCAAGGTACTAACATGGATTGACGATTGGCTGTCAGGCAGAAGGCAGAGAGTTGGGATAAAAGGTTCTTTTTCGGAATGGCAACCGGTGACGAGTGGTATCCCGCAGGGTTCAGTGTTGGGGCCACAGCCGTTCTCTTTATATATTAACGATCTAGATGACGGGACTGGGGGCATTCTGGCTAAGTTTGCTGATGATACAAAGATAGGTGGAGGGGCAGGTAGTATGGAGGAGGTGGGGAGGCTGCAGAAATATTTAGACAGTTTAGGAGAGTGGTCCAAGAAATGGCTGATGAAATTCAACGTGGGCAAGTGCGAGGTCTTGCACTTTGGAAAAAAGAATAGAGGCATGGACTATTTTCTAAACGGTGACAAAATTCATAATGCTGAAGTGCAAAGGGATTTGGGAGTCCTAGTCCAGGATTCTCTAAAGGTAAACTTGCAGGTTGAGTCCGTAATTAAGAAAGCAAATGCAATGTTGTCATTCATCTCAAGAGGCTTGGAATATAAAAGCAGGGATGTACTTCTGAAGCTTTATAAAGCATTAGTTAGGCCCCATTTAGAATACTGTGAGCAATTATGGGCCCCACACCTCAGGAAAGACATACTGGCACTGGAGCGGGTCCAGCGGAGATTCACACGGATGATCCCAGGAATGGTAGGCCTAACATACGATGAACGTCTGAGGATCCTGGGATTATATTCATTGGAGTTTAGGAGGTTGAGGGGAGATCTAATAGAAACTTACAAGATAATGAATGGCTTAGATAGGGTGGATGTAGGGAAGTTGTTTCCATTAGCAGGGGAGACTAGGACCCGGGGGCACAGCCTTAGAATAAAAGGGAGTCACTTTAGAACAGAGATGAGGAGAAATTTCTTCAGCCAGAGAGTGGTGGGTCTGTGGAATTCATTGCCACAGAGGGCGGTGGAGGCCGGGACGTTGAGTGTCTTTCAGACAGAAGTTGATAAATTCTTGATTTCTCGAGGAATTAAGGGCTATGGAGAGAGAGCGGGTAAATGGAGTTGAAATCAGCCATGATTGAATGGCGGAGTGGACTCGATGGGTAGATGCTGACAGGTTGTTTCCCCTGTGGGAGAGGCTAGGACCAGAGAGTCACCCATTTAAGACAGAGATGAGGGGGAATTTCTTCTCTCAGAGGCTAGTGAATCTGTGGAATGCTTTAGCACAGAGAGCTGAAGCGGCTGGGTCATTAAGTATGTTCAAGGCTGAGACAGACATTTTTAATCAGCAAGGAAATCAATAGTTATGGGGATAAGACAGTAAAGTGGAATTGAAGATTATTATCAGAATCGTCATGATCTCATTGAATGGCGGAGCAGACTCGAATGGCCTACTTCTGTTCCTATGTCTTATTGCCTAACAGTACAACCAGCCCTGTTTACTCTGCAAACTCCTCCTGAGTAACATCTGGGGGCTAGTACCAATATCGGGAGAGCTGTTTCATAGACTATTAGAGCAACAGCCTGACACAGACATACTCACAGAATCATACCTTACAGGTAATGTCCCAGATACCACCATCACAATCACTGGATATGTCCTGTCCCAGATCCAATTAAGTCTCATTGCATTACGTCAAACATGGGCAAGGAAACATCCTGTTGATTACCACAAACTCGCCCCCTCAGCTGATAAACCAGCACTCCTCCATGTTAAACATAACTTGGAGGAAGCACTGAGGGTGGTAAGGGCACTAAATGTGCTCTTGATTTGGGACTTCAATATCTGCCCCTACCTCAGACCGAGCTGGCCAAGTCCTCAAGGAGAAAGCTGCCAGACTGGGTCTGCGGCAGGGGGTGAGAACACCAACAAGAGTGAATAACATACTTGATCTTAACTTCACCAATCCACCTGGCCCAGCATATCTGTCCATGGCAGTATTGGTAAGCGTGATAAAGTCTCAACTTCACATTCACTGTCTTCAGTGTGTTGTGTGGCACTACCACCATGCTAAATGGGTTAGATTTCAAACAGACTCAAAATCGGGCATTCACAGGGCAGTGTGTGACATCAGCAGCAACAGAACTGTACACAACCACAATCTGTAACCTCATGAACTGGGCTATGCCCCATTCTACCATCACTATTGCGAAATACACATTTCTTTCAAATGAAAATGATTACTTGACATGTATGACATATTTGTCAAAATTTAACTACATCTTGATGTAGTCCCAGTCAGTAAAACTGTTCCTGTATCTTACCTTATGATATTTTTATATCTAGATGCCCTGCTAATGGAATTTCATGAAGTATCCATAGAATTTCTTTCCTATACTCAAGAGGCAATACAATTTAACGTACTTCTGCCCTTTTGTTTTCTGCACTAATATGTGTGGGATTCCTTTTTCTCATTCATTTGCAATCCTTTATATAACATTCAGCAATGTACTGGCCAGGATTCTCCAATCCTGCGGCCAAGTTCTGATGGCGGCGTGAAAAGTGGCGCGAGCCACTCTGCATCAATGGGCCTCAACTGGCAGGTATTCACCCCTTCCTAGGGGGCTAGTACGCCGCAGTAGTGGTGTGTGTAGCTCCAGCGTCCGAAAGCCGGCGCGCCACGTCTGGCGCGAGCATGCACATGGGTTCCCGTCTCCGCGCCGGCCCCAGACAATATGGCGGAGACCTATAGGGGCCGGAACGGAGGAACATAGGCACAGAACTAGCCCGCCCACTGATCGGTAGGCCCCGATCTGCGGTCTAGGCCACCGTGAAGGCCCCACCCTCCCGGGGTCAGATCCCCCGCCCCCCCACCAGGACGGCCACCGCAGACAGAACTCCGAGGTCCTGCCGGGTGGGACCATACGTAACCCACGCCGGCGGGACTCGGCCAAACTTGGCGGACACCCGGCCCGTCAAGGCCCAGACAATCGCCAGGGGGGGCCGCTTTCAATGGCCCCCGGCCGGTGCAGCGGCAATCCCGCAGGCGCCTGAAAATCGGCGCCGTAGAATCGGTGAGCTGGCGTCGGTGGGTGCGTGGTGTGATTCTCGGCCCTCGGCGCCCCCCCCCCCCCCCCCCCCCCCCAGCGATTCTCCGACCCTGCGTGGGGTCAGAGAATCCCGGCCACCTGAGTCTCCAATTCCAAGTAAGTCATTTAATGAACTTGTTTTTATTTGGAAACAACCTGCAGTAATTCTATCAATTTCTTTGAATAAACACATTGCTTACTTTCTCTTTGCCTCTTTCCTCTTTATTCAGCTCACTAAAGATAGTATCAGATAACGTTATCTCACTTTTCACATCATGTGTTCTTAGCTCCTCCATCCCTGGTCTCATCTTCTGTGCCTGTGATCTCATTACCACACAATCAGGTAACACGCAAAGATGGTACATTTGCAATTTTCTGTAGCTTGATTTTCTACTGGCTGAGGAGAGATTGACTAGGTTAGGATTGTTCTCACTGGAGGTCAGAAGAATGAGGGGGGAATCTCATAGAGACTTATAAAATTCTAACAGGACTAGACAGAGAAGATGTTCCTCATGGCAGGTGTGTCCAGAACCAGGGGCGTCATTCTCCGACCCCCCGCCGGGTCGGAGAATGGCCGTTGGCCGCCGTGAATCCCGCCCCCGCCCCCGCCGAAGTCTCCGCTCCCGGAGATTGGGCGGGGGCGGGAATCCAGCCGCGCCGGTTGGCGGGACCCCCGCTGGATTCTCCGGCCCGGATGGGCCGAAGTCCCGCCCAGGAATTGCCTGTCACGCCGACGTAAATCAAACCTGGTATTTACCGGCGGGACCAGGCGGCGTGGGCGGGCTCCGGGGTCCTGGGGGGGGGGGCGCGGGGCGATCTGACCCCGGGGGGTGCCCCCACGGTGGCCTGGCCCGCGATCGGGGCCCACCGATCCGCGGGCGGGCCTGTGCCGTGGGGGCACTCTTTCCCTTCCGCCTCCGCTACGGCCTCCACCATGGCGGAGGCGGAAGAGACTCTCCCCACTGCGCATGCGCGGGAAACTTTCAGCGGCCGCTGACGCTCCCGCGCATGCGCGGGGAAACTGACAGCGGCCGCTGACGCTCCCGCGCATGCGCCGCATTTCCGCGCCAGCTGGCGGGGCAACAAACGCCATTTCCGCCAGCTGGCGGGGCGGAAATCCCTCCGGCGTCGGCCTAGCCCCTCAATGTTGGGGCTAGGCTACCAAAGATGCGGAGACTTCCGCACCTTTGGGCCGGCGCGATGCCAGTCTGATTGGCGCCGGCTTTGGCGCCAGTCGGCGGGCATCCCGCCGTTGGGGGAGAATTTCGCCCCAGGGGTCACAGCCTGAGGATTCAGGGTAAACCATTTCGGACAGAGGGGAAGAAACATTTCTTCACCCAAACAGTGGTGAGCCTGTGGAACTATTGCCACAAGAAGTAGTTGATACTAAAGTCTCAACTTCACATTCATTGTCTTCAGCGTGATGTGTGGCACTAACACCATGCTCAATGGGTTAGATTTCAAACAGACTCAAAATCAGGCAGCATGGTAGCACAGAGTTAGCACAGTTGCTTCACAGCTCCAGGGTCCCAGGTTCGGTACCCAGCTTGGGTCACTGTCTGTGTGGAGTCTGCACGTTCTCCCGTGTCTTCGTGGGTTTCCTCCAGGTGCTCCGGTTTCCTCTCACAGTCCAAAGATGTGCTGGTTAGGTGGGTTACTGGGTTACGGGGATAGGGTGGAGACATGGGCATAAGTGGTGTGCTCTTTCCAAGGGCCTGTGCAGACATGATGGGCCGAATGGCCTCCTTCTGCACTGCAAATTCTATGATTCTAAGAAAACATTGAATATATTCAAGAGGCAGCTGAAGGCACTTGGGGAGAATGGTATCAAAGGTTATGGGGAGAAAGCAGGATTAGGCTATTGAGTTGGATGATCAACCATGATCGTGATAAATGGCGGAGCAGGCTCGTGGCGCCAAAAGGCCTCCTCCTGCTCCTATCCTCTATGTATCTATGTTCAACAACAGGAGGTATCACTCTTATCTCTGACCCAGCTGGATCATCCCCCAGAATGAATGGAATCACTGCAATGGGCAATGTTTCCACCACACCTACAATCACTTTTCTGTCTTCAAGCTGCTCTGTAGGTTTATTTTCACCAGATGATTTTTTTTCTCTGTGTAAATAGTGCTTACCAGAACCTCTTCCTTCAATATCCCTTCTGAAACATCAAAGTCTTTATCGCACATTAGGGATTGACTGTATCTCTCAATTTTAATATATTTTTCCATCCCATTTTGTACACACCAAAAATCTTCCATTCACATGCAATGTCCTTAAATACATCAGCCACCTGCTGTTCACTCTGCTGCTATACACGTTGTGCACACATTTTCATCCCTATTGTTTGTTCTTCTGTGTGCAAGCCCTTGCAACTTCTGTTCTTCAGTATGATTTACTATTTCCTTTCTTAATTCCAACTGGCCTGCCATTTCACCTCCAATATAATGATTTTGTATGGCCCAGTTTATTACAATGAAAGCATGTAACTTTCCTCATATCCCTCATTACCTCAGCACAGTCTTTTTTATTTTGAGGTAGTATCCTTCGAATTTTCAAGCATTCCCTCTCTTGCTTGACTGCCTTTTCTCACACCTTCCAATGTTCTATCTTTCCCAGATTTAAGTGTGTCGGGAAAAAGCCTTTGACCAATTTCTAGTCATCAAGAAGCACCATGGTTTGACTCGCAATTTTAACTCTTTGTTGCTCTGCATGAGTTCTTATCACTACAGGTAGTGAACTTTTGAATTTTTGAACTGAATTACACTCCAAGGTTCCTCAAAGGTTCCTTCTATTTTTAATGCTCTCACTCACCTCTCAAAATTACTTTGTTTCACCCTTTCAAATTTATGCAAGTTTGAGTTCGTACAGACTGTTCTGTTACATTTCAAAATTTTTGTCTGGAAGCCTCCGGTACTAAGTAATAAACACTCAATATAGTTTTCTTCACTGTATCGTACTTCCAAGGCATTTCGTCTGACAAAGACACAGTCTTCACTCGTCCTGCCTAAAGAGCAGTGTCCAAAATATATTGCAACCATTTAGTTTGTCATGCTATTTTCTCACGTGAATTTTAAAATGCCTCCACAACTTTTTCGGCAAATTTTAGAAGTGCCTGTACAAATCTAAATATCTACCCACAGGTTCGGATTTAGAACTATGTCCTTCCTCAACCGATTTTGGTCTCTCTTATTTTAACTGCCAGCATTTTAAGCTGAAATTCACACTTTGCCGTTTACTCTTTCTTCACTTGCTAATCTTTCCACTTCTACATCAAGATTTCTCATTTCAATTTCCTTTCGAAAAATCTCTCTTTTCCCACATTTCAGGTTTCTTCATTTATCCGAACAGGCGCCGGAATTTGGTGACGAGGGGCTTTTCACAGTAACTTCATTGCAGTGTTAATGTAAGCTTACTTGTGACAATAAGATTATTATTATTTCTACAGCACGGTAGCATAGTGGTTAGCACAATTGTTTCACAGCTCCAGGGTCCCAGGTTCGATTCCCGGCTTGGGTCACTGTCTGTGCGGAGTCTGCACGTTCTCCCCGTGTGTGCGTGGGTTTCCTCCGGGTGCTCCGGTTTCCTCCCACAGTCCAAAGATGTGCAGGTTAGGTGGATTGGCCATGATAAATTGCCCTTAGTGTCCAAAATTGCCCTTAGTGTTGGGTGGGGTTACTGGGTTATGAGGATAGGGTGGGGGTGTGGGTGCTCTTTCCAAGAGCCAGTGCAGATTCGATGGGCCGGGTGGCCTCGTTCTGCACTGTAAATTCTATGATTTCTTTCTCTTTTTCCTTTACTTTTCCCTACATTTCTAATGGTTTCATTTGTAATTGAATTTCAGCCAATTCAATTTCCTCACTTTTCAAAACACTTGGTCTGACAACTCTTGTACATTTAAATGCTTTGCTATCCTTTCAATTACCTCAGCTTTCTTAGCTCCTGCAGGTAACCCCAATTGTAACATATTCACCAATTCCATCCATTTTGCTTTAGGTACACTTTTCAAACTTTCCAAGGTTATATTGTTTACTCCCAAACTCTCTTTTCCCCAGGCAACATCCAATATTATATCCATAGAATCCAACAAGTGCAGAAGGAGGCCATTCGGCCCATTGAGTCTACACTGACTCTCTGAAAGAGCACTCCACCTGGACCCATTCCCCCACACTATCCGCGTAATCCCACCTAACCTGCACACCATTGGACTATAGGAGGAAACCGGAGAACCCGGTGGGTAAAGTCTTGGAGGGGATTATAAGGGACAAGATTTATAATCATCTAGATAGGAATGATATGATCAGGGATAGTCAGCATGGCTTTGTGAAGGGTAGGTCATGCCTCACAAACCTTATTGAGTTCTTTGAGAAGGTGACTGAACAGGTAGACGAGGGTAGAGCAGTTGATGTGGTGTATATGGATTTCAGCAAAGCGTTTGATAAGGTTCCCCACGGTAGGCTATTGCAAAAAATACGGAGGCTGGGGATTAAGGGTGATTTAGAGATGTGGATCAGAAATTGGCTAGCTGAAAGAAGACAGAGGGTGGTGGTTGATGGGAAATGTTCAGAATGGAGTACAGTCACAAGTGGAGTACCACAAGGATCTGTTCTGGGGCCGTTGCGGTTTGTCATTTTTATCAATGACCTAGAGGAAGGCACAGAAGGGTGGGTGAGTAAATTTGCAGATGATACTAAAGTCGGTGGTGTTGTCGATAGTGTGGAAGGATGTAGCAGGTTACAGAGGGATATAGATAAGCTGCAGAGCTGGGCTGAGAGGTGGCAAATGGAGTTTAATGTAGAGAAGTGTGAGGTGATTCACTTTGGAAGGAATAACAGGAATGCGGAATATTTGGCTAATGGTAAAGTTCTTGAAAGTGTGGCTGAGCAGAGGGATCTAGGTGTCCATGTACATAGATCCCTGAAAGTTGCCACCCAGGTTGATAGGGTTGTGAAGAAGGCCTATGGAGTGTTGGCCTTTATTGGTAGAGGGATTGAGTTCCGGAGTCGGGAGGTCATGTTGCAGCTGTACAGAACTCTGGTCCGGCCGCATTTGGAGTATTGCGTACAGTTCTGGTCACCGCATTATAGGAAGGACGTGGAGGCTTTGGAGCGGGTGCAGAGGAGATTTACCAGGATGTTGCCTGGTATGGAGGGAAAATCTTATGAGGAAAGGCTGACGGACTTGAGGTTGTTTTCGTTGGAGAGAAGAAGGTTAAGAGGAGACTTAATAGAGGCATACAAAATGATCAGGGGGTTGGATAGGGTGGACAGTGAGAGCCTTCTCCCGCGGATGGATATGGCTGGCACGAGGGGACATAACTTTAAACTGAGGGGTAATAGATATAGGACAGAGGTCAGAGGTAGGTTCTTTACGCAAAGAGTAGTGAGGCCGTGGAATGCCCTACCTGCTACAGTAGTGAACTCGCCAACATTGAGGGCATTTAAAAGTTTATTGGATAAACATATGGATGATAATGGCATAGTGTAGGTTAGGTGGCTTTTGTTTCGGTGCAACATCGTGGGCCGAAGGGCCTGTACTGCGCTGTATTGTTCTATGTTCTATGTTCTAACCCAGAGGAAATCCACGCAGACATGGGGAGGAAGTGCAAACTCCACACAGTCACCCAAGGCCAGAATTGACCCGGGACCCTGGCACAGTGAGGCAGCAGGGCTAACTACTGTGCCGCCTTGCACCCCCCACCCCTCTTTGAGCTAACTCCAGCAGATAGTTACCATGCCCAGGTCATTTGTCCACATTTTTGAAAACCGTCTTCCGTCTCAGCAAAGTAATCTTCTCTACCCACGTTTTGGGATTTTAACCGGCCGCTTTGTAGCAAACACTTACTTTTGGGGAGACGGTTTTCTGCAGCTGCGTGGGCCTGTGATGGTAGCTGCTTCTATCGTGTCTCTTTCTCCAGTTATTGTGCTATGAATATATAAAATTATCTCTCTTTGATGTTACCCACCCTGTTGACCTGACTTTTAGCGTCAAAGTGCCAATTCCTTTATCTTTCCACTTTGAAGTCACCCCTTTTACACCCCATTGTTCTCCCCTAGTCACAGAGGCAAACACTTGCTTTTCCCACTGGTAAACTCATTTGCATATTGAAAGAACACGTCAGGCGGCAGCACTTACCAATTCCCATTTTTATTTTGTAGCATCCCAATTTAATTTTTTAATCTTAGTTTTCTCCAATTCTGAACACCGGTGAATGTGTGCTGATCTTGTGGGTTTAAAATGATGCAACGGCCTATCTATCCTTGTGGTATGGATGAAATCATTCTCCCTCCTTCTGCACTGGATGGCCAACCTCTTCTGCGCAGCGTTAGCACTGATCACTGCTGCCAACACCTCCCAGGTCAGATTGGTGAGATTGATAGATGTTAGACATTTTAGTTGCTGTGATATGAAGAGTCTAAAGTTCTGTTCCTTTTTCACAAACACACATTTATTTCATTCCAACAACCTTTGCACAAAACTCTAACCATCCATCACCTGACAGAGGCCACCTGAGGCCTCTTTGCATATCAGTGTCAACTAATGGATACTTAACATAAATGAGACAACTAATTGCAATGTCGCTTAACCCATTACTTAACAGTCCCCCCTTCCTTGGAAAAAAAAAAAAATTAGGTGAAAACAAAATTTCAAGAAACTCAAAAACACACATATGGGGCGCGATTCTCCGATGCCGGTTGGGAGAATCACCTGGCGCGCCAGTTTTCCACGCGACGCCGTCCGACGCCCTCCCGCGATTCACCCAAGCGGCGAGATCGGCCCCATCAAGTTCTGCGCGGCGCAGGCCGGAGAATCGCCCGAGACACCCAAAATGGCGATTCTCCGCGACCCCCGCTATTCTCCAGCCCGGATGGGCCAAAGTCCCGACGGCGTGAACTGGAGTCACGCCGTCGCCGCTCACACCTGGTAAATAAAGTCGTCAGCCAGTCGTGCTCGCTGACGCTGAGCAGTGAGGAGGTGAGCGGACTGTTCCGAAGCTCCTGCAGACCGGGGCGGCTTCCCCGAGAACGCTGCGGCCAACCGGGGGGGGGGGGGGGGGGGGAGGGAGTGGAGGTGGGGGGGGGGTGAGGGAGGGAGTGGAGGTGGGAGGGGGTGAGGGAGAGAGTGGAGGTGGGAGGGGGTGAGGGAGAGAGTGGAGGTGGGAGGGGGGGTGAGGGAGGGAGTGGAGGTGGGAGGGGGTGAGGGAGAGAGTGGAGGTGGGAGGGAGGTGAGGGAAGAGTGTGGAGGTGGGAGGGGGGTGAGGGAGTGTGTGGAGGGTGTCGTCCATCGCCGGATGCCACATTTCAGCCGCCCTGATATGGCAGGACGGTGACGAGGACACGGCCGCAGGTTGTCGTGTGGCTGATGGGCACAGGCGACTGGCACACTGGTGAGGAGGACGGTGTGAACTGACAATTGGACGCAGACAGTGACCAGGTGTTAGGCTGGCTGCATATCTGCAGCGCGACCAGGCCACCGGGGCACACAGGTATCCCATGCAACCCGGTTGGCGAGGTGTGGAAGAACCTCCGTGTAACATGTCGTTTCTTTGCCCCCCCCCACCACCCTCCTGCAGGTCACCATGTATGCCAACTAGACAGCGATGTTCACTGCCGTGGTTGGAGCCGCAGCTCTGCAGGTGGCCATCCGGCAGCGTAGACTCAGACGGCCCACAGTGGCTGCAGATGCAGTGGTTGCTGCTGCAGCAGAGGGGATGGCCGCGGAGTGGCCCATCGTCGCCGCGCAGGCCGCAGGCGCTCAGGCCCGAAATGTCCAGGGGGATGCCGAGGGGACCATTGACCCCCCAACAGCGTGGAATGCACAGGAAGCGGGCACTGATATCAAAGTGCTTGGGGGGAGGGGGGGGGGGAGGAGGAGGAGGAGCCACTGATGGTGGTGCCAGGGCGCGCCACAGGCGTCCAGCAAGGCCTAGGTTGTACCGTGACAGAATGTCGTTCGAGGCCCTCCATGCAGGAGGAGACTACGGTTCAGCAGGGAGACAGTCACGCATATATGCCACCTTGTGGCGCACCTCGCACCACTTGGAATGGGTGGAGGACACGCTATATCAGTCTCCGTCAAGGTGACGGTGGCCCTAAACTTTTACGCTACCAGTTCCTTCCAGGCGCCGAGCGGGGACCTATCCAGGATCTCACAGGCATCGGTCCACAGGTGCATCAGGGCCGTGACCGACACCATGTACGCCATCGCGGACAGGTACATTAAATTTCCCGAGGACCGAGCACAGCAGGAAGCACGGGCACGTGGATTCGCCAAGGTGGCCGGGATACCGATGGTCCAGGGTGTCATCGATAGTGTGCACGTCCCCATGCGTCCATTCAGGTGGTGTGCGACCCCCACATGAAGATCATGCATGTGTGTGCAAGGTACCCCGGGAGTGTACATGACGCCTACATTCTGGCACAGTCGTTCATCCCGACATGGTCGGTCGCATGGTTGTGGTCTGCTGTGCGCTGCACAACATTGCCGTGCAGAGGGGAGATACACTGGTGGAGGAGTCGGAGGGAGGACCCGACGGCACCGGAGCTAATGCAAACGAAGGGGAGGAGGAGGAGGATGGCGTGCATCAGGGTGGGGGGAAGGGCGCAGGACACAGACACTGCCCCGCTGCTGGTTACGTCCAGGAGGCTGCACGATGGCACCGTCGAGGATAGCGGGCACGCGAAGCGTTGGTGGCCGCACGGTTGACACACCGTGGGGGAGGGATTCGCTGAACACTGCCACTTGCACCGCCAGTCCTGCACACGGGCACCACACTGTACCCCCCCCCCTCCTCACTGCGTACACAGCACTAATTCCACATCACCTTACTACTGCGGCACTACGGGATTGCACAACATTGATGATTGTGTAAGCGGGTGTGAACAATGCCATGTTGAATGATGACACCCCATTCTGCGATGAGCTGTGAGCTGAGATTCGCGAGCCAAGGTCTGACTCATGGCTATAGCTGAACCATACACTCCGGTGGTTACAGCCTTCGTAACGGACATTTCGTCACGTACCCGTGTGGGGTAGCTGGCGTCGGAGTGCTGAGGACAACGGTGTCCGATTTTGGGAGGCAGGGGGGAAAGGGACGGCACATCCGGGACCGACGTTGAACTGCTCATTAACCACAGTGCCACTTGGTCACCCTCACGAGCCCCCTGGCACCGGACATAGCACAGAGTCTTACAAGTTAAGTGCAACAGTGAGTTTATTTGTGACATTCACATACAGATGCCGTACTCCCTACAACTAAACTGTGCCCTGCACCCATGCCAACTTATTATGTGCATAACTTCTTTGCCTTATGGGCCCTTCCACTACGTCTAGGTGTCTCCTCAGATGGTACAGCAGGAGTGGAGGCAGACTGCTGAGAATCACGCCATGCGACATGGCTCCCCGTCGGCACGTGTTTCCTGTGGCGGCCCGGCTTCGATGGGCCAGGCTGTTCGACGGGCGTGCTGGATGGCGTGGTGCCACCCTGTCCTGCCCACTGCCCACCAGATGCGCCAGGGACGGAACGGGGGGAGGCCGACTGATCCGGGACGTCACTTGCTGGAGGTACCGGGATGGGCCCCAGAACCACCTCCTCCCTCGGGGAGCCCGGTGGCCCCCGGGCCTCACTGTGAGACGGAGGTGCGATCGGAGACATGCCCCGTCGCACCACCGACACCTGGCGCTGCCAGTCCTGGAGGCCTACAGCGGTATCGACCACAGTCCGAATGTTCGCAGAAGCGGAGCCCAGGGAATGCGACATTCCTGCCAGGGACTGTGCTAGCTCAACCTGTGAGTCCGCTATGCCATCCATCACGTGCGCCAGGCGGTCAATGCTCTCCACGACTGACTGCTGGGACTGTGCCATCGCCTGCTGGGACCGGGCCATGGCATGGCGAGACTCGGCCAGGGCCCGGAGAGCAGCGGCAATGTCGTGTTGGCTCTGGAGCATGGCTACCTGTGAGAGGGCAACCCTCTCCTGGGCCATGGATGACGCGTGCACGTGAAGCCCAACGCCTTGCAGAACCTGACCCATGGCCAAAACCGTTTCACCCATTGCCTCCACCGCGGACCCCACCCGTGCGGTGTCGGCCTGGGTGGCTGCGATGAGCGGCTCCACTCCCTGCTCCTGGACGTGAATGGACACCTCCAACTGCGTGTGCAGGTCCTGGAAGATGTCCCTCATCCCGTTATTCAGTCCCTCGGTGTCCACATGGATCGGTTGTCCGGGTGGGTCAAGTACATCTAGGAACCCGGGAACCGTCTGGGTGGCAGCTGTTTGCTGGGCCTGGGCTGCCCTCCGACCGTCCAACCCCTCGGATGCTCCAAACTCCACCTGCTGTACCTGCTCGGCTGTGTGGTGCGCACCAGACCGTGACCAGGGAGCCTCATCACTTCTGCCCAACCGAGGTGAGTGTCTCTGCGATGGTGGATGGTATGGGAGACAGCAGTGCCGCTAGCTCGAGGTCATTGTCCGTTAGGAAGTCTGGTGTGTACTGGTCCCCCTCGTGCAAGGTGCATGCGGCCCATGTCATGTTGCCCTCCAGGTGAATCCGTGGACTATGTGGCCGTTCTCTGTGCGTTATCGTCACTGTCCGTCCTGTGCCCCTCAGTATTGTCTCTGTCCGTCGTATGTGCGTCCCCGTCCAGCGTCCCAGACTGAGAGGATGGCCCTCCTGTCCGACCGACTGCCATCCTCTGGTGTGCGACCCTGGGTGCGCTTGAGGTTGGAGATGGTCGGCTTTGTCTTGGCCGAGACGACCCTGGACGTTCGGCGGCTGGCCCTGGGGAACACAACGATACGGGGTTCGTTAGACACGCTGGGCCGGGTGTATGGTGGTGGTGGGGGCAGTGTGTGAGGGGGGAGGGGATCAGGGGTGCAGTGGCATGAGTGTGAGGGGGGAGGGGATTGAGGGTGCAGTGGCATGAGTGTGAGGGGGGAGGGGATCGAGGGTGCAGTGGCCAGAGTGTGAGGGGGGCGATGACGGGTTGGGGGTGGGGGATGAAGACATGCAGGGTCGTGTCACATAATGCTGCACCTCCGTCCTGGCATGTCGCGACCTCTCGGGTGGCGGATCCCCCAGCGAGGTCCAGGGCCTTCTGCTCGTGAACATTTAGGGGGTGCAGCACAGGAGAACCCCCTCCGGTTCTCATACGCTCACATTGGTTGTGAGCTGTCTTCTCCTGGGGGGGGGCGGGGGGGGTTGTGGGTCGAGTACAACATTGTGCACCCTGAACCCTCTCCCCCACCCACCCACCCAACCTCCCACCCCACTTCCCCCCCTCATGCACCCGGGGGGGGGGGTTGGTTGTGACCCGGGGGCACCCTCATGGCACTTACCTGGCAGCCCGAGTGAGGTCGTGCAGCTTCTTCCGACACTGCTCCCCCGACCGGGGGGCATGCCCCACAGCAATGCCAACTTCACGCCAACCGCGCCTCGCCGTGCTGGACGGCTGGCGATGCCCACGTCTTGGGCAGAGGGTGGCCCTTCGGCTTTCAACCTCATTGAGGAGGGTGTCCAGGTCCGTGTACCGGAACCTCGGTGCGGCTCGTCAGGGCTTAGCCATCTCTCCTCCTTCTCCTCCTCCTGGGTCCTTCCGTGCGCGGATCGCGCCATTTATGGCGCAGCGCCGCGTAATTCGGGCGTCACGCGCTGGCGACACTGCTTTCGCGCTACGACCCCCCGAGTTCCTCCCGGCCCCGCTCCTAGCCCATTTTCGGGCCCTGAATCAATCGCGATCGGAGCTGTTTCGCACCGTCGAGTTTCACGACGGCGTGGGCACTTAGTCGCGGGAACAGAGAATCGCGCCCATGATTTCTCCCATTTATTTTTTGTTTGGATGAGAAAGAAAAAAAACAGTCACAGAAACAAGCGCCCTTCATTAACAATGTCCAAAAGTTTCTGTGAACCCGCCCCTCTTTTCGTAAAACAATCTGACAGTTGATAGCTCCTGTCGACCCATTTAACTTTTGTTATTTCCCCTCTGTCCAACATCTGCTTGAAACTTGCGATGTCTATCCTTAACCTTTTTTCATTGACACTTTTTGTAGAGTGCACATTTTCCCACAGGGATTTATTGTCAATGTGACAGTCAATAGGTATATTACCCAAATCCCCTAATCCCAAGATTTCTGTCAATATCATACTTACATACAAGGACATATCCACCGCCTCTACAAGGCTTAACATCGCAGCAGCCAAAGTGCTTTTTACCACTCTCCTTATTTTCTTTGTTTCCCACACACGCGGGCAACATTTACCATTGTTCCCCAAAAGGAAAATTATAAAACCTCCTGTGCTTGAAACTCCATCACATAAATTTGCAGAGGACGCATCACAATAAACTATGAGTTTCAAGTGCCTAAGGTCACCTAAAACCGGGAACTTCAAAACACACTCCTGCATTTTTAGTTTGGCCAACGCTTTATTTGCTCTTATTGTGTCTTCTACTTTGGGATCATTCATTTTTGTACTCAACTCTAAAATATCAAAACGCACGTCCGGTCTAGTCTGTCAACCTACCCAGTTCAGTTGCCCAATTAAACTTTGCAGTTGCTCTTTTTCTATCTTTGAAACCTTTTCCTGCGGACCGGTTCACTATCCGATGTACTATCTGAACTGGCACTGCGTTTCTGTGCCCTCCATTTTTGAACTTTGTTTTCCCAATCCATTGTCTTGACTCCTTCCCTGAATGCTGTACATTCAACCAACGTTTACACTTTCCAGTGGCCTTTCCTGCTGTACTAATAACAGTTGCATCCTTCCATTGACTAGACCCTTCAGGCAAGTATGTCAGTTTTGTACCAACTTTTGGCAGTTGCCCTTTCGGAAAAATGGACTGTTCTAATTCATCAGAAGTGTTGTGTTCCTCCACAGAAACCCTGTCTATATCAGTTAATTGGTCCTCATAGTTCTGTAACACATGCGTACCAGATGACTCTGGTTCCTCGTCATGTCTGTCTGCTCTGTCTAAATTTGAAAATTTGTAATCTGTATCCATTATCCTTGATGAATGTACCCGAAAAGTTTGATTACCATGTTGCAAAATAATTGTTTTACCATCTATGCCTATGATCTTCCCTGGGCCTTTCCATTCATTAGAATTGTCTCTCTTATAGTATACCATGCCTCCTTGCTGAAAAACGGCATCTGATGGCCGTACGTTATGTCTTGAAGCTCTGCGAATTCTTTCAGAGACTTCTGCTTCCAAAAAAGCTTTTCTACTGCTATGTAATGCATTTAAATGTTCAGCAAAACTAGAGCTAATTGTAGTCCCCTCCCAAGCTGGAGGCTGGTCATCCAAAATGGATGAAATTTTAGGATTTCTACCAAATACTAATTGATGACTATAGCCCCCCACCATCTGCAATGAATTGTTTGCATGTACTGCCCATGCTAAAGCTGAATTTAGCTGCAATTTGGTCGATCTGCCAAAATTTTCCGAAGCATGTCATCGATGACAGCATGATTTCTTTCACAGACACCATTACTAAATGGGCTTTCTGCAGCCGTATTCATAACTCTGATATTCATGTTTTCACACATATCCCTAAGCTCATCATTAGCAAATTATCCCCCATTGTCCGTAACGAATTTTGCTGGTGGACCCATTCCTGTCCCTATCCATTTTTCCATGATTTGATCCAGAATTACTCTCTTTTCTTTACTTGTTACAATCGTTGATTGACTAAATCTGGTTGCTAAATCTACAAAATGCAAAATTCATATATTATTTGCTTTATCCCAGATCTTAAGGTCCATGGCTACAATGTCGTTAAAATCCCTGGCCAAAGGTAGGGTTATTATCGGTCGTGCTGGTGTCCTTCTGTACTTCCTACAAACTTCACAACGGTCACTAACCTGTTCTATCAGTTTAGTATAGTCGTCATCCCTTACCCCTGCATCCTTTAATAAATGTTTCAGCCTCCGAGGAGACGGATGTGCAAATTGCCTATGCAGTTTTAATACCACAAGCTTTTTATCAGCTAAAGTCCCATTTTCAATTGCCATTAACACATCCTTAACCACTCTACTTGAAAAATTATTTGTCAGTAATGGAATACAATAGTGTCTCGACTGTGTAAATTGTAAGTCCACCGTCTTTCCAAAAACTGTTGCCTTATCCTGTTCCATATCCAGTTTCATGTGTGCTTTCTTCATCGACGGTCTGCTCAAAAGCAAAGGTATCTCACTTTATAGAACATCCGTGCTAGTGAAATGATTCACTCCGGCAATATTGCAAGGGATCACCACTCTTTTCAGCGACTTCAGAGTATTATCATCCCCAAACCTGAAACTTGTGGAACTTTCAAATTCCTTAACCTTGTTACGATTTTCAGCATTCAAAGAGTCCAGGTAACATTTTAACCAGTCAATTCCACACGCAGTAGATGTGCAGCCACTGTCCAAAACTGCACTGTTGAAGGATTCTGCAACCAACACCCTCATTACCGGTGTAAAACTGCTTGTCAATAGGACAATGCCTTCTTTCTGGTCACTATCTTTTTCCTCTTCTGACTCTTCCGTGTCATGTGTCGCTTCAAACACTCTTATCATAACAAGTTGGACAGTTGAAAGCATAATGGTATTGAGAGTCACATCGAAAACATCGATTTATCATGCTCCATGCATTTCTGGGGTTCACCTTCCTATTGTAGGTTCTAACTGGGTTTCTGCCTTCATAATTTCCTTGTCTCGGTCTCCTTCTATAGTCTTGAGCCCTGTTTGTAGCCATACGATTTTGTCATCCTGTTAGTAGTGTATCTTCCATATTCTGCCTTATTGCAGGCTGACCTATTTGGGTCATCAGAGCCATCGGAATCAAAAAATGTTTCCCCAGAAACTTTTGGAAAGCTTTTGTCACCTGTTCGAATAAGGTATCCTTATCAGTAAACTGAACTCCTGTCAAAACCAGGAGCCTATCCATGTTGCTCACTCTCGCACAGTCAAGTAATTTAAAGGCCAACACAGATTCTGGAAATTCCAGGTTGTGTTTCTGCAGCCTTCTATATAGTCCGCTAAATTCCATTATATAGTCTTCCATGGAGATATCCTCCATTTTCGGAACTTATCAAAATCCGACCATGCTTCATACGCACTTAACAAGTCATCTTTCTTGTAAATCTTATCCATATATTGTAATAAAGTCTCCAGACCTTCTTCTGAGTCTAACTCTTCCAATTCCAGCTCAGAAAGCACTTTGTTTCGGATTTTACTGCCATATGGTAGAGAAAGTGCCAATGCCATATCTTGTTTTCTCTTTCCCAAAGCAGTTACTTTAGTCCACATAACTACTGCACTTCCCCATTGGTCGTACGATTCCCTTTCAGAAAATAAGGGAGGATAGTCATATCCAGCCATCTTTATCCTCGGTTCAGCCACATATCCCTTTTTTTTTTCTTTTCTCACTCACTCCTTGGTTTGATCTGGAAAAGTTGTATCTTTCAACCCTTCACATTTACACAGCAACCATCCTCTGCCACCAATTGTTAGACGTTTTAGTTGCTGTGACATGAAGAGTTGAAAGTTATGTTCCTTTTTCACAAACACACATTTATTTCATTCCAATAGCCTTTGCACAAAACTCTTAACTATACATCACCTGACAGAGGCCACCTGAAGCCCCTTTACATATCAGTGTCAATTAATGGATACTTAACATAAATGAGACAACTAATTGCAATGTCTCTTAACCCATTACTTAACAATAGATGTCCTGCAGCCAGAGGATTGGTAGAGGATATCATGACCGGTCTTCACTGCATCAAAAAATGCATATGAGGGGTGCTTCCCCCAAACTGGGGACTGCACTCTTCTTGGCTTTCAGGGCCATGTCGTCACTAGTGCAGCCATGGGCTGAATGCATTAAGAACAGTGCACGCAGCTGCAGTTCACATATGGCGCCCGGAATGAGGAAGAGGTGAGGTCACCCGCCAGCAAGAGGGCATGTTTCCTCTGTCTGCATAATTAAGAGGTGGGAAGCTGACAGTACAGAGCAAAAAGCCACCATTGGGGCCAGCGGGAAAAAGGCCAATTTTCACTTCTGCTACTGCGCTTAGTGCAATTTAGGGACAATTGCACACTATAATGCTGTTCCTTTATTAATTTCACAAAAGCTGCATTTAAAGTTCAATTAGTATTGTCAATTTTTACTTGCAAAATCCCTGAACTTCAAAATAACTCCAGGCTGTGGTAAAATGGCAGATTAACCATTTTGACTGGAATAATTATGACAATTATTCTAATAAAAATGTTTGTTTACACGAACATACATGAGATAAAGGGAGAAAGTAAAACTGTCTACACAGATCTGAGAGCAAAACTCAGTGCTCTCACCATAAGCAGCATTTTAAATGATATCTATATTCTTCTGAAACATCAGAAATTGCCACATTTGAACTGGAGTTTCAATTGTATGCTACCATGTTTTATGCTTTGAAAGTGCTTGGTAGAACTTCACTAGTCCTCTAAGGTAAGGCAAAGTCGCCATAGTTCCAGATGATCATAGACTGTTTTCTCTTTTGAGAGTCACCATACTTCAGGCGAGGGGCAAGGTTCAGAAGTTGGGCCTTCACGAATAGCGTCAGCCGGTACGGAAATTGACGCCGCACTGCTGGCCTCATTCGGCATCACGAACCAGCTGTCTAGCCAACTGAGCTAAACCACCCCCCCCCAGTCCCCTACTATGATATCAGCAATTGAGACTTTCTACCATGACTTCTATTAACATTATCAAATTACATGTAACAGTAAATCAGGGAGAAAGGGAGAATTCTAACTGAAGGGCTGGATTCTTCCACCCCGTCCGGCACAAGTCCATTGCCCTCGGCGGGAGTCTCCTGTCGCAGGGCGGGAGCAGCCAGAGAATTCTGACGAAGTGTCTAATCCTGAGCCATTTAACTAACATCTTACAGCAACTAGCAAGCAATATAGGAGCTAATCATGATGTTGCCTTCAGACGATTCAGAATTTTATGACAATTAAGCAGAATACTGTCACCTTATGAAATGGCATTCATGGAGGGCAGATGGCTAAAATTGCTCTTTGTTCCCATTAAACTGTCAGTTAAAAATCATCTGTATAGTTCACCAATTAAAAGTAGAATCTAAATTTATGCAGAGACCATGGATTGGATTCTCCCCCAGCCGTATGTTTCCGGCGGTAGGATTCTCTACTCCTGCTGCTTGTCAGTGGGAAACCCGCAGGGCGGGTGGGGGGGGGGGGGGCGTGGGGCTTTGCAGCTGGCGGGAACAGACAATTGCAATGGCTGGAGAATTCCTGAACATCTCTCCAATTTCCCCCTTTCCCCGTGAGGGATTGCTTGGTTTCTGTACGACATTACAGCTTAGAGTTATCACATGGGCCGCCAAAATAAGTACGTTCTAAAGCTTAAATTATATCCAAACAGCTTGACATAAACAAAGAAAACATGGGCGGAATTCTGGTCCCCCCCCACGCCGGGTGGGAGAATCGTCCGGGCACCGCGTGAGTCCCGCCACGCCGTCCCGACTCTCTCACCACCCCACCCCAAACCAGCGCGGCACGAATCACGGCTAGCCGCTGGGAGAATCGCCATTGGTAACCTGCCGAACGGCCTGTCCAACACGACAGGTTCCCGCCGGCGCCATCCACACCTGGTCGCTGCCGGCGGGAACAGCGCAGGAACGCTGGGGGGGGGGGCAGCCTGTGGGGGTGCGAGGGTGGTTCCTGCACCCGGGGGGGGGGGCTCAAAAGGAGTCTGGCCCGCGATTGGTGCCCACCGATCGGCGGGCCGGCCTCTCTGAAGGAGGATCTCCTTTCCTCCGCTGCGCCGCAAGCGGAGGAACGGCAACGGCGCATGCGCGGGTTGGCGCCTGCCAATCCACGCATGCGCGGGTGACATCATTTACGTGGTGCCAGTCGCATCATTTACATGGCGCCGCTCCTAGCCCGGCCGCTCCTAGCCCCCCAGAGGCCGGAGAATAGGGGGCTGGGAATGGCCTCCTGCGTCGGGACATAGTCTCCCGATGGGAGAATTGCGGCCCATATGTTTAGAGATCACCAGTAAATATGTAGCCAGTGTTGAAGCTAAAGTTCTAAATTACTTAAATGCTACTTCATTCAAAGTACGGGTACAATTGTGTCTTTTAAAAAGCATTTAGATAGTTACATGGGTAAGATGGGTATAGAGGGTTATGGGCCAAGTGCGGGCAACTGGGACTAGCTTAATGGTAAAAACTGGGCGGCATGGACTGGTTGGGCCGAAGGGCCTGTTTCCATGCTGTAAACTTCTATGATTCTATGATTTGATGCAAAATTGTACACTGCAGTAAGGCTGCAACAGAATGTTAAATCACACAATATAGAGACTGGAGATACAAACATCTATTCAGGCAGCAGAAATTTTCTAGTTCCACATATAAAGGTAAGGAGGCTTATTTTTTGTTTGATTCATTTTTTAGCATCTCAATTACACAAAATTGCTTTGTTTTATGACACTTGGAATATTTTCTTATTAGATTGTAACAAGAAAAGGCAACAATCCACACACTGCTCTGAGACAATACAAGTGCTCCCAGTTTTACTCTAACACAGTGTTTTACAACTGGTCTCTTGAATAAGACAAAGCAGTCCACTTTCTCTGTGCTTCTTTCCCATGAACTGTCATTCACTTGCACCTCCCTACAAGAGCAAAACTAATCAAATCTCAGGGCGTGGTAACCAACAGTGCATTAAAGTTTTTTTTTGTTCTGTTCAAAATTAGCATTGTTTTGTTGATCACAAGATGATTACAGGGAAGGAAGACAATTCAGCTCATTTGATCCATCCATCCATCCTAACCTTCCCTCCATTGTAGTATTTGTAGTTGGTGAAGCTGTAGCCCCTGTACCTCCTCTTTTATAATAATCTTTATTGCCACAAGTAGGCTTACATTGACACTGCAGTGAAGTT
Source organism: Scyliorhinus torazame (assembly GCF_047496885.1). NCBI lineage: Eukaryota > Metazoa > Chordata > Chondrichthyes > Carcharhiniformes > Scyliorhinidae > Scyliorhinus > Scyliorhinus torazame. Next base: position 257,839,558 of record NC_092713.1, read on the forward strand.
ATTATGAAAAGCCCCCAGTCGCCACATTCCGGTGCCTGTTCGAGTACACAGAAAGAGAATTCAGAATGTCCAAATTACCTAACAAGCACATCTTTCAGGACTTGTGGGAGGAAACCGGAGCACCCAGAGGAAACCCATACAGAAACAGGGAGAACGTGCAGACTCCGCACAGACAGTGACCCAAGCCAGGAATCGAACCTGGGACCCTGGAGCAGTGAAGCAACAGTACTAACCACTGTGCTACCGTGCCGCCCCTTATGCTCCAAATTCTACGATTAGGTCTGAACCCATCCAGGTGGGGAAAATGGTGTTTTTATAGAATCATAGAATCCCTACAGCGCAGAAGGGGCCATTCGACCCATCGAGTCTGCACTGACCTGCTGAAAGACCATCCTACACAGATCCAATGCCCGCCCTACCCATTTAACCCCACCTAACTATATTAATAGTTTATTGTAACATTGCTAAATTTATTGGCATCATTAACTTGCTCACCTCAAGTTAAATCAGTACTACACTTTCAAACATTTCAACCATGATTTCAGAGCTGCACTGACGCTGTTGAAACTTGAAGAGTTGCTGCTTTTTTTTTAAGGATTTCTTTATTTTAATCGTCCCAATTTGGTTCATCTTATTGAACTTATTTTCTACTGTGAGACACTGCTACTTCTAAACACACATTTCTTTCAAACAACAAAAATCACACCTGCGACAATGATTGCCGCAAACCCCTCCTCCTTTTGACTGTATCTTCTGATAATTCGCAACAATCTCACATCTTCGGTTGATGAATAGGCCATTAAAGTATGATGGTGTTGACTTCCGGTGGCGACCGCGAACGGAACGGCCGCAGCAAAGACGCTCCCGCACAGCCACAATCACGGCTTTTTGGGGGGGGTTTCCCGGGGAATTTCCCCCCCCCAAAAAAAAAATTCCTTAGGCCCCGCGAATTCGGCCCTGCCCAGGCACCAAAGCTCTGATCCACGGAGCTGGAGAGGGAGAGGAGAAAAAAAAAAGGAGAGACTGGTCCCGGTGAGCTGCACGTGGAGGAGGAGTGGGGATCGCTCAGAAACGGACTGAAAGTCGGAGCACGGAGAGGATCACAAGGACAAAATAAGAATTTTAAAATTCAACCTTCCTTTTAAAATCGTTTTTAAAAGGAAGGCACAGACAGAAATATGCCTCCAAATAATAAATTGAGGGGACGGCGAGATGTAAGAAGGAACAGCAGCGAAGGCGAAGAAAAAAGCAGGAGCTGCGGTCGCACAGGCAGAAGACCCCCACGGGGCGAGGCAGAGGTTCAGGCGAATCAGGAAGCGGAAAAGTTGGCGAGCCGAGCATCTGAGCAGGAACAGGACGCGGCGACCATCCCCCCCCCCCCCCCCCCCCCCCCCTCCGCATGGGGGGGAGGAATGGAGAAGCGTGCTGAAAACAGAAATAAACGCCATAAAGGAGGAGATAAAAACTGAGATAAACGCCATGAGGGAGGCACTCAGGACGGAGCTCCACACAATGATGAAGGAGCTGCTGGCAGAGACAACAGAAAAAGTGCAGCGAACCATCAACGGCCTGGAAAGGAAGGTGGAGGCACAGGAGAAAACTATTCAGGAGTTGGAGAGGGCCGCCTCGGACCAGAGCGACAGGATGGTAACTCAGGAAACCGAGGTGAAAAGGCTGGTAACGACCCAGGGGAGCCGAAGAGGGAAAGTGGAGGACCAGGAAAATAGGTCCAGACGGCAGAATGTTAAAGTAGTGGGTCTGCCAGAGGGGATGGAGGGCAGAGATCCAACAGGCTACGTCACCCAAATGCTAGGCAAGCTAGTGGGAAGAGAGAAGTTTCCAAACCCCCCAGAAATCGACAGGGCGCACAGGTCGCTCCGACCCAGACCCAAAGCCGGGGAGCAGCCCAGAGCGATTATCGTGAAGCTGCACAGGTTCCAAGACAGGGAAAAAATCCGAAAGTGGGCCCGGCAGACGAAAGCAAGCACGTGGGAAGGGAAGACCATAAGGGTGTACCAGGACATTGGGGCGGACCTGGCCAAAAGAAGGGCTGAATTCAACAGGGCCAAATCAGCACTCTACAAAAGTAATGTGAAACTTGGGATGTTATTCCCGGTCAAACTCTGGGTAACATTTGAGGGGAACGAGCTGTTTTTAACACCCCAGCGGCAGCGGAGGAGTTTGTTAGAGCAAACAAACTGGGGGAGGGACAGCCACAACGGCCATCATGAAAGCGACGGGGCTGGAAAAGAAAGGAAGAATCGGAACAAAGAGCAGCGGGCAGACCGCAAACAGAGACAATAGGATCACGAACTGTACACACGTGTTTGGTGCACTGTGCGGGACTGTGCTAACTCGTTCCCGGGCTCGTTCCACCTCTCAATGCAATGGGGGGGAGCGAAGCAAGGTGAATGAGGGTGAAAAAGGCGGACAGGAGGGCGAGACAAGGGCTAGCAAAAGGAAGGTAAAACAGGACCAGAACAGGGCAAGTGCTGGGAGGCGGGCCACCATGCTAGCGAGGAGGGCTAACACGGGAGGGCAGAAAGAAAGGAGGGCCGCGCCGCGCTTCTCAGGGGAGAGGGAGCGCCTGGCACAAAGAGAAGGGGGGGCAGGGCAGAAGGGGGGGAAGAACAGAGGGGGGGGGACAGAGGAACAGGGACTAAGGGGGGGTACAGGAGTCGGGGGAAGAGCGCAGAACAAAAGAGAAGCAAAGGGAAGGGTGAAGTAGATAAGCAGCACGAACACAGGCCTCGGCAGGCATGGAGCAGGGTGAGGAACCAAGACGGTGCCACAAACAGCCACTCGAGAGGGCTTCAGGACGAAGGGAGACCCTGGAGTGCAGGGGCGCAGCCACGTGGCTGGTGGCCATGGTGGGTGCCCCCTGGACAAAAGGAAACCCCGGAGCCCTGGGGCCCGACCTCATGGTGAGTGCGGTGACCGCGACCATTTTGTACGGCCCCCTAACGAAGGGAAACCCCGGAGGGCAGGGGCGCATCCACCAGGTAAGTATGGGTGACCCCGCAGGACCGGGGGGGGGGGTTAAACAAAAACCCACCAGGATTGTTACCTGGAACATAAGGGGACTCAACGGCCCGGTCAAAAGATCCAGAGTCTTCACCCACTTAAGAAGCCTGAAAGCAGACATAATCTACCTACAAGAGACGCACCTGAGGGAGAAGGACCGACGGCTGGTAAGGAAGGGCTGGGTGGGACAGACATACCACTCATGCTACGGGACGAGGGCTAGGGGAGTAGCAATATTAATTAGTAAGAGGACGAGGTTTACGGCAACCAAGACAGTTACGGACCCAGGGGGATGGTACGTCATGGTCAGTGGTGTCCTGGAAGGGGCACCGGTCGTACTGGCAAATGTGTACGCTCCCAACTGGGACGACACAGAATTCATAAAGAAGACCATGGCAGAAATCCCCGACCTTGACACACACCGACTGAACATTGGGGGGGGGGGGCGACTTCAACTTGTACAGGACCCACTGACCGACCGATCAAACCCCAGAGCAGAGAAAAAGACTGGCATGGCTAGGGAACTAGGAGCATTTATGGAGCAGATGGGGGCGGTGGACCCATGGAGCTTCCTGCACCTGGGAGAGAAGGAATTTTCATACTTCTCACAAGTACACAAGGTATACACCCGTATCGACTTCTTTGCAGTGGGGAAATCAGTGCTTCCAGGGATCATGGTGTAGCCACGTAAAATGGCTGCATTCCGATTAATCTGGCCAAAACCCAGTTTAAAATGGCTAACCCGAAAGACTGCTGGGAAAAGCAGCTAAGAAGACACAAGCAGGCAGCAGCAGACAGTATTGCATATTCGGCTCTGGGGAAGTTAGCCCAGATCGATACTCAGGGCTATCAACAGCCCATCAACCCAGGTATTTGCAGTCACATTCAGGACTGTTTGCAGCCCCTTTATCCAGACATCTGCAGTTAAATCGGCTATCCCCGGGAACAATTGCAACATATTAGCAATTGAATACCGTGGCCAGACCTGTCGGCGCCTGCAGTGGCCGGAACAAAGACAGGTGAGCGACCACCCCCCGATCGAGGAATCGCCTCTCCATTGGACACATCGACCCCAGAGATTGGGGACAGATCCAATCACTTGGGACTCAGGGTCAAGGGCTACCCCGGGAGGCGGGAAGCCCCTGGGCCCTATAAAAGTGAGGGTCCAAGTTCAGATCTCTCTCTCTCTCCTCTTCGCCTGCTCGAGACCTTCGCAAGAACAGCAACCGGCAACGGTAAGTTTGAATACAGCGATCGCTATCCGGTAGAGACACCTAGCCACCGACCTGTAGCAGCCTTTTGAATCCCGCGGGCCAGATCTGATTGGACAAGCCATTCGTTTCCCTGACCTGGTGGGCTCTTCCTAATTTAAGTATTGGCCAGTAGTGATAGGTTTATTATATAGAAAGTAGTATTAGGGTATTAATATTGCTTGTTGTATATAATAAATGACCGTTGTTTTAATCCTTACTAAGCGGTGTGCTGTATTATTAATCATAACCTGAACTTGAACCACGTGGCGGTATCATAAAGATACCTGGCGACTCGTGAGCAAAGGTGACGTAATCAGAGCCAATAGACTAAGGCTAAAAGGAGCAACATAATTGGCGACATCCTGACGGGACCCGACTTAGAAGTGGAAACCACTCCGGGAGAACCCCAACATTTTGAATTAGAATCCAATCGGAAACAAAAAAAAAAACCCACAAGTGTTCAAGCGGTTCTGGTTAATAATTCACAATTCGGAAGTGTGTATATGCATGCGTAACTAACGGGGTTATAAGGCAAAACTGATCGATTTTTTGTTGCGTCAAAACTAGCGGCAGTTGGTATTTCGGAAATTAGCGCAAGCCGTACCCGCATCTACCACACCACCTTAGCCCCCTGTTCCAAATTCGAACATAACGAGCAGATAAGAGAGAGCCATGCAGGCAATGCAAGCGATGCAGCGCCTCATGAACCCCGAAGATTTTGCTGTCGCACCAGTCAGCAGCGTAGGAGCGGGACAGTGTCCCGTTTGGGAAGTGGAGATCCGCAAATTTCTGCAGGGCAAAGGATGGCCCATGTGGAAGGATTTCTGCAATAACGACAACTCAGGTCCTGGAAGTATCGGGCATACTTGGTGGGAGAACCTGAGTGAGATCCACAAAAAGAGTTTAGTAAAAGCGCGCAAGCCGATGGCAATTGTGTCCTGTCTGGCACAATTGCGAGGCACAGAGGAGGTCGTCAGGACGCTCCGCAAGGAAATGGAAGGCATACATCGGATGAGTAAAATCGATGTATGCGAAATTGAGAAAGAGAACCTGGAGTTAAAAGGGAAATTAGCAGCAAAGGACGAAGAGGTGGCTGACGCCAAACGGGGTCACCAATCTTTTCTGGCGCACTTGAGTAGTTTCCAGTCACAATATGAAAAGGCTTATCAGGACCTGCAGCGTGCAGTCCTGGTAAAGAAAGAAACAGAAAACCAGGTAGAGACGCTCCAGAAACAATGTAGTGATCTCAAGGCAACCTTGAGAGCGCTCCACGCCACAACCACGGAACAAAGGCAGAGAACTTTGGACCATGCAAAGTGCCGAAAGCTGATTGCAGACTTGAAAGCACTGTTTTCTGTCCAAAAGGGATTTCAAGAAACCTTTGGGGAAAGTTTGGACCAGGAAGACTGCCCTGATTGGGAAGAATTGCAAGAGACAGCGCAGAGATATGTTCAGGGAGTATGTGCGCAGGGAAAACCCCAAAGGAGGAAAGCACCCCCACCCCCCACACAACAGATAATACAGGCTCCCATGAACCCTGTAACAATCTACTGCACCGCCACAGCAGACGAGGCGGAGGTCTTATATTCCACCCCCCTCACAGTGACCCAATTACGGGACGTGTGTGGCAAAATCACACCGTTCCGCCCCGCTTCAGACCCACACCATTTCTTTGCCACCGTCAAACACCAGGCGACCATGTACGGCCTGGATGAGAAAGAGCAGGTAAAGCTCACGGTCCTCAGCTTAGACCCATCGGTCGCAGCAGCCCTTCCCGACCCACAGAACGTAGGAGGAGGCACCCTTGCAGAAATGCATACCGCGATCCTGGATGCGATCGGGTACAACCGGGGCGACGGTCGAAATAAATGCAGACAGAAAAAGTCTGAACACCCCACAGCGTTCGCAGGACGCTTGTGGATTCATTTTGAAGCCGTTTTCGGCAACGTAGATCGTGCCCATTTGTCCCCAGACAATATGGCCAAGTGGACCCGCACCCTTATCTCCCATGCCACGGAAGCAGGACAGAATGCCTGTAGTAATTATGACCCCTCGGAGGAGGCTCATAATGAGAAGTGGGTGGTCAAAAGATTGTCCCGCGTTTGGGAACAAGCGGCTCACAGTAAACCCGCAGCTAGAACCCCCGAGGAAAACCAAGCCGCCGCAGACGTGCAGGCAGTAAGAACCACTCTCCACAACCCCGCCTTGGTAAACGAGGGAAAGAACAGCCCCCCAGCCAAACCGCAAGAGTGCTACAATTGCGGACAGTTGGGACATTTTGCTAGAGAATGCAATGGCCCTAAAAAACCACAGAGAGCCCATCAGACCGGCACTCCCAATAGGAAAAAGGCAGAGCCCATACATAGCGTTAGCGCCCAGTCCGATCAGACAGACGTGACCGAAACGGACTGACGGTGTATAGGCTCCCCCAGCTGGGTCTGCGATACCCTTTGGGATAGGTCAGGACGACCCGTAGTCGCAGCAAAGGTTAGGGGACAGCCGATCGAGCTTCTCTGGGACACAGGAGGGTCCCGCACAACCTTAAATTCCTCCACCCTTGTTAAGGACACGTGGCCCACCACATCCACTATCACCCTCAGCGGCTTCACAGGTCACTCACAACAGGGGCATATCACGACCCCTGTACCCATCCAGATCGGAAATATTAATACAAAGCACCCCGTAGTGTTAGTCGACCTGCCCCCAACAGCAGAGCACATTTTAGGGGTCGATTTTATGAACTCACACCACCTCTCCTTCGATCCAGTCAACCAGTGTGTCTGGAAGATGGCGAAATCCGCTAGAGCCCCCGCAACACTCAATATAGGGGACTATATGAACAAAGTCAGCGCCGTAGGCGAGTTTTGGTTTAACCCCAGCACACTCAGCACGGACAGACAGGTTAGGGCAGTCCTGCAGAAAAACAGGGCAGCATTTGCAACCCATAAACACGACTGTGGACGGATGACCGGCTCCGTATAGATAACCGGACCGGACCCAAGACCCCAGAAACAGTACGGATTTCCCCTAGAAGCAGAGGGAGAAATCCTAAAGGTCATAGAAAGCTTGTTAGAACAGGGCGTCCCAAGGCCGGTAGCCTCGACTAACAATGCCCCGATTTGGCCAGTAAGGAAACCCGACGGATCATGGCGTTTAACCATTGATTATCGGGAACTCAATAAAGTCACCCCCGCAGCAGCCCCCACCGTTGCAACAAGTCCCGAGACCATGCTCAAACAGGGGCTCCATGTCCGATATTTCACGGTTTTGGACGTCAGTAATGGGTTCTGGTCCATTCCATTGGCAAAGGCGTGCCAGTACAAATTTGCCTTCACTTTCCGAGCTCAGCAGTACAAAGGAAAGGGTAACACCCAATAGGTGGCCAGCCTGCCTTGTCTCCGTGTTCGTAAAAGGTCCCCCATGTCTGATGGAGTTGGTACACTGCTTTCCTAGTGGATAGCAGGTTAAAGTCCATTTGCAGCTTTTTTCACTCCGCCAGCAGCCCTACGGTCGGGGCCTCGGAGTATTTTCTGTCGACTTCCAGGATGGAGTCCACCAGTTGTTGCCTGGCCACCCTCTCTTCCCTATCTCTGCTTGCCTTGTAGGCTATGATCTCTCCTCTATTACGTTCAGCAGCAGCCTGATGTTCGTTGTGAGCTGCCAACCCTTGACAAAGGCAATAGGTGGTTAGTTCCACACCTTCGGGACCTCGGCCGGTCGGGAGCGGAGGTTGCTGGGCGGGCCTCTGGCAATGGGCCTGACGGCCGCGCGCCGTACTCTGCAGTCACGCCGATTTTGAAAGTGGATTCTCCGCCTCCCTGCGCCGACCGCGATATTGGCGTTGGGGTGCAGAGAATTCAGCCCAATGTACAGGTTAGACGAAAGGGAGGAAGTGAAACTCATGGTGATGTGCCTTACTCAGTCCGTGAGATCAGTCTTGCCATATCCCCAAAATGTGGGAGTGGGGAGTTTAGATGAAATGAAAGGCAATTTTGACTGTGGTAGGCTACAATAAAGGAGACCCCATTGACGGCTTAAGTAAGTGTCGACAAAGGAAAGGGTAACACCCGACCTTTGCCAGTCGTCTCTGGATACATTTTAAAAGGATTATGGGGAATTAAGAGTGCTCCAACCTAGATGAAGCCGACGACACTAAATGGGAACAATCGCCAGGATCAACCACCCCAAATGGAAAGGAAGCCCCCATGAATTCAATGAGGGCTAATCAGGGCCCCATATGGAGAATTGAGGATGGAGAGGAACCCCAATACCCAAGAGAGAAATACCCAAGAGAGCCCGCTCCACCATACCCACCTCCAGGAAGGAATAGAAGGATAGCGTGGTAGCATAATGGTTAGCACTGTTGCTTCACAGCTCCAGATCCCCAGGTTCGATTCCCGGCTTGGATCACTGTCTGTGTGGGGTCTGCACGTTCTTCCCGTGTCTGCGCGGGTTTTCTCCGGGTGTTCCAGCTTCTTCCCTCAGTCCAAAGATGTGCAGATTAGATGGATTGGCCATGATAAATTGCCCTTAGTGTCCAAAAAGGTATGGTGGGGTTATTGGGTTACGGGGATAGGGTGGAGATGTGGATTGGGTAGTGTGCTCTTTCCAAGGGCCGGTGCAGACTTGATTGGCCAAATGGCCTCCTTCTGCACTGTAAATTCTATGATTCCATGACATGTTACAACTATGGGCAGCTGGGACAATTCGCCCATGACTGAAGAAAACTCCCACCGCCATACAGTCGAACCCAGAGGCCACCCAGACACCATATCCCACTACCCAGAAGCCATGCCCAATAGTAGCAATCTTCGGGGTATCGGAGCAGCCAGAGTTACACATGGGGAAGGGGGCCAACGCCCTTGCTTTCGCTTCCCTAATCGCATGCCGGAGAATTCTGCTCGGCTGGCGATCGGCAGCACCACCCAAAGCTGCAGACTGGCTCGCTGACCTTTTGGAATTTCTCCACCTGGAGAAGATTAAGTACGCCACCCGAGGGTCAGAGGAAGGCTTCCTGGCTACTTGGGGGCAGTTTGTCGGTCTGTTCCAAAACCTGTTCGAGGCCAACAACGAGTAGTAACCTAATTAGTTTTTATTTTATTTTATATTCCTAAAACACCAAGATAGATGAGTTACCAAAAGACTGCGCATGAAGGAAGGCAGGGAAACCACGAGAGATGATTCCACTCTGTCCAGAAAATAAAAGAACAGCACAGCCGAAGCCGGGAAAGTATGATAGTGTTTCGATAGGGAAGATTCTGGCTCATCAACAGTTCTTAGCATTTCCAAGAATGAGGACCACACAATGGTTCCTTATCTCATAAGCCTGTTAAATATTATTTATCATTCTGTAAAAGCTCATAGCAATCTGATGGTTGAAACAAATCCTTTAAGCCTTGAATAAACACATTCTTAATTTGACTAACCATAACATGTCTGGTGATCTATAGTATTTGGAAAATAATGGGCGGGATTCTCCGCTGATGGGATTAATAAGTCAGCCAGCAGCACATCCACGCCTGCGGGTTTCCCAGGCGGCATGAGGTGGCCACATTGGGAAATCCCATTTTACGGGTGGTGTTGGCGGAGAATCCCACTGCTGGTGAGGGCGTGCTGCTGAGGAACACGCGGCTGGCGAACCGGCGAATCCCGCCCAACGTTTGTCAGCAGGTTGTCAGTGGAGGCAAGTGCTTTTTTCTAAACAGACTAATATCTGCATTATATTTTCTTGAGGTCAAAGTAAATGTTATCCAGCACATTTAAAATGCAAATTTAAATCATCCACTAAGTATATAATTTAAAACCACCATTCTTTACACTTGTTGACATTAAGAGAACATTACTTACAACTAGTGTCAAGGAAAAAGGAAAAACAAGGTCGACAAAATAGAAGTTAAACATTGCGACCATGTCAAAATATTAAACTTCAGCAATGATTTAAGATGTTCATTTTATGAGTAAAAAGCGCATTAGTCTTCAGCAGAAAACACTGGCACAGTATGGAAATCAGAATGAAATTTTATTCGGAGGAGATACCATTCTAGATGAACAAAGCAGAGAAGGTCTACAAGGAATTGCTCATAGGTAACAAGGATACAGTATACAGGAACACAACAGCCAAGCTAGTACTTTATAAAAGCAGCATACAAAGCAATTCATAATATTTTCCTTTTACCCATTGGGAAAATAGCAGTAGCCAACTCCCACAGTTATCACCAGCAAAGCAGTATATTTGAAAATTGTTGCAGACACTGGGGGCGCGATTCTCCGCTCCCGCGACTAAGTGCCCACGCCGTCGAGATTCACGACGGCGCAAAACGGCCCCAATCTCGACCGATTCAGGGCCCGAAAATGGGCCAACCGGCGCCAACCCGTGCATGCGTGGTTACCGTCCTCCCCGAGGCCGCCCCGCAAGAAGATGTTGGATGGATCTTGCAGGGCGCGGAGGAAAGGAGGTCTTCCTTCAGAGAGGCCGGCCTGCCGATCGGTGGGCGCTGATTGCGGGCCAGACCCCATTTGAGGCCCCCCCCTGTGCAGGAACCCCCCTCCCCCCCCCCCCCCCCCCCACAGGCTGTCCCCCCCAGCGTTCCCATGCTGTTCCCGCCGGCAGCAACCAGGTGTGGACGGCGCTCATGGGAACCTGTCGTATTGGGCAAGCTGCTCGGCCCATCCGGGCCGGAGAATAGCGGGGATAGCGGAGAATCGCCATTTTGGGTGCCTCGGGCAATTTACCGGACTGCGCCGCGGAGAACTCGATAGTGCCGATCTCGCCGCTTGGGTGAATCGCGGGAGGGCGTCGGACCGGCGTCGCGTGAAAAAATGGCGCCCCAGGCAATTCTCCCAAACGGCGCGGTATCGGAGAATCGCACCCTGGGTGTCAGACTACTGCAAATAATTAGTCAAGGTATGTGTGATAGAGGGGCGTCTTCCTACAAAACCCATTGCTCAACTGTCAAACAAAAATGAAACTTTTAGATGAAAAGTTGCAGAGTCGATTGCGGGTATTTTTAAATGCCACAGTGTCAGGAAACTTCAGGCCTTGGGCGGAATTCTCCGCAATCGGCGCGATGTCCGTCGACCGGTGCCAAAAACGGCGCAAATCAGTCCGGCATCGCGCCGCGCCAAAGGTGCGGAATCCTCCGCATCTTGAGCGGCCGAGCCCTAACCTTGAGGGGCTAGGCCCGCGCCGGCCTGATTTCTGCCCCGGAAGCTGGCGGGAAAGGCCTTTGGTGCCCCACCAGCTGGCGCGGAAGTGACACTGCCGGGCGGCGCATGCACGGGAGCGTCAGCGACCGCTCACAGCATCCCCGCGCATGCGCAGTGGAGGGGGTCTCTTCCGCCTCCGCCATGGTGGAGACCGCGGCGAAGGCGGAAGGAAAAGAGTGCCCCCACGGCACAGGCCCACCCGCGGATCGGTGGGCCCCGATCGCGGGCCAGGCCTCCGTGGGGGCACCCCCCGGGACCAGATCGCCCCGCGCCCCCCCCAGGACCCCAGAGCCCGCCCGCGCCGCCTTGTCCCGCCGTTAAGAAAGGTGGTTTAATCCACGCCAGCGGGACAGGCATTCCAGCAGCAGGACTTCGGCCCATCCGGGCCGGAGAATCGCCGGGGGGGGGCCCGCCAACCGGCGTGGCGCGATTCCCGCCCCCGCCGAATATCCGGCGCCGGAGAATTCGGCAACCGGCGGGGGCGGGATTCACGCCAGCCCCCGATGATTCTCCGACCCGCTGGGGGTCGGAGAATCCCGCCCCATGTTTCTGAACCCTTCTCACTGACCTACACCACTTTTAGGGTCAGCCTTACATAAATATTTCAGGTCAACTTCTAGGAGCATTCCCACCTTTTCTTGGGAGCTTGATTCATAGGAAAACCTGAGGAATATACCGCGCAGTTCAAAGTTTAGAAATTGTTAAGTGCATGAAACCAATCTTTTGCACAGTCAATGAACTGCACCAGACTGCACCCTGCAGTTTTAAAAAATCATTTAAATATGTGTGACCAGAATGAACTCCAATAAAATAATTATTGTAAATTGACTGGTTCAGTGATAATATTCCACAAATCATATCAGAATGGTAATAGCTGGGGATATTTTGCTTTAATCAGAATTTCTAACCAATTCAGATGTACACAGCTCTTTCTTAGCTATGACAGCCCAATAATTCTCCAGGCCCCAGTCAAAATGATCTTTTACCTGAACAAACGAATAGCCAGGAAAAACAAAATTCCACACCATATTCTCAGACGGCTTATTCATTTAAAGTTAATATAACTCAGTTTGGATGTTTCACTTTTCTATTAACTTTTCTTGCTTTGATTTGCCATTAGAGTCTGTACACAGAAGAAAAATGGATGCGAAGCGGTGGAGGAGGAAGTCCCGCCTCCAGTCATTTTGAGCAGAACGGCAAAGGGGATGGGGCGGGAATCCCACATGTTGCAATTTTAAAGTAGCCTGCACCATTGTCGAAGTGAGCACCTCCAGAATCGTCATCAAGGAGGGAATGAGTGTGAAAAGGGAGGAGAAATGGAGTTGCCTCCCTTACAATTCATCATCAAATGTTGTGCTGTCATGGAAAATTTAAGTGACTATTCAATAATATGCTGGATTCTCCGCTGTCGAGATTCTCCGTTGCACCGGCAGTGTACCCACGCCCAGGGATTTCCCAACGGCATGGGCTGCCCCCAATTGGAAACCCCATTGGTTGGTTGGCGATGCGGAGAATCCCGCCGTCGGCGGGGACACACCACACCAGTTGTCCAATGTGTTTGCCAGATTGTTATTTCTGACAACTTATAGACTGTCAAGTGAAAGAACAGCATTGTAAAAGTGCCAACGACTTCAGATGCAATGGAATAAATTATCCACTGGATAAAGTGCTTTTCGGCTGTGTACGTTATTGAAAGTCTAGCCCAGTGCCAGATCCAGAACTAATTGTTTAACTCTTCCCATTGCTTTCATTTATTCTTTGCAGAACAGCTCAGCTATCGGTTTAGTTGTTTGAAAGCTTGGACGGATGTCCGATCGTTGGCTGCTTTCAAAGGCATATACGTATTCTGTTGTGCAAGGTTGTTTATTCAGCTATCAATGACTGTGACCATAACTAAATGCCTATTCCAGTAACTTTTGTAGATTTTGACAGATTTATAAGCTTCTCAACAACTTTCATGTGTTATTATACAACTTGTAGGGGCGGCATGGGGCGCAGTGGTTAGCACTGGGACTACGGCTGAGGACCCGGGTTCAAATCCCGGCGCTGGGTCACTGTCCATGTGGAGTTTGCACATTCTCCCCGTGTTTGCATGGGTTTCACCCCCACAACCCAAAGATGTGCAGGTTAGGTGGATTGGCCACGCTAAATTGTCCCTTAATTGGAAAGAAAATCAATTGGGTACACTAAATTTTTTTTTTTTTAATTATACAACTTGTGAGGGCCTGTTTCTAAAGGGTGAGTGGAGTGAACGGGTTGATGGATGGGTACGGGTGTTAAGGGAATGAGTATGGGGTGGGGGGCTTTAAGTGGGCTGTTGTTTCTAAATTGGAGCTTTTAACTTTAACCAAAAAATCATCCAAAAGCTGGCGCACATATCAAATGTACCCAATTGGAAAAACTATCATGTTATCCGAGAGTTCTGTTGATTCCAGAGGCAGCTCCTGGTACAAATTTCACATAATGCTGATGAAATTAATGGGCAGAACTAGAGCAACTGATCCACGATGCCTTTACCAAGACACTACTTTAATCTCCCCCCCCTCCCCAATCACAACACTAACATTCCTTCGATAAGTAAAAATAAAAATAAATCTTAAATTGTTCTGCTTCCATTTTTATGGCTTACAGCGTCCCTTTTTTTCATTTGGATATTGAATGATCATCTAGAATTGTTAGAAAATCATATAACCGTCACAAAACAATTGCTTGAGGTTCTGCTCATCCAATATTACTCTTCTACTGCTCCCAGGGAGATGTAAATGGCCAGGCACAAAAGAAAATCTGCCCCATAGCCCAATGATAGGCTGTACAACATGCGGAGGCAGCATCAGCCCTCCAGGTCATCACTTACGTGTTACGCCTTCAGGATGCAAAAAGGGACAATGCTTAAGTGTATAGTTCAATATTACGTTATGGGTTTCAAATACTGACTGAATCAGCCTGCACGATTTAAAATAATCTAGCATTCATAACATAAGAACATAAGAACTAGGAGCAGGGTAGGCCATCTGGCCCCTCAAGCCTGCTCCGCCGTTCAATGAGATCATGGCTGATCCTTTTTGGACTCGGCTCCACTTTCCGGCCGAACACCATAACCCTTAATCCCTTTATTCTTCAAAAAACTATCTATTTTTATCTTTAAAACATTTAATGAAGGAGCCTCTACTGCTTCACTGGGCAAGGAATTCCATAGATTCACAACCCTTTGGGTAAAGAAGTTCCTCCTAAGCTCAGTCCTAAATCTACTTCCCCTTATTTTGAGGCTATGGCCCCTAGTTCTGCTTTCACCCGCCAGTGGAAACAACCTGCCCACACCTATCCTATCTATTCCCTTCAAACTTTTATATGTTTCTATAAGATCCCACTGCATCCTTCTAAATTCCAACAAGTACAGTCCCAGTCTACTCAACCTCTCCTCATAATCCAACCCCTTCAGCTCTAGGATTAACCTGGTGAATCTCCTCTGCACACCCTCCAGTGCCAGTACATCCTTTCTCAGGTCAGGAGACCAAAACTGAACACAATACTCCAGGTGTGGCCTCACTAACACCTTATACAATTGCAACATAACCTCCCTAGCCTTAAACTCCATCCCTCTAGCAATGAAGGACAAAACTCAATTTGCCTTCTTAATCACCTGTTGCACCTGTAAACCAACTTTTTGTGACTCATGCACTAGCACACCCAGGTCTCTCTGCACAGTGGCATGTTTTAATATTTTATCATTTAAATAATAATCCCTTTTGCTATTATTCATACCAAAATGGATAACCTCACATTTGTCAACATTGTATTCCACCTGCTAGACCCTAGCCCATTCACTTAACCTATCCAAATCCCTCTGCAGACTTCCAGTGTCCTCTGCACTTTTTGCTTTAGCACTCATCTTAGTGTTGTCTGCAAACTTGGACACATTGCACTTGGTACCCAACTCCAAATCATCTTTGTAAATTGTGAACAATTGTGGGCCCAACACTGATCCCTGAGGGACACCATTAGATGCTGATTGCCAACCAGATAAACACCTATTAATCCCCACTCTTGTCTTTCTATTAATTAACCAATCCTCGATCCATGCTACTATTTTACCCTTAATGCCATGCATCTTTATCTTATGCAGTAATCTTTTGTGTGGCACCGTGTCAAAAGCTTTCTGGAAATCCAGATATACCACATCCATTGTCTCCCCGTTATCTACCGCACTGATAATGTCCTCAAAAAAGTCCACTAAATTATTTAGGCATGACCTGCCCTTTATGAACCCATGCTGCGTCTGCCCAATGGGACAATTTCCATCCAGATGCCTCGCTATTTCTTACTTGATGATAGATTACCGCATCCAGCGTTCGGAAACAATGCCAAAATATTTCATTGCTGTTACTTGGGAATTTGAACACAGAACTACACAACAAGCCTTTTATTAAATACTAACTGAGATTTATGCCCTCTGAGATATTCTGCATTCCCACCTCTGAAACGAAAGCTCCCTTGTATATGTGCAAGCATCAGATAATAGTTCATCATATGGCAGTGAACGTTAATTTCATTCCCATTGCTGTGAAATTCAGATCAGTGGAAAGAAATGCAAGTGCGAAATTGGTAGCCGTGTTCCAAAATTAATTTAAAAGGCGCTCAAGATTTTAAATCGACATGCCTTTCCATTACAACGAAACACATAGAATGAACCATGAGCTTCTTTTACAAAAGAACATTGTTTTAAAGCTGGTTGGCCTACTTCTAGAATATTTGAAATATAAAAATGGATGCAAAGGGAATGGATTAATTTGGGATGGAGAATCCCCTCACCAAACAGTTTAGGCATTGACTATGTCCAGTCCATCTTTATATTTATAGTTGGCTGTAACAAGCTTGCAGAGCAACATGGCACCTTCCCTCTCCACTTGTTTCAGGATGGGGGCAGCATTTGATCTTTGTATAGACTTCAATTATTTTGCATGTAGGAAGTTTTCATTTGGAGTTCCATTTAAGATAATCCAATAAAACAAGTATCTAAATTGAGCCCAGCTCATTTCATTCATACGTGGTGTCATATGGTCATCACCTAGTAGTGATTTTTGCAGAAAATTAAAAATCAGTCCAGCCAACAATAAACTTCACTTTAGTTTTATGTCCACTTTCATTTAAATATCACCGTCATTTTAGACGATGTTGAAGTGTTTTAAAATTCTAATGGCCAGTTTTAAAGGGATGCGTACTCTGTTAAATTGTCCCCAACTCTTCCATCTTGCATCAAAGATGGTTATATATTTCTCAGCGCCTTTGAGGGAATTTTATGGGGCTTGTAAGAGTGGGATATATGACGAGGAGGATGACTGAATTAGGCAGTTGCTGAAGTTTTGCTTTCTCATTGGCAGGTTTAGAGATCAAGTCAGTTATTTGTGGTGGATTAAGCCTCATGCCGCCCTATTGCAGGTTCCGACTTGGAATACATTTGCACGCCATAAATACACATATTAAAATCTTTTTAA
Source organism: Scyliorhinus torazame (assembly GCF_047496885.1). Classification (NCBI taxonomy): domain Eukaryota; kingdom Metazoa; phylum Chordata; class Chondrichthyes; order Carcharhiniformes; family Scyliorhinidae; genus Scyliorhinus; species Scyliorhinus torazame. The sequence goes on from NC_092713.1 coordinate 257,856,533, forward strand.
TACGTCCTACCTTCATGCTAGTCAGAGCACAGGAGAATCATAGAATCCCGACAGTGCAGAAGGAGGCCATTCAGCCCATCGAGTCTACACCGACCCTCCGAAAGTGCACCGCACCCAGGTCCACAGGTCCAGCCCCCCCCCAGCCCCATCCCCGCAACCCCACCCAAACTCCGGATACTAAGGGACAATATTGGAAAAAAACATTTTTAAAACGTATTTTATTTCAAACACAGTTACATTCACAAACAATAATCAACTTTCAACAGGTTCGAACAATGTAAACAAAATATTCCCCATTTTTCCCTCCACCCCAAAATAACCCCCTATTCCCTCCTCCTATCCCAAAGCTACACCCCAGGGGGTAAAAAATGTCATTAAACGGATAGAAAGAGCTTCCATCAGAACAACATGGTAGCATAGTGGTTAGCACTGTGGCTTCTCAGTGCCAGGATCCCAGATTTGATTCCCCGCTGGGTCACTGTGCGGAGTCTGTGTCATAATATGCACCCATGCACATCATGAGGTAAAAGCAGGCAGTGACAGACACCCAGGTGAGCCAATCAATATACAGAACAGAACACAACCAATCACAAGTCAGAACACCAGGGTGGGGGGCCTCCAACTATAAAACACATGAGGCATCAGAACTCTGCCTCTTTCCTCTGGTGATAGCTGTAGTCAGTCAGGGTGTACAAATCATTGAGCACCTTCTACACGTGGATCTAGATAAGTCGTGTTAGTTTACTTAGAGGAGTAGAGAGTCAACCCACAGGCAGCTGTGTGTATTCGTTACTGGAGTTCAATAAACCTTATTGAACCATGTTTGGTGTGTGCTTTATCATTTAACTGCATCGTGTTGCAGTCCGTGTTACCCCAGGGTGAATAACATGACAGTCTGCACGTTCTCCCCATGTTTGCGTGGGTTTCCTCCAGGTGCCCCGGTTTCCTCCCACAATCCAAAGACGTGCAGGTTAGGTGGATTGGCCATGCTAAATTGCCTGTAGTGTCCAAAAAGGTTACAAGGGGTTATTGGATTAGGGGGATAGGTGCAAGTGAGAGCTTAGGTTGGTCGGTGCAGACACGATGGGCCAAATGGCCTCCTTCTGCACTGTCTGTTCTATGTTCTATGTCCTAAACCCTTCTTCCAACCCAGAGTGCATATTTAACTTTCTCTAACTTCAAGAATTCAACCTGATCTCCAACTCAATAGGATTTGTCGCCTTGCAATCAGTGAGGTGGAAGCCACCACATCAACACCCCCCCTCCCCTCCAACAACTCCGTCAACTCTGAAACTCCAAAGATTGCCACCAAAGGGCATCTTGTGAAGTTGAGTTAATTTGGTGTATGATCTCATTCCAGATCCCCCCATCAAGCTCGATTCCCAACTCCTCCTGCCACTTCTTCCTTCTTTTGTCCATTGGTGGCTTATCAGTTCCCAGTAGCCACGCATAAATGTCTCCAATCTTCCCCTCCCTCCGGTCGTCCCGAGTCAACATCTTTTCCAGTAGTGTCTGTTCCAGCAGATGAGGAAACAAGGGTAGTTCTTTGCGTGCAGAGTTCCGGATCAGAATGTATCTAAATATTATATCTATATTTATTATAATTCCCTGCCGTTGCCCCTGTTAAGATGAATGTACAACCAATATTCGTCTTCCAAACCCTTCCAATATTCTTCCCGAAAGCATTCTTTCATAGGCAGGACAGATTAATTTGGAAGTTTGTGGGGTAGATAAAACTCCCAGGATTCGGAGGATTTTTTTGCAAAGAAGGCTGAAGTTGTGAGGGATGGCACCACCAAACCTATTATACTACTACTGGGCGGCAAATATAGAGAAGGTGAGGCCTTGGTGGGAAGAAGACAAATCCAAGTGGGTTTGGGCTGAGGAGGCCCCCTGTATGGGGTTGGGTGTGAGGGCCTTGGCGTCGGTCCCACTCCCATTCTCTCTGGGCACATATACTGGGAATCCCGTGGTTGCATCTCCGCTCAGAGTATGGAACCAATTGAGGTGGCACTTTGGGCTAAGAGGCATGTCAACACTGGCCCCATTATGTCGGAATCATTGGTTTATGCAGGGAAAGATGGATGTAATGTATAGTAGGTGGCATAGGGAAGGGGTAGAACATTTGAGGGGCCTGTTTATTGAAGGAAAGTTTGTGAAACTGGAGGAATTACGTGGGAAATTTGAGTTGCCTAGGGGGAACGAATTTAGATGCATTCAGGTCCACATATGAGTCCATCTCAGGGTGTAGGCTGGCAGAGTCCTACCAGGGCTTTGAGCACATCTACAATATTGCAGTGATCTCCACAAAGTGATCTCAGACAATATCCTTTACAATGCAGAGAAGGGAGGGCCAACTGAATCTGCAAGTTCAGCCATGCCCCAGCAGAGTGGTGAGCACAACACTGAACACTGTGAGCACAAAAACACAACATTGTTTCTTCCCGAAGAAAGAAATGTCCCAAACTCCTCCGCAACCACCAATGCATACCAATCATGAGGCGTGCCAATGCACTTAGCTCTCTGACTAACTTAGTCTCAACGAATAATGATAATGCACAAACAAATAAACTGAATCTAACATAATGCAACATTTACAAGTGAAATTTAAATATGAAGAAATGTGTGTTAGTTTGTGCTCTCAGTAAGTCTTATGTTAATTGCAATGGAGTTCGGCAGGAAAATTCTGGCCATGATGAACAGCCTCCTGGTTTTGCCAAAAGTCCGCCGATACTTGCTGCATTGTCAACTGATGGCAGGTTTCACCCCTGAAAAGGTTCCTCTGTCACGTGGTCACATGTCTGCCCTTTAAATTCTAATTGGAATTCCGTCGGGACCAGCAAAACGTAACCTTCAAAAACTGAAAATTCTGCGCCTTGTTATCCTGTTGAACTGCTGATTGGAGGCAGTCGGGGAGAGGTTTTGCTTTTATAAACGCCTCTTAATAAGTCTTGAAATACATGAATGGCAATTACGATGCACAGCTCATTCCTATCCTAGGTGTGCTGTTCCTAACCATATTTCTCGACTGGGTGCCACAATGTCAAATGAGGAGATTGTTATATAAAATAGTTCTGAAGTGTAGCAAGCTGTAACAAAAAGGTACAATTCAGAGATACAGGTGCTAATACAGTGACGTCACTCAGTATATTTGATATTATGCAGATATCCAGTCAAATATTTTTACAGATATTAAAGATAGAGACATAAGAACAGGTGGAGTGACCTGTCGATCCATTTAGTAAAGCTTTGACATGCATCTAGTGTGGGAGACAAAATACTTTTTAAGTACAGCATATAAGAAATGGAGGTTGCTGCTCAAAAATTATGCTCAATGTAAATTGAGCAAAAATGATACAGTACTAAATGACTTAATTTAGTGAATTAACTTTCTGTGGTGGTATGTATTAGGGGTAATACGGTACACCACGTGTCGACAGGCTATTGGTGGAGGGATGCCAGGTCCTGATGGGATCTGCCACCTACTGGACTCCACCCAGAAATGCCGGTATAAGAACACAGTTTTCCCTCCATTTCCCTCAGCAGCTGCATTCTGTAACTACGCTGCTGGGGATAAAGTTCTGCTTAATAAAGCCTTCAATTGACATTACCTCAACCTGCCTCGCGTCATATTGACGGTGCTACAATTTATTAAGCAGAATTTAAATTGAAGAAAACGACGTGGGAACATGGAGCTCCGAATCACCCCGGAGTGCCTGCGCATCGCACCCCAAGCAGCTAACTCGGCCTCTATCTTCAAGCACTGGATGGCATGCTTTGAGGGCTACCTCCGAACGGCCCATGGCACACCGACAGACGAACAAAAGATGCAGGTCCTCTATTCCAGGGTGAGTCCTGATGTCTACTCCCTTATCGAGGACAAGGACGGTTTCACCAGTGCCATCGCCGCGCTGAAGGATATCTACATCCAGCCCGCCAACCAGGTTTTTGCTCGCTACCAGCTCGCCACACGACGGCAATTTCCGGGGGAATCGCTGGACGAGTTTTATAATGCCCTGCAGATCCTGGGTCGAAACTGCCACTGCCCGGCGGTAACAGCGAGTGAACACACAGAGCTCCTGGTCCACGATGCGTATATGGCAGGTTTGGCCTCTTCCCAGATCCGCCAGAGGCTTCTGGTGAAAGAATCTCTGGGACTTACAGAAGTTCGGGCCCTGGCGGCATCCCTCGATGTGGCCTCGCGTAACGCCCGCGCCTACGCCCCCGACCGCACTACAGCCCCTTGGGCTCCGTGGACCCCCGCTGCGGTCAACTCTCCAACGCCCCCCCCCACCCCCGCAAACCTGCGCGGCCAAAACACCAGACCAATCGGGGGGGCCCCGCTGCTATTTTTGTGGCCAGCCGAAACACCCTCGGCAGCGCTGCCCGGCCCGCGCGGCTACCTGCAATAGCTGTGGGAAGAAGGGTCACTACGCGACGGTGTGCAAGTCCCGCGGGGTCGCCGCTATCTCCGGGGAAGAAACGGGACCACAGACCCAGCCCCACAAGCGATCCACGTGTGACCAACGAACGCCGCCATTTTGGACCCCGGATGCCACGAGGGAGAGATGGGCGTCGCCATTTTGTCCACCCCCAACCGCGCTCGATCCGTGGACGCCGCCATCTTGGCTGAAGGACCCCGACACAGACGGCCACATACTGCCTGATTACGATGCTCAACTTCAACAACCACGTCTGGCTTTGACGACCCTCGACCAGTCGCGACCCCGGACGCTCCAGACTGCAACCACTACAGTCCTAGTGAATGGCTACGAGACGCCGTGTCTTATCGACTCTGGGAGCACGGAGAGCTTCATTCATCCGGACGCGGTAAGGCGCTGCTCCCTCGTAATTCGGCCAAGCACCCAGAAGGTTTTCCTGGAGGCGGGATCCCACTCCGTTCAGATCACGGGGTTCTGCATCGCTAACCTAACGGTGCAGGGGAGGGAGTTCCGAAATTACCGGCTGTATGTCCTACCCCATCTCTGTGCGCCCACACTCCTAGGGTTGGACTTCCAATGCAACCTCCAGAGTTTAACATTTAAATTTGGCGGCCCTATACCCCCACTGACTGTCTGCGGCCTCGCGACCCTCAAGGTTGAACCGCCTTCCTTGTTTGCGAACCTCACCCCGGATTGCAAACCCGTCACCACAAGGAGCAGACGGTACAGCGCCCAGGACCAAGCATTTATCCGGTCCGAAGTCCAGAGGCTGCTGAAAGAAGGCAACATCCAGGCTAGCAACAGTCCCTGGAGAGCCCAGGTGGTAGTTGTTAAGACCGGGGAGAAACAGAGGATGGTCATCGACTATAGTCAGACCATCAACAGGTACACTCAGCTAGATGCGTACCTTCTCCCCCGCATATCCGACATGGTCAATCGGATTGCACAGTACAAGGTCTTTTCCACCGTGGACCTCAAGTCCGCCTACCACCAGCTCCCCATCCGTCCCGGTGACCGCAACTATACTGCCTTCGAAGCAGACGGGCGGTTATACCACTTTTTAAGGGTTCCATTCGGCGTCACGAACGGAGTCTCGGTCTTCCAACGAGAGATGGACTGAATGGTTGACCAGCACGGTTTATGGGCCACGTTCCCGTATCTCGACAACGTCACCATCTGCGGCCACGACCAGCAGGACCACGACCCCAATCTCCAAAAATTCCTCCAGACCGCTCACGCCCTGAACCTCACTTACAACAAAGAAAAATGCGTGTTCCGCACCGATCATCTAGCCATCCTGGGCTACGTAGTGCGTAAAGGAGTGATAGGCCCCGACCCTGAACGCATGCGCCCCCTCATGGAGTTCCCTCTCCCCCACTGTGCCAAAGCCCTGAAACGTTGCCTGGGCTTCTTTTCTTATTACGCCCAGTGGGTCCCCCAGTACGCAGACAAGGCCCGTGCACTAATCCAGTCCACTACTTTTCCCCTGATGACATAGGCATGCCAGGCCTTTCGCCGCATCAAAGCGGATATTGCAAAGGCCACGATGCACGCCATCGACGAGTCCCTCCCCTTCCAGGTCGAGAGCGACGCATCGGATGTAGCTCTGGCGGCCACCCTCAACCAAGCAGGCAGACCCGTGGCCTTCTTCTCCCGAACCCTCCACGCTTCAGAAATCCGCCACTCCTCAGTGGAAAAGGAGGCACAAGCAATAGTGGAAGCTGTGCGACACTGGAGGCATTACCTGGCCGGTAGGAGATTCACTCTCCTCACTGACCAACGGTCGGTTGCCTTCATGTTCGATAATGCACAGCGGGGCAAGATCAAGAACGACAAGATCTTGCAGTGGAGGATCGAATTCTCCACCTTCAATTATGAGATCTTGTATCGTCCCGGAAAGCTGAACGAGCCATCCGATGCCCTATCTCACGGCACATGTGCCAATGTACAAGTGGACCGTCTACAAGCCCTCCACGAGGACCTCTGCCACCCGGGGGTCACTCCTTTCTAACATTTCCTTAAGGCCCGCAACCTCCCTAACTCCGTCGAGGACGTCCGAACAGTCACCAGAAACTGCCAGATCTGCGCTGAGTGCAAACCACACTTTTTCAGACCAGATAGAGCGCACCTGGTTAAGGCCTCTCGACCCTTTGAACGCCTCAGTTTGGATTTCAAAGGCCCCCTCCCCTCCACCGATCGCAACGCGTACTTCCTGAACGTCGTTGATGAATACTCCCGTTTCCCTTTCGCCATCCCCTGCCCCGACATGACAGCGTCCACGGTCATTAAAGCCCTCGGTACCATTTTTACACTGTTCGGTTTCCCCGACTATATCCATAGCGACAGGGGGTCCTCCTTTATGAGTGACGAACTGCGTCAATTCCTGCTCAGCAGGGGCATAGCCTCGAGCAGGACGACCAGTTACAACCCCCGGGGGAACGGGCAGGTAGAAAGGGAGAATGGAACGTTCTGGAAGGCCGTCCTGCTGGCCCTCCGGTCTAGGAGCCTCCCAATTTCCCGCTGGCAGGAAGTCTGCCCGGATGCCCTTCACTCTATCCGGTCCCTGCTGTGCACCACCATGAATCAAACGCCTCACGAGCGCCTCCTCCTCTTTCCTAGGAAGTCCTCCTCTGGAACGCCACTTCCGACCTGGCTAGCAGCTCCGGGACCCATTCTGCTCCGGAAACATGTGCGGGCGCACAAGTCAGATCCGTTGGTGGAACGCGTGCATCTCCTTCACGCCAACCCGCAATACGCCTATGTGGAGTACCCCGATGGCCGACAGGACACGGTCTCCCTGCGAGATCTGGCGCCCGCCGGAGCTACCCACACCCCCCCCCAATGCCAATCACCACTTCCTCACTCCCGCCGGTTCATCCCGCAGCCACCCGCTTCCCGGGGGGTTCGGTTCTCCTCCCAGACCCGCCCAGGAGTAAGGACTCAGGGGACAGCGCTACGCTCCCAGAGTCGACGGGACTCGAGCCAGCGCCATCACCACCACGCCCGAGACAATCGGAAAGGATGACCAGGGCGCCCATCCGGCTCATCGAATCACTTTAACTCTCAACGTTTTCAGTTATTGTGTCTTGTTATAGTTATGGCATCATGCCGACCCTGTTTGGCCCGTTGGCCCAGTTGAAGCGATAATTTTTTTTGTTCAAAGTTACGGCACAGTACCGACTCTGTAAACCCCTACCACCATGCGAACCACCATCTCGCCGGGTTTTTTTCAATAAGGGGTGAATATGGTGGTATGTATTAGGGGTAATACGGTACACCATGCGTCGACAGTCTATTGGTGGAGGGATGCCAGGTCCTGATAGCCACCCACTGGACTCCACCCAGAAATGCCGGTATAAGAACCCAGTTTTCCCTCCATTTCCCTCAGCAGCTGCATTCTGTAACCACGCTGCTGGGGATAAAGTTCTGCTTAATAAAGCCTTCAATTGACATTACCTCAACCTGCCTCGCGTCATATTGATGGTGCTACACTTTCCAAACACTCAGTCTGAACAAATATCATTAATACCAAATGTCAAATGTAAAATACTTGCAAATTTATACAAGGTCATGATGAAAAATAGAACGTAACCCATGAATTTTGAAATTTAGTTTAATGATCTCTTCTGATTGCTTAAAATTTGAAAATGTGTGCACTGCTGTGCGTGGGAGCTATAAGCAGTTGAAAGGCATGACGAACATATTTAATTCAAATTGTTAACACTTAACAAAACGTTTAGCTCGCTGTTAATAAGACAAACAAATTAGTCGTTTATCTCTAACCTTGAGGTGTCGAGTTCAAACTTCACCAAGGATCAGGATCACTTCTGCCAGAATGAGAATCTAGATGAAATGTGAAGAAGCGCTCTTGCCCTGTTTTTGTCCAACATTCATTATATGAACAATGGCAGAATGCAATAGCTTCCAGTTTTTTAAATCTAATAGCCAAAATCAGTTATAAAACATTGACCAACAACAGGAATTAGATACCCGATGTCCTGACTGCATCTCTCTCTATTCCTTTTTCCCTAACTTCCCCTTGAATGCACGTATGCTATTTATCTCTGTTACTGCTTTTGTTTTATTCATTTACAGGACGTGAGCGTCGCTGATTGGGCCAACATATATTGCCCGTCCCTAGTTGCCCTTGAGAAAGTGGTGGTGAGCTGCCTTCTTGAACTACTGCAGTCCCAGAGGTGTCAGTACACCTGTAGTGTCGTTAGGGAGGGAGTTCCAAGATTTTGACCCGGAAACAGTGAAGGGACGATGACATGTTTCCACGTCCGGATGGTGAGTGACTTGGAGGGGAACCGCCAGGTGGTGGTGTTCCCAGGTATCTGTTGCACCAGTCCTTCTAGATCGTAGCCATCCTGGGTTTGGAAGGTGCTGCCTAAGGAGCCTTGACGAGTTCCTGCAGAGCATCGTGTAGATAGTGCACACTGCTGCAACTGTGCATCAATGGTGGCGGGAGTGAATTTTTGTGGAAGGAATGCCAACCAAGTGGGCTGTTTTGCTATGGATGATGTGGAGATTGTCTGGTGTTGGTGTACCATGTTCCACATTCTAACCACTCTCTGGGTACAGACGTTTCTCCTAAATTCCGTATTAGATTTGTTAACTCTCTGACATTTGCTGGGCGGGATTCTCCCCTAACCAGCGGGGCGGGCCGTACCGGTGCCGAGGAGTGGCGTGAACCACTCTGGCGTTGGGCCGCCCGGAAGGTGCAGAATCCTCCGCACCTTCAGGGGCTAGGCCGGCGCCGGCGGGGTTGGTGCTGCACCAACCGGCGCCGAAGGGCCTCCACCGTCCGGCGCATGCACGGGAGCGCCAGCGTGTGCTGGCATCATCCCAGCGCATGCGCAGGGGGCTCTTCTCCACGCCGGCCATGGAGGACTATTATACCGGTCGGCGCGGAGAGAAAGAGTGCCCCCACAACACAGGTCCGCCGCGGATCGGTGGGCTCCGATCGCTGGGCCAGGCCACCGTGGGGCCAAAAATCTGGTGCCGGGGAACCCGGCAGCCGGCGGCGGGGCGGGATTCGCGCCGCCCCCCAACAATTCTCCGGCCCAGCGGGGCGGTCGGAGAATTCCGCCCACGGTTCCTCGTTCTGGTCTGGCCCCAAGTGGAAATATTTTCTCTATTTTATCTGAGCAAACCCTTTCATAAGGCCAGCCATTTAGCCCCAGCCTGTTTAATCTTTCTCTATAGGTATAATCTCTTAGTTCTGGTATAATTCTAATTCATCACAGCACCTTCTCCAGTCCTTTATGTTGTTTTTATAATATGGAGTAGAAATGTTCACAGTCCTCCAGGTGTGACCCAATCACGATATTGGACACATTTAATATAACTCCATCCCTTTACAGATGAACCCTAGGGCCGAATTTCATGGCCATAATTGGCACTGTGGTCAGCACTGCTGGCCACTATGCTGTCCATAGATGAGGTGAAAGTGACTGCGCTTGACATCAAGGCAGCATTTGACCAAGCATGACATCAAAAAGCCCTAGCAAAACTGCGAGTCAATGGGTATCAGGGGCAAATCCCTCAGCTGGTTGCAGTCATACCTGGCAGAAAGAATGTTGTAGTTATTGGAGGTCAATTGTCTTGGCTCCAGGGCTTCATTGCAGGCATTCCTCAAGTGAGTGTCCTACGTCCAACCATCTTCAGCTGCTTCATCAATGGCCATCTTTCCTTGTGGTCAGATAACCCATGACCTCCAAGATTGTCACAGAAATATTTATATTTTTTAATGAGCATGGTAAAAACTCAAAATGCGGAAACCATGTTTAAACCTAACCAGACTTTGCAATTTGCAAACTGCAGAGTTGGAACAGACCTGCAGTCAGTCCTTGGATAATCAACTTCCCATCGAAACCAGACAGGCCTGGAACTGCCTATTTATGTGCTAATGGCAACATTGTTTCAGAATGAACCATTGTTTACACCTCCAGTGAACCTGCTTTGTTAGAGGAATGCTACGCAGGCACCATTCATGACTCCTCAGATACTGGAGCGGTCCATGTCCAAATGCAGCAAGACCTGGACAATATCTAGACTTGGACAGACAAGTATCAAGTAACGTTCACAAGTACCAGGCAATGACCATCTCCAACAATCTAATCATCATGCCACGACATTCAATGGCATTACCATCACTGAATCAATCCCCCACGATCAACATCCTGGGAGTTAACATTAACCAGAAACTGAACTGGACTAGCCATATAAATATTGTGGGTACACAAGAGCAGGTCAGAGGCTAGGAATGCCGTGGCAATTAACTCACCTCTTGAGTTCCCAAATCTGTCCTCAAAAAAGGCACAAGTCAGGGGTATAATGGAATAATCTCCAGTTGCCTGGATGAGTGCAGCTCCAGCAACACACAAGCAGCTCAACACCATCCAGGATAAAGCAACCCACTTGATTGCTCCTCCTTCCACAAAACATTCAAACCCTCCACCACAGATGAAGTGGCAGTCGTGCGAACCATCTACAAGATGCACTGCAGTAACTCACCAAGTAGCACTTTCCAAACCCATGACTATTACCATCTAGAAGGACAAGAGCAGCAGGTAGCTGGGAACATCACCACTTGGACGTTCCTCTCCAAGTCACTGACCACCTGATATGGAAATATATTTCTGTTCCTTTAATTTTGCTGTACCAAAATCCTGGAATTCTCTCCCTAACAGCATTGTGGGTGTACCTACACCTCAGAGGCTGCAGCGGGTTTAAGAAGATAGCTCACCACCATCTTATCAAGGATAACCAGGGATGGGCAATAAATGCTGGCCTAGCCAAACACCCACATCACGTAAATGCATTTAAAAAAAAAATCTGCTGGTTCCACTTCAGCTTTGCTTGATATTTCTTCAAAAGAACTATAATAAGTTAGTCAGTGTGTGCACTAAAGGTCCTCAGTCCTGATTTGAAAACAAGTACTCATCATATACAAGGTCATGCTGGAAAATACAGTGTACACTGGACCTGTCTAAAGTCTCAAGCTTCTGAGGAAGGGCATTTCACTGGAACTAAAAAGAAAACTTGATTTGGACTCATTTCCAACAAGAGATGGGTCATCTGGGAGATTTTTTTAAAAAATTCTTTAAAATCTATAATGTGTCTTTATTATGTTACTAATGTTATTTTCAAGTACATGAAGCCAGGTGGGGTGAGGAAAGAATATCAGTGTTAACAAAATGGGAACACGCGTCTTGGATCAGATACCTTTCTTACGCACATTGATTTTACAGCATAGAAACAGGACAATTGATTCAGCAGGTCCACGCCAGTGTTTATGCTCCACACAAACCTCCCTTACCGTACTAGCTAACAGATAGCTAACCCTATCTGCAGGCCCTCTTCCTTTCTCCTTCATAATTATCCATCTGCTCCTTAAATGCATTTATGATTTTCCCAACCACCCCACAGAAGCCTGCAGTGCAGGAGGCCATTCAGTCCATTGAGTCTGCATTGTCCCTCCGAAAGAGCACACTAGCTAGGCCCACTCCCCTGCCCTAACCCCGCAATTCTGTAATTTAACCTACACATCTTTGGGCACGAAAGATAATTTTAACATGGCCAATCCACTTAATCTGTCATATGCCATCAATTAAGACGGAGAACGCAGAGTGAATTCACTATGGCTTTAATTGACTTACAACAGAGCTGGCAGGATGCCCCAGAATGAGGCAGTGTGAGAGGTCGCATTATATACCCAGGCCCGAGGGGGAGGAGCCATGGGCAGAGCCAAAACCGCACAACATGTAACATAGTAGCAATACTGTATGTGGTGGTATGTATTAGGGGTAATACGGTACACCACATGTCGACAGGCTATTGGTGGAGGGATGCCAGGTCCTGATAGGATCTGCCACCTACTGGACTCCACCCAGAAATGCCGGTGTAAGAACCCAGCTTTTCCCTCCATTTCCCTCAGCAGCTGCATTCTGTAACCACGCTGCTGGTGATAAAGTTCTGCTTAATAAAGCCTTCAATTGACATTACCTCAACCTGCCTCACGTCATATTGACGGTGCTACAATTTATTAAGCAGAATTTAAATTGAAGAAAACGACGTGGGAACATGGAGCTCCGAATCACCCCAGAGTGCCTGCGCATCGCATCCCAAGCAGCTAACTCGACATCTATTTTCAAGCACTGGCTGGCATGCTTTGAGGGCTACCTCCGAACGGCCCCCGGCACACCGACAGACGAACAAAAGATGCAGGTCCTCTATTCCAGGGTGAGTCCTGACGTCTATTCCCTTATCGAGGACGAGGACGGTTTCACCGGTGACATCGCCGCGCTGAAGGATATCTACATCCGGCCCGCCAACCAGGTTTTTGCTCGCTACCAGCTCGCCACACGACGGCAATTTCCGGGGGAATCGTTGGACGAATTTTATAACGCCCTGCAGATCCTGGGTCGAAACTGCAACTGCCCGGCGGTAACAGCGAGTGAACACACAGAGCTCCTGGTCCGCGATGCGTATGTGGCAGGTTTGGCCTCTACCCAGATCCATCAGAGGCTTCTGGAGAAAGAATCTCTGGGACTTACAGAAGCTCGGGCCCTGGCGGCATCCCTCGATGTGGCCTCGCGTAACGACCGCGCCTACGCCCCCGACCGCACTACAGCCCCTTGGGCTCCGTGGACCCCCGCTGCGGTCGTCTCTCCGACACCCCCCCCCCACCCCCGCAAACCTGCACGGCCAAAACACCAGACCAACCGGGGGGGGCCCTGCTGCTATTTTTGCGGCCAGCCGAAACACCCTCGGCAGCGATGCCCGGACCGCGCGGCTACCTGCAAAAGCTGCGGGAAGAAGGGCCACTATGCGACGGTGTGCAAGTCCCGCGGGGTCGCCGCTATCTCCGGGGAAGAAACGGGACCACAGACCCAGCCCCCCCCAGCGATCCACGTGCGACCAACGGACGCCGCCATTTTGGACCCCGGATGCCACGAGGGAGCGATGGGCGCCGCCATTTTGTCCACCCCCAACCGCGCCCGCTCTGTAGACGCCGCCATCTTGGCTGAAGGACCCCGACACAGACGGCCACATACTGCCTGATTACGATGCTCAACTTCAACAACCACGTCTGGCTTCGACGACCCTCGACCAGTCGCGACCCCGGACGCTCCAGACTGCAACCACTACAGTCCTAGTGAATGGCTACGAGACGCCGTGTCTTAGCGACTCTGGGAGCACAGAGAGCTTAATTCATCCGGACTCGGTAAGGCGCTGTTCCCTCGTAATTCGGCCAAGCACCCAGAAGATTTTCCTGGCGACGGGATCCCACTCCGTTCAGATCACGGGGTTCTGCGTCGCTAACCTAACGGTGCAGGGGAGGGAGTTCCGAAATTACCGGCTGTATGTCCTCCCCCATCTCTGTGCGCCCACACTCCTAGGGTTGGACTTCCAATGCAACCTCCAGAGTTTAACATTTAAATTTGGCGGCCCTATACCCCCACTGACTGTCTGCGGCCTCGCGACCCTCAAGGTTGAACCGCCTTCCTTGTTTGCGAACCTCACCCCGGATTGCAAACCCGTCGCCACAAGGAGCAGACGGTACAGCGCCCAGGACCGAGCATTTATCCGGTCCGAAGTCCAGAGGCTGCTGAAGGAAGGCATCATCCAGGCTAGCAACAGTCCCTGGAGAGCCCAGATGGTAGTCGTTAAGACCGGGGAGAAATAGAGGATGGTCATCGACTATAGTCAGACCATCAACAGGTACACTCAGCTAGATGCGTACCCTCTCCCCCGCACGTCCGACATGGTCAATCGGATTGCACAGTACAAGGTCTTTTCCATCGTGGACCTCAAGTCCGCCTACCACAAGCTCCCCATCCATCCCGGTGACTGCAACTATACTGCCTTCGAAGCAGACGGGCAGTTATACCACTTTTTAAGGGTTCCATTCGGCGTCACGAACGGAGTCTCGGTCTTCCAACGAGAGATGGACCGAATGGTTGACCAGCACGGTTTACGGGCCACGTTCCCGTATCTCGACAACGTCACCATCTGCGGCCACAACCAGCAGGACCACGACGCCAATCTCCAAAAATTCCTCCAGACCGCTCACGCCCTGAACCTCACTTACAACAAAGAAAAATGCCTGTTCCGCACCGATCGTCTAGCCATCCTGGGCTATGTAGTGCGTAATGGAGTGATAGGCCCTGACCCTGAACGCACGCGCCCCCTCATGGAGTTCCCTCTCCCCCACTGTGCCAAAGCCCTGAAACATTGCCTGGGCTTCTTTTCTTAGTGGGTTCCACAATACGCCGACAAGGCCCGTGCGCTAATCCAGTCCACTACTTTTCCCCTGACGACAGAGGCATGCCAGGCCTTTAGCCGCATCAAAGCGGATATTGCAAAGGCCACGATGCGCCATCGACGAGTCCCTCCCCTTCCAGGTCGAGAGCGACGCATCGGATGTAGCTCTGGCGGCCACCCTCAACCAAGCAGGCAGACCCGTGGCCTTCTTCTCCCGAACCCTCCACGCTTCAGAAATCCGCCACTCCTCAGTGGAAAGGAGGCACAAGCAATAGTGGAAGCTGTGCGACACTGGAGGCATTACCTGGCCAGTACGAGATTCACTCTCCTCACTGACCAAAGGTCGGTTGCTTTCATGTTCGATAATGCACAGCGGGGCAAGATCAAGAACGACAAGATCTTGCGGTGGAGGATCGAACTCTCCACCTTCAATTATGAGATCTTGTACCGTCCTGGAAAGCTGAACGAGTCATCCGATGCCCTATCTCGCGGCACATGTGCCAATGTACAAGTGGACCATCTACAAGCCCTCCACGAGGACCTCTGCCACCTGGGGGTCACTCGTTTCTAACACTTCCTTAAGGCCCGCAACCTCCTTTACTCCGTCGAGAACGTCCAAACAGTCAGCAGAAACTGCCAGATCTGCGCTGAGTGCAAACCGCACTTTTTCAGGCCAGATAGAGCGCACCTGGTTAAAGCCTCTCGACCCTTTGAACGCCTCAGTTTGGATTTCAAAGGCCCCCTCCCCTCCACTGATCGCAATGCGTACTTCCTGAACGTCGTTGACGAATATTCCTGTTTCCCTTTCGCCATCCCCTGCCCCAACATGACAGCGTCCACGGTCATTAAAGCACTCGGTACCATTTTTACACTGTTCGGTTTCCCCGACTATATCCATAGCGACAGGAGGTCCTCCTTTATGAGTGACGAACTGCATCAATTCCTGCTCAGCAGGGGCATAGCCTCGAGCAGGATGACCAGTTACAACCCCCGGGGGAACAGGCAGGTAGAAAGGGAGAATGGAACGGTCTGGAAGGCCGTCCTGCTGGCCCTCCGGTCGAGGAGTCTCCCAATTTCCCGCTGGCAGGAAGTCCTCCCGGATGCCCTTCACTCTATCCGGTCCCTGCTGTGCACCACCATGAATCAAACGCCTCACGAGCACCTCCTCCTCTTTCCTAGGAAGTCCTCCTCTGGAACACCACTTCCGACCTGGCTAGCAGCTCCGGGACCCATTCTGCTCCGGAAACATGTGCAGGTGCACAAGTCAGATCCGTTGTTGGAACGGGTGCACCTCCTTCACGCCAACCCGCAATACGCCTATGTGGAGTACCCTGATGGCAGACAGGACACGGTCTCCCTGCGAGATCTGGCGCCTGCCGGAGCTACCCACACCCCCCCAACGCAAATCACCACCTCCTCACTCCCGCCGGTTCATCCCGCAGCCACCCCCTTCCCGGAGGGTTCGGTTCTCCTCCCAGACCCGCCCAGGAGTAAGGACACAGGGGACAGCGCTACGCTCCCAGAGTCGACGGGACTCGAGCCAGTACCATCACCACTACGCCCGAGACGATCGGAAAGGACGACCAGCGCGCCCATCCGGCTCATCGAATCACTTTAACTCTCAACGTTTTCAGTTATTGTGTCTTGTTATAGTTATGGCATCATGCCGACCCTGTTTGGCCTGTTGGCCCAGTTTTCAGTTATTGTGTCTTGTTATAGTTATGGCATCATGCCGACCCGGTTTGGCCCGTTGGCCCAGTTTTCAGTTATTGTGTCTTGTTATAGTTATGGCATCATGCCGACCCTGTTTGGCCCGTTGGCCCAGTTGAAGCGATAATTTTGTGTTTTGTTCAAAGTTACGGCACAGTACCAACTCTGTAAGCCCCTACCACCATGCGAACCAGCATCCCGCCGGGTTCTTTTTCAACAAGGGGTGAATGTGGTGGTATGTATTAGGGGTAATACGGTACACCATGTGTCGACAGGCTATTGGTGGAGGGATGCCAGGTCCTGATAGGATCTGCCTTCTACTGGACTCCACCCAGAAATGCCGGTATAAGAACCCAGCTTTTCCCTCCATTTCCCTCAGCAGCTGCATTCTGTAACCACGCTGCTGGGGATAAAGTTCTGCTTAATAAAGCCTTCAATTGACATTACCTCAACCTGCCTCGCGTCATATTGACGGTGCTACACTGTACAACAAGTACTACTGTGGCAGCACAATTCAACACAGTGGTTTCACCACAACCTGCACATCTTTAGACTGTGGGAGGAAACCGGAGCACCTGGAGGAAACCCATGCAGAGATGGGGAGCATGTGTAAACCCAGTCACCCAAGGTCAGAATAGAACCCAGGCCCATGATGCTGTGAGGCAGCAGTGCTAACCACTGTGCCACCCTACTGCCCTCTGGAGCTCTCAATCCTGCACCGTCTCCCTCTTCAAAGGGCTGGGGGGGGTGTCAAATGGAGCCCATCCACCCACCCACCCCAAAAAAAAAAACAACTGTTAAAATGCAGCCTTTGAGAGGAGTTAGCCCACCAGGGAACATGGTCAAGTTGACATTTGCCTCAACATATGACCTCCCGTGAACCCATGACCTCTGACCTATCCCCTCTGTCGTCCCCCCCCCCCCCCCCACCACCAGCTCTTGCCCGTCACCATCTTGGATTCATCCATCCCCCAATCCCCAGTCGATGGCGTCTCCAGCAGACTCCTCCCTCAGCCTTCAGAGGTCCCTCGGAGCTGAAGTCACAGGGAAATTCGCGGCCTTATCTCTTTATCTCGGTGTCTGGCCACTTGGGCCGCTCCCTCCTTGCCCAAAAGAAACACGAGGCAAGCAAGGGCGCACTGCCCTCCAAATCCATGTGGTAACAAATTCCACATCCCAACTTTCCTTCGGCTATAAACATTTCTTCTGATCTTAATGGATTTAGTAATGACTATATCAAATTGATGGCCCCTACTTCTGGACTGCCTCATAAATGGAGACACCTTCCTGTACATCTGCCCTATCAAACCCATTCATCATTTTTAAGATCCCAATTAGGTCACCTCCAGCTTTCCCTCAGCCAAAGAAAACAGCCCCCCACTGTTCTGTTTTTCCTAATAGTTACAACCTGAGACCTCTAATCCTTGTAAATCTGCCCATAATTGAGTCAACCTTGTCAACTTTATCTGAGCTAAGCAGAAAAGCTGAAACAGTTTTGGTCTGTAGACATATTTAAAATGCAGCCTGTACTATGTACATAATTTTTATTGTGTAGATTTGAACTACATTGTCATTTTTGCTTTGTTTTAAAGAAAAATACTCATTTTTCTCTTTCATAGATAGTATGGAAAACTGGCGAAACTGTACGGAGTTACATAATACAGTTTTAGAATATTCATCATCATCATAGTGTCATATAGCAGAAATGTTAACTATTAACCACATTTCATAGCAGAGGATCAGAGAGTCCTTTAAACACCAAATAATGAGCAGTAGCAATTAAACTTCCTGTCATACAGATTCACAATTCTTCGCAGCATCAGTTAAACTCTGAACCTTAAATCAAATATTTCATTGCTACCCTTTGATAAAAGGAATTTTTTAAAAAATCAATGCAAATCAACGAGACAATTAACAGCAGAAGCTCCTTAAATTGAAGTGATCTGGGAGCTGCAGAATGACACTGAAATGATTACAAACTCATAATTAAATCATGCAAGGCCCACATACACTTAAAGAGAGGGAAACAATTTGAAAGGGGATGGTACCATAAACATGCATCAAACTTGAGAAGTCAATACCCAGAGACTAAATGCAAAACTCAAAAAAGCACGAAACAGCAATGACCGAGAAAGCAGAACATATACATGTCGCCTAAACCCCTTTTGGGAAAAAAGATTTAGAAGGATGTTCGGTTTGGTATAACTAATTAAGTGCAAGTTGTACGCTCACACGAAGGCTATGATCACAATACACGTCTGACAGGCCTTTTTTTATCGTAAGAAAGGTAATAATGGAAAAACTCCAAAAGCAAAGAGAAGGGTAAAATTTAATTACTTTATTGGTGATGCTAGATGAATAAATACCCTGCTCTTGTGTCAGCATCCATTTTCCTCAATAAATGTTGCTGAACAATCAGGGCCATCTTTAATTGCGCAGATACTGCAGAAAACAACAGCCAATTTCCTTTTTCAGTTCCCCCCTCCCCCCAATTGCAAAGCACACCCTTTGAATTGTAACAAGATTTTGTCATAAGAAAGCATAGAAGAACAGCATTTCATTAAGATTAACAGAACTCGGTTCACTTGTGACCCTTCACAAGCATCAGTGACAATGATTTACGCAGTCTCTTTTCCTGCACTGGTTTCGCTTCATCGGGCCGCAGACTTCACATCTTCATTTGCCCTCCATCGTTTTCGCTGAAGTGCGTAGCATCTACGAGATGCATTGTGGTGATTCGCCAAGCCTTTTCCTCCCAAACTCATGTCCGAACATCACAGGCAAGATTTTCCAGCAAATTGGCAAAGTCTGATGTCGGTGGGAAAGGTGGCGTTGAAGCCACCAACCGCAATGGCAGCTTTCTCTTCATGAATAAAAATGTAACGGGGTGGGGTCCCGGGATGTGTCGCTAGTGGGGTGGCTTCAGACCGCAGCCATGCCAGCTCAAGGATCAGGGTGTTTTAAACGCTGCCCCAGCACAGAAGAAGCAAAAGGAGTTCACCCTGGAATACCTTCCCACTCTCACCACCCACCCTCCCCCCTCAGCCCTGCCCGTTAACACTGTCCAGGCAATGCACAGGGCATTGCCCGCCCTCTCCCCTCCTGAGTGCTGCACTCAGCTGAACTCCCCTGGGAGGTCTGCTCACCAGGTGCACACCTTGGGAGACCAGTCATAATTCAAACAGTTCTGCCACCATGCATGGTCTTTCTGACATGGGTGGGCGAGGTGCTCCAGGTGTAGTGTCCCAAATAATTATAGGATCAATATATTCAAATGACGTTCCTGTCATTGAACATCGAGAAACGCACCCAGTCACTGATGGCTGGCGGGGGCCGGGGGGTGCCTGCACCACACTGACTACACCTAGTCAGGGAAGCAGCTCACTACATTCTCAAAGGTAATTAGGGATGGGCAAGAAATAGTGGGCCTGCCAACAATGCCCCAGCCTAGTTTTAAATGTGCAGGGCTTGGGGCAGCACATACTCAACAAGTGATGAACATGAACTCTGTGGCATATCAACTCCCAGCTCTCATTATCATTTGGTAGAGCTGTCTCCCACCCAATAGCTGTGAGAAATGAGCCCGAGAAAGAAAGAAGGCACAGTAATTTAGTCGGGAGCCTGACATCACTACGAGAGGTCTAAGGGAACGGTTCTCATCACAAAGTAAATACTGAGCAGAGTGATCTGAAAGGGAATGGGAAGGAGAGGCAAGGCCGTGCTGGGGTGGCCCACTGACTCATTGCAAGATGCAGGAAGCAGCCCTGCTCCCCCTGGACCTCAAGGCATCCCCTCAGAAAAGCTTAGTAGGAATACCTACCTTAGCATCTTCTCGCAATTCTCCTGGTCCTTCAAAACATGGCTGACCTGTTTGGCCCTCTAGACTTAACAGCCTAGAAATGTGTTGTTGCCATGCCTGTTTGTATGGGTAAAGTAGTTGCTTAAGTGTTCAATATGGTGGATAATGGGGAGTGTGCATTCTGCTGCAGAAGAGTGACACCTGTCATATTGGTAAGCTTCCTGTCTAAGTGCTCAGGGCCCATGTTTGAAACAGGTGTAAGCCATTTAGTTTCAAGCCTACTTCTCAGAATTGGGCTGCCCTGAATTCAGTTAATG
The DNA here is from genome assembly GCF_047496885.1 of Scyliorhinus torazame. Classification (NCBI taxonomy): domain Eukaryota; kingdom Metazoa; phylum Chordata; class Chondrichthyes; order Carcharhiniformes; family Scyliorhinidae; genus Scyliorhinus; species Scyliorhinus torazame. Next base: position 257,877,073 of record NC_092713.1, read on the forward strand.
TCAGGATGCTGCTTTGTTTAGAATAACCATGTCTACCTGCAGCCTGATCAATGGGACTCCTGGAGGCTACCACAAAAAAAGGTATGTTTTTCAAAATATATTTAGCTGACTAAGAGGTCTAAAAATTGATAAATCTCCGGGCCCAGATGGACTACATCCTAGAGTTCTAAAGGAGATAGCTGAAGAAATAGTGGAGGCATTAGTTATGATCTTTCAAAAGTCACTGGAGTCAGGGAAAGTCCCAGAGGATTGGAAAATCGCTGTTGTAACCCCCTGTTCAAGAAGGGAACAAGGAAAAAGATGGAAAATTATAGGCCAATTAGCCTAACCTCGGTTGTTGGCAAGATTCTAGAATCCATTGTTAAGGATGAGATTTCTAAATTCTTCGAAGTGCAGGGTCAGATTAGGACAAGTCAGCATGGATTTAGTAAGGGGAGGTCGTGCCTGACAAACCTGTTAGAGTTCTTTGAAGAGATAACAAATAGGTTAGACCAAGGAGAGCCAATGGATGTTATCTATCTTGACTTCCAAAAGGCCTTTGATAAGGTGCCTCACGGGAGACTGCTGAGTAAAATAAGGGCCCATGGTATTCGAGGCAAGGTACTAACATGGATTGACGATTGGCTGTCAGGCAGAAGGCAGAGAGTTGGGATAAAAGGTTCTTTTTCGGAATGGCAACCGGTGACGAGTGGTGTCCCGCAGGGTTCAGTGTTGGGGCCACAGCTGTTCTCTTTATATATTAACGATCTAGATGACGGGACTGGGGGCATTCTGGCTAAGTTTGCCGATGATACAAAGATAGGTGGAGGGACAGGTAGTATGGAGGAGGTGGGGAGGCTGCAGAAAGATTTAGACAGTTTAGGAGAATGGTCCAAGAAATGGCTGATGAAATTCAACGTGGGCAAGTGTGAGGTCTTGCACTTTGGAAAAAAGAATAGAGGCATGGACTATTTTCTAAACGGTGACAAAATTCATAATGCTGAAGTGCAAAGGGACTTGGGAGTCCTAGTCCAGGATTCTCTAAAGGTAAACTTGCAGGTTGAGTCCGTAATTAAGAAAGCAAATGCAATGTTGTCATTCATCTCAAGAGGCTTGGAATATAAAAGCAGGGATGTACTTCTGAAGCTTTATAAAGCATTAGTTAGGCCCCATTTAGAATACTGTGAGCAATTTTGGGCCCCACACCTCAGGAAGGACATACTGGCACTAGAGCGGGTCCAGCGGAGATTCACACGGATGATCCCAGGAATGGTAGGCCTAACATACGATGAACGTCTGAGGATCCTGGGATTATATTCATTGGAGTTTAGGAGGTTGAGGGGAGATCTAATAGAAACTTACAAGATAATGAATGGCTTAGATAGGGTGGATGTAGGGAAGTTGTTTCCATTAGCAGGGGAGACTAGGACCCGGGGGCACAGCCTTAGAATAAAAGGGAGTCACTTTAGAACAGAGATGAGGAGAAATTTCTTCAGCCAGAGAGTGGTGGGTCTGTGGAATTCATTGCCACAGAGGGCGGTGGAGGCCGGGACGTTGAGTGTCTTTAAGACAGAAGTTGATAAATTCTTGATTTCTCGAGGAATTAAGGGTTATGGAGAGAGAGCGGGTAAATGGAGTTGAAATCAGCCATGATTGAATGGTGGAGTGGACTCGATGGGCCGAATGACCTTACTTCCGCTCCTATGTCTTATGGTCTTATGGTCTTATGAATGTGAAGTCGATGAGAGTGTTCCTTCTGACTTGGCAGCAGTCCCAAAGGACCTGACCGCTTGCTATTCCAACACCCAAATCACTGCCCCCATCCCCTTTGCTTTTGTTAAAATAAAAGGTGGAGGATTAAGACTTAATTTGTTGGCCAAAGTTCCATTTGGTTATACTGGTATTTCCATCTCAATACGCCAGAAATCAGGGAAGCCAGTCACGCATAAAAAATTCACCACACTCCCTGACCAAATCAGATCACCATGGTGAGTTGTCACTAATTGTGCCTATTTGCATCTCTTTGAGGAGGCTCCTCAAATTAAGCTTTGTTGTTTAGATGCTGGTGCACTAATTGAAAGCTTACTCGCAGGTGGTGGATTTGACACCCTAATTAAAAATAATTATATTCTGTTAAATAACTTTTAGCTGTTTTAATTAAAATCACACCAGGTTACCCTCAAATAGGAGGGATCATTTTTTAATGCAACAACAATTACATTCTTGAAGACTTCAATTGGGCCTGTTCATGCCAGATCTTACATTCAGCAATATCCACGGGTTTGAGCAGAAACAGGAGCAAAGTTTTTTTTTTAAAAAGCTTCTTAAAACTAATTCAGGTTTGAGCCCGGATCGTTGACTGCACCCCCAAATCGGAAAGTCCATTCTGGAATCTTTATTTTTTTTCTCAAATGAGGGAAGCATTTTGTGTACACTGCAAGAAGTTGTTTCACATCTCAGTTGTCCTGGGAAATCATGTAGGCAACCACGTAAGCTATTAGCGTCCGCTGGTGAAAAAAGTGGTGATCGTGGGCTGACTAGTTCATTATACATCCGGCTTGATTGAATGGAATGCTTTGTGCCTCATGGACGTGGTGCTGCTATTAATTGGAGGATGTCGAGCTGCGCACATTATAATGATCCCCTGGACTCGGGGGGAACTTTCTGTTTGGGAAAAAAAGCTGAGCGTGTTCCCTCCTGTTGCTTTTACTTATCCATGGGGAAAGTATTAGAGTTGTTTATTCTGACAAACAATCTGCCAGTCACCTGTTTATGCAATGTCAACTGGCTGATGCTACTAATGTCCCTGGTGATACCTGGATAGAATCTGAAGAAAGATGTTCAAGGCAAGTGTCAGATTCACCAACACTGGCAGCACTGGATCTGTTACGGTCACTGTTTCTTCTGCAAATCTAAGTTCCTGAATTGCTCAGGGAGAGGGTGAAGATAATTGTGCTGAATCACAGGAATGGCAAGGTACATGTGGACAGGAATCTCCATCCGATCATGTTGCATGACTTCTTCAACATTCCACCAATTTGTGCTCATCATTGGATTGGATTGGATTTGTTTATTGTCATGTGTACCGAGGTACAGTGAAAAGTTTTGTTCTGCGTACAGTCCTGACAGATTGTCCCATATATTTAAAAAAACATAGGGCATACATAAATACATAATGTAAATACATACATACAGGCATCAGGGGGAGCATACAGGAGGAGTGCAGTACTACTCAGTAAAGAAGATGTGTGAAGAGATCAGATCAGTCCATAAGAGGGCCATTTAGGAGTCCGGTAACAGCGGTGAAGAAGCGGTTTTTGAATCTGTTAGTGCATGTTCTCAGACTTTTGTATCTCCTGCCCAATGGATGAAGTTGAAAGAGTGAATAAGCCGGGTGGGAGGGGTCTTTGATTATGTTTACATGTTCAATAGCGTCATACTTTTGCATGAATTTCAAAGCGCAGTCAAATCGTCGAGGTTCTATTATACTGCAGCCTGTTCAGGAGTAGGATAACTCAGACCACAACCTCTGAATTTCCTCATTTAACTGTGTACGTGGATACTCGAGATGTTGCTGCCTATTTACTCCAGAAGAATGGTGGGGACCGTTAGCCTCACTGTTATTCTCAATGCTAAATCCAGGCCCATTATAAATTAAAATATGTTGGTGCTGGGGTGACTTGAGAAGGGGCTGCAGCTGAGATACAAAGAGGGCAAGAGGCAGCACAGATCGGCAGCTCAAACATTAGAAAATATAAAGTAGAATTAAAAATAGTGGCCAGCCCAATAATTTCACTGCAAGGTTGGTCACTTGTCATCATCTGGTAGGCAAGGTACAGCAAGTAAAATGATCAATATGCTTCATAGTTCAATTGTTGGAATAAGAGAATATGCGACAGACAACACCAGGTACATCTGCATGTGTAGCTCAAAGATGTGCAGATAACTGAATTGTCAAAACAGTAATATTCCATGATCTACCTTCTGTAGACAGGAAACCTTCCAAATTTTGAACAAGAGAAACCAAATGAAAACAAAGGAGTAATTTTGATATCTAAACGTTCATCAGACAGAAGTCAGCCCAAGGCGAAAATCTTTACTTATCCCAGGCAAGCAACAGAAAGGGCAACAGCTCATTAAAGTGAAATAACTATGATTGTATAGATCAGTTATCAAACTGACAGATAATCAATTGGATTCAAACGATAGCTTTAAGACACTTCTACCTACACATTTGAGATGAAGCTTCAGTTGCATACAGTAATGAAGCTTATTTTTACAATGTTAGATTATAATCTGCACATTTTTCTACATCAGCATCCAATTAATCTCAAAATTTGCTGGGTTATAGTATGCTAACTGCTCAGTTAGCCCCAATTTAAAAGCAAATGTAGTAGAAGTTCTCAGAATTATACTATAATTATATTAGTAACTAAACTTAATTCCACCAAAAACATTCTAGGCAAGGTTTTGCTCAAAAAGTGAGACAAGAGAACCTTATCCAGGTACCATTGGTATTCAACCAGTCGCAGGTGGACCACACCTGCAGCCTGTTGGAGGTGGTTCCCTTCTTGTTGGGCATCCTGTTCAAGGGAGGATTCCATGGGAAGACACAACAACCCCCTTCCTCCCGCTTGTCGGGGGTCTGGCCTTGGCGATCCCACCTCACTTATCTTGGTCTGGGGAGTCCAGTAATAATCTTTATCCTCAGATTTCCTGCAGTGCCACCGCTCCTGGTGGTGCATGAGCTGCGGGCATCTGATTGTTCAGCAGCTTTCAGAGGCAGGATATTCACCATGCACCAGATAGTGCACCGGAAAATTGCACCGGAAAATTGCGCCAATGAAGCCTGCAACCCTGTCAGCAGCCAGTAGGCTGCCTAATTCTAACATGATTTCTGACAGAGTTTCTTGGAAATGACTGCAGAAGGGCTGCCATCAACTCTCCAGCCAAGGGACAACACCACCATTGGGACCATGAGGTTCTGCCCCTTGGCCATGAGGCAAGTACAGCAATTTCTGGCCATGCACTATTTGAATATTAAGTCTTGTGACAAGATGCCATTTTTTGGATGGTTTGGAGAGGAGCAATGACTGCTTACATTTCCATGTTCGTTTCACGTGAATGACCTCTGTGGATTCTATTTTCATGATCCTTTTCACTTCAAGGTCTTTGCACTTTTTCGTTAAAGTAAGCTACTTTCAACATGATTTCATTTATTTCCTTCCTTTGATTGAAACAACCCAATTAACATTGCAGCCATCAACATGGCTGACTCACTGTCTGGGGTTTTTCAGCCCTGCCTACAGTCGGACCAGAAATTCCCACCCAACATCAATGGACTTTGGCTGCCTCTCCACAATTTCCATCCCGTCCACTGCCATCATTTGGTGGAAGCAGCAGAAATCGCTGTTGACTACACAAATAGTTCGCTGAATTGCCAGAAATATAGAGTCACACACAAATAAAAAGGTCTCTTTTCGTGCTTAAAAGCACCTGGATTAATATGTGAGCTGTGAAAATATCAGCTAAAAGATGAAGAGACACACTTAGAGCAACTCATTGGCTATTTAAAGACTACACATTCATCCACACAAAACCAAAATCAAGAATGGTGATGAAATGAAAGGTCACCCAACAATTTGCAATAATATTTGCTTCTCAAAAACAAATATAGTGGGCTGATTGAACCAGACAAGTTCGAAGTGACTTAGAGAGCGAGGTTTCCTGTAAGCTCCTCGACGGCTGCGTTGGCGAGCTCCTGACGGCCATCGAATGGCACTTAGTCATTTTTGGGCCCTAGCGAGTTCCTCTCCGGGCGAGCCCACACTTAGAATTATTTTCAGCACTGGGGAGCCAAGCGCACTGGCTAGACGAGCTCCTCAGAGATCGGGCCGCATTTTGGAAGGGTTCCCCAATCTCTGAATGAGCTGAGGGTCCCCCACGCCCCTCCCACCAAGGGCAGTGGCACCCCCCCCCCTCACACACACACACACATGGGCAACCAACACCCCTCCACACACACAAACACAGCCCCCCCCCTACCCGCCAGTGAGGACACCCCGGCATGGGAAGGTTGAGGACCCCGCTTTTCAGGCCGTCCTGCATCCCCTCTAGGCCTCCCACTTTCCGGGACCCCTATTCTGCAATCCCCCAACATTCCAGCGGCCACTCATGCCCGCCCTTCCACCCCACCCGTCATACCGCCCCATCCCTCCTTTCACGCACATCGCTCCCCCTCAGGCCCCAACCTCGGCAGTGCCACCCTGACATTGACACCCTGTCAGTGCTCCTGCCAGCCTGGCAGTGCAACCCTGGCACCGTACCAGTCCCAGCGTGGTGGTGCCAAATGTGCCAGCTGGGCATGCCAAGGTGCCAGGGTACCACCCTGCCCATCCCTGACCATCCGGGTCCTCCAACGGCCTGGGGGACCCCCACAGGTGCTGTTCCACCTGCTCCTCGTTTGTGTGGACCAGTACTAATCATCGCTCACGGGATCTCCGTTCGATCCCAGGAGGCCCTTAGATTGGGTGATCATCTCGTTAATCAGGTGTGATTGGCCTTAATTTGTGATTATTGGTTTCTCGCTGCACCACGGCGAGTTCCAGAATCCGCCAATGGGACCTAGCCGGTTCGATTGCAAACCGCCTGGCGAGGTCCCGATATTTCCGCTCCCACAATTGAACCGGCTTGCACGGATTCTAAAGATCATTAAATCGCACCCAGCATCTTTAATGTAGTAAAATGTCCCAAGGCACTTCATTAGGGAGTTATGAAACAAAATTTGATACTGAACCACAAAGGGTAGATGACTGCAAGCTTATAAACAGGAGGAAGCGAGGGGTAGACAAGTTTAGAAAGGGATTTCCAAAGATTAGGGCCTAATAAGCTGAAGAGCTCAGTGCAGGCCAAGGAGTTATTCAAAAAGAAGGATTTAAAAATGAAGCATTGCAGGAAAGGACGCCAGTAGGTCAGCGAGCACAGGAGTGTTGGGACTTGACAGGCATTAGGATACAGCAGTATTTTGGACGAGCTCATGTTTATGTAGCCAGGGCAGCAAGGTGGCACAGTGGTTAGCATTGCTGCCTCACAGCGCCAAGGTCCCAGGTTCGATCCAGGCTCTGGGTCACTGTCCGTGTGGAGTTTGCACGTTCTCCCAGTGTTTGAGTGGGTTTCGCCCCCACAATCCAAAGATGTGCAGGGTAGCTGAATTGGCCACGCTAAAATGCCCCTTAATTTGGAAAAAATGAATTGGGTACACTAAATTTATTTTTAAAATATATATTTTTAAAAAGTTTATGTAGCCAACTTTTGTTCTTCTCAGCTCAGTGTCATGTGAGGGTACCTTTAAGAAATGGATGTTTAAGCAATGTACCTTTAAGAAAACTGTGATGTCAGAGAGTAGGTGGAGCTGAGCTCAGTTCAGCCATTTTGAAGTTTCAGTTTGGAAAAGTGGCTGGCTGGTTTTGCTGAGAGCAGTTTAAAAGTGCCTGGCTGTTTTGCTGTGAGCTGCTTAAAAGGAGAAAGCCAGTTTGAGACAGCAGCTTGAGAAGTTCTGGTTTGCTGTGAGTTGCTTGAAGCTGGAAAGCCAGTTTGAAAAAGCAGCTTGGGTATGTCTGTCTGTTTCCAGAGAGCTGCAGGAAGAAAGCAAGGTGCTGGAGCTGAAGTCAACCAAGCTGATATATCTCTGCCATAAAACAGAAAATATATATTAACTGTGACCTGGTGTGTTACTGTTTTGAAGGTTTGAAGCCTTTTGGATGTTTGAAGGAACATTTTGAGGGATTCTTTAGTGTTGTATTATGTTTGGGGTTATCTTTGAAGTAAGGGGTGTTAAGAGATCCAATGTTTATTTAATAGGTTAATTTGAGTTAATGGAATAAACATTGTTTTGTGTTTAAAAACCCACGTGTCCATAATTGCAAGATCGCACCTGGAGAACAAGCCGTGTGCTTCAAAAGCAACAATCCATTAAAGGGAGAGGTTGGTTGAACTCCATGATACATTTTGGGGTTCTGAAAACGCCTCGCCCATAACATCAGTCACATAGCCACTCTGAATAATACACATAACCTACATCAACTTGTAAGTACAAGGATGCTGCTATTTTAAAGCCAAACTGTAGAAATACAGCAGCGAATGACAGGAATTGTTTGTTACAGGTGCTTCTAGTTTTCAGCGAGACTGCTATTGCCGTACACATGTCAAAAATATGCGTTCTTGAATATAGAAGTGCAGGACACTACCAGTGATATTTTTGAGAAACATGTCTGCTCTTAGCAGTGAAGAAAATCTCTCCTTACTCGCTGACCACGGAAGAAAATCTCTCCTTACTCTCTATCCAACACCTTAAGTTAAATCGCAGTCATAAAACCATTAGTTTATAAGGCAAGAGGGCACTTAGTAAGAGAAATTGGAAGAGACAAGGTTGCTTCGATCAGAGAATCCATTAGCTAGTTTAACATTAAAATATACTCTTCTAAAAAGCATAGTTTCATTGCAATAGCAAGCTCTCAATCGCAAATTGTGACATTAATCCCATTCAGCTGGATGAGTTTAGAGAAATAGCTTTGCTTCACATTCTGATTCTCAGAATTGCAACTCGTCATCCAACTGTGTAACAGCATAAATAGTGACCACAGAGGCCAACGATTTCGGCCACACATTTGTTACAGAGCAATTATGGTGAAAGGAGGAATTGAAGAAGACAAGTATAATTTATTTAAAATAAAGAGATATTATTGTCACATGTATTAGGATAGTGAAAAGTATTGTTTCTTGCATGCTGTACAAACAATGCATACCGTACATAGGGAAGGAAGGAGAGATTGCAGAATATAATGTTACAGTTGTAGCAAGGTGTAGAGAAAGGATCAACTTAATACGAGATAGGTCCATTCAAAAGTCTGATAGCAGTAGGGAAGAAGCTGTTTTTGAGTCGGTTGGTACGTGACCTTAAACTTTGGTATCTTTTTCCTGACGTGGGGTCCTTAATTGTGCTGGCTGCCTTTCTGAGGCAGTGGGAATTATAGATAGAGTCAATGGATGGGAGGCTGGTTTGCGTGATGGACTGGGCTACATTCACGACATTTTGTAGTTCCTACGGTCTTGAGCAGAGCAGGCTCCATACCAAGTTGTGATACAACCAGAAAGAATGCTTTCTATGGTGCATCTGTAGAGGTTGGTGAGGGTCGTAGCTGACATGACAAATTTCCTTAGTCTTCTGAGAAAGTAGAGTCGTTGGTGGGCTTTCTTAACTATCGTGTCGGCATGGGGGGACCAGGACAGGCTGTTGGTGATCTGTACACCTAAAAACTGAAGCTTTCGACTCATTCTACTTCGTTCCCATTGATGTAGACAGGAGCATGTTCTCCATTACGCTTCCTGAAGTCGATGACAATCTCCTTCGTTGTTACTTTATATTACCTTATTTTGCCCATATTACCTTATTTTGCAGTACGTTTGGTTGTTTGCACTTGAAGGCATGTGGCAATTTCCTAATTCAAATAGGCAGTTGGGGTGAAATTAATCTCAGATGATTACACAGAATGGGCAATATGTTTTATATTCTTCCCAATTTTCTGTTGCACGATGGAAAGGCAAATTCCACTTCCAATCAGTCCCATTTCCAGCGGACACGAAAAGCAGCTGAATGCCCAAATCAAATGTAAAATGGTAGCAATCTTCGAACCTGCACGATAATTTATGTTTAATTTCCTTGCAAATCGTAGAGATCAGAACTTCCTTTCTTTATATCCCCATTATAATCAGGCCACGTCCTGAGCGATAAAATTGTTAGCTCCTCTTTAAGCTCATAATATAAAGCTGACTTTATTTCAGGTTTCTGTTTTGCTTGAGAAAAATTGAGACTGAATCAAGCAGAAAGGGACAGAGACTCCATTTAATGGGTTTCATTTTGGATATACCCAGGCTTTGGAGCCCGATTGCCTTGCATCTGAAGTGAAGGGTGTTTAAAACTTTTCATCCTCTGATAATGTATATTCATTACATAAAGATCCAGTTTTCATAACAAAAATCCACAGGGAGATATGACCATTTTCCTTTGACTACATGCAAGAAATTAGAAAACTTAGTTGGATAAAGTTACTCATAGGAACATGATGACTGCATCACTTTGGAAGGAATCTGAATTTTAATTATTTTCAGAACTGTAGCGCACAAAGACTCCGAGAGACGAATAGAGTGAAGTCGATGTGGCTTTATTAAGCGTGTCTGTTCCCCCGCAGCTCGATAGTAGAATGGCCTGCGGGGGAGGACTCCGGCTTCTTATACTCCGCCTTCAGGGCGGAGCTAGAGGTCAACGGCCAACCAGGACCCGGGATCTGTCAGCCAATGACATTAGGGCTTCCAGTCCCACATGACCCCTAATACATACTACCACATTCACCCCTTGTCAAAAATGAACCCGGCGGGGTGATGCTTCGCATGGTGGTAAGGGTTTACAGGGCTGGTCCTGGGAGGAAAACATTCATATGGCAATACAGTATGTACAATTTTGTCCTGTTTCAACTATTTACAGAAGGTACTGGGAGAAAAAGCAAAATGTTCTTGTGAAAAGTCCATATATTGATTTAGATCGACGCCACGAGTCGGTCGGGCGGTCTGGTCGTCCGTGTCGATCGCCTCGGCCCCGGTGCTGGTGGTGGTGCTTGTTCCGGTGTTGTCGTCTCCGGGAGCCTTACGGTTTCAGCTTGGGCTTTATTCTTGGTCGGGCCTGAGGGGAGGGGAACCGATCCTCCTGGGAAGGGGGCGGTCGCGGGGTGCGGCGGTGGGAAGGGGGGGTTGGGTGAATGGTGTCGGGGGGGGGTGTGTGTTGCCGGCGGGCGCCAGATCCCGCAGGGAGACCGTGTCCTGTCGGGGTACTCCACGTAAGCATACTGCGGGTTCGCGTGGAGGTGGTGAACTCTTTCGACCAACGGGTCCGCCTTGTGTGCCCGCACATGCTTTCGGAGCAAGATGGGTCCTGGGGCCGCCAACCAGGTCGGCAGCGACGTTCCAGAGGAGGACTTCCTAGGGAAGACAAGGAGACGCTCATGAGGCGTTTGATTAGTGCTCGTACATAATAGCGACCGGATGGAGTGGAGTGCGTCCGGGAGGACCTCCTGCCACCGTGAAACTGGGAGGTCCCTGGACCGTAGGGCCAGTAGGACGGTCTTCCAGACCGTGCCGTTCTCCCTCTCTACTTGCCCGTTCCCCCGGGGGTTGTAGCTGGTTGTCCTGCTTGAGGCTATGCCCTTGCTGAGCAGGAACTGGCGCAGCTCGTCACTCATGAAAGAGGACCCCCTGTCGCTGTGGACGTATGCGGGGCAACCGAACAGTGTGAAGATGGTGTTCAGGGCTTTAATGACTGTGGCCGCGGTTATGTCAGAGCAGGGGATGGCGAATAGGAAGCGGGAGTACTCGTCCACCACATTAAGGAAGTATGTGTTGCGGTCGGTGGAGGGGAGGGGCCCTTTGAAATCCAGACTAAGGCGTTCAAAGGGGCGGGAAGCCTTAATCAGATGCGCACCATCCGGCCTGAAAAAATGCGGTTTGCATTCTGCGCAGATGTGGCAGTCCCTTGTGACTGTACGGACCTCCTCTAAAGAGTATGGGAGGTTGCGGGACTTGATAAAGTGGAAAAACCGGGTGACCCCCGGGTGGCAGAGGTCCTCGTGGAGGGTTTGGAGGCGGTTAATTTGTGCGTTGGCACATGTGCCGCGGGATAGGGCATCGGACGGCTCGTTCAGCTTTCCGGGACGATACAAGATCTCGTAGTTGAAGGTGGAGAGCTCGATCCTCCACCTTAAGATCTTGTCGTTTTTGATTTTGCCCCGCAGTGCATTATCGAACATGAAGGCTACCGACCGTTGGTCGGTGAGGAGCGTGAATCTCCTGCCGGCCAGGTAATGCCTCCAATGTCGCACAGCTTCCACTATGGCTTGGGCTTCCTTTTCCACTGAGGTGTGGCGGATTTCTGAAGCGTGGAGGGTTCGGGAGAAAAAGGCCACGGGTCTGCCCGCTTGGTTAAGGGTGGCAACTAGAGCTACGTCGGAGGCGTCGCTCTCGTCCTGGAAGGGGAGGGACTCATCGATGGCGCGCATCGTGGCCTTTGCGATATCCGCTTTGATGCAGCTGAAGGCCTGGCAAGCCTCTGTCGACAGAGGGAAGGTCGTGGTCTGTATTAGGGGGCGGGCCTTGTCTGCGTACTGGGGGACCCACTGGGCGTAGTATGAAAAAAACCCCAGGCAGCGTTTCAGGGCTTTTGAGCAGTGCGGGAGGGGAAATTCCATGAGGGCGCGCATACGTTCGGGATCGGGGCCTATTATCCCATTGCGCACTACGTAGCCCAGAATGGCTAGCCGGTTGGTGCTAAATACGCACTTGTCCTCGTTGTACGTGAGGTTCAAGGCTTTGGCGGTCTGGAGGAATTTTTGGAGGTTGGCGTCGTGGTCCTGCTGGTCGTGGCCGCAGATGGTTACATTGTCGAGATACGGGAACGTGGCCCGCAACCCATGTTGATCAACCATTCGGTCCATCTCCCGTTGGAAGACCGAGACCCCGTTTGTGACGCCAAATGGGACCCTTAGGAAATGGTATAATCGCCCGTCTGCCTCGAAGGCTGTGTACTTGCGGTCACTTGGGCGGATGGGGAGCTGATGGTAGGCGGACTTGAGGTCCACGGTGGAGAAGACTTTGTATTGGGCAATCCGATTGACCATGTCGGATATGCGGGGGAGAGGGTACGCGTCTAGTTGTGCGTACCTGTTGATGGTCTGGCTATAGTCTATGACCATCCTTTGTTTCTCCCCTGTCTTCACTACTACCACCTGTGCTCTCCAGGGACTATTGCTGGCCTGGATTATGCCTTCCTTTAGTAGCCGCTGGACTTCGGACCGAATGAAGGTCCGGTCCTGGGCGCTGTACCGTCTGCTCCTAGTGGCGACGGGTTTGCAATCCGGGGTGAGGTTCGCAAACAAGGACGGGGGTTGCACCTTGAGGGTTGCGAGGCCGCAGATAGTGAGTGGGGGTATTGGGCCGCCGAATTTGAACGTAAGGCTCTGTAGATTGCACTGGAAATCTAATCCCAGTAATGTGGGGGCGCAGAGTTGGGGAAGGACGTGTAGTTTGTAGTTTTTGAACTCCCTCCCCTGCACCGTTTGGGTAACTATGCAGAAACCTTTGATCTGTACGGAGTGGGATCCTGCAGCTAGGGAAATCTTTTGTGCGCTGGGATAGGTGGTCAAGGAACAGCGTCTTACCGTGTCGGGGTGGATAAAGCTCTCCGTGCTCCCGGAGTCGACTAGGCATGGTGTCTCGTGCCCGTTTATTAGCACCGTTGTCGTCATCGTCGTCTGGAGTGTCCGGGGCCGAGCTTGATCGAGCGTTATTGAAGCGAGACGTGGTTGTAGTAGTGGAGCGTCTTCCTCGAACCCCGTGGAGCCGTCGACACTGGGGTCCGTTGTTGCCGTCCAAGATGGCGTCGGGGATGAATAAAATGGCTGCCCCCGTACATTGCACATGGCTGGGGGGTCACAAGATGGCGGCGGGGGTGGACAAAATGGCCGCCCCCATGCGTCGTACAGGTCTGGGGTGGTCCAAGATGGCGGCGCCCTTCCTCCCCTCGTGGTGGCCGGGACCCAAAATGTCTGCGGGTCGCACATGGGGCGCTGGGGGGGTTGGGGAGCGTTAGGACCGCGCGGGGCTCCCTCATCTCTGGGGACAGCGGTGGTCGGGACCCAAATTGGTTGCGCCGGCGGGTCATACGTGGGGACGGGGGGGGGGGGGGGTGGGGGGGGGGGGTTGGGGAGCGTAAGCGGCGTGCAGGGATCCCTGTTCTCCCGGGACCGCGGTGGTCGGGACCCAGAGTGGCTGCGCCTGCGGGTCGTACATGGGGCGCTGGGGGGGTTGGGGAGCGTAAGCGGCGTGCAGGGCTCCCTGTTCTCCCGGGACAGCAGCGACCTCGCGGGACCGGCACACAACCGCGAAATGGCCCTTTTTCCCGCAGCTATTGCAGATTGCTGCGCGGGCCGGGCAGCGCTGCCGGGGGTGTTTCGCCTGGCCGCAGAAATAGCAGCGGGCGCCCCCGGTGCGACTTGGCGTTTGGACCGCGCAAGCCTGTGGGGTGTCCGGGGGGGGGGGGGGGTGGGTTTGTCGCGACGGGTACGTACGGAGCCCAATGGGCTGCCGTGCGGTCGGGGCCGTAGGCGCGGGTATTCCGCGCGGCCACGTCTAGGGACGCTGCTAGGGCCCGTGCCTCTGAGAGTCCTAGCGACTCTTTTTCTAGAAGTCTTTGGCGGATTTGGGAGGAATTCATACCTGCCACAAAAGCATCGCGCATTAACATGTCCGTGTGTTCATTTGCGTTCACCGAAGGGCAGCTGCAGGCTCGTCCCAAAATCAGCAGCGCGGCGTAGAATTCGTCAATCGATTCTCCGGGACTTTGCCGTCTCGTCGCGAGCTGATAGCGAGCGTAGATTTGGTTAACTGGGCGGACATAGAGACTTTTCAGTGCTGCGAACGCCGTCTGGAAATCCTCCGCGTCTTCGATGAGGGAGAAAATCTCCGTGCTCAACCTCGAGTGCAGGACCTGTAGTTTTTGGTCTTCTGTGACCTGGCCAGTGGCCGTTCTGAGATAGGCCTCGAAACAAGTCTGCCAGTGCTTGAAGGCTGCTGCCGCGTTCACTGCGTGGGGGCTGATCCTCAGGCATTCCGGGATGATCCTGAGCTCCATAGTCCTTTTTAGGCACGCTTAATAAATTGTAGCGCACCAAGACTCCGAGAGACGAATAGAGTGAAGTCGATGAGGCTTTATTAAGCGTGTCTGTTCCCCCGCAGTTCGATAGTAGAATGGCCTGCGGAGGAGGACTCCGGCTTCTTATACTCCACCTTCAGGGCGGAGCTAGAGGTCAACGGCCAACCAGGACCCGGGATCTGTCAGCCAATGACATTAGGGCTTCCAGTCCCACATGACCCCTAATACATACTACCACAAGAACAAAGTGTGGTGATCCACTGTAATAGGAGATGTAAGGTAGGACCTGCACTACAGGTTCGCCGGTAGCTCCTGCCGGCTGGCTCCGCCCACGGAGAACTGGATAAATATGCATGACCTCCAGTGCCCTGCCATTTCTCCAGCTGCAGCAGGAGGCCTCGCATCTGACTGTAATAGAGCCACAGTTGTACCCAACTTTAGTCTTTGTGCAATTGATCGTGCATCAATTTATTACAGTCAGATTTTCCACAGAATGGATATCTGAATTAAGCCCGATGGCCTGCAGCTGGATCCTCACTCGCCCGACGCCAGGAAAGACTTTACTCACTGGCTAGCATATTTCGAGGCTGACATCAACGCGGCGGACCCCGCACCAACGGAGGCTCAGAAGATAAACGTCCGGTACTCCAGACTGAGCTCCAGCGTGTTCCCGTTGATCCAAGACACCATGACTTACACAAAAGCGATGGGACTCCTCAAAGAACATTACAAACAGAAGGCGAACACGCTCTTCGCCAGGCATGTACTTGCCACCAGCTCACAACTACCTGGTGAGTCCATCCAAGACTTCTGACGGGCCTTAATTCCACTTGTCCGGGACTGTGACTGTCAGGGCGTCACGGCCGCCGAACACGCGAATCTCCTCATGCGCGATGCCTTTGTGACGGGGATTGCGTCGGACCGCATCCGAGAACGATTGCTGGAAGGGGCCACGCTCGAACTGGTGGAGACGAAAACCTTGCCGCTCTCCATGACGGTCGCATCCCGTAACGTACAATCGTACCTCTCCCGCCACGCTGCCCACCCTTCTACCCCTCCTGGACCCCGCCACCGACCTCATCAGCCGGGGCCCTGCCTTCACAATACGCCTGCGCCGCACGCCGATCCGCGCACCCCGGGGTCCCCGCTGCTACTTCTGCGGTCAGCAGAAGCACCCCGCCATAACTTTGCGGCTGTGTGCCAGGCCCTTGCAGTCGCTGCGATCGCGCCCGCTATCGCCCCCTCCCCCACGCCAGACGCACAATGGGAGCCGCCATCTTCTCCTCCCGGGTCCATGTGCGACCAATGGCCACGCAATCATGTACCAACCCCACAATGTGCGCACCATGGGCGCCGCCATCTTGTCCCGACCCCGCAATGTGCGCAACATGGGCGCCGCCATCTTGTTCCCCACGGGGTCCCCGGACATCTCGACATCGGAACCGCACATGCTCGCCACCCGAAGCATCCGATGGCTACCCACAACTCGCTTCGATGCCGCTGGACCAATCTTGCCCGCACAACCTGGCCACCGCGTCAACGACGGTTAAAATCAACGGCCACGCGACCTCGTGCCTGCTGGACTCCGGGAGCACCGAAAGCTTCGTTCACCCAGATACGGTAAGGCGCTGCTCCCTCGCGGTCCACCCTGCCAATAAAAGGATCCCACTCCGTCCCAATCCGAGGCTTCTGTACAGTCACCCTTATGGTCCAGGGTGTAGAATTTAGTAACTTCCGCCTCTATGTCCTTCCTAATCTCTGCGCTGCACTCCTGTTGGGTCTGGACTTCCCAATGCAACCTCCAGAGCCTCACCCTCAAATTTGGTGGGCCCTTATCCCCCCTTACCGTTTACAGCCTCGCGATCCTCAAGGTCGATCCCCCCTCCCTTTTTGCAAACCTAACTGCGGATTGCAAGCCCGTTGCCACTAGGAACAGACGGTACAGCACCCAGGATAAGACCTTCATCAGGTCCGAAGTCCAGCGGCTGCTTAAGGATGGTACTATCGAAGCCAGCAACAGCCCCTGGAGAGCCCAAGTGGTAGTGGTTAAAACTGGGGAGAAACACAGGATGGTCGTGGACTACAGCCAGACCATCAATCGGTACACGCAGCTCGACGCGTACCCCCTCCCACGCATATCTGAAATGGTCAATCAGATTGCGCAGTACCGGGTCTTCACAACAATCGACCTGAAATCCACCTACCACCAGCTCCCCATCCGGAAGTCGGACCGGCCATACACTGCCTTCGAGGCGGACGGTCGCCTCTACCACTTCCTTAGGGTCCCTTTCGGTGTCACAAATGGGATCGCGGTCTTCCAAAGAGAGATGGACCGAATGGTCGACCAGTACGGTTTGCGGGCCACCTTTCTGTACTTAGATAATGTCACCATCTGCAGCCATGACCAGCAGGATCACGATGCCAACCTCGATAAATTCCTCCGCACTGCCACCCTTCTCAACCTGACCTACAACAAAGAGAAGTGTGTGTTCAGCACGACACGGTTAGCCATTCTCGGCTATGTAGTCCAAAACGGACTTCTCGGGCCCGACCACGAGCACATGCGCCCCCTCATGGAACTTCCCCTTCCCCACTGCCCCTAGGCCCTCAAACGCTGCCTGGGGTTCTTTTCCTACTTCGCTCAGTGGGTCCCAAACTATGCGGACAAGGCCCGCCCACTCATTCAGTCCCCCTTGCAGCCGAGGCACAACATGCTTTCACCCGCATCAGAGCACACATCGCCAAAGCTGGGATGCGCGCAGTGGACGAGTCACTACCTTTCCAAGTAGAAAGCGACGCTTCAGACGTCGCCCTTGCCACCACCCTAAACCAGGCAGGCAGACCCGTGGCATGTTTTCCCGCACCCTTCATACCTCTGAAATTCGACACTCATCCGTCGAGAAGGAGGCTCAAGCTATCATTGAAGCTGTGCGGCATTGGAGGCATTACCTGGCCGGTAAGAGATTCATTCTCCTTACGGACCAACGGTCGGTAGCCTTCATGTTCAATAACACACAGTGGGGCAAGATCAAAAATGATAAAATCTTGCGGTGGAGAATCGAGCTCCCCACCTATAATTACGAGATCTTGTATCGCCCCGGTAAACTCAACGAGCCCCCCGACGCCCTCTCCCGAGGTACATGTGCCAGCGCACAAGTGGACCAACTCCGGACCCTACACGACAGCCTGTGTCACCCGGGGGTCACACGATTGTACCATCTCGTCAAAGCTCGCAATCTGCCCTAGTCCGTCGAGGAAGTAAGGACAGTCACCAGGGACTGCCAGGTCTGTGCGGAGTGCAAGCCGCACTTCTACCGGCAAGACCGTGCGCACCTGGTGAAGGCTTCGCACCCCTTTGAACGCCTAAGCGTGGATTTCAAAGGGCCCCGCCCCTCCACCAACCGTAACACGTATATTCACAGTGTGGTCGATGAGTACTCCAGATTCCCCTTTGCCATCCCATGCCCCGATGTGACGTCTGCCACCGTCATCAAGGCCCTCAGCACTTCGCTCTGTTCGGTTTCTCCGCCTACATTCACAGTGACAGGGCATCCTCATTCATGAGCGATGAGCTGCGTCAGTTCCTGCTCAGCAGGGGTATAGCCTCCAGCAGAACGACCAGCTACAACACCCAGGGAAACGTGCAAGTAGAACGAGAGAATGGGACGGTTTGGAGGGCCGTCCAGTTGGCCCTACCGTCCAGGAACCTCCCAGCCTCTCGCTGGCAGGAGGTCCTCCCTGACGCTCTGCACTCCATCCGGTCACTATTGTGCACCGCCACTAATAACACACCCCAAGAATGTGCTTTTACCTTCCCCAGGAAGTCCACATCCGGTGTGTCGCTCCCGTCTTGGCCCACTGCTCCAGGACTGGTTCTTCTCCGTAGGCACGTCCAACCCCACAAGACGGACCCCTTGGTGGACAGGGTTCACCTGCTCCACGCCAACCCTCAATATGCCTACGTTGAGTTCCCCGACGGCCGCCAAGATACTGTCTCACTCAGGGACCTGGCACCATCAGGTTCCACCCCAACACCCCCCCCCCCCCCCCGGCCCGGCCACCAATGCGCCACCCCCCCCACCTCCCACTGCGCTGCCAATATTGACCCCACCAGACCACCCACCCCCCTCCCCTTTTACGCACAAGAGGACGAAGAGGACTTCTGCACGCTCCCGGAGTTCCCCAATGACTGGCCAGCACCAGAAACGCCACCACCGCCATCGGGGCCACCTCCAGCACTGACTTCGCCGCCACCGTTACGCCGATCCCAACGAAGCACCAAAGCACCGGACCGGCTGAACCTTTGACGGACTCCGGACCGTCAGCATGGACTTTTCTTTCCCACCACTGTACATAATTGCGCTAATTGTATATAGTTTCACGTCATCCCCGCCGGACCCATTTTTAACAGGGGGTGAATGTGGTGATCCACTTTAATTGGAGATGTAAGGTAGGACCTGCACTACAGGTTCGCCAGTAGCTCCTGCCGGCTGGCTCCGCCCAGGGAGAACTGTATAAATATGCATGACGTCCAGTGCCCTGCCATTTTGCCAGCTGCAGCAGGAGGCCTCGCATCTGACTGTAATAAAGCCACAGTTGTACCCAACTTTAGTCTTTGTGCAATTGATCGTGCATCACAAAGATTAAATTTTATTAGACTAATTAAATTGTAGCAGATTGTAGAATTCTAGCAATTTGCACATTTAGAATTACTCGTTTCATATTCTCCACTAAACTTTAATGAGGTGACTGTTCTTCATTTTACATATTTTCTTGCACTGACAGTTTACATTAAAAATAAGTCAAATTAAGACATAATATTATGTGTTGTACTTCCCCTCGTCAATAAACACAGGAATATATTCAAATATGTATTGCTGGCTGAACACTTAGACAGAATTAACTCAAATGGAATTAATTTAAAAATGTTAATCATCTGCAAAATTCCCCTCATTAAGATAGATTTTATAGTTTTTTGTTAATCAGGGAATGAATTATGCACATCAATTGACCAAAAAGTATTTTGTTTCAACATGTATGATCGATCAGCTTATATCAGCCAACTCATTTGTCTTCAAGTACAAGAAATCTTTCCTTACAAGTGACCAGATGGAATAATGTAATAGAAAGTATCAGTCATGTACCGTTACTTTTGACAGTTAGCCATTCACACTGACAACCATGTCTCTTATGAAACTAAGGGAAAATTGAATGCCAATAAATGAACACAACTTAGGTGGAGCAAGGAGGTATTTAGATTTACAAGTACACACTTTTCGTCAAGAGGTTAAACTAGATCATTTTTGTTTACACAAAATTCAACAAGTACAAAGGGATAATAAAAATATATTTTTTAAAGCATGAAATACTTTTATCAAATTAAAGCTTTGTTCTTCAGAATTCTTTGATTTCACTTGCCAATTGTGGCAGGCTGCAGATCGACCAAAGCTGCACAATCAACGTGGTCCTGAAGTCAACTGCCCAAAGTGAGCTAGACTGGTCTAAAATCTCCCCTCAAATCTTCATAATAGCAGAGGAAAAACGGAGTTCCTGTTAACTTGGGTGATTTTGTGGATCTCGATGATCAAGTGGTGCAATGGAAACCTGCAGATTTCCGAGTTTCAGAATGTTTTAAGAGCTTGGATTTGGAGAAGTTTCAATATGCTGCCTTGTTTTCCACTGCATCCACAATTCATTCGGTTTTTAAGAGCAAATTATATTCTATTTTTTCTCACTTTTGAAGTGCTGTTAACCACACTAAATTAGAGCCATAAAGGGAAAAAGTGCCTCTCCTTTTGGTAATATTGCTGCAAAAGTTTGGGAGACCTCACCCACAAGAGACTACTAAGCTCCCCTGTAATGCTGCCTTGATCTAAGGAAAAGCCATTGAACTTATGGATTTCCAAATAGGGCATCAAGTACTAAATCTGTATCCGCTTAGTTTAGTGAGACACTTAACTCCTAATTTAAGACCAATGTTATGATCCCCGTAGAGACAGATAATCTTTTAAGAGATGAATCTCCCAGTGACTTACAGAAATAACTGAATGACAAGATTTTATGTTAAGATTTTTACTGCAATAAATAAAACAAACTTAGAAAAGACCAAAATCTACTTAACTAATAGACCAAACTAAAAAAGTACTTTTGCATTAACTAACTAACCTAACCAAGTCTTACAACCACTTTCGTTTGCATTGCACTTCTGGCAGATGTACAGTATTACAAGAACAAATCCAAAGTTACCCCCACTCTCCAATAGGCTCATTTCTCCCTGCCACGCTAGCTCAAAACTTCTAGCATCCTTTCAAAAGTCGTTCCACTAGGCCAGGGTCTTCCATATCTGACTTTCACAAGCTAAGGCCACCGTGGCAACCTTGTTTCTTAAATCTTCAAATATCCAGTTGGTTCAGCCCCTTCTTCTCCGACATAAAACTAATTCTCACAAGCTTGTTCAACACAGCACAGGCCTTCTGTGCTCTTCATAGCAGCTGATCCTTTGCGTACCCACACAGCAATAGTTACTATGCCGCTCAAAGCAGTTGTCCCGATACAGGCACGATGGAAAGATGTGGAAAATGCCACTTGATATCTCAATATGTTTCTGAGAGTCTCTTTCTCTCCATGGCAATCAGATTTCATGGGCCTGTCTGAGCCGAAGTGTTTAGAATGATCTAATTATTCTCCTTTCTTTTACCTCTTGTTAAAGGAGACATTTTAAAACGTAGCTATCTAGCATTCATAATACTGACAATCTGTATTACTAATGAATGTAATCGCATAATTCTGAAATTCA
This sequence comes from Scyliorhinus torazame, assembly GCF_047496885.1. Lineage (NCBI taxonomy): Eukaryota > Metazoa > Chordata > Chondrichthyes > Carcharhiniformes > Scyliorhinidae > Scyliorhinus > Scyliorhinus torazame. The sequence goes on from NC_092713.1 coordinate 257,898,603, forward strand.
GAACAATCAAGATGTAGTCTAAAAACACTGATTTAGTCAACGTATACTCAATACAATAAATACCAATACAATTAGTCCAAGGAGGCTGTGATTTTGAAGTAATTGATTAATTGTTTCCATTTAGAAAATTACCAATTACTTCAAAAGCATACCTTTTCCCCCTTCAAATCCCAAATGTCACATGTGATTTGCTACAAGTCTAAAAATAGGTCCTATGGTGTCATTGATTGTATGAGGTGAGGATCTGTAGGTGCATTTGCCAGCCAGACAAAAATCTTTATTACACAAAGCTATTTCACAGATATTTTAAAAGGCCTACACTGGCTTAAATTTTAAAAGTATTTCAGATAAAGTAACGATAGCAACAGGCTGTATTAACTTATACAGAATCAAAATTATATAGCTTGTTGATCTGATGGTATCTTGATCAGTGTACAACCGAAAATTCCTGATATTCAGCATTTTTTTTCAGATTTCAAATCCAAAAGGACAACTATGAGGACATGAAAGCAAAGCAAGTTGAAGTGAACCAGCAATTTAGGATAAGAGATATGTCAACAGAGATTATTTATATATTCCAGAGTACACAATAGATATATTCCAGGGGGTGGGGGGGGTCAGTGCAACATAATGGGCCAAATGATGATCTCCTTCTGCACTGTGGGGATTCTATGGATGATTCTATGAATCACAATTGTCTATGAGACTCTCCTCAGAAGGTAGTGGAAGCAGAGTCTTAGGATATCCTTAAGGCAGAGGTAGGTAGAATCTTAATAAGCAAGAGACTGAAAAGGTCTTTAGGGGTGGACAGGTATGAGGTGTTGAGGTTAAAATTAGATCAGACATGATCTAACCTACTGAATGGCAGTGCAGACTCGAGGAACTGAATGGCCTACTCCAGCTCCTAATTCGAAGGTTTCTATTCCCTCACCTCATCTGAGATTACACTTGGTCTCGACACCATGTATAATTCCCAAGAGATTGATTAGTAACATTACAAGTTGCAAGGAAGTTAAATCAATGATTAAATCCAATTTCAAAACTCGAAAAACTACTGGCGATATACTGCGGGATTCTCCATCGGCGGGATCCTCCGCCCTGCTGGCAGCGCACCCATGCCCGCACGTTTCCCAACTGCCCACAATGAGAAACCCTATTGGTCGGCTGCGGGAAGGGAGAATCCCGCTGCCGGCGAGGGCGTGCCCGGGACTGAGAATCCCGCCCATGATTCTTGCATTTCGCATCATTCAATTTTCTCAATTATTTTTAAACAACAAAATTCAGAATGTATCCTATATTCTCCTTGAAACATTGCATCACTTAGCCTTATCAGAGCAAAATATTCTTCTGATTCCCAGAGACCAATAACTTGTAAAAAGAAATTGAATTATCCATGGCCAACTTAAAGAAATTACACAAGATTTCAAGTTTTAAGACTTTACTGTAACAAATGAACTATAAGCAACTTCAACTGAACACTATTTTGGAGGCAATTTATTTTCTAAACTGCAGAACAATCCCATTGTTATTGCTTATATGCAACTGAATACATGAGGTGGGTTTCTCTGTCCCGCTGCACCAGATTTCAGGTGTGGCACGCCGTTGGGATTCTCCGTTACACTGGCTGGTCAATGGGGTTTCCCATTGTGGGGAAGCCCCACGCTGTTGGGTTGCCGACAAAACGGAGAATCCCGACAGTGGATAATTCAGCCCATGGTCTTTGGTTACACTTTACTCTGTACCCCAAGGGAACACTTATTTTCCTGGAATCACCCCAAAATGATTCTTAGCGCCAGAGAATTTTTGTTTCCTATCTCAGCTGGGTAACTCCTACTCCCTGAACCGACTTTCATGATGAGGGACAAATTTTAGATTCTTCCTCCCAACTTAAATTCTCACTAACCATAGCAACCTGCTGTCTCTGTCCCTTTTCTCTTTCTTTGATGTTTGCAGATGGCTCCTGCCTGTCAATGATATTTAAGGAAATAGCCTATAAGCCAACCCTATAATGGCCTCCTATGGACACTTTCCCTCTCAAAGTCCATTTCCATGGCAACGCAAATCACAGGGGCCTTATATCCAGATAGAACTGCGAATTATTTATCCTTTAGACTCTGAATTCTATTCTGTCTTGAAATTAAATTTACAAGGACAACTGTCTCCCAAACCTGACATTTCTAACATCTTCCTGGAACTGGAGACAATCTATCCATCATCAGCACAAACACTTTGGACATTGTTTCTAGACATGAACACCTTGCACCTTCTTTGCAGTAAAACAACCTGCCCACAACCCTTTTCAGTTTTAAGAAACCCAAGCCACCAAGCTTGCTGTCAGCTCAATTCAGAAAAGGTCACATGACCTTCAGTCCTTCATTTTACCCCAAATTAAAGACAGTGTCAAAGCATAACAATCTTATAAATCTTATAAAAGCTTGCATTTATAACACAAAGAAAATGTAACTGCTCTGGGTCAGTGGAGCTGCTGACAGTGTCTATTTAACTTGTCATGTATGTGAGAAGCGAATAGCCACATTCCAGAAAGTATCATGGCACAGAAACCTCAGAGACTCCAGGTAATGGAATGAAATAAATTAACTTTTAAATCATTGACAATCAATGTCAATGTCAGCAAAGTCTCCAGGTAATTTGATATTTTTAATACTTAGAAATGACCACGGTGCCATTTCTCAATTTTCTGCTCTCGTTGCCATCGGGCGGGATTGGCGACGGGAGTGGAAAATCCCATGAGATGTTCAAATCACGCCAACGTAAAAGTATGCCACGATTTTCCCTGCACTCCACCAGTGATGTAATGGGTTTCTGAACATTTAATGTTGGGATCATCATTTCCACACATTACAATATCGATAGTCGGCCTTTATGTCTGAATCATGCCGCCCCCACCCCTCCATAAAAAAGTCCCTTTGCATCAGAGTGAGGACAAATTGGCTTGAATCATGACTGGTCTGCCAAGGCATGCATCTGGCAAGCAGACCTCCCGGGCGTACTCAGGTGAGTGCATCACTCTGGGTGAGAGGGTCATGCCGGACACTGCAGGGGAGGGGGGGGGGGGGGGGGGGGTTCTGAACGTTTGTGCACTGGCGCAGTCTTTAAAAATGGCACCCTGGTCTTCAAAAAACCTAGTTGGTGTGGCTGCCTCAATCAGGATGCGCCCCACCAATTTTACAATGTGGGCTTAACCCCTTGCCTTTTTTCGTTTTTTATTACAAAGTTCAGAACGATATGGCGGAGAAAACCGCCATTGTTGCGGACAGCTTCAATGCCACTTTCCCTGGTGGCTATTAACCTTTGTTTATATTTGAGAAAACTCTACCCCAAGTTTACATTACAATGTAATGTTTTAAAACACACCTTTAACTCATGTGGAGACATGCTCATGTGATCTGGTTGCCATGGGAAGAGAAACTCAAAACAGAAACCCATTGAAATGGGATGGTATTTTCCTATTTGCAGTATCTCACATTAAAAGGACAACTGCTGCTTGAGACCTAGAAACAAAGGGACTACTGCTGTGGAAGAACACTGGGAAACATTTACATGTTAATGACCAAACAGGATGCGCTTGGGTTTGGTTTCTGTTCAAATTAAAAGGAACATATTAGATGGGCTTCTTGAAGATTTAATGAATGGAGAGGTGCCAAGGTGTGCCTTGCTGGTGGTAATCGTATAGGGGCTGCATCTTCTTGGGATCTGCTTAAGTCGGCATGTGAAGTGCTCGAGGTACTTTCTCAATAAGCCAACGGTTTATTTTCTCCTTTCAGTTTACTTGTTGTGTGTTGGATTCCCCTGCCTGCTAGGGATATATAAAAAGAGGCAGCTAAAGAGAAGGTGGATGTATTAGTTATGATTTTCAAAAATTCAAAGCTTCTAGGTCAGTCCTAATGGGACAATATCGAATAGAAAATGCATGAATGTACCTGGAGGTTTTAACAAGGCACTTAAAATCATAACATGACCAGGGCCAACATACTTTTATGAATGGGAAATTGTGCTCGACAAATTTAGAGGTCATTGTAACCCCCATGGGACTGGGCCGATTAGGCTCCCTGTAATTCGCTGTAGTACGAAATTCCCTGGTGTGGGGACTATCAGTGGGAGAAGAAATCTCGCCCGAGTGTGAACCAGGCGCAGTAGTCACTGCCGAGACTTGTGTACATTTTCCATACTTCTGTAAATAAACTTTTGTTCCCAATGCCAACGCTTCCTGTGTGACTGCTTTCTTCAACTCAACAGATGTTTGTCTAAGGATGGAACTAGTAGGGTAGATAAAGGGGAGCCAGTAGATGTAGTAAACTCAGATTCTGAAAAGGCATCCAGAAAGGTTCACAAGAGGTTGATAAGCAAAATGAAGGTTCATGGAGCTGGGGTGATGTATTAGCATGAATGGAGGATAGGTTAACGGTTAGGAAGCTGAATGTAGAGATAAATCGGGTATTTTCAAGTGGACAAGCAGTAACTCGTGGAGTGCTGCAAGGATTAGTGCTGGGGGCTCAGCTATTTACAATCTATATTAATAATTTTAATGAACAGACCAGAGTAATGCACCAACATTTGCTGACAATGATCCCTGGAATGAAGAGCTTGTCGGATGAGGAACGGTTGAGGACTCTGGGTCTGTACTCGGAATTTCGAAGGATTAGGGGAGATCTTATTGAAATCTACACTATACTGCGAGGCGTGGATAGAGTGGTCGTGGAGAGGATGTTTCCATTTGTAGGAAAAACTAGAACCAGAGGACACAATCTCAAATGAAGGGAAAATCCTTTAAAACAGAGATGAGGAGGAATTTCTTCAGCCAAACGGTGGTGTTTCTGTCGAACTCTTTGCTGCAGAAGGCTGTGGAGGCCAAATCACTGAGTGTCTTTAAGACAGGAATAGATAGGTTCTTGATTAATAAGGGGATCAGGGGTTATGGGGAGAAGACAAGGGAATGGGGATGAGAAAAATATCAGCCATGATTGAATGGCGGATTGAATTGTGTGGCCTAATTCTGCTCCTATGTCTTATGGTCTTATTAGCAACAGGAGAACCTGCTGTCTACCTCCAAAGAAAGAATATGGAAGTCATTTGTTTTTTTAAAATATTTTTATTGAAGTATTTTCACTTTTTAACAATATAACCATATATTTAAAAAACGCAAGCAACAGTATAAATCATATCCAACAAACCCACCCCCCAACCCATAAACTAAACCCTCCCCCTAACAACTAATGGTGATTAATTATTTAAAAAAAGAGAAATGAATGGCTGCCATCTCAGGTAGAACCCCTCAAACAACCCCCTGATGGTATATTTGACCTTCTCCAAATACAGAAATTCCATGGAGGTCGTTCAACCAGGCCGAGGCACTGGGCGGGCTGGGTCACCCCCCCCCCACCCCCCCCACCCACCAAGCAGAACTCGCCTCCAGGCTATTAACAGGGCAAAGACGAGGACATCTGCCTTCACCCCTGTCTGCAGCACCGGAGAGTCTGATACTCCGAAAATAACCACCAAAGCACAAGGCTCCAGTTTATTGTTAAGAATTACTGGTGTTAAATAAAGAGACCCAAAAGCTTTGCAAATTAGGACACGACCAGAATATGCGAGTATGGTTAACCAGCCCCCGAGAACACCGCTCACACTTTTCCTTCAGTCCCGAAAAGAAACCACTCAGATGGGCAGCACGGTAGCACAGTGGTTAGCACAACTGCTTCACAGCTCCAGGGTCCCAGGTTCGATTCCCGGCTTGGGTCACTGTCTGTGGGGAGTCTGCACGTTCTCCCCATGTGTGCATGGGTTTCCTCCGGGTGCTCTGATTTCCTCCCACAGTCGAAAGATGTGCAGGTTAGGTGGATTGGCCATGCAAAATTGCCCTTAGTGTCCAGAATTGCCCTTAGTGTTGGGTGGGGTTACTGGGTTCTGGGTTTATGGGGATAGGGTGGAGGTGTGGGCTTTGGTTGGGTGCTCTTTCCAAGAGCTGGTGCAGACTCGATGGGCCGAATGGCCTCCTTCTGCACTGTAACTTCTACTTCTATGAGTGGTCAGATGAGATCTGTGCACCACCTTAAACTGCATGAGGCTCAGCCGCACACAGGAGGGTTTGGAGTTTACCCTGCAAAGGGTCTCACTCCACATTTCCTCGTTCAAAATGCCCCCCCCCCCCCCCGTCCCCCCGTCCCCCCCGCCCCCATACATTTTGCCTTCACCTCATCCACCGAGGCCAACTCTAGTGATATGATCAGTGATGTGGAGATGCTGGCGTTGAACTTGGGTGGGCACTGTAAGAAGTCTTAAAACACCAGATTAAAGTTCAACAGGTTTGTTTTGAATCACTAGCTTTCGGAGCACAGCTCCTCATCAGGTGAATCTTCACCTGAGGAAGGAGCTGTGCTCCGAAAGCTAGTGATTCGAAACAAACATGTTGGACTTTAACCTGATGTTGTAAGACTTCTTATCGATATGATCTGGCCATAGAAATCCAAAGTTTCCCCCCCCCCACCCAATCATCCTCTCAGAGAGGACGGTGGGGACAAGGGAAATGAGGGAAAGGTCTTTTGCACAAAAGTTACAAATCTGAAAGTATTAGAACAAGTTCACCCCAGAAAGTTCAAACTTTACCGACAGCTCCTCAAAGCTGGCAAACCGCCCTTCCACGAACAAGTCCCCAAAACTCAAAAGATCCTTCCGCTCTCACGACCTAAATGTTGAATCAAACTTGACAGCTCAATGGTTCCCTCAAATAGGGGCCAACAACCACATGGAGCTGAGCTTAAAATGTTGTCTAAATTGCTTCTATAACCTCAGGGTGGACACCACAACCAGACCCGAAGAAAATCTCGCAGGGGAGAACAGAAGTGAGACAGTTACCAATGCACCCAAACATGAGCCCCTACAAGAACTCGGCTCCATTTGTTCACATATGGAAGTTGGATTGCTAATCTACCTGAATACCTTCTCAATGTAGTCCGCACAGTAACAAAATAGAAAATTGGGTATTGTTAAATCCCCCCCACCCCACCGCAACTAACTATCCCTCTGGAGAAATGCCCCCCGAATCCTTGCAGTCTTGCCCACCCGAATAAAGGAGGACACCAACTTGTTAACCCTAGCAAAAAAGAACTTGGGGGAAAGATAGGGAGACATTGAAAAAGAAATAAAAACCTCGGGAGGACATTCATTTTAATAGTCTGGACCTTACCTGCCAAGGGCGAGAAGGGGGGAGGGGTATCCCACTTTTGAATTTAACCCCACTCAGCAGACTAGCATAGTTCAGTTTATGAAGTGAGGCCCAATCATGGGACCCAGACTCCTAGATAACAAAAGCTAGATCTGGCAAGATGAAAGGTCACACCACCAGATTGATTCCCTTCACCGGGGGGTTGACCGAAAAATGTTCGTTCTTATCCAGATTCACCTTGCATCCAGAAAAGGAACCAAAATTCCGAACTAGCTTTATTATCTCACCCATAGTAGAGACTGGATCCGTAATATAAAAGAGCAGGTCGCCTGCAAGACACCCTTATGTTCCACCCCTCCAGCCTTATCCATTTCCACTGTCAGAAGATCTCAACGCTATGGTTAATGGTTCAATCGCTAAGGCAAATAAAAGTGCAGATAGTGGATATCCCTGTCTTGTACCCTTGTTCAATAAAAAATATACCGAGCTCAAGGAATTAATGCAGACATTAGCTGTGGGGGCTTTACACGATAGTCAAATCGACAAAATTAAATTCTGCCCCAGACTGAACCTCAGAAAGATATCCACACTCCACTCTATCAAATGCTTTCTTGGCATCCATGCACACAATCATCTCTGGCTCGGACACAGGAGGTGAGAAATAATAATAATAATAATAATCACTTATTGTCACAAGTTGGCTTCAACGAAGTGACTGTGAAAAGCCCCTAGTCGCCACATTCCGGCGCCTGTTCGAGGAGGCCAGTACAGGAATTGAACCCGCGCTGTTGGCCTTGTTCTGAATTACAAGCCAGCTGTTAAGCCCATTGTGCTAAACCAGCCGTAGAACAATATTCAACAACTGTCATATATTGTCTGCCAATTGCCGACCCTTGACAAAGTATGCCTGGCCCTCCGCAAACACCTCTGGGAGACAGGATTTTAATCGCATCGTGAAAACCTTGGTCAACAGTTTGCTGCCTGCATTCAAAAGTGATACAGGTTGATATGATCCACATTCTGGAGGGTTTGTGTTCTTCTTCAGAATGAGAGGAATAGAAGCTTGTGCCAGTGTAGCAGGCAACAAATCCCGGGACAAAGAATCGTTGAACATGCCCAATATTAATGGAGTCAGCTGACCTGCAAACTTCTTATCGAACTCAATGGGGAACCCATCAGGTCCAGGGGCTTTACCCATTTGCATTGATCTCCTCAGGACTTAACGGGACCTCCAGTTCCTTCCTCCTGTCTCTCTCTCTCTCTCTACCAATGGAAAGGACAACCCATCTAAAAATTCGGCCCTGACTGAATTCTCTTCCAGGGGTGCTGACCAATAAAGATTTTTGTAGAATGTCTCGAAAGTCACGTCAACTTTGCCCAGGGCAGAAGTCAGATTACCATTCGAATCCATAACTGGTTTGATCTCCCGGGAAGCAGCCTGCTGCCTAAGCTGATGGGCTAAAAGACGACTGGCCTTCTCCCCATATTTATAAAATACCCCCCTTGAGCGCCGCAGATGTCCTGCTGCCTTACCTGTTGACAACAGTTCAAACTGCATCTGCAGCTTCTTCCTGCTCGCAGCAACTCCGGGGTAGGTTCAAGCGTGTACCGATTGCCCATCTCAAGGAGAGAGACCATCAGCCTCTGCTGCTCCACCTTTGCAGTCCTGTCCATATGCGCCTTACAGGAGATTATCTCCCCTCCAATAACTATCTCAAGGGCTTCCCGTGGTGTGGAGTGGGAGACAGACTTGTTCTTATTAAAACTGACATATGCCTCAATGGGAGTCATATGCTCACAAAATCCTTTATCTGCTAATTGCGCGGCATGCCATCTCCAAAGTGGTCGCTGAGAGCGACTCAACTCCAGAACCAAGTCCATAAAATGTGGCACATGGTTCAAAATTACATTAGTCGAGTACTCTGCCTTCCTCACCCGGAGAAGGGACCTACCCACCAGACAAAAGTCAATCCTGCAGCAAACCTGATGGAATGTAGGGAGGGAAAAAATATTTCTTATCTCTTGGATGTAAAAAAAGGCCACAGATCTTCTCCCCCTCCCCCCTGCTCATCTGCTTCATAAAGGTTAACAACGCTTTTGCTACCCCAAATGGAGCCAACGACTTAGGCCTCGATCGGTCCACCTTTGGATCTAGCACACAGTTTAAATCCCCTCCACAAATTAGTTGGTGCGGGCCTAGCCACGAGTGAAGGCCAGCAATATCCTAACAAACACCGCACCCTCCCAATTCAGCACAGAAATATTGACCAGAACCACCAATGTGCCTGCCAACCATCACATCTCTTCCGTTGGTGTCTGCCACAATCTTAGTAGCTGAGAAAAGAACCCATTTGTTGATCTAGAGCCCAAATTAAATGCCTGGTTCACCAACCCCTTCTGTAATCTGCTCTGGTCCCTTGCCTGCAAATGAGTCTCCTGCAAAAACACTATATCAGCCCTCAAACTTTTCAGGTTGGCAAATACACTCGACCTTTTCACTGGGCCACCCAACCCCCTTACTTCCAGGTGACTAACTGAATTGGGGACCTCCCATCCCCTCTTATCCCGGAGACCGCCACTGAAAGGATTTGTCAAGCAACTACTCAGAATATGGCACACCCAAGATGGCCGCCACACCCACCAGTAAGAGAGACAAAGAAAAATTAGTCACCATCAGCAAAAAACCCTCCCCTCCCCTCCCCCCCCCCCCCAACAATACCCTCCCAAATTTCCATACTAGCAACATGAATACGAACAATACCCCTCCCAACTACCCTCAACAAAACAAAAACACTAAGCTCATTATTCCAAACTAAACTCGTATAATAACAAGGACAGCCCCCACCCAGGGTAAAAATGAAAGAAAAAACCTCTGACTGTCCCGAGGACACAAAGTAAAACAAAACCCCTTCAGAAAATCTTATTCCCATCAAGCCACCTTACCAGTTCAGCTCCAACGCCCTGGTAGATCCTGATGATGTGATCCTCCGATTTGCAGTCCCGATGCTCCTTGGCCCACTTCAGGGTCTGTTCCTTCTCTTGAAAACTGTGGAACTAAACAAAAGCAGCCTATGGTGGTTCGTTCAGCAGAGGCTTCTGACGGAGCCCTGTCCAGCTCCGGAGGGGATGTGATTACACCCACCCCATCATCTTCCCAAACATCCCTGAAAAATACAGTGGAAGTCAGGCCTTCCACACCCACCGGCTACCCCACAATCCTGAGGTTCTGCCTCCTCGAGCGGTTTTAGAGATAGTTGACTTAGCCCTCAGCATCTTATTCTCTCTGGCCACCAGAGCGAACTCAGCATCCAGCGAGGCAGTTTGATCGCCGTGCTTCAACAAAATCATCTCCACACCCTTAATCACCGCACCATGCTCAGAGCGTTTCTCCCATTTTGAAGTTCCCCAGACATAACTCTCCACTGCTTCTCGAATTATTTATCAAACTCCATCGCCATTACACCAGCCAGCATATCAGCCATGATTGGAGTGGCTGGAGTTACCGAAGCAGCCTCTGCCATTTTCTCCTCCGAGGAACCTCTTGAAGTTGCTGAGTCCGTTGACGAATTTCTACCCGTGGCTTTTTTTCCCCCTGGCCTTTCTTTGCATCTCTTGAATGTGGGCACCTTATAGTATCTTGTAGATGGGATTGTTTTGAGAAAGTAATCCCAGAAACAGGGCGAAAAAGGCCGAAAATCACGAACCCCGTCGGGAGCTACCTCATGCGTGACCTCACTCTACATGCCGCCACCGGAAGTCTCGGAAGCCATTTGTAATCCAAAATGAAAAACAGAAATTCAATTTCATTTTAAAATAGAAAAAGAGGCAGAGGCAAAATGAGGTGTAAAACATGTGAAGATTTAATACCTATGTACCGCCTATATTGGAAGTATTTGGCTGTCCAATGGTTGAAACAGGGGCTGCACAATTACAAAGTTAATTCTCCCTTCAGTATTCTTTTTAACAAATAAAAGGGAATGAATACAAGCTAAAAGAATTTGGCTTTCACATATAGATTTCAATAAAAGGGGAAAAAGCAAAATCTATTGTGCTGTTAAAAGAAGCAAACTGCTTTGGATGGGAAAGAATCAGTACCCTCTGGAGATCTGACAGAGATGGTTTAATTCGTTCTCGACTGTAGCTATCAATTACTTTGGTCCTCACTTCAATCACTGGCTCTGGGAACATGTCAAATGGTATCTTTATTTTAGCTATCCAGAAAACATGGCCTGCAGCAAGTGATACACCTCAGCTGCACAGAAAATGAGCTACATCTTTCATAAGACACAAGAGGTCAACTTTAACTTGGGCTGTCTGAATGTGTCTAGGCAGTTGCGGCCTCAAAATCAGAGCACTCTACCTGCCTTCTGTTCTTACCCCAATTATGCCCACTGTCAATTTGCTTGGAGATGTTTGCGAGGGGCCATAGATCCTATAACATAACAGGGCCCCAACTGTAATTTTGGAGGTATAAATGAGCATACCCTCATGGGCTGAACGTACACTCTTTGGTGCCTGTGGCTCACCAGCAGAATGTAAAATGAAGGCTGGGCCTCCCAGTACCAAGAATGAGGATACAGTGGACACACTCCACCCACTGACTTCAGATCCACAACCAGTAGTTAAAGTTCCGCTCTTAGAACTCATGGATAATATTGATTATTCTTGGCAACAGCAGAAATGAAATAACCGAGTAAAGTCTCTGATTACCACTCACCACGGTCCAAAATCATTGCAAGGATAGGTCTCGTTGGGGTTTAGCTGAGAGTTTAGCATGTTATTACACTGTAACAAACTCTCATCATTGGAGAAATGACCCTACAATGCCTTTCTCAGTTATATTACCAAGGCAGGAAATTAAGAGTTGCGATTCATTTGCTGATCGATGATTTTGACCCTCTGCCCTCATTTTTCACTTGCACCGGTAAAAACTTGGTGCTTTAATGAACAAAGCTAAAGAAATCTCACAAACTCCCTCCATAAATTACAAAACCAAATTCGGACTAGATTCAACTCACAGCGGGCTCGAAGGGCCGAATGGACTTTTCCTGCTTCTATTTTCTATGTAACTCCGGGAGGGAGTCATGTGGGCAGGGCCAAGACAGACTGCAAATAATTTAAGTCCCGCTCCTTGAGTGCACCTGTCCGGTGTTCCGGGGGTGGGGGTTGGTGGTAACTATGGTTGTTGAGAACATGAGCTCAGCTGGCAACAGCTCATGTTTGGGTTCCAGCAAAACAGTCAACAGGAGAAAGCGGCAGTAAGTGTTCTATTGCTATTTTAACCATCCCATTCTTCTCAGGCAGCATTAATTACAGGGCTTTACGATGCCATTCGGCAAGAAGAAATATTCTCCCTGACTCTCACTGCAGACATTTTGAAGGCACTGTTGCGAAGTTGCGCAGCAAAATACAAGGCCTTTAGAACAAAGCAAAAAAAAGTTTTATTTTGCTGACATTACTGTTCACACATTTTCCTCAGATCCATAACTATTTCTGGCAAATCTGAGATGTTAAATGATTGCTTCAGTTAGTGACAAAGACAAGAGTTGGTTCCAGTGGAACATTCTGAAGCTCTCCACCCAATCCCCAATGAGACCTCACTTTTCACTTATTTTGTTTTCACTCACGCTGGTCCACAGACTTTAATTAGCTACCACACTTCAGCTGTTGTCCAGAATGATCTCCCTAACAACTTTATCCAACAGCACCTCCACTCGTATATACAATTAGAACTATTCACCTTGTATGTTACTTTGTGTCTGCCCCCCACCTTAGCATGGATGGTAGCAGCCTGAGCTGATTTGTTGAAAGGCACAGCAAGTGCATGACTAGAACGGCAGTCATATTTTATCACCATCTAAAGTAGGCACAGTTCCAGTATCTGATAGCACCAGGTTAAATGATGGTGTTGCTTCAAAGCTCAGGAGTCACTATCACCCTTCTTCACGAGGCTGACACGTTTGGTCAGACAGCAGCTCTCAGGGAACTGAAAGCTTGAATGAAGATGGGAAGGGTTATAATGCAAGATGTCCACTGCCACACCTACAGCTTGCATTTCATGGCAGGTATCGGGATGAGGGGGAAGATTTAATTTGAAAGGTTATAAGGTAGGAACACAATAGTAATGTGGGGGTTGTTTAAGGAGTACTTGCGGGATAGTTTTGTCCCACTGAGACAAAGAAGGAATGGTAAGGTGAAGGAGCCTTGGATGACAAGCGAAGTGGAGCTTCTAGTCAAGAAGAAGAAGGAAGCAAGGATCTGACATGGCTCTAGAGGGTTACAAGGTAGCCAGGAAGGAACTCAAAAATGGACTTAGGAGAGCTAGAAGGGGGCATGAAAAAGCCCTTGCGGGAAGGATTGGGGAAAACTCCAAGGTGTTCTACACTTATGTGAGAAATAAGAGGATGACCAGAGTGAGAATAGGGCTGATCAGGGATAGTGGAGGGAACTTGTGCCTAGAGTCTGAGGAGGTAGAGGAGGCCCTAAATGAATATTTTGCTTCAGTATTCGCTAGAGAGAGACACTTTGTTGCTCGTGAGAACAACGTGAACCAGGTTATTAGGCTCGAACAGGTTGATATTAAGAAGAAGGATGTGCTGGAAATTGTGAAAAGCTTCAGGATAGATAAGTCCCCTGGGCCAGATGGGATATACCCAAGGTTACTACAGGAAGCAAGGTAGGAGATTGCTGCGCCGTTGGCAATGATCTTTGCGTCCTCACTCTCCACTGGAGTAGTACCGGATGATTGGGGGCAGGTGAATGTTGTTCCCCTGTTCAAGAAAGGGAATAGGGAAATCCTTGGGAATTACAGGCCAGTCAGTCTTACGTCGGTGGTGAGCAAAATACTGGAAAGGATTCTGAGAGATAGGATTTATGATTATTTAGAAAAACATAGTTTGATTAAAGATAGTCAGCATGGCTTTGTGAGGGGCAGGTCGTGCTTCACAAGATTCATTGCATTCTTTGAGGATGTGACGAGACACATTGATGAAGGTCGGGCAGTGGATGTGGTGTATATGGATTTAAGTAAGGGATTTTATAAGGTTCCCCAAGGTAGGCTCATTCAGAAAGTTAGGGGGCATGGGATACAGGGAAATTTGGCCATCTGGATGCAGAGTTGGCTGGCCGAAAGAAGACAGCAAGTGGTAGTGGATGGAAAGTATTCCGCCTGGAGGTCGGTGACCAGTGGTGTCCCGCAGGGATCTGTTCTGGGACCTCTGCTCTTTTGTGGTTTTTATAAATGACTTGGATGAGGAAGTGGAAGGGTGGGTTAATAAGTTGCCGATGACACAAAGGTTGGTGGAGTTGTAGATAGTGTCGAGGGCTGTTGCAGATTACAACAGGACATTAACAGGATGCAAAGCTGGGCTGAGAAGTGGCAGATGGCGTTCAACCTAGATAAATGTGAAGTGATTCATTTTGGAAGGTCGAATTTGAATGCTGAATACAGGGTTAAAGGCAGGATTCTTGGAAGTGTGGTGGAACAGAGGGATCTTGGGGTTCACATACATAGACCGCTCAAAGTTGCGACCCAAGTTGATAGGGTTGTTAAGAAGGCAAATGGTGTGTTGACTTTCATTAACAGGAAGATTGAGTTTAAGAGCCGCGAGGTTTTGTTGCAGCTTTATAAAACCCTGGTTAGACCATACTTGGAATATTGTGTCCAGTTCTGGTCGCCTTATTATAGGAAGGATGTGGATGCTTTGGAGAGGGTGCAGAGGAGATTTACCAGGATGCTGCCTGGACTGGAGGGCATGTCTTAGGAAGAAAGATTGAGGGATCTAGGGCTTTTCTCACTGGAGCAAAGAAGGAAGAGAGGTGACTTGATAGAGGTGTACAAGGTGATGAGAGGCATGGATAGAGTGGATAACCAGAGACTTTTCCCCAGGGCGGAAATGGCTGTCACAAGGCGACATAATTTTAAGGTGATTGGAGGGAGGTATATGGGAGATGTCAGAGGTAGGTTCTTTACGCAGAGAGTGGTAGGTGTGTGGAATGCACTGCCAATGGAAGTAGTGGATTCAGAGTCATTAGAGACATTTAAGCGACACTTGGACAGGCACATGGACAGCAGTAAATTGAAGGGGTGTAGGTTAGGTTGATCTTAGATTAGGATAAATGGTTGGCACAACATTGTGAGCCGAAGGGCCTGTATCATGCTGTCCTATATTCTAAAACACACCATTCTGAATGTTCTCAGCAATGACTGACGAAACAGGCTCTGGTGCAGTCAGCTCCTCCAGGGGAGACCAGTTATGCAGGTGTGTCTGTCCCCTCCGGTTTCTGCTCTAGTCTGTATTGTTTTGGCCACTGACCTCCAGGATCACATATACAAATTGAGAGGGTGCCCTCTTCCTGCTGCTGGAAAGACAATGCAATTTTTCTTTGTTCTTTAGGGTTTTGGTCAAGAGTGGTTTCATGACCGGTACAGGCTTGGAGAGCCGTAGGCCCTGTTCCAGTGCTGTATTGTTCTTTGTTCTTTGAAATAGCAGCCACAGTATCTGTTGCTGTGGTCTGCTTAATCAGGACTTGCACAGAACAACCTTTGTTCCCACTACCCTGACTGTTAACTGGCTGCCAAATTGGTCTCTGTGCCCATTAAGGAGGAACCGCCATCCACATCAGGGTTGATGACCATGTTGCTGGAGGGCCATATTAAGGACTTGGAAACACTTCAGGTGTCTTTCCCAGTCCCCAGAAGGGAAACCCTGTCCGATATTTGGCCACCAATAATAATCCCAATCCAGTACACCTCAATAATTGCACAAAATGTTTTTTTTAAATACGTGGAGCAAGATCAGAAGAAATGGGAGCAGGCCACACGGCCCCTTGAGCCTGTTCTATCATTCTATAAGATCACAGCTGGTGCGAATGTGGCCATGGCTCCACTTTGCTGTCCGCCTCGCCACTTCCTGGTCAGTGAAAAGTCTGTGTCCTTCAGCATTGAATATGTTCAGTGACCCAGCCTTCACGGCTTTCTGCGGAAGAGAATTCCAAAAGACTAATCGACCCTCAGGAAAACAACCCTCATCTCAATCCTAAATGAGAGACCTCTAATTTTTAAACTGTGTCCCCTTGCTTGAGATTCCTTCATGATGGGAAATATCCTCTCACCATTCCACCCTGTAAGTCCCTTCAGCATCTTATAGGCATTTCACAGTTTATGCCTTTAATTCGAGGAGAAATACTAGAACAGTATTCTATTCATACTAAATTATTTGAAGGTTGAATATCCTAAGAGAGCTGCCATCAGTATCAACATTGATATTAAATCTTTGTTACAAGGCCAATTTCTTAATCAGTTTTCAGAAATTAACTTTGGGTAACAAGTTAGTCAATGAGAGGAGATTCATTTTGTTGAAAAACTAATTTCCAATTAATAACAACCAAGTGGCTGCTATATCAAAACGTCACTCTAATTGGTCTCGTAATAACTAACTGTTTTCATTTCCAGACTGCTGTCAAGGAAAATTAAAAATAATACAGAGAAGTGTAATTGCTACTGTGTTTACTTCCATCAGGGACCCATCTAGCTTCAGTTAATATTGCTTATATGCAATTACCACACCCATGTCACAGTGCTGTAACTTGTTATGGGTCAGGGTTTAGAGAACCCCAAAGTGTATCATGGAGTTCACCTGACCCGCAACTTTTAATAGATTGTGGTATGGGGAGCACACGGCCCATTCTACAGGTGTGGTACAGCAGAAAAGGACAAGTATTTTTTAAAGCAAAACAATGTTTATTCTATGAACACAAGTTAACCTTTTTAAAACAAACAGTGAACATCTAAGCAACCATTAATTCAAATAAAGGGAAACTATGGCATATAGACTTGTAGGGATCTTTATTTAAGATGAAGCTAGGAGAGGTTATTGACCCTTTCTTAACACACCAAATACAGAAAGAGAAATTAAGCTTAAACCTGTGCCTTATTTCTAATACGCACCATACAAATATACATTACTTAAACTATCTATATTTCCTATACAATGTAAACAAATGTAACCAAATACTGAAGAGGGCAGGAGGATTCATGCTGCTGTGATTGAGTTGTTGCTGGGGCTGGATATCATCTATGCAGGCAGCAATAAAAAGTAGGACTTTGGGACAGCATAACAATTTGTTATTTTGATTAAACGGAATAATATAATTTTAAAAGAGGTGCAGGAACAAGGGTGGCACAGTTGCACAGTGGTTAGCACTGCTGCCTCACGGTGCTGAGGACCCGGGTTCGATCCCGGCCTCGGGTCACTGTCTGTGCGAAGTTTGCACATTCTCCCCGTGTCTGTGTGGGTCTCACCCCCACAACCCAAAGATGTGCAGGGTAGGTGGATTGGCCACACTAAATTGCCCCTTAATTAGAAAAACAAATGTTAAGAATGGCTGCCAAGGTGAGACTAAACAGACCAAGTCACAAATACACTCAGTCAGCTTCACAATTAGTGGACATGCATTAGTAAGCAGGATGATAGTTCTTGAAGTATTTTGAGTGGGGATGGGGGCAGCTGGTGCTTAGGATTGACTCGGCACAGCAAATAAACAAAAAACTAAGCCACGCAAAGCACATGCCTGTAAAAGACCTTGCTGGTTTTCCTTCATGTAAATTAATGGTGGAAAATTGGATGTATTCTTTCCAAACATGATCAGTCCAACCTTCCTGAGGAATCGGTTCCAACCATCCTGTTGTTTTGAACTAAACAGAATGTTCGGGAATATTTCTATAGCTTTTGGAAGGAAAGGAAATCAATTTCAATACCATTGATCATTTTTCCATTATAATGTGCTGGTAGAAATTGAATTATCCACAAGACAATTTCACAATGCCCTGGTCACATAAACGTTCAGTCTTCATACTATCTCAACTGCATTTCTCTGACAATTTTACACACTGTCAAACTGAGTCATTGTATAGATATTAAGATAGCTCTTGGAACGGTAGAATTCAAAGAGACCCAGGGTTGCTATATGGTTAATTGCAAAATGATGGTGCCAAAATGTCAAAACAATGTCAAAATGGATTCCATCAAAGATCTGGCCTGTATTTTTGGGAGGGGAAAAGAAAGGATGACAAAAACAACATGAACATTTTTTAAAATTAAGAAACACCATGCGCACAATAACCATATGGGATTGAACACTTCATATGCCAAGCAGTGAATGAGACAAGAATAGACAAAAACAATCAAGTTGCAATTATGGGCTTCAGATCAACTATCACAGTTGCCGTTGTGTAAGTTGACCTTTGAAACCTCAGACAAATCCCTCCAAAAACATGGGTTGACTTCTATGACAAATATAGATTTGAACCACCAAGATGGGTGTGGGTGCTCACCATTTTGAAATGACACTGGCATCCAAAGTAAAGAGTGTGCATGTCTGAAACTCCCACACATCTTTGTAATACTGCCTGCATCATCAGCATGATCTCTTGCATCCAGTTATAAGATATGCATAAGTAAATCATGCATTTGTGGTGTGACAAATTGAGGCTCACTACCAATGTGAGTATAACATATCAAGACTTGTGCAACTTGCACACCGAGTATATACTGTAAAGGTCCTTCCTATGTATTCCTTTATTTCCCCTTTCTTGTATTTTTGCCGTTACATTTTTGATCCATGGATGATTATTGGACATGTCTTTTTAAGGCAAGAAGCCTGCATCATTTTTCAATCAGAAGGCTCTGCTGGTTTAAACAGAAGCCGCAGACGGGCCAGCATCAGTGACAGAGAGATGGCTTGGGACTCAGTTTGATTGATTGGCTGGTGGTCAATGGATTGGCCCAAAAGGCTGTGCTTTGCCCAGTAACGGTAACAGGTGGTGATTCGATCTTATCCCACAGGAATGTTTTTCAGAGTCCAAGGTTTGAGTTGGGTTTCAGTTTTGTGAAATTATCCAGCTAACTCTCCAAAAAGATCCAGCTAGCCTCTCTCTAAAAAGGTTCCAGTTAACTCTCTCCAAAAAGATTCAGTTAACTCTCTCCAGAAGGCCACGGTAAGGACTGGCTATCTCTCTAGAAAGCCTCTGGGTGCTGTTTTCCTGGACCTACAGCAACTTAGAGACAAACCATGAACCGAAAGCACAGTTTGATCAGAAATACGGTGCCTCTACAGGAAAAGCTGTGAGTAATGCATTTCTAAATTACAGAGTACCTAAATTAATGAATCTACAAAGAAGATCATTACAGGCGAAGGCAGATCCTGTTGGGATGGTGATCAACCTCTCCACCCTGGGCCCTGACATGGCATGAGGACCTGCTGGAATTCGTGATTCTTGAGAAGGTCAAAGTTGAACTGAGGGAGAAGGATGGAGGGGCGTTTCATGGGCGTTATTCATTGTGCACTTTCGAGAATTGGATTACATCGAACATTAGGGGGGGGGTTTGAGAGAGTTGGGGGGGCGGGTGGTTGTATGTGTTCATGGTGACTATGGGTGATTCCTGATTTCTTTTTGTTATTTGTTTATGTTAACATGCAGGCTAATGTTTGGAGGTTTGGTGGGAGGATGGGATTGTTGTTATTGATATTGGGATTGACATTGCATTTGTTACTGATTATTGTTTATTGTTGGGTGTAAATTTGGGAGAAAATGTGAAAAAGGAGAATACAAATATATTTTTTTTAAATATCATTACTGGCTGTAAACCAAAGGCTCTAAATCGCAAGTTTGCTGTGAAGAAAAGTGTGCTAAAACCATAACCTGGAAAAAAGAATGTTTCTTCCCTCCACTTATGATTTCTCCCCTTTCCACCCATCTGTGTTTGTTTGTCTTGTGTGTATGTGTGTACATATAGAGGATGGAGGCAAGTTAAAGTGGATCTTAGGCATTAGCTTGTCATTAACCAGTTGTATTTACTGCCTGTTTCATGATAGTTCTAGTTATAAATAAACAGCAATTATGTTTACATTTACAAACCTGGTGACTATGATTATTGGGCAGCCAAGGGCCAAAGACTTGGTTTTTTTATAAGAATTATTTGTTAATTCACTTTTGTTGTGAATCCAGGGCACGTGGGGCTGTAATTGACTGTGCATTAGCCCGGAGTGTCATAACAATAATATGATTTTAATAGCTGGAAAACTTGAGTTATCTGACATGGTGCGATTTACTGTATTCTATTCTTAACTGGGATAGATGCATATAAATGCAGGTCTAAGACTGTACAATTTGCATCATTGTTTCTTTCACGGCAGCTTTTCTCATTGGGTATATTTTAAGTATTATAATCAGAACTTTTCCAATTGTATTAAAAAAATTACCAAGAGATTATAAATGTATTCATAAAACAAGTCATGAAACCCTTCCCGTATTGAAAAGAACATCCTATGGTAAAGTGATAGTTAACTATCACTGATGGCATATATTATATATTAAAAGTGAAAATCACATGATAAATGGAAAAGCAAATATTAATCCGTCTCTTTTAATGAATGAAAATGAAAATCACTTATTGTCACAAGTAGGCTTCAATGAAGTTACTGTGAAAAGCCCCTAGTCGCCACATTCCGGCGCCTGTTCGGGGAGGCTGGAAAGGGAATTGAACTGTGCTGCTGGCCTGCTTGGTCTGCTTTAAAAGCCAGCGATTTATTAGTTTACTAATACGATCAAAATAAATGTAGAAATGCTGGAAATACTCATCAGGTCCAGCAACATCTGTAGAGAGAGATGCAGAATTAATATTCTGATAAAAGGTCACAGACCTGAAATGTTAACTCTGTTCCTCTTCACAATAGCTGCCAGATCTGCTTATTATTTCCAGCGTTTTGACCCCCTGGGTCTAACACGTGGTCAATTCCAGTCCTATTTGACCCTGAATCTCAACACAATTTGAAATTAATAAATAATTCCTCGAAAATACAAAAAGTGGGGGACTTCCGGTGACAGCGGGCGGCCGCACAATGGAGAGCTCCCGCTCGGGAACAGCATTTTCAGGGCTTTAAGCCCGGTCCCAGGGTCCACGGAGGCGGCAGAAGCAGGGAGAAGGCACGGAGGAGGCACAGTGAAGACACAGGAGGGAAAAAAAACCCAAAGAAAAATGTCGAGGGTGAGCAAAAAAACGGCCAGAAAAAAAACAGCTGGAGGTCGGTCGGGGAGTGGAAAGGTCACCGCGGGGTCACCAGGAAAAATGGAGGCTGGAGCACCAGGGAAGGCCGCACTGCTTACGGCTGAAGAAATAACTAAGGTGATGGCTGCGGAATTTGAAAAGCAGTTGGCGCAGATTGCGAAATGCATGGAGTCGGTGAGGAAGGAGATGAGGGAGCTTTTGAGTGTGCTGGTGGAGGAGGCGGTTTCCCCGGTGAGGACGGAGGTGGCGAGCGCAGTGGCGGAGGTGCGAGAGCAAGGGGAGGCGCTGAAGGAAGTGAAGGAGACGTTATTGCAGCACGGTGATCAACTTGCCTCGATGGGGAAAGAGATGCGGAAGGTGATGGATACTAACAAGGATCTGCGAGGAAAAATGGAAGACCTGGAAAATAGATCCAGGCGACAGAACTTGAGGATTGTGGGGCTGCCCGAAGGAGTTGAAGGACCGAAGCCGACTGAGTATTCTGCCGCGATGCTGGCAAACCTATTGGGGGAGGGGGAGGATCCCTCCCGATATGAGCTGGATTGGGCTCATCGGTCGTGGAGGCCTGTACCAAAGGCGAGTGAGCCGCCAAGGGTAGTGACTCTGTGCTTCTGTAGGTACAGGGTGAAGGAGAAGGTCCTGAGCTGGGCCAAGCAGAAGCGGGTGGTGCAGTGGGTTGAAGCTGGTATACGTGTATACCAGGACTTTACGGTGGAGCTGGCAAGGATGCGGGCTGCCTTCAACCGGGTGAAGAGGGCACTGTACATTAGCAAGGTGCGGTGCGGCATTGTATATCCAGCGAAGCTGAGGGTGACTTACAAGCTCAGGGACTTTTATTTTGGAACGGCGGAAGCAGCGGAGGAGTTTGCGAAAGCAGAAGGACTGTGGCAGAACTGACAAATTGAGGAATGGCCATGTGCCGATGTAACCTCATGACTGTATTTTCTTCTTTTTTGTATCACTGCGCGCGGGTGTAGAGATTAAAGGAGCCAATGTGGTATATATTTGGACGAGGGAAGGGACCGGACTTTCACTCAAAATGAGAGTTCTTTGGGGTGTAGGTGGATATGTGGGGTTTGTGTGCTAAAAGGGGATCTTTGGGCTTTCCTGGGGCCGGGCAAGTGGGAAAGGGACCCTGGCGGGGGCCTCCACGCTGGCCGGTTTGTGAACGGGAGTGAAGTGGGGGAGGGGCTGCGGCCATCGGAGCCTGGCAGAACAGGGTCCGAGTGGTCTAGCCGGGTGGAAAGTTGGGGGGGAAGGAACCGAGGTTGGGGGGAGGAGTTTTACAAGAGGCAGTGGACGGGAGGAGCTGGAGACCTGGGGTGGTGGGGGTGGGGGGGGGGGGGGGGCGGGGGGGCGGGAGCTGTGTAAGATTAAGGGTGACTACGGGTAATCCCTGATTCCTTTTTGTCATTTGTTTATGTAAACATGCGGGTTGAGGTTTGGGGGTTGGTGGGTAGATGGGATCATTGTTATTATGGGGACTGACATATCTTGCTGATTATTGTTTATTGTTGATGGATGTAAATGTGGGAGAAAATGTGAAAATGGAGGAGAATTTTTTTTTTTTTAATTTTTAAAAGAAAATACAAAAAGTCTTTAGCCCTTGGCTGCCCAATAACTACAGTCACCAGATTATAAACGCAACTAGTTTTATTAATAATAACTGTAATTAAATATGCAGCAAATACTACAGGTTAACTGTTATCTAATTCACAATCCTCCCTCTTCAATTCACCCCCCCAGGCAGACAAAAAACATGAGGGTAAAGGAGAGGTTTAAACAGAATCAGATGGTTGTCCTCTAGCACACCTTCCTTCAATCTAGGCTTAAGTTTGATGTTTCGGGAGAGAGAGAGAAAGACTCCTTTCCTGTGACTGTTCAGGATCTCAGTATGCTTTCCTTGGTTCTCTGAAAATAATCCCACTCAGGTAACATCCAATCACTGCCTGTTACCGGGCAGAATACACTCTTTTTGGGCAATTCATTGTCCACCAGCTAACCAATCCCCTCCTATCTCTTGTGTGCCAAAAAAGACTACGTTTTGCTGTCCGAAGGATAGCACAGTGTACCATGTTGTAACTTTTGAGTTCCTCACTTCCTCGGCTAGACTTAAAGGGATATGTCCATTAAGCATCCATGGATCAAAATGATAACAGCAAAAATAAAGAAATGGAAAATAAGGGTCAGGAAAGGGCCATACACCAGCTTTTTTTGTTATATTTCAGATTTGCAGAATCCTTAGTATTCCACGAATATAGCAGAATTTGTGCACTCAATAAAATTGGCTACAAAAATTTCAAAAGAGGAAAAACCAACAGAAGTGCGAATGTAGTCAAGTAGCAATATTACGAAGTAATTAAACACAAGACTACATGTTTTGAAAAAAGGTATTAAAACCTAACAATGGCAATTTGCATTTTCCATCATAGTGAATCCTCTGTTACCACATGCAGCTCGAGCTTGCAGTATTTGCCATTACATCTATGCACAGATTTTCCACCTAAAATGCTATTTACAATTAAATCTTCAGCAAGTCTTTGCTGAAGGCTTCTTTCAATATTGCTCAACTGTAATGTTTGTTTTAGATCTGCCAGAAATTTAAGGAATACCCTACTCAATTAGCACTAACTAGGCAGCTTAATATACAGGACGTTACTGACCAAAGGTAGCTTAAACCTAACCTCTACTTGGAATTAAGTAGCCCCTATTGTACTATCTGTGCCACAAGTTTGAAAACTGAGATTCTCAAACCCTAAGGGGTCTGCACAATCTTCAGATTTTGTCCGTCTGGAGCCAAGCATAATACATACCATTAGCACAATGTCAAGAAATGTTGTAAATATTTACTTCTACACATATTGACATATCAACATGTTACTTCTGTTGCTGTCTACTAAAAAAATAATCAGTTATAGCACTCTTCTTTAACCAGGGAAATAGGGTGCGGGGTCCTTGTTGGCGTGCTGCCAATTACAGGGGATCCTGATGTAGAAAGATTGGAGAATCACGTCAGCCTGGCAAATTGTCAGAATGGGAAGAACATGATGCAATTGATATTAAGTTGACTTGCTGTTTTCGGTACTTGTATCATGTTCAATCCTTTAAATTTGTTCTGGGTCACGTATTTTGCCAACTCTCAGTTGTCCTGAGGGAAGGTAGATCTGCCATGAAGATTTAACAACATAGCATAGACTAGATTAATGTGAAGGTTGGGTAGGGGAACTTGCCCTGTAGGTCAGCATACCATGGTTACGTTTCATGCTGCTAGACCACACATTACAAATTTTACTGAATTCAACTTTGTCATTTGCTTACCACGATGAACTCATAACCTTTAATACTGTAACAATGATACTATTGTACCCATTCACTTTTGTTCTGTCATAAGGCCCTTAGATTTTGTTTCAGTGATTCCTAATAATCAATGAATAGTATTGCTAATTCAACAGCATCCTTCTAAAATGGCACTCAAAATTGAATCTGATGGTGAGAAGTTGCTAAAATGAATCTGTACAGTAGCCACAGTTGCATTTTAAAGGAAATTAGACATTTACCATATTAGCCTGTGTTTCTCTGAATAAATCTAATTCAAAGTAGCTGATTATGCTAGTCATTGGGTTTCTCTACTAGGTGGGAGCAGATATTATTCTGATAATTAATAAAAAAGGGTGCAGTGCATATTTTAAAGGAGGTATTATGAAAGACTTTCTTAGGTAGATTATTTACTTTTCAAAAGAGTACAATTTTATTTCACATGAGATAGCCCACTTAACTCACATTCATACTATTGAGTCCCTTTGTTTGTTCGCCATGAATTTTGAAACATTGTCTTAGAAAAATCTGGGGCGAATTCTCCGGAAACGGCGCGATGTCCGCCGACTGGCGCCCAAAACGGCGCAAATCAGACGGGTATCGCGCATCTTTGGGGGCCGAGCCCCAACATTGAGGGGCTAGGTCGGCGGCGGAGGAATTTCCGGCCCGCCAGCTGGCGGCAAAGGCCTTTGGTGCCCCGCCAGCTGGCGCGGAAATGACATCTCCGGGCGGCGCATGCGCGGGAGCGTCAGCGGCGGCTCACGGCATCCCCGCGCATGCGCAGTGGAGGGGGTCTCTTCCGCCTCTGCCATGGTGGAGACCGTGGCGGAGGCGGAAGGGAAAGAGTGCCCCCACGGCACAGGCCCGCCCGCGGATCGGTGGGCCCCGATCGCGGGCCAGGCCACCGTGGGGGCACCCCCCGGGGCCAGATCGCCCCGTGCACCCCCCCCAGGACCCCGGAGCCCGCCCACGCCGCCGCCTTGTCCCGCCGGTAAGGTAGGTGGTTCAATTTACGCCGGCGGGACAGGCATTTTAGCGGTGGGACTTCGGCCCATCCGGGCCGGAGAATCGAGTGGGGGGGCCCGCCAACCGGCGCGGCGCGATTCCCGCCCCCGCCGAATCTCCGGTGCCGGAGACTTCGGCAACCAGCGGGGGCGGGATTCACGCCAGCCCCCGGCGATTCTCCGACCCGGTGGGGGGTCGGAGAATTTCGCCCCTGAAGTCCAAGGTATCCCTTTACTGGTGGGTTTTTGTGATTATTTTCAATAAAATAATGAAGCAACGAAACTCTACAACACATTTTGCAAACATTACTCAATCCATTACACTGCAAACCACCTACGTAATGTCTAACATTTATATGAATGTCCAGCACACAGCTCAAATGCTTATGTTTTAAAAGTTCAAGTCGTGATCTGAAAACACAATTTTATCACAGTTGGCAGCTCAGCAGCTCACTTCTCTGTGATTTCAAATCCAAGTTCCTTAGATTTCAATTCAGACAATGTTACTTTTGTGACAATTCCATTTTTCAATAAGCTTGAGAAGCACTCAATTTCTTGCCTAATGTGGGTTTCCTGTCTCCCCTAAAAACCAGCATTTAGGATGGCAAGACAAGGCACTTCAGAAAGCTGGGTAAATCAATCCCATTTAATGGATCTCCTGTCTGGGATTCATCGTGGGAAGAGCATTATCATCAACGGGAAAGCAATCTCGGTAGATCTGCCCCCATTTTAAGTCCAATGTGAAGGAAAATTTATAATATTTTATTCCTGATTATATTACAATATTTTCTTCATTATATTTAAAAACTGGTTAACAATAAAATTTAAGAGAAAATTGATTAATCATGCTTCCATGTGAATATCTGTGAGGCACATGGTACATCAGTCCTTCTGTTCAAAGAGATTTCAGATGATGCACAATTAACTTCTATTTTAAAATGGTCCAATAAGTAAGAAAGAAAACTATCTGGAAATCAATGGCATTCTTATAAATCTGACTCAGAAATTTTCCTTCAGAGTATAGGTTTGAAAGAGAGCTTCATCATACAGATGTCTATGGTGTGATGGGCATCCATCCTAATGCTGCATTGCATGCAAGTTCTTAAAAGAGTGCCTCAAAGCTGCCTGATAAACTTCCAACAATAGTAAACAACATTTTGTAGACAGAAGACCATCAGACATAGGAGCAGAATTAGGCCACTCGGCCCATCGAGTCTGCTCCGCCATTCAATCATGGCTGACATTTTCTCATCCCCATTCCCCTGCCCTCTCCCCATAACCTCTGATCCCCTTATTAATCAAGAATCTATCTATCTCTATCTTAAAGACACTCAGTGATTTGGCCGCCACAGCCTTCTGTGGACATAATGATAACATGGAATGGACAAAGACCAAAAGTTAAAAATAAACCAAAGGTAAAACTAAATATCAGTCTCGGAACTTTGTGCTTTTAAAAACAGATATTTGGATTGATGTTAAGATAGAACAGTAACCGCACATTTTTGGATTGATATTAAGACAGAACAGTAATTGCATATTATAAAACAATTCAACCTTTGTCATTTTGCTTTACGGTGTGATCGAAAATCCTCATTTAGACTGCTATCTTGTACAAAGGTGCATCTCTCTCCCTATTCCACTACCGACCATGGAGTTTCAGGTGTTGGTCCATTGTTATGCGTGGCAAGGTACTGCACTGGTTTGCCATCGTATTCTGCTGGTTCAGGTTGACAGGAGAGACCCCCGCCATAGGCACACTGAAGGATTTATGGGTTGATAATCAACCTCTTTGAGCAGGTTATGAATGCATCTTCCTTGGCCTCAAGTTCTGGAGTGGGAATTGAACACAGAGCTAGCTCAGAGGCAGGGACACTACTCATTCTCCAAGATACAGATACCAGATACATATATTTAAAAGCCTTTGTGAGGTTCATTTTCTTTTAACTTAGTTTCAAAACAGTGAAACACAACCTGGACAAAAAAATGAACAAAATGACATTTGGAAACTGGAGATAATTTGTTCTCGGGGCATTGACATAACAATCATTAACATAACCCAAATCCAGAGTGAGAGTTCAATTTGAAATTAGAACAATGAAGCGTGACTGCCTGGAGGAGGCAGTCTCCCCAACTCTCAATGTTGTTGATAAATTCAGCATCAATGAAAAGCAGAAGCCAAAACCAGAAAATGCTGGAAACTCTTGGCACGCCTGACAGCATCGGTGGAGAGAGAACAGGGCTTTGACAAAGAGTCACCCAGACTCAAAACGTTAGCTCGGTTCTCTTTTCACAGATGCTCGCAGACCCGCTAAGATTTTCCAGCATTTTACGGTTTTGTTTCAAATTCCAGCATCCCAGTAATTTGCTTTTATAAAAGCAGAAACCATTTTGATTCAACACCAGGCTCCAAGCATAGCTGCTTGGGCCCCATATGCTGCTAAAAATAATTACCCTCCTTAACAAAGCTCAATGCCAGATAGCTTGTTTCATTACAATTACTCACAAAGTTTCTAGTGTCTCCCAGTTGATCTCATCAGTAGGTTGGCAATCTCCAGTACTGAAGGAAAGCCCATCGGTTGACGTGCTTCTATAAAATGTTGGATGAATTAAAGATTTCGAAGCAGCACATCAAGCCGAAAAGTGGCCTAACTTGAAGAGTCCACAACCAACAGTTGCAGCTATACACACCCAGATGGGTTTCCTTTGCTAACTCCCTTTTCACAAGCCTGAATCTCCTCCAAGGATTCATTTAAAGAAAATCTGTTGAACTTTTTTAATTTAAGTAATATGACAATCAACACACACATTATGCTCCTCCTTCAAAACCTCCCTGGTGAAAGACTACTTCCCTTGATAAGGGAAACCTTATCAAATACCAAGTCCCATGGTGTAAATGCAATGTAAAACAGGTGTGTACAAACTTCCACCAATTATTGCACTTTTACTTTGCAGGTAGCTCCCACCACAATACTGTGTTGTTTTAAATTGTGACATTGCATAGAGATAACATCAGACAAAATGTTACGACGTTATCTCTATGCAATGTCACAATTTGAAACTACACAGTATTGTGGTGGAAGCAGACTCCTGAAGCAACTGTTCTATTCAGAACTCGGATGCGGCAGGAGACTCCCAGGACAAATGCCTTCAAAGCACCCCTGAAGGCATCAAACATTCCTGTCAACCCATGGGAGCGTCTGGCTTGTGGCCAACCAAAATGGAGAAAGCTTACTCGGGAAGGCACTGAACACATCACGAGACTTTGCTGGGAATGTTCAGAGGGAGCTCACAACCTTTCAAGCAGACTATCTACCAAACCCTTCAAAAACCTCTGCACCTGACAGAATCTGCATGCAGACTGTGCATTGGACTGATCAGTCATCTCAGAACCCACTGAACCAGACTGGCCCCAGTCATCCTGAATCCCGAAGGACTGCCTGAAAAGAAGAGAACTGGAGTATGGAGGTGATACAATTTAAGATGATCTTACCAGAGCCACTTCATAATCAACATATCAATTTAGATAATCATTTCAATATTTAAGCATGCGATGGAGACATTTATGTAACAAATATGATGAGACCTGATATATGTCTTGTTGTACTCAACTCCATGAGTCAGTCAAATCACTAATAAGACACATCATATTCCAAAATACTTCAGTGTATACTCTACAAATACTCACCAATACAATTTTCCTATGGCGGCTTCAGTAAAAGTTTTCTTTTTTAATCAATGGGCCCCAGGAGAATCAATATTTTCCACAAGGTAAGGTGCTCACAAGACTGCATGCAACACTGAATACCCTTGTCGGTCCCACAATATCTTCTCACACGGATACCGAATAGCAGTTGAATTTACCAAGAATGAGTAGGCAAACTGAATTTTACTGTCCATTTACCGAGTCTTTGTAGGTCTGACTTAAAGCCTTTAGCTTCACTTTACAACTGAACAACCACCAGAGCTATGAAATTCTAGTTGAAAACTACAAAATAGTAATAAATTCTAGTGCACCAACAAAATGACCAAAAAATGTAAGAGGCTTAAATCCGCAACGTTATTTGCTTCACAAGGAGATTCGTTTAGCACGTTATTTACGTTTGTGAGGGGATATACCATTTCTCAAGTATTTCATATTATTTGTTTTCACTGCTCTTCATTATAATTGCAGCATCTCTATTGTGCAAAGCGACATAGCGTGTATTAACCATGTTACCGCAGCAGAGAAAATACAGGACTCCACTTCAGAACAGACATTATTTGTGTTTTTTTTGTAAAAAGGTACCTACATCTCGGAATTTGTTCCAGTATCTCAGCTCCTTGTCATATTGTGAGACAGTGGTCAACCATTTCTCGTTATCCAGGAAACTGACAGCATTGGTCGCTTCTGGGCGCCTGCTTTCAACTTCGAGGCAAACCGCGATCAAAACACCCACCAGAGCAGCCAGCATCTGCAAATACAGCACTCGTTCTCAGAAAAGGCAATCGCAACAACAGTGACAACAACAACAATCGGCGGGACGAAACTCTTTTTTTTTTAAATCATTGACTCGAGAGCAACGCTCGCGTCTCCGGCTCACCTTGTCGCCCGTGCGGATGGGTCGGGCTCTTTTGCTTTCTGAGTGAGACTGGCTTGTTTGGCTGCCTGCTTTTGTGATCGTGCAGCTGAGGCTCGGGAAGGAGCGCGCGGCACATGAGACATCGATCAGTGAGCTGCTAATGCACACGGCGTGGCGCCACCTCACCGCCAGCGTGTGCAACAACACTGCAGAGCACCAGCCCGCTAACCTCCACATATATAGTCACACAGCATCTCCCTATTCAACTCTCAGGATCGTCTTTCTCGAGTTAAGCAGCAACGAGACCAATCGCTCTTGCTGCCATTGTTAGAAAAAGAGCATCTGGTCAAATCGCCACATCCGCATTTCGTTACAAATTTTGCATGAAATTTAACTCTCGTTTTAAAAAAAAAAATACCAGTCGAAGCAGGATCGGTGAATGTCAGAAATCAATAAGTCCTCACTTCTGGCATGAACGGAAATTGTATTAAATGAGCGATATCGATCCAGTGCAATAAGTTCAGGCTGTAAACGAGGAGAACTCAGCTAGAACGCCCTCATCTTGGCCCGGGGGAGAAAGTTTCCATTGCAACGGTTTGCAAGAATATCGTTCCCTGTAAATTCCTGCCACAGCTTATTTCATCTGTGACGTTAAGCTTATTTTTTTTTAATGGAAAATATAGATATGGTGATTGCAATCGCACGATCTGCTCAATAACCTCAGAAATTGCGAATACTCTCACTTCAATCTGCTCTGTGCCGAAACAATTGTCTACTGGTCAATGGTACTGTCAGAAACTGTTCAGCTCCTCTTCGACCTTTAGTAGTTCTTGCTCGTGCATGTGAAAGCACCTGAGAACATAACTCAAGCCCTGTGAAGCTCCAGCTGCAAATATGCTACCCAGCAGGTGTGAATAGAGCTTCAATGTGGCAGCTGCTGGCAAACCTGTGCTTAGAAACTTAACCATCTTAAACTATCCAATAAAAACAGGGTAACACCTCAGCTAAACTGCTCCGACACTTGGTCCCATGTCCCAAAAGGGCATTGGTGACCAAAGCCTTTTGCTGATTATGTCCGTCATTATGCCCGGCCAAGTGGATTGCTATTACTTCCTGCAGAATGGCTGAGCATTCTGTTACCACCCGCTATAATAATAATCTTTTTTGTCACAAGTAGGCTTACATTATATGAAGTTACTGTGAAAAGCCCCTAGTTGCCACATTCCCGCACCTGTTGGAGTACACAGCGGGAGAATTCAGAATGTCTAAATTACCTAAAAGCACGTCTTTCAGGACTTGCCGGAGGAAACTGGAGCACCCGGAGGAAACCCACGCAGACACGGGGAGAACGTGCAGACTCCACACAAACAGTGACCCAAGCATGAATCGAACCTGGGACACTGTGAAGCAACAGCGCTAACCACTGTGCTCCCGTGCTGTCAGATGTACACAAAGGATTTACATGTTGGCAATCAATCTGTTTCACCACATTATGAACACTCCTTCTTATGGTCATCAAGCCCTGAAGTGAGGCTTGAAGCGAGCCCTTCTGACCCAGAGGTAGGGATACCGCCACTGCACCAAAAGGCCTCCCTATCCTATATTAGCTATTTAGAAAAATACAGAGCAGGTTTTTAAAAAAACGCTTAGCTTAACAGCACCTACAGAAAAAAGATCATCAGAATCCTGAAATGGCAGAGGACAGGAAATTATTAAATAAGCGATTGATGTGTAAATAATAATAATAATAATTGCTTATTGTCACAAGCAGGCTTCAATGAAGCTACCGTGAAAAGCCCCTAGTCGCCACATTCTGGTGCCTGTTCGGGGAGGCGGGTACAGGAATTGAACCCACGCTGCTGGCATTGTTCTGCATTGCAAGCCAGCTATTTAGACCACTGTGTAAAACAATGAGCGACAATAATGAGAGCATTTTAGATAAATGAAAACTGCACTGGTGTCTTCATGGTAAGTACATTTCAAGGCGTTATGGATAGAAACAGAAAATAGTGGCAGGAGGTGGTCATTCGACCCTTCAAGCCTGCTCTGCCATTCATTATGATCTTGGCTGATCATCCAACTCAAATGAAGAAAAATCAAGATAAATTTTAAGGAAAGTGATAAATATCATAGCTCAGTGCCAAGTTGAAGCACTCATAAGACAAAATAAAGCCCATCGAAACATAGATGACCTTTTACTCAGTTAAGTATCCAGGGTTATTTTCACAAATTAGTGGATGCTATAATAGCCTTGAGTAAAACAATTACTCAAGGATGTTGTTTCAAGTTTATCTACATTGAATGTGGTTGTGGATGCCTCTGAACCAGCTCACCTCTCACTTAAAAATGTTCAATGAATACAAAATACAGACAACCGTAGGGAGGTGTGAGCCTTTCCTGGATTTTCTTAGACTCCAGACTGTAAATGCAGTGTTCCAGTAATGAATTTTCAATTTATGCTCATCCCTTAAACATTTGTGAGCTTTTCAACTTCTTCGTTATCTTGTTGAGCCAATAAAAGTGTATTAAATATTTCTGTGATTATCTGAGCATAGAATTCTTGCAAAATATTCTGGTTAAAGCAATATTTTTCAGAGTTTCTTTAAGTCAGATCTCTTTTTTTAAGTTGCGGTTGTAAAGAACTTTGGGAAATGGGTTGGTAAGGATGTTAAAGTCTACACATTCTTATCACCGATGATGCCCATTGTAGGCATATCCTATTCGTAACGTTGAACCTGGACTGCATTCAGTATGTAATTTTCTTTTATTTAAAAATGGATGCCGACAAGACTGTTAAGATGGCTGCCTAAGATCAGTTGACTTCTGTAATTTCTGCTTCAAGTCTCTGAAATGTTCTGATTAAATAACCATGGGTGGGGACCTCCCCTGAAAATGGATATACCAAGACAAAATCCATTTGTTGGACTTATAGCTTCTATTATCTGTGGACTCACCTGAAACTCAAAATCTAGTAGATCCCGAGACTTCCTGGCTCTGTGCTCAACAAAGAGGTCAATTTCTCGTGAGTGGATGTGAACAGACACCTCCATCCATTCTCCATTGTATAGCAATGGTTTCCAGCTTTAAACCATTCTGGGTGGACAATGCAGTATTTGATCACTTGATCAAAACTGTCTTCAGATAACAAAACTATTGTACCAAGAACCAGGGAGAAACTGGTCAGTCTGCAGAGGATACAGCAAGAAACAGCAGCTGCAGAAAAAGTAATAACACCTACTCCTTTTTTTCAAATCTGAGGACGGTTGCATCTTAAAATCTCTTTGTGGTTTCTTTTCACGTCCACCAGGACAGAAACTTGACCCCCTGATAAGAAAACCCCAAGTAACCAACTTTGAGATCTGCACTTATAATCCAGCTGGGTCCCCCAAAACAAAAATCTGAAATGTCAGAAATGCTCCCATCTCTGTGCAGCCAACCTGGGAGTGGACCAAAGTATTTTGATTGTGTTAGTTAGTTAATGGGGAAGTAACGTTTTTTTAAATTGGTGTAGCAGTTGCCTGTTAAGTAATAGTTAGTCTGTTGATTTTAGTTAAAAGTCTTAAAACATGATGTCTTGTCCTGTAATTCTTTCCATCGGTATTTGGGAAATTTGAATATATTTTTTAAAGTTTTTGTTCTCTACCTGGATTGTAACACTGATCACAGGAAAGATCAATGGTGAAGCAGTATAAGTTGGGTGGGTCAAGGACTTTTTCCCTGAATAACTCCTGCAATAATGTTATGGACAAGGTAGATTTACCTCCAACAACCAAACCATCTTCCAACTGTCAGATACAGAGAGCAAGACCGGGAGAACATCCTTGGAATTTCAGGATCTAAATTTGAATGATATATTACAATTCCTCAACCTGGGGATATAATCGATCAGAAAACCGAAAGCAATATTGAAGATACTTTCTTCTCAGGTTTGAAATTCATTTGCTTCTTTTTAAACATGAAAATGACATTTTCTGTGAGTCGGTTTTAGAATCTACTCTTGCAATAAAAGCTGAAAGATAATGAATGAAAATATCAAAGCCAGATGAAAAAAGCAATCCAAATTATATCTAAAACTGAAATTTATACAATTGTATTCTCAGTTGTAAAGATAGGTTCGTAAAGCTGAATAAGATGAAGGGAGGGATTACAAATAGAAAATGGCCTACCGATAAAGGAATTAATCCTTTGGTTTCAAATATGAAAAGATTCAGTACAAACATGAAGGCTTAATGCTAATGTAATTACAATATATAACACACTAGAATGGTTACCAATTTAATAGGTGGATTTGTGTTTATATTGCAACAAGTTAGTGTTTTCACTGATCGCCTCAATGTAATTACAGGTGTTTGATTTCTACACGTTCTTTTAACCAGAATAGATATGGTTCTTCACAATTCCTGCCCAAACTGTTTTCACCTTTTCATCTTCCATTTAACCTTTAAGACACTCCAAAAAAACCTACCATGTTGACCAAGCTTCCTAATATTTCACTCGCTGGCTCAGTTTCTGCACTTGAAATGGTTCCTCTGTGCCAAAGGCTCTGTATAAATAAAAGTTATGTTGCCACATAAGTAGCTTAACTGATATAAATTAAGAACTAATTATGTGCATTGGACCTGACTTTTGGATCATGCTAAAGAGGGTGCTCACCAGTGGCAAAGACCTTAAAGAGAAACTTCAAATTTCCGGTCCTGCCCTCCCAGGAATTGTCACAAATTGCATCTTTCCTCGATACCTACAAAGCACTATTCTAGTCATGGAAATTGGAGATGGAAACTGTTATATTACCACGGCTGGTAATATGTTGTATTCTTTGTCTTTTCTTCCAGAATGACCCAATGTAGTGTTGACAAAATAATACCAATCAAAGATTGAAACAAAACTAATTTATTATTACACTGCTAATTAAATGAAGTTTGCACACTCTACTGAGCTATAGGTGATAATAAATGATATTGAATCTGTATTACAGTATTCAATATTCTAACTAATGACTAATTACACTATGATCTGACCTCGGGCTATCCATCTCTAACTAACATTCAATCTTCTCTCTCAAGTTTTCTGATGATACGACCATAGTGGGCCGGATCTTGAATAACGACGAGTCAGAATACAGGAGGGAGATAGAGAACCTAGTGGAGTGGTGTAACGACAACAATCTCTCCCTCAATGCCAACAAAACCAAAGAGCTGGTCATTGACTTCAGGAAGCAAAGTACTGTACACATCCTCTCAGCCTCAAGGGGACTGAGGTGGAGATGGTTAGCAGCTTCAAATTCCTAGGGATACACATCTCCAAAAATCTGTCCTGGTCCACCCACGTCGACGCTACCACCAAGAAAGCACAACAGCACCTATATTTCCTCAGGAAACTAAGGAAATTTGGCATGTTCACATTAACTCTGACCAACTTTTACAGATGCACCATAGAAAACATCCTCTCTGGCTGCATCACAGCCTGGTATGGCAACTGCTCGGCCCAGGACCGCAAGAAACTTCAAAGAGTCGTGAACACAGCCCAGTCCATCACACGAACCTGCCTCCCATCCATTGACCATCTTCACCTCCCGCTGCCTGGGGAAAGCGGGCAGCATAATCAAAGACCCCTCCCACCCGGCTTACTCACTCTTCCAACTTCTTCCATTGGGCAGGAGATACAAAAGTCTGAGAACACGCACAGACTCAAAAACAACTTCTTCCCAGCTGTTACCAGACTCCTAAACGACCCTCTTATGGACTGAACTGATTAACACTATACCCCTGTATGCTTCACCCGATGCCAGTGTTATGTAGTTACATTGCGTACCTTGTGTTGCCCTATTATGTATTTTCTTTTCTTTTCATGTACTTAATGATCTGTTGAGGGGCTCGCAGAAAAATACTTTTCACTGGAGCACGGCACACGTGACAATAAACAAAATCCAAATCCAAATCCAGTCCATGTTCTTCTCAGCTTCTCCTCTCAGCTTCTCCCAGAATTCCCTAAGAGGCTGTCTTAAATACATAGAATTAGTAACGCCCTCTAGTGTTTGATTTACACGTAGATGTAACCTGATTATATATATATCATTACAGAAACAATACTTCAAATCCTGAGACTTCACCCCTTCAAAGATTAATGGACATGAGCCATTTTTATGTTTGTGGTCTGAAAAGCTGAGACCTGGGGCGTCATTCTCCGACCCCCCAGCGGGTCGGAGAATGGCCGTTGGCCGCCGTGAATCCCGCCCCCGCCGGTTGCCGAAGTCTCCGAAGGGAGAAAAGTCGGCGGGGCGTTAATGGCGCCGCTGACGTCGGAGAATGGCACGGGTCTGCGCAAGGCAGCCGATTTTGGGCCTGCCGATATTCTCCCTTCCGGATGGGCCGAAGTCCCGTCGACGTGATGACCGTTCACGTCGACGTAAATCAAACATCCTTTTCATCGGCGTGAACCTGTGCTCCAGGTTCACGCCGACCAGCGTGGAGGTGAGTGACGGCCTTGGGGGTTGGCCGCTGGGCAGGCGATGGTGTGGCCGCAGTCTGAATGTGTGAGGAGAGGTGTGTCTCGGGTTGTGTGTGTGTGTGTGCGGCAGGGGGGGGGGGGGGTTAGAGTGGGATGGGCTCCGGAGGAGTGCTGGGAGGGGGGTCCGTGCCGGGGAGGGGGATGGGGGGTCTGTGCCGGGGAGGGGGATGGGGGGTCCGTGCCGGGGATGGGGATGGGGGGGGCCGTGCCGGGGAGGGGGATGGGGGGGGGTCCGTGCCGGGGAGGGGGATGGGGGGTCCGTGCCGGGGAGGGGGATGGGGGGGGTCTGTGCCGGGGAGGGGGATGGGGGGGGGTATGCCGGGGAGGGGGATGTGGGGTCCGTGCCGGGGAGGGGGATGGGGGGGGGGGGTCCGTGCCGGGGAGGGGGATGGGGGGGTCCGTGCCGGGGAGGGGGATGGGGGGTCCGTGCCAGGGAGGGGGATGGGGGGTCCGCGCCGGGGAGGGGGTTGGGGGGATCCGTGCCGGGGAGGAGGATGGGGGGGTCCGTGCCGGGGAGGGGGATGGGGGGGTCCGTGCCGGGGAGGGGGATGGGGTGGGTCCGTGCCGGGGAGGGGGATTGGGGGGTCCGTGCCGGGGAGGGGGTTGGGGGGGTCCGTGCCGGGGAGGGGGATGGGGGGTCCGTGCCGGGGAGGGGGATGGGGGGGTCTGTGCCGGGTAGGGGGATGGGGGGGGGGGTATGCCGGGGAGGGGGATGGGGGGTCCGTGCCTGAGAGGGGGATGGGGGGGTGTCTGTGCCGGGGAG
Organism: Scyliorhinus torazame; assembly: GCF_047496885.1. NCBI lineage: Eukaryota > Metazoa > Chordata > Chondrichthyes > Carcharhiniformes > Scyliorhinidae > Scyliorhinus > Scyliorhinus torazame. The sequence goes on from NC_092713.1 coordinate 257,936,003, forward strand.
GGGGATGGGGGTCCATGCCGGGGAGGGGGATGGGGGGGTCCGTGCCAGGGAGGGGGATGGGGGGTCCGTGCCGGGGAGGGGGTTGGGGGGATCCGTGCCGGGGAGGAGGATGGGGGGGGGGTCCGTGCTGGGGAAGGGGATGGGGGGGTCCGTGCCGGGGAGGGGGATGGGGGGGGTCCGTGCCGGGGAGGGGGATTGGGGGGTCCGTGCCGGGGAGGGGGATGCGGGGTCCGTGCCGGGGAGGGGGATGGGGGGGTCCGTGTAGGGGAGGGGGATGGGGGGGGGGTCCGTGCCGGGGAGGGGGATGGGGGGGTCCGTGCTGGGTAGGGGGATGGGGGGGTCCGTGCCGGGGAGGGGGTTTGGGGGGTCCGTGCCGGGAAGGGGGATGGGGGGGGGTCCTTGCCGGGGAGGGGGATAAGACCATAAGACATAGGAGCGGAAGTAAGGCCATTCGGCCCATCGAGTCCACTCCGCCATTCAATCATGGCTGATTTCAACTCCATTTACCCGCTCTCTCTCCATAGCCCTTAATTCCTCGAGAAATCAAGAATTTATCAACTTCTGTCTTAAAGACACTCAACGTCCCGGCCTCCACCGCCCTCTGTGGCAATGAATTCCACAGACCCACCACTCTCTGGCTGAAGAAATTTCTCCTCATCTCTGTTCTAAAGTGACTCCCTTTTATTCTAAGGCTGTGCCCCCGGGTCCTAGTCTCCCCTGCTAATGGAAACAACTTCCCTACATCCACCCTATCTAAGCCATTCATTATCTTGTAAGTTTCTATTAGATCTCCCCTCAACCTCCTAAACTCCAATGAATATAATCCCAGGATCCTCAGACGTTCATCGTATGTTAGGCCTACCATTCCTGGGATCATCCGTGTGAATCTCCGCTGGACCCGCTCCAGTGCCAGTATGTCCTTCCTGAGGTGTGGGGCCCAAAATTGCTCACAGTATTCTAAATGGGGCTTAACTAATGCTTTATAAAGCTTCAGAAGTACATCCCTGCTTTTATATTCCAAGCCTCTTGAGATGAATGACAACATTGCATTTGCTTTCTTAATTACGGACTCAACCTGCAAGTTTACCTTTAGAGAATCCTGGACTAGGACTCCCAAGTCCCTTTGCACTTCAGCATTATGAATTTTGTCACCGTTTAGAAAATAGTCCATGCCTCTATTCTTTTTCCAAAGTGCAAGACCTCGCACTTGCCCACGTTGAATTTCATCAGCCATTTCTTGGACCACTCTCCTAAACTGTCTAAATCTTTCTGCAGCCTCCCCACCTCCTCCATACTACCTGCCCCTCCACCTATCTTTGTATCATCGGCAAACTTAGCCAGAATGCCCCCAGTCCCGTCATCTAGATCGTTAATATATAAAGAGAACAGCTGTGGCCCCAACACTGAACCCTGCGGGACACCACTCGTCACCGGTTGCCATTCCGAAAAAGAACCTTTTATCCCAACTCTCTGCCTTCTGCCTGACAGCCAATCGTCAATCCATGTTAGTACCTTGCCTCGAATACCATGGGCCCTTATTTTACTCAGCAGTCTCCCGTGAGGCACCTTATCAAAGGCCTTTTGGAAGTCAAGATAGATAACATCCATTGGCTCTCCTTGGTCTAACCTATGTGTTATCTCTTCAAAGAACTCTAACAGGTTTGTCAGGCACGACCTCCCCTTACTAAATCCATGCTGACTTGTCCTAATCTGACCCTGCACTTCCAAGAATTTAGAAATCTCATCCTTAACAATGGATTCTAGAATCTTGCCAACAACCGAGGTTAGGCTAATTGGCCTATAATTTTCCATCTTTTTCCTTGTTCCCTTCTTGAACAGGGGGGTTACAACAGCGATTTTCCAATCCTCTGGGACTTTCCCGGACTCCAGTGACTTTTGAAAGATCATAACTAACGCCTCCACTATTTCTTCAGCTATCTCCTTTAGAACTCTAGGATGTAGTCCATCTGGGCCCGGAGATTATCAATTTTTAGACCTCTTAGTTTCTCTAGCACTTTCTCCTTTGTGATGGCTACCATATTCAACTCTGCCCCCTGACTCTCCGGAATTGGTGGGATATTACTCATGTCTTCTACTGTGAAGACTGACGCAAAGTACTTATTTAGTTCCTCACCTATTTCCTTGTCTCCCATCACAAAATTACCAGTGTCATTTTGGAGCGGCCCAATGTCAACTTTTGCCTCCCGTTTGTTTTTAATGTATTTAAAGAAACTTTTACTATCATTCCTAATGTTACTGGCTAGCCTACCTTCATATTTGATTCTCTCTTTCCTTATTTCTCTCTTTGTTATCCTCTGTTTGTTTTTGTAGCCTTCCCAATCTTCTGACTTCCCACTACTCTTTGCCACATTATAGGCTTTCTCTTTTGCTTTGATGCATTCCCTAACTTCCTTTGTCAGCCATGGCTGCCTAATCCCCCCTCTGATAACCTTTCTTTTCTTTGGGATGAACCTCTGCACTGTGTCCTCAATTACTCCCAGAAACTCCTGCCATTGCTGTTCTACTGTGGGGGGTATGCCGGGGAGGGGGATGGGGGGTCCGTGCCGGGGAGGGGGATGGGGGGGGGGTCCGTGCCGGGGAGGGGGTTTGGGGGGTCCGTGCCGGGGAGGGGGATGGGGGGTCCGTGCCGGGGAGGGGGATGGGGGGTCCGTGTCGGAGATGGGGATGGGGGGGGTCCGTGCCAGGGAGGGGGATGGGGGGGGGCCGTGCCGAGGAGGGTGATGGGGGGTCCGTGCCGGGGAGGAGGATGGGGGGTCCGTGCCGGGGAGGGGGATGGGGGGGTCCGTGCCGGGCAGGGGGATGGGGGGAGTCCGTGCCGGGGAGGGGGATTGGGGGGTCCGTGCCGGGGAGGGGGATGCGGGGTCCGTGCCGGGGAGGGGGATGGGGGGTCCGTGTAGGGGAGGGGGATGGGGGGGTCCGTGCCGGGGAGGGGGATGGGGGGTCCGTGCTGGGTAGGGGGATGGGGGGTCCGTGCCGGGGAGGGGGTTTGGGGGGTCCGTGCCGGGAAGGGGGATGGGGGGGGCCCTTGCCGGGGAGGGGGATAAGACCATAAGACATAGGAGCGGAAGTAAGGCCATTCGGCCCATCGAGACCACTCCGCCATTCAATCATGGCTGATTTCAACTCCATTTACCCGCTCTCTCTCCATAGCCCTCAATTCCTCGAGAGATCAAGAATTTATCAACTTCTGTCTTAAAGACACTCAACGTCCCGGCCTCCACCGCCCTCTGTGGCAATGAATTCCACAGACCCACCACTCTCTGGCTGAAGAAATTTCTCCTCATCTCTGTTCTAAAGTGACTCCCTTTTATTCTAAGGCTGTGCCCCCGGGTCCTAGTCTCCCCTGCTAATGGAAACAACTTCCCTACATCCACCCTATCTAAGCCATTCATTATCTTGTAAGTTTCTATTAGATCTCCCCTCAACCTCCTAAACTCCAATGAATATAATCCCAGGATCCTCAGACGTTCATCGTATGTTAGGCCTACCATTCCTGGGATCATCCGTGTGAATCTCCGCTGGACCCGCTCCAGTGCCAGTATGTCCTTCCTGAGGTGTGGGGCCCAAAATTGCTCACAGTATTCTAAATGGGGCTTAACTAATGCTTTATAAAGCTTCAGAAGTACATCCCTGCTTTTATATTCCAAGCCTCTTGAGATGAATGACAACATTGCATTTGCTTTCTTAATTACGGACTCAACCTGCAAGTTTACCTTTAGAGAATCCTGGACTAGGACTCCCAAGTCCCTTTGCACTTCAGCATTATGAATTTTGTCACCGTTTAGAAAATAGTCCATGCCTCTATTCTTTTTCCAAAGTGCAAGACCTCGCACTTGCCCACGTTGAATTTCATCAGCCATTTCTTGGACCACTCTCCTAAACTGTCTAAATCTTTCTGCAGCCTCCCCACCTCCTCCATACTACCTGCCCCGCCACCTATCTTTGTATCATCGGCAAACTTAGCCAGAATGCCCCCAGTCCCGTCATCTAGATCGTTAATATATAAAGAGAACAGCTGTGGCCCCAACACTGAACCCTGCGGGACACCACACGTCACCGGTTGCCATTCCGAAAAAGAACCTTTTATCCCAACTCTCTGCCTTCTGCCTGACAGCCAATCGTCAATCCATGTTAGTACCTTGCCTCGAATACCATGGGCCCTTATTTTACTCAGCAGTCTCCCGTGAGGCACCTTATCAAAGGCCTTTTGGAAGTCAAGATAGATAACATCCATTGGCTCTCCTTGGTCTAACCTATGTGTTATCTCTTCAAAGAACTCTAACAGGTTTGTCAGGCACGACCTCCCCTTACTAAATCCATGCTGACTTGTCCTAATCTGACCCTGCACTTCCAAGAATTTAGAAATCTCATCCTTAACAATGGATTCTAGAATCTTGCCAACAACCGAGGTTAGGCTAATTGGCCTATAATTTTCCATCTTTTTCCTTGTTCCCTTCTTGAACAGGGGGGTTACAACAGCGATTTTCCAATCCTCTGGGACTTTCCCGGACTCCAGTGACTTTTGAAAGATCATAACTAACGCCTCCACTATTTCTTCAGCTATCTCCTTTAGAACTCTAGGATGTAGTCCATCTGGGCCCGGAGATTATCAATTTTTAGACCTCTTAGTTTCTCTAGCACTTTCTCCTTTGTGATGGCTACGATATTCAACTCTGCCCCCTGACTCTCCGGAATTGGTGGGATATTACTCATGTCTTCTACTGTGAAGACTGACGCAAAGTACTTATTTAGTTCCTCACCTATTTCCTTGTCTCCCATCACAAAATTACCAGTGTCATTTTGGAGCGGCCCAATGTCAACTTTTGCCTCCCGTTTGTTTTTAATGTATTTAAAGAAACTTTTACTATCATTCCTAATGTTACTGGCTAGCCTACCTTCATATTTGATTCTCTCTTTCCTTATTTCTCTCTTTGTTACCTCTGTTTGTTTTTGTAGCCTTCCCAATCTTCTGACTTCCCACTACTCTTTGCCACATTATAGGCTTTCTCTTTTGCTTTGATGCATTCCCTAACTTCCTTTGTCAGCCATGGCTGCCTAATCCCCCCTCTGATAACCTTTCTTTTCTTTGGGATGAACCTCTGCACTGTGTCCTCAATTACTCCCAGAAACTCCTGCCATTGCTGTTCTACTGTGGGGGGTATGCCGGGGAGGGGGATGGGGGGTCCGTGCCGGGGAGGGGGATGGGGGGGGGGTCCGTGCCGGGGAGGGGGTTTGGGGGGTCCGTGCCGGGGAGGGGGATGGGGGGTCCGTGCCGGGGAGGGGGATGGGGGGTCCGTGTCGGAGATGGGGATGGGGGGGGTCCGTGCCAGGGAGGGGGATGGGGGGGGGTCCGTGCCGAGGAGGGTGATGGGGGGTCCGTGCCGGGGAGGAGGATGGGGGGTCCGTGCCGGGGAGGGGGATGGGGGGGTCCGTGCCGGGGTGGGGGGTGGGGGGGGTGTTCGTGCCAGGGAGGGGAATGGGGGGTCCGTGCCGGGGAGGGGGATGGGGGGGTCTGTGCCGGGGAGGGGGATGGGGGGGGTCCGTGCCGGGGAGGGGGATGGGGGGTCCGTGCCAGGGAGGGGGATGGGGGGTCCTGTCGGGGAGGAGGATGGGGGGTCCGTGCCGGGGAGGGGGATGGGGGGTCCGTGCCGGGGAGGGGGATGGGGGGGTCCGTGCCGGGAAGGGGGGGTGCGAGGGCAAGTGAGTTGGTCCACCTGGCCAGGTGCCAGCCTCCAACAGTTGGAACCATGTGGTCCATGCCACCTGGCTGGGGGGAAGGAGGGGATATGGGCAATGATGACATGTCGTCGTTTCCCCCCCACCCCCCAGCCCCACCCCCACCAGGCCGTCATGTTTTCCGATCATCCAGCGATGTTGGCCGCCGTGGCGGCAGCCACTAATGTCCATGTTGCCCTGGATGAGGAGGAGGAGGAGGAGCGTGCCAGAGAGGCGGCGCAGGCTGCCGCAGAGGGGCAGGCGGCAGCCGCCCAGGCTGGAGGGACACCTGACCGACAGGACGAGGAGGGGGAGGAGGACTTCGCGGCCCCACGGCAACGGAGGCACCCGAGGGCGCCCCTTGTGTACCGGCCCCGGCAGTCATACCAGGACCTCACGGACCGGGAATGCAGGAGGAGACTCCGGATGAGGCGGGAAACCGTGGCACACATCTGCCACCTGCTGGCACACCTGTCAACGCGTGGCACTGGCGGGGGACACCCTCTTCCCGTGTCCGTCAAGGTTACGGTGGCCCTGAATTTTTATGCAACGGGGTCATTCCAGGCACCGAGTGGGGACCTGTCCGGCATATCGCAGACATCGGTGCATCGGTGCATCCGGGCAGTGACAGATGCCCTATATGCCATGGCGCACCGCTACATCCGCTTCCCTGTAGACTGGGCCAGCCAAGATGCCCGGGCCGTGGGCTTCTCTGCCGTGGCCGGGTTCCCCATGGTCCAGGGCGCGATTGATGGGATGCACGTCGCCGTGCGGCCACCTGCAGATAACAGGGCCGTGTTCACCAATAGGAAGGGGACCTATTCGATGAACGTACAGGTGGTCTGCGACCACCGCATGATGATCCTGCAAGTCTGCGCCCGTTACCCAGGCAGTGTACACGACTCATACGTGTTGTCACGGTCATCCATCCCCAGCATGTACGAGGGACGCCATCCCCGGCTGAGGGGCTGGTTGCTGGGCGACAGGGGCTACCCATTGCGATCGTGGCTGATGACGCCTATACGGAGGCCAAGCAATGAGGCGGAGAACCGCTACAATGATGCCCATGTAGCGACAAGGGGAGTGATAGAGAGGTGCTTTGGCGTGCTGAAGATGCGTTTCAGGTGCCTGGACCTCTCTGGGGGCGCCCTCCAGTCTCGGTCAGATAGGGTCGGCCGCATCATTGTGGTGTGCTGACCATCCTGCAGGCGGTCTGCACCTGCGGGGATGGGTGCCTGGACGTTTGGTCCTGCGATACACAATGAAGCAGGCATGGTTAGACACGCAGGCAGTGATCAGGTGATATGGGGGAGGGGGGATAGGGGGACGGGCTGTCGGTGGCTCACTTGCCAGTACGCCCCCGACCTCTGCATCAGCAACCTCCCGGTCGTCAGGTCCGCCAGACAGTTCCAGGGCCCTTTCCTCGTGTTCGGTCAGTGGCCTCTCATCAGCGGGGCCTCCTCCAGTCCTCACATGCTCCCTATTGTTGTGTGCGCGCTTCTCCTGTGGCGGGGAGGGGTGGGGGTGGTGGCAGGGGTAAAAGGCAACACTGTTAGGCAGGTATCTGAATGCACACCATCGGTTGCGCGTGCATTGCAGAGGTTAAGGTTAGGGCTGGATTCACTTGGGGATATGGGGGAGGGGGGATATGGGGGAGGGGGGATATGGGGGAGGGGGGATATGGGGGAGGGGGGATATGGGGGAGGGGGGATATGGGGGAGGGGTATATGGGGGAGGGTGATATGGGGGAGGGGGGATATGGGGGAGGGGGGATATGGGATAGGGGGGATATGGGGGAGATATGGGGGATATGGGGGAGGGGGGATATGGGGGCGGGGGGCATATGGGGAGGGGGATATGGGGAGGGGGGATATGGGGGTGGGGGATATGGGGAGGGGGATATGGGGGAGGGGGGTATGGGGGAGGGGGGTATGGGGGAGGGGGTATATGGGGGAGGGGGGTATGGGGGAGGGGGGGATATGGGGAGGGGGATATGGGGGAGGGGGGATATGGGGGAGGGGGATATGGGGATATGGGGGAGGGGGGATATGGGGAGGGGGGATATGGGGAGGGGGATATGGGGGAGGGGGATATGGGGGAGGGGGGATATGGGGGAGGGAGGATATGGGGGAGGGGGGATATGGGGAGGGGGATATGGGGAGGGGGATATGGGGGATATGGGGAGGGGGGATATGGGGAGGGGGGATATGGGGACGGGGGATATGGGGAGGGGGATATGGGGAGGGGGGATAAGGGGGATATGGGGGAGGGGGAATATGGGGGAGGGGGGATATGGGGGAGGGGGGATATGGGGTAGGGGGATATGGGGGAGGGGGGATATGGGGAGGGGGGATATGGGGGAGGGGGGATATGGGGGAGGGGGGATATGGGGAGGCTCACCCTGCCTGCTCTGACGAGGTCGTTCACCTTCTTGTGGCACTGGGTGCCTGTCCGTGGTGTCAGCGCCGCAGCGGTGACGGCCTCTGCCACTTCCCTCCACAGACGCCGGCTGTGGCGTGGGGCAACTCTGCGGCCGTGCCCGGGATACAGGGCGTCCCTCCTCTGCTCCACCGCGTCCAGGAGCGCCTCCACATCCCGTGACTCGAACCTCGGGGCTGAGCGGCGGGCAGCCATCCAGTCGGGTGTTCCGGTCGGGTGTTCCAGTCGGGTGGGGGGGAGCTGTGCAGCCTTATGAGCCGTCACGCCGTGCGGCGCATATGACGCTGCACTGCGTCAACCACGTGCGCAAGCGCGGATCCCGTTACGTCGCTGCTAGCCCATTTCGGGCCGGAGACTTTCGACCCATTTTTCCGACGTGACGCAAGTCGGATTTGTGCCGTTTTCTGCGCCAATCGGCGGACTTTGCGCCGATAACGGAGAATTTCGCCCCTGTTTTCTGGATCAATTTCCTGATATGTCACTGCCTGACCATATATGTCAAATCATCTTGCCAATTATTTTGAAATGGATGTGCCTTATATTCTTAAAATCGAAATCCAAAGGATAAGGTTTAGTTAATTTGTTTCCAAAGCTTTTATTTCCCAAGCATTTTAATGGAATGCGTTCATTTAGAACCGTTGCTATTTAATAGACCAGGGAGAGCAGATCTATCGTGTTACATTTGGTATTGAGTCATAAGTTGGAGACGGATAAAATTATTTTTTTTGTAGTTGTCAAGATTGTAAATATTAAGACCCCTTCATATGTAGTACTCACGTCATTCATGTCTTACTTACTGCATTACAGAGCTTTAATACAGCAGAACTCATTCAAACTGCAATATCTTCAAGCTGTAATTGAGTTGAGACATTTTTATGATCTACTACAAATTTATATTCCATTTGTAAACACAATGTGGCATTGGCCATTGGAATTCGCACATATCCCTGGGACCATTTCTCTGCATTTGTAAAAATCTAATATTTCAGAGTTTGCAGATGATCTGTTCTCCCAAAAAATTAAAAATCTACACTCAACACAACTGTCAAATTAGCACTTCATCCTCAACATTGATAAGAGGTTTTGTGATGTGTTTACATGTTGTAAAAAAATACATTCTATATAACGTTCTAGTTTTTAGATACCACAGCTATAAAATAATAGTGTACGAAAATACCCTTGAAATGGCCTCAAAAGGGATTTGCAGCTCAAAGGTGGCGACACAAAATGAAGTCAGTCGTTAAAGGCAACGCTGCGAAATCAAACAAATTAAAAAATGAAGATCTGATTAAACAAAACATTCTTTACCAACAAGAAATTAAGCACTGAACTCAGGAATAGCTTCTTGGTGGAAAATAAGGTCCGGAATTCTCCAGGTGTTGGGATTCTCTTTTCCTGCCGTCAGCGCACCCCTTGAAGGGTGGTTTCATTGGAAAATCCCACTGACAAGCAGCAGGAAGAGAGCAAATGGCACGCTGCTGCGAAATACGTGGCATGGGGATGGGAGAATCTTACCTAAGTAGTTTAATTGTTGTAAGTATTTATATAAGTAGCCTTATCTAGTCCTGTGAAAGACCTAAAGAATGATTGAGAAGTTAGGGAAGGAAAATAATAACTTGGCTACTTAGATAACCAGGGGCTAAATTTTATAGCACCTCAGGGGCAGATTAGCAACTGAGGGGGGGGCCATGAATTTGTGTACCATGCCAGCTGCAATTTCGCCAGGGAAGGTGTCAGGAGGCCTATCCACCTGTTGGCCAATTGAGGCCCTTAAGTGGCCAATTAATGGCTACTTAAATGTTCTCTTCCTGCCATAGCGAGAACTTTCCCACAATGGTAGAAACTTGCACCAACTGTCCAACCCTCCACATTTCACTTTGTGAGCTGGTGGCTGGCCTGTGGGAACAGCTGGCTAAGCCGTGGGCAAGCTTGACCCTGACATGTACATCGGGTTGTGAGAACACCGTCACCAGGTGAAATTTTTTCCTAGCGCTTGATTAACTTGTGAAATCCCTGGATATGTGCCGTTTAGAAGTGATGACATAATTGAACTCCTCTATCACATGTTCACGCAGATTGGTCATTGAAATCGAAAGTGTTTTTTCTTTAAATTCAGGGTATATAATCAAGTGGTATGTGTGATGGTATGTATTAGGGGTATTAAGGTACCCTGGGATGCCGAGAGGTTATTGGTAGATAGACACTGGATCCCGATTGGATCAGCCGCCTGCTGGCTCCACCCAGTAAGGCGGAGTATAAGAGCCCGGGTTCTCCCAGCAGCCGCATTCTGTAACTGTGCTGCTGGGGAACAGGTCTGCGTAATAAAGCCATCGTTCAACTCCTTCTCATCTCGCCTCATGAGTGATTGATTGTGCTACAATTTATTACGCAAACTTTTAAAAGGACATGGAGCTCCGAATCATGCCGGAGTGTCTGTGAATCAGCCCCCACGCGGCAAACGCAGGTGTCACTTTTAAATATTGGTTAGCGTGTTTCCAGGGATACCTCCGAACGGCCCCCGGCATACCTACAGAGGAACAGGAAATCTAGGTCCTGCATGCCAGGGTGATCCCTGATATCTACACGCTCATAGAAGATGCGGAAGATTTCCTGATGGCGATCGCGATGCTGATAGGAATCTACGTTTGGCCCGTCAACCAGGTCTACGCACGCCACCAGCTCGCGACGAGATGGCAGATCCCCGGGGAATCGCTGGATGAATTCTACAATGCACTGTTGACACTGGGGAGAAACTGTAACTGCCCATCGGTTGCGGCTAATGAACACACAGCTGCTGGTCCGAGATGCGTTCGTGGCAGGTATGCTTTCATCCCAAATTCGCCAGCGATTGCTGAAAAGAGACACACTAGGTGTCAAAGAGGCACGGGCCCTCGCGGCCTCGTTTGATGTGGCATCACAGAACGCCCGCGCCTATGCCCCCCGACCGCGCGGCAGCCCCTTGGGCACCGTGGACTCCTGCTGCGACCGAACCCCTGGGACCCCCCGCCCCCCCGCAGGCCTGCGCTGCCAGAGCGGCAGATCACCCGGGGGGGGCCCCGCTGCTACTTTTGTGGGCAGGGGAAACACCCCCAGATGCGCTGCCCGGCCCGCTTGGCCCTCTGTAAAGGTGCGGGAAAAAGGGGCACTCCGTAGCTGTGTGCCAGGCCCGGGGGGTAGCCGCAATCTTCGGGGGAGAACCCCAAACTTAACCCCCCCCCCAGCAATCCATGTGCGGATCATCTTGGGTCCCGGACCCCACGCGGGAGGGATGGGCGCCGCAATTTTGTGCTCCCCTGGCAACGTGCGATCCATGGGCGGTGCCATCTTGTCCACCCCCGACCGTGTGCGACCCGTGGATGCCGCCATCTTGGCTGACGTCTAAAGACCCCGGGATGGACGGCCACACGGGGCCTGAAGAAACCGCCCCGATGCAGCACCTACGACTGGCTTCTGTGACCCTGGACCAGTCGCGGCCCCGAACGCTCCAAACAGCATCAACAACGATATTTGTAAATGGGTACGAGACGCCCTGCCTGATGGTAGCGCGGAGAGTTTTATACATCCTGGTGAGGTAAGACGCTGTTCCCTTCCGATCCACCCGAGTAATCCCAAAAAATGTCTGGCAGCGGGGTCCCATTCGGTAGAGATAAAAGGATTCTGCATCGCGAACCTCACGGTGCAGGGGAGGGAGTTCAAAAACTATCGGCTTTACGTCCTTCCCCACCTCTGCGCTGCCACACTCCTGGGATTGGATTTTCAGTGTAATCTCCAGAGTTAAAATTTAAATTTGGCGGCCCTATACCCCCACTCACTATCTGGAGGTCGATCCGCCTTCCCTGTTCGCGAACCTCACTCCGGATTGCAAACCAGTCGCCACTAGGAGCAGACGGTACAGCGCCCAGGACCAATCTTTTATCCGGTCAGAAATCCAGCGGCTGCTGAGGGAAGGCATAATTCAGGCCAGCAATAGTCCCTGGAGAGCTCAGGTGGTAGTTGTAAAGACCGGGGAGAAGCAGAGAATGGTCGTAGACTATAGTCAAACCATCAATAGGTACACGCAGCTGGATGCGTACCCTCTCCTCCGCATATCCAACATGGTCAATCGAATTGCACAGTACAAGGTCTTTTCCACGGTGGACCTTAAGTCCGCCTACCACCAGCTCCCCATTCGCCCGAGCGACCGAAAATACACTGCTTTCGAAGCAGATGGGCGGCTCTATCATTTTTTAAGGGTTCCATTCGGCGTCACAAACGGGATCTCGGTCTTCCAACGGGAGATGGACCGAATGGGTGATCGGTAAGGTTTGCGGGCCACGTTCCCGTATCTAGACAACGTCACCATCTGCGGCCACGACCAGCAGGACCACGACGCCAACCTCCACAAATTCCTCCAGACCACAAACGCCCTGAATCTCACATACAACAAGGGAAAATGCGTGTTTAGCACTGACCGTCTAGCCATCCTTGGCTACGTAGTGCGAAATGGAGTGATAGGTCCCGACCCCGAACGCATGCGCCCCCTCATGGAGTTCCCCCTCCCCACTCTTCCAAGGCCCTGAAACGCTGCCTGGGCTTCTTCTCTTATTACGCCCGGTGGGTACCCAACTATGCGGACAAGGCCCGCCCACTAATCCAGTCCACGGTTTTCCCCCTGCTGACAGAGGCCCGCCAGGCCTTCAGCTGCATCAAAGCGGATATCGCAAAGGCCACGATGCACGCAATCGACGAGTCCCTCCCCTTCCAAGTTGAGAGCGACGCATCTGACGCAGCTCTGGCGGTCACCCTCAACCAAGCGGGCAGACCCGTGGCCTTTTTTCACGCACCCTCCACGCTTCAGAAATCCGCCACTCCTCAGTGGAAAAGGAGGCCCAGGCCATAGTGGAAGCTGTGCGGCATTGGAGGCATTACCTGGCCGGTAGGAGATTCACTCTCCTCACTGACCAATGGTCGGTTGCCTTCATGTTCGATAATGCACTGCGGGGCAAAATCAAGAACGACAAGATCTTGCGGTGGAGGATCGAACTCTCCACCTATAACTATGAGATCTTGTATCGTCCTGGAAAGCTGAACGAACCTTCCGATGCCCTATCCCGCGGCACGTGTGCCAACGCACAAGTGGACCGTCTCCGAACCCTCCACGAGGACCTGTGCCACCCGGGGGTCACTCGGTTCTATCACATCGTGAAGACCCGCAACCTGCCCTACTCCATCGAGGAGGTGAGGACAGTCACCAGGAACTGCCAGATCTGCGCAGAGTGCAAGCCGCATTTCTACCGGCCAGATAAAGCGCACCTGATAAAGGCTTCCCGTCCTTTTGAGCGCCTCAGCCTGGACTTCAGGGCCCCCTCCCCTCCACCGATCGCAACACGTGATTGACGAATACTCCCGGTTCCCATTCGCCATCCCCTGTCCCGACATGACCGCGGCCACGGTCATTGGAGCCCTCGGCACCATCTTTACACTGTTCGGTTTCCCCGCCTACATACATAGTGATAGGGGGTCCTCTTTCATGAGCGACGAACTGCGTCAATTCCTGCTCAGCAAGGGCATCGCCTCGAGCAGGACGACCAGTTACAACCCCTGGGGGAACGGTCAGGTAGAGAGGGAGAACGGAACAGTCTGGAAGACCGTCCTACTGGCCCTGCGGTCCAGAAGTCTCCCAGTTTCCCGCTGGCAGGAAGTCCTCCCGGACGCCCTCCACTCCATCCGGTCACTGCTGTGTACAACAACGAATCAAACACCTCACGAACGCCTCCTTGTCTTCCCTAGGAAGTCCTCCTCCGGAACGTCACTTCCGACCTGGCTGGCAGCCCCGGGACCCATCCTGCTCCGAAAGCATGTCTGGACGCACAAATCGGACCCGTTGGTCGAGAGGGTTCATCTCCTCCACGGGAACCCTCAATACGCCTACGTGGCGTACCCCGACGGCCGACAGGACACGGGCGCAGTACAGGGCACTCCCTGCAGGACCTGGCACCCGCCGGAGCCTCGCACCCCCCCCCAACACCAGTGACCCCCTCTGGAGGCACACACACCCCCCAACACCGATCACCCCCTCCCTCCTGCCGGCGCACCCCACAGCCGCCCCCTTCGAGGGTGGATCGGTCCTTCCCCCGGCCCGAATAGGGATATTGGAGCGGAACGAGGCATCGTGACGCTCCCAGAGACGACAGGGCCGGAACCTGCACCTGCATCAGCACCGGGGCTAAGACGATCGGCGAGGGTGACCAGGGCACCCATCCGACTCATCGAATCTGTATAAGGAAGCACAAAATGCCTCTGTAAATAATTGTTTTTGGTTTGGTTGCCCAGTAAAAGCGGCATTGTAAGTAGTTAATATCGGAGCATAGCCACCGTGTTAGTGGCATCCTAGGTACCGACTCTGGAAACCCCTACCACCATCCGGCCCACTACCCCGCCGGGTTCTTTTTTAACAAGGGGTGAATGTGGTGGTATGTATTAGGGGTATTGAGGTATCCTGGGATGCCGAGAGACTATTGGTAGATAGACACTGGATCCCGATTGGATCACCGCCTGCTGGCTCCACCCAGTAAGGCGGAGTATAAGAGCCCGGGTTCTCCCAGCAGCCGCATTCTGTAACTGTGCTGCTGGGGAACAAGTCTGCGTAATAAAGCCATCGTTCGACTCCTTCTCATCTTGCCTCGTGAGTGATTGATTGTGCTACAGTATGTACAACTCTCAGCAGATTATCTTTATTAGATGTAGCTCTGAGTTAGTCAGAAAAACATCTGCTTTGCCTTTCCTAGTAATGTGAGGTGGAATTCTTTCATTTTGACACTTAAGTGTAGCTGGCCAGAATGGCAGGATCTTATGTCAGATTCTGTGCTTAGTACCTCATTCATTTTGCAGAGGTGATCCCTTCCAAATCTCCTGCCAGGCCAGCAGTTACTTAGTCCACCCTCCCTCAGCTGGTGGACTCAAAACTCCCGATGCCATATTTAAACACCAGTGTCGCACATTCATACCACTCTCGCAAGCCCGCCGGTCTTCACCAGACCATGGATGGTGTCAGCAACGCACAGGAAAAAGGCTAACAGCCTCAAGAAGAAATCTGTTCCTATACTCGACAACCCTCCTCCCGAACCCATCACCTGCAAGGCTCCCACTTAGATCTCCACCCATTGCATCTTGAGTCATCATGCATCCCCAATAAATTATGCAGTGTCCCTATGACCCCTTTATTTGTGAGCTTTTCATGCAGCCTTGTCAGGGACTATATTCACTCCCCTCGGTCTTGCCTCTGCCTTCCATTTTTCAACTTCTTCATCCACCTCCTTGCCTCTCTGCCTGTCATCATGAGCTCTCACCTACACTCCCCTCCTTGCACAGCCCTCCTTCCGCATTGCTCCCGTTGTCTTTGTCAGCCCAAATAACATACCCCTCCCCCACCCCGCCCGGCAACACTCCCACTACTCAAACATTGGACCTTTGTTGCGATGGCTACATGGGTCCCGCAGCACAGTGCTGTTCAGATAGACACTGGTGTGTGGCACCAGGGGGAAGGAGACTCCTGTACTCCCCAACCCCAGGCGCAGTACTGATCCAAGACGGTGACTCAACACGGTGCTGATCATGAAGATCACGTCGGCATGGAGATGAAAGACATGAACACTGCCCCGGCAAAGTGATGTTTAGCTCACTGGGCTAAATCGCTGGCTTTTAAAGCAGATCAAGGCAGGCCAGCAGCACGGTTCAATTCCCGTACCAGCCTCCCCGAACAGGCGCCGGAATGTGGCGACTAGGGGCTTTTCACAGTAACTTCATTGAAGCCTACTTGTGACAATAAACAATTTTCATTTCATTTCATTTTTGTGATGTACAATGCATCAGGAGCAGCACAGCGCAGCACTATGGCAGAAAGCTTTGTTGCACTTACCTCAACCTCTCTTGCCAACTGAGGATGGTCTTGGGCCTACCACTCTTTAGCAATTAGGTTTTAGACCAATGTATTTTCACACTGACATCATCCAAGATGGGTAGACTAACGAGGCAGGTGTTTTAATGAGCATTCTTGAGATGCAAATTGGCGTTCATGGCACCCTCCAGAGGAAAGGCCGACCCACCATTAACTGATGATGTTTGGATTTATTTACTGTCACATGTACCGGGGTACAGTGAAAAGTATTGTTCTGCGTACAGTCCAGACAGACCATTCACTACATGAAAAAAATATATAAGGCATACATAAATACACAAAAAATACATAGGGCATACATAAACAGACTATGTAAGTGTATAGACACAGGCAGCGTGTGAAACATAAAGGAGTGCACTACTACTCAGCAGAAAAGATGTGTGAAGAGATCAGGGGCTGGATTCCGAGGCCGCATCCCGACGCCGAAATCATGGCCGGCACCGGGTCGGGGAATCGAGTTTGACGCCGTAATCGGGTCCGGCATCGGTTCAGCGATTCTCCGGGCATCGAAAATTAGCATCTCTGTGGAGTATGCCACGCCGCTGCCGGGGGGCCATTGCCAGAGGTCCACTCAGCAATCCTCTGCTCCTGACCGGCCAAGTTCCCGACGGCATGGAACCAACTACCTATTGCCGGTCGAGATGCTCGCGTGGTGGCTCTGGACTCAATCCATGGCCGACCTGGTCGGGTGGATCGGAGGCCGGGGGGGGGGGCCTTATAGGCGGTCGGTGATTAAATGTGTGAGGTTTGAGGCTCAGGCGAGCGGCCAATCAGTGGGGTCTCTTTCTTCGGTGTGGCTCCACGGTCCGTGTCTGCCATGGAGCACGGCCTGGTTGCAGGAGGCCGTCGCCGTGCGCATGCGTGGCCTCCGACCTGGAAGTGCGGGGGCCCGTATCTGCAGCAAAAGCTGTGAGATTCACTCCGGGTCCCAGCTAGCCCCCTGGGGATCAATTTGTTGAACTTATTTGTAGGAATTTCTGGTGTAAAACTCTACCATTTTTACGCCGGCGTGGGGACATAGTCTCATTTTGGGAAAATCCAGCCCACGATCAGTCAACAAAGGTCTTTCAGGAGTCTGTTAACAGTGGGGAAGAAGCTGTTTTTGAATCTGTTAGCGCAGGTTATTGACTTTTGTATCTCCTGCCCGATGGAAGAATTTGGAAAAGTGAATAACCCGGGTGGGAGGGGTCTCTGTTTACGCTGCCTGCTGAGATGGTGGATCCCATTGTGGTTCATAGCAACCACATCTGTAGTAAATGTTGGTTGCTTGAGGAACTCACAGTTAATGAGCTGAAATCTGAACTTCAGACATTGCGACACATCGGGGAGGGGGAAGAATTACCTGGACGCTGTTTCAAGAGGCAATCATCACCCTTAGATTAGCTACCTTGAATTTATTCATTGGTCAGGGACAGGTGGATGTGACAATGAGTAAGGCAGGTAGAAGGATCCAAGAGGTAGCACTGCAGGAGCCTCAGCCCTTACCCTTGTCCAACAGGTTTGAGATTCTTGCTCCCTTTGTGGACAAGAGTGGGAACTGTTGGGAGGATGAGCAGACTGAACACAGGACCATGGTACAGGGAGCCATTCAAGTGGGGAAGAAAAGAGAAATGTAGTCGTGGTTGGGGTTAGTGCAGCTAGGGGACTAGACACTGTTCTCTGCAGCCAGGATCTCTGAATTATTACCTGAGTCATGTGAAAATTGGCATAGGGTACATAAAATTAGAAAGACAAATACATGGCTCAAAGACTGGTGTGGGAGAAGTGGGTTTCGGTTCATTTGTACTGGGGAAAGTGGGAGATGTACAGTTAGGATGGCGGACATTTGAACTGTGTTGGGACCAGTCTTCTTGCAAATCACAGAGGGAAGTAGGGAAGTAGAGAGGTCTTTAAGCTGAATGGGGTAGGGGGGGCTTCTCTAGAGGGGATATCATAGAATTTACAGTGCAGAAGGAGGCCATTCGGCCCATCAAGCCTGCACCAGCCCTTGGAAAGAACACTAAGTCCACACCTCCAGCCTATCCCTGTAACCCCACCTAACCATTTTGAACACTAAGGGGCAATTTAGCACGGCCAATCCACCTAACCTGCACATCTTTGGACTGTGGGAGGAAACAGGAGCACCCGGAGGAAACCCACGAAATACGGGGAGAACATGCAGACAGCACACAGACGGTGACCCAAGCCGGGCATTGAACCTGGGACCCTGGAGATGTGAAGTGCTAACCACTTAGTGCCGCCATGGATATTTGAGCTTACAAAGCAAAAGGATATGTCAGCATTACAAGACAGCTATTTAGATAATGATACCCAGATTGTTACAGGAAATGTTGAAGTGTACAAACATAAAAAAAGCAACAAATGGGGTTAAAAAGGAAAAAACATGGTAACAAGGCAAAATGACTGGTTCGTTACTTAAATGCATGTAGCATTCGGCACAAATTAAATTAATTAACAGCACAATTTGAGTTTTATGAATATTATCTTATAGCTGTTGCAGAGATGTAGTTACAGGGAGATCAAAACTGGAAACTAAATATTCAACAGTATGTGACGTTTTGTAAGAGCAGGGAAGAGGAAAGGGTGGTGGAGTAGCTTTGTTAGTACAAGTAAACCAAAGTTCAGTGGGCTGGATAGCTGGTTTATGTTGCAGAACAAGGCCAACAACGCAGGTTCAATTCCTGTACTGGCTGAGGTAACTCATGAAGGTTCTGCCTTCTCAACCTCGCCCCTCGCCTGAGGTGTGGTTGGTCCTCAGGTTAAACCACCACCAGTCAGCTTTCCCCCTCAAATTGAGAGCTAATTGTGGACCCAGCATGGATCCCTGTCGCACTCAATTATTCACAACGGCCCGTAACTTCCTTTCCGATTCCCGACTTAAGTCGCTGGTCGGCTGCACAAGTGCGGCGTGACGACCCAGTGGCATGAGCGCTGGAAGCCCACGGCATTTAAACTCCCAGCCCACTTTCTTTTACCGGCTTGACTTTACTGGTCCATCAAAAATCTAGTTAAAGCACTAACTTGGGCGACTTGCCCCAATGTTAGATAAGTTTTTACGATTTTTATTTGTACCTTTTTTAACTCTAGAATCATTGAGCAGAAGCAGAAGACATCAGGAGGCAATTGTTTGGTGGGTTAATGTTTTAAATTATTAGTGTTTAGCATTTATAAATATGTTTAAAATACAAATAAAGTGAAAGGAAGATAAATATATATTTTTAAACTTTGCTTTGTCATGAGGCTGTTAATTCCGTTAAAAAGGTACTTAACTGTGTAAACTGAGTTTGGAGTCACAGAAAGTGAAAGAATGATTTTTTTAAACTTTGGTTTGTCATGAGGATGTTATTCCATTAAAGGAACTATAATGGATAGTATGCGGTGATCACTCGCTAACGAGTATGATTGTCCACCTAAGATACTCCGTGTTGCGGGTCACTACTTCTGTGGGTCATTGTGTGGCTGATGAGCCCAATCCGAGAGCTGCGTCTTCAATCACTCACTTGGCAGGAGTTTTCAAAAGGTGGGAACGGTCCTTGGACTCGAGGTCACGGGCATTCCTTTCTCCTTATCCGGGCCTCCTCTTGCCGTCGGGTGTTCTCAAAGAATTGTGTCCCTTCAATCAGGAAGTTTCTTCACATAGGTCTATTCTGAGCAAAGGTCTCCCAGGCATTGACATCTATTTTCCATTTCTTGAGGTACATCTTCAAGGTGGCTTTGAAGAGCTTCCTTTGTCCTCCTCTTGTTCGGATCCTTCCTTGAGCTGGGTGAAGAAGATTTGCTTTGGCAGTCGGGACTCCGACATCCGAAGCATATGGGTGGCCCAGCAGAGTTGGTTTCGGATGATCATGGCCTCGATACTGGTGCTATTGACTCCTTCAAGGACACTAATGTCCACCCAGCTGATTCAGAGCTAAAGTACATTTTGATTTTGCAATGTGTTTTAAATTATGTTGTTTAAGAGTTCCCCTGATGTAATGTTCATCCTTGCAAGCCTGAGTGATTACTTCAAATGCCTTATCAAAGTTGAATGCCTTGGTTGACATATGCAAGCCTCCTGTAAGCTAATGTGAACTATCTCTCTGACAGGTATTGCAGAATCCAGTGCAGATTCAAAATCTGTAGTTATGCTTCACCCCCATTGGGTCATCACACTTATAGCTTGGCTTCTTAAAATCCTTGAACCTCTTTTGAGGCTTTGATGTAGGTGCAGGGATCTTGAGAGAAAAGTCAGGCTACATCGCCGCCTGGCGAAGCAGCAGATCAATTACCCAGCCCTAAGAGTGTACAGGCAAAGGACATCCCAAAATGATGTCAGAGGAGAAGTGTGCCAAGAGACTGTGCTTCAGCAGCTGCTGCTTTCGGACTTTGAGCTTGTAAAATAAACAATTGATATGTCTGATTCGTCTATTCCTCCTCATCTCACTCCCTCCCTCTCTTTCCTTCCCCTCCCTCCCTTCCCTTCCTTCCCCTTTACAAATAGAACTGTTGTGTTTATGTGGAAAAATATATTTTATTGACCGTTGTGTTTAAGTGAGAAAATATATTTTTTTGAAAGAAATGTGTAAAAGTTGAGGTTATTACACAAAATATCATTGTTCAGCTGATAAAATTAAACGTGAGATAATTCTTAACTGGTTTCAAAGTTTGGTATTTGGAAAAATTATTTTTGCTAATAAATGTTTTCCATTAAATCTTACAAATTTCGATAAATGTCTTACTGAAACATCAAAACGCAGCATTCAATTGTGAGATAATATGTAAATGAATAAGATAATTACCGTGGGTAACACGGTAGCATAGTGGTTAGCACAGTTGCTTCACAGCTCCAGGGCCCAGGTTCCATTCCCGGCTTGGGTCACTGTCTGTGTGGAGTCTTACGGGGATAAAGGGGATAGGGTGGAGGTGTGGGGCTTAAGTGGGGTGCTCTTTCCAAGGGCTGAATTACCTCCTTCTGTACTCTAAATTCTATGATAATTGAAGTGAACAAGGCAGAAACATAATAACACGGGTAACACCGGGTCGTCACGCCGCACTTGTGCAGCCGACCAGCGACTTAAGTCGGGAATCGGAAAGGAAGTTACGGGCCATTGTGAATAATTGAGTGCCTCAGGGATCCATACTGGTTAGCATTGCTGTCTCACAACACCAGGGTCCCATGTTAAATTGGGTGACTATGTGGTGTTTGCACATTCTCCTCCTGTCTGCATGAGTTTCCTGGAACTTTAGAATACAACCATAGAATTCCTACGGTGCAGAAGGAGGCCATTCAGCCCATCAGGTCTGCACAGACCCTCTGAAAGAGAACCCTACCTAAGCCCACTCCCATGCACTATCCCTATCCTCGGACCCTAACCTACACATCTCTGGACACTAAGGGGCAATTTAGCATGGCCAATCCATCTAACCTGCACATCTTTGGACTGTGAGAGGAAACCGGAGCATAGACAGTCACCCAAGGCCAGAAATGAACCCAGGTCCCTGGCGCTGTGAGGTAGCAGTGCTAACCACTGTGCCACCCTGCCACCACCATTTCCTCCGGGTGGTTCGGTTTCCTCCCACAGTCGAAAGATGTGCAGATTAGATGGATTGGCTTTGCTAAGTCTCTCCTTAGTGTCCAAAGGTTAGGTGGGGTTGCGGGCATAGGGCAGGGGCCTGGGTAGGGTTATCTTTTGGAGTGTCGGTGCAGGCTCGATGGGCCGAATGGCCTCCTTCTGAACTGCAGTGATTCTATGATTCTATAAACATAAATCAAAAAAATATCAGATGTTACAGTGACAGCTAAGAGCCCTGGGGCGCTTTTATGACCATAATCTAAATTAAAATATGCAAATACTTTTAAACAAGCCACACGTAAAGTTTTTTTTGGAAAATGTTTTTATTGGGATTTAACGTTCAGTAGCACGATTAATACACAACAACAAATAGCTGTTGGCAAAACACGCAAATGAAGAAACTAAGTAACTATCACTTCATAAACTTCTGTACAACCAGCTGTCACTTTTCTTGTGACCTAGATCCTGTGCTTGCATTTTTTGATTTACATTTGTATTTACAATCTGTGTCTGATCTCCTAACTTTATCCATATTTACGTTTGTTTTGATGGGCGGTGATGGGGGGGGAGGGGGGGGGGTCCTGTCCCTTTCATTGAATTCTCAAAGGAGGTTAGGATAGGTCGTCTCCCTGATTTTCCATGAGTGGGTGGGGTCTGAGACCACCACATCTCACAACTGCAGTACGCGAGCTCCCTTTCCTCCCATCAACACTCACTGCCCCTCCCCACTTCCTATATGCTCCCTCCCCTCCAGTTAGTTGCTAGTTGAGAACAGGTCCTTAAAGCAGTTTGTGACCTTCTTCCATGTGGGGTGTAATTTCTCCTCTGACCCCCGATTGAGAATTTTCTTCTTTATAGTTTCAGGAACTCGGCCAAGTCTGAGAGCCACTCCGAGGCCCTGGGTGGTGCTGCCAACTTCCAGCCTTCCAGAAGTCTCTACCTGGCCATCAATGAGGTGAAGGCCAGGGTGTCTGCTCCCTGTCCAGAGCTCTGGATGTTCCGACACCCTGAAATCCACCATAGATGGGCAGGCTCCACCTTGATCCCTACAAACCTGGACATGGCTTCAAAAAAGGCAGTCCAGAATTCCCTGATCCTGGGGCAGGACCAGAACACGTGAGTGTGGTTGACCAGGTTCCCCTGACACCACTCGCACTAATCCTCCATCTCCAGGAAGAACCGGCTCATGCTTGTCTTAGTAAGATGTGCCCTGTGCACCACCTTGAGCTGCCTCAGGCTAGCCCGGCGCAAGTGTCCTTCTATCTCCATGCCCATCTCCGTCAGGCCTCGTCCAGTGGAGTCCCGACCTTTTCTAAAAGTCATCCGTCGGATGTTGCTACACTTGTCTTCCCCTACCCAATCCAGCCATACCATTGTGTTCAAGAGTGTGTGCCCGGCTAGCTCGGGGAATGTTTCAGTTTCCTTGTGATGAAGTCACGCTGCTGAAGGTATCTGAGCTAATTTTGGGAGTTGGAGCTTCTCTGAGAGTTCCCCCAGGGTCTCCAGCCTATCGTCCACATACATGTCCATTACTCTGAATGCCCCTCTGTCCTTCTTCCACGTCAACCTATGGATGTTGCAGATGGGGGTCTCTTCGACATACCACCAAGATTGAAGTGGTGCCTGATTTGGTTCAGGTCTTTAGTGTGGTTACCACCACCGGGCTCCTGGAGTGTGTGTCTGAGGGGGCCGGGAGTGATGTGGTGGCCGGCGCTCGGAGAGACATCTCCATGCAGGAGGTTTCCTCCGTTCAGACCCAGTCCGCCTCCGGTTCCCTCACCCTCTCCACGTTTGCCGCCCAGTGGTAGAATAGGAAGTTTGGTAGGGCCAGGCCTCACACGTGTCGCCCTCGCTGGAAGGTGGTTTTCCGTATTCTATGGATACTCCCCACCCCCCAAGCCCCACCCCAAGATAAAGGCCTTGATTACTTTGTCGACCCTGGTGAAGAAGGATTTGAGGATGAAGTTCGGGCATGATCTGAATGTGAAGAGGAAGCTAGGCATCACCTTCATTTTGACTGACTATACTTCCCGCAAGTGAGACAGAGAGCAAGTCCCATCTCTGCAGGTCCCTCTTCACCTTCTCCACCAGGCTGGACAGGTTCTACTTGTGGAGCCTTGGCCAGGTGTGGGCCACTTGTACCCCCAGATACCTGAACTTGGTTTGGGTCACTATAAAAGGTAGCTCTTCCAGCTCTGCTCCTCCCTCTTGGGCGATCACTGGGAAGATTTTGCACATCCTCAGGTTGAGTTTGTAACCTGGAAGACATAAGGAGCCCTGATTTCTTTCCCATGCTGGCCAAGGAGGAGCAGGTCACCCGCAGAGAGCGACTCTGCCGATCTAAGGGCGATGGCCAACGGATCGATTGCCAGTGTGAACAGGAGCAGGGATAATGGCACCTCTGCTTCCTTTCACTCTGCAACCGAAAGTACTCGGAGCTGGTGGCGTTTATCAGCACAGTCGCCATGGGAGGGCCACACAGGAGCTTCACCCACGCGGTGAATCCTGCTACAAACATGAACCGTTCAAGCACCTCCATTCAACTCAATCGAAGGCTTTCTCAGCATCCAGGGAGACGATCACCTCTGGTGTCTTCTCCCTGGATGGGATCATTATAACGTTAAGCAGGCATCTGAGGTTTGCTGTTAGCAGTCTGCCCTTGACAAACCCGGTCTAATCTTCTGCGATCACCTCTGGCAGGCAGCTCTCCAGGCACCTCGCCAGAATTTTTTGCATCAGTGCTTAAGAGAGGGACGCGTCTGTAAGATCTACATTCTGTTGGGTTTTTGTCCTTTTTGGGGATCAGTGAGATCGAGGCCTGGGCCAGTGTGGGGATCAGGGCCTCCTTCAACAGTGAGTCATTGATCATCTCTCGCAAGTGCGGGGCCAATGCTGCTGCAAATTTGTTGTAAATGTCTTCCGGGAACCCATCCGGTCCCGGCACTTTCCCTAAACTGCGTGAAGTTAATGCATTCCATTATTTCGCAAAGCCTTAGTGATGCTTCCAGCCCTTGTTTCCTGTCCTCCCCCACACCATTTATCGAGTCTGTTAAGGAATTGTTTCATCACTGAGTCCCCCTCCAGGCGTTCGGAGGTGTACAGACCTCAGTAAAACTGTGCAAAGTCCTGGTTCACCTCGTTCGGGTGAACAGTGGCACAGTGGTTAGCTGCCTCACTGCGCTAGGGACCAGCATTCAATTCCAACCTTGCGTCACGTCTGTGTGGAGTTTGCACATTTTCCCCGTGTCTGAGTGGATTTCTTCCCACAGTCCAAGGATGAGCAGGATTGGCCATGCTAAAATTGCCCCTTTGTCCAAATGGTGATGTGGGGTTAGTGGGTCACGGGGATGTGTGTGTGGGCCTAGGTACGGTGCTCTACCCAAGGGTGGGTGCAGTCTCGGCCATTGTCTTTTTGACAAACTCCGCGTTGTCCCAGTTCAGGGCATATATATTTACCAAGACATCCGGGGTCCCTCTCAGGGTCCCGCTGAATCACCCCCCTGGGTTTGTCACCGTGCTCATCGCCAAGTCCTGTTAACTAGTATGACCAACCCCCTGGCCCTAGTGTCGAAACATGCATGAACCATTTGTCCATTCAGCCCTTCCTTACCCACAGTCTGTCCCTTAAATGTGTCTCCTGGACGAAGGCTATGTCCACCCTCAGACTGTTAAAATGGGAGAGGACTCTGGATTTTTCAGCGGCTTGTTGAGGCCTCTCACGTTAAATGTTACAATCCGATGGGAGGGGGCTGCCCACCTCCTCCACCCCCCGGACTTTCGTCTGGGCCTGTGCTTGCTCACGGGCCATTCGAGGTGGCCACCGAATACTTTCTCTTTTTTTAAAATTTCAAACATGTATCAAAACAGGTTACAGCAAATAAACACTTCTTCCTCTTTTTGGTCGTCTCCACGTGTAACCTGTTGCAACTAGCACTCTGCCTTGCTCCCTCCTCCCTCCCATTCACTTCTCCCCCTGTGTCTCCCTACCCTTGTGCTTCCCTCTCCTAGACCCCCCTCCCATCTCTAACCTCCCCCCGATTCCTTCCTTCTTGTGTTTTGCTTCCCCGGAAATTCTGTTTTCCGCCCCCCTCCTGCCAGGTGTCCCTCCCTCCATCCTGGGGGGGGGGGGGGGGGGCGCCACAGCCTCCACGTTCGCTATAGTTCCATACACCAGCCTGTTCACCCGTGTCACGGCTCCCCTAACCATCGGATTCCCCAATTTAACCCTGTCTACCTCCCTCCCTCTCCCCCCCCCCCCACTCCCCTTCGAACCTCTGCAGGGGGCCGCCCTTGCCTCCCTGAGCTTCTTGCAGCCTGCATTCTGGCCCTTGCCCTTTGTTGCTGTTTGCCCAGTCCGTTTTTCTGGACAAACCTGTTGGTCTCCCCTGGAACGTCGAAGTTTGGCATGTCACCTACGACTCTCACCAACTTCTACAGATGCATCATAGAAAGCATTCTTTCTGGTTGTATCACAGCTTGGTATGGATCCTGCTCTGCCCAATGTCATAATATACAACTATGTATACAATGGAGTGCAGACAGGCAGTGATTGACACACAGGATGACCAGTAAGCACACAGAACAGAGCAGCCAATCGCCAGACAGGATACAACCACTATAAAGCCAGAGGGCACCAGTTTTCCCGCTCTCTCGGGTCCCAGCCTAGGAGACAGTCAGAGCTCGTGAGCTAGCCAGTGCCTACACCATGTGGTAGCTAGGTTAGTCTGGTCAGGCTAGTGTCAGGTCTCCAGTCAAGTCAGCATAGTGTCAACCCACAGTTGAACATGTATAATAGTTTGGATGTTGAATAAAATCGTGTTGCATTTTATCAAGTGTTGGAGGTCTGTCTCTTGCTACACTGCATCAAGTGCAGTCCACCTCGACCCAGCCTACCCAACACATCATGGTACCAGCTGAGTGATGCTGAAAATTTGACGGACTTACCTTGAGTGAGTCAGCGCTGACCAGCAAACAGCCATCCGGTGACATGGAAAACGTCCGCCCTCTTCCGCAGCTCCGCATCGCCGGCAACCTCGGTGAAAGTTGGAGGATCTTCAAACAAAAGTTCCAACTCTATCTCGAAGCCACCGATCTTGAGGCCACATCGGACGCCAGGAAAATCGCACTATTCCTCTTCACAGCCGGGGACCACGCCATCCACATCTACAACTCCCTTACATTCGCTGAAGGCGAAGACAAGACGAAATTTAAAACAGTCCTACTGAAGTTCGACAGCCACTGCGACATTGAGGTGAATGAGAGCTTTGAACGGTACTTTTTCCAGCAGCGGCTTCAGGGTAAGGATGAACCTTTTCAATCCTTTCTGACCCATCGCAGCATCCTCGCGCAGTCAGGTAACTATGACTCGACCACTGATTCCATGATCCGGGATCAGATCGTTTTCGGGGTCCACTCCGATTCCCTTCGCCAGCAGCTCCTGAAAGTCAAGCAGCTCACCCTCACCATCACCATTGAAACGTGCGTTCTCCACGAACATGCTAACAATCGGTACTCCCACATCAGGGCGGCAGAAACGGCAAAGCTAACCTCCCACAAGGCGGAACGGGTGCAGACATCGCACAAATGCAGGGCCTAAGTATCGACGAGAGTGGCCATTCCGCGCGCTTTTCCCGGGCCCGTGCGCATGTGCGCCACGACCGAGGGGTCGGCGAGACCGACGACCAGACTACGCAGGTGCGTACGTCGTTCGACCGCACTGCACATGCGTGATGGCGCACAGAACATACTGACGTTGGCGTCATGACGTGTCCAAATTGTGGCTCCGCCCATTCAAAGCGGCAATGTCTGGCAAAATCACGGCGGTATCTACAGTGTGGCAAGCTTGGCCACTACGCAGATCTGCAAGGGGCCCCACTAGTTACAGGTTGCCAACCAGAGAAACACCCATTTATCCCCACTCTCTGCTTTCTGCTAGTTAACCAATCCTCTACCCATGCTACCACTTTATCCTCAATGCCATGCATCTTTAGTTTATGCAGCAACCTTTTGTGTGGCACCTTGTCAAAAGCTTTCTGGAAATCCAGATATACCACATCCATTGGCTCCCCGTTATCTACTGCACTGGTAACGTCCTCAAAAAATTCTACCAAATGAGTCAGACACGACCTACCCTTTGTGAACCCATGCTGCATCTGCCCAATGGGACAATTTCCCTCCAGGTGCCCCGCTATTTCCTCCTTAATGATAGATTCCAGCATTTTCCCTGCAACCGAAGTTAAGCTTACCGGCCTATAATTATCCGCTTTCTGCCGACCTCCTTTTTTAAACAGTGGTGTCATGTTTGCTACTTTCCAATCCTCTGGGACCACCCCAGAGTCTAGTGAATTTTGACATATATATGATGCTCAGGGGGCTTGACAGGGTAGATGCTGAGAGGATGTTTCCTCTTGTGGGAGAGTCCAGGACCAGAGGGCATGATCTCAGGGTAAGGGGGTCACCCATTTAAGGCAGAGATGAGGAGGAATTTCTTCCCTCAGAGGGAGGTGAATCAAAGAATTCTTTACTGCAGAGGGCTGTAGAGGCTGGGCCGTAAGTGTGTTCAAGGCCGAGATAGACAGATTTTAAATCAGTGAGGGATTTGAGGGTTATGGGGATAAGGCAGGAAAGTGGAGGATTATATCAGACCAGCCATGATCTCATTGAATGGTGGAGCAGACCCGATGGGCCGAGTGGTCTACTTCAGCTCCTACGTTGTATGGTCTTCTGTAATTTTACAATGGCGGGTTTCCGACTTTTTGTCTCCTGCTGGATTCTCCGTTTCCAACCGCCACAGGCGGGATGGGAGAATTCCGCCCCTTGTCCTAGCAGATGTAGATGGATTCCTTTATAATTACAAGATATATCCAAGACAGATAAGAGGTTATACAAGGAAAAATGTATGGTTGTATGAGCCAGGTACAGGTAGAGGTAAATGTGACACTTAATTATACACATTGACTCAGACTGAGTGGGAGTTAAGCCAGCTAATACACATACAATAATTTGTGTATGGGTGGGTTGATCTGAAACAGAGGACCCAATTGGAAGAAATAACCTCATCACTGAAGGGTGCTCATCAACTTGATGTCCAAAAAAACTGATCTTATCATCCCAGGGGAGGAAGGTCATTAACTCAACCACATTGCTCAAGCACAAGTTTATGTAAGCTCTGGAAGAATTGCTAACCACCAGACCCAACAATCTAAATAATGTTGGCTTGCCAGGTGACTGGAAAATTAATCCAAATGTAATCAATCTACTGTACTCTCGGATCCTCATCCCCCCCATAAATTAATGCTCAGCCTTCAGTGAATGCTGATTTGCAGTGATGTACCAAACTGCCTTTACAATGTTTTTCTCATTTTGTTAAGTGACTATTTATTAATTATATTATTCAAAATGGTATGTAACTCTACTACCATTTCTCCCTATTAATTGTGTGTACTCTTATTTAAACTTAAATAGTGATATTGGATTTGTTTGTTGTCACGTGTACCGAGGTACAGTGAAAAGCATTTTTCTGCGAGCAGCTCAACAGATCATTAAGTACATGGGAAGGAAAGGGAAGAAAAGCAAATACATGATAGGGCAACACAAGGAATACAATGTATAATAATCACTAAATACTCTTTAGTGTATGGCTTGTTGTCTGGATTTTTATTTGATGATTTGATTGTTTACTAGGTAGATAGAATTATCCTGATTGAGGAATTGCAAAGTGTATCTGAATTCAATCTGAACTAGTTGATGTAAGATAGTTCAGAGATCCAAACCTGGATATTATTGCTTCAAAGCATTAGCTAGGCAATAAACTCAAGATGGTTTCCCGCTGAGGAATTAATGTTAAGCGCGGGGGGCGCGGGGGGGGGGGGGGGGGGGGGGTAAAGGATCCATCTGGTCCTCTGGCATAAATTTAACACAATACATAAACTTCATACAAGTGGGTGGGTTTTGTATCAAATTCTTCAACATAACAAACATGATCTGAATAACAAAGGGTTCCTTTTAAAGCCAACATAATTATATTGATGATTAAATACAACACAAATATTAAGCCTAAATAATCTGAGCTAATGTCTAACATGCAATTATTCCATGCTTGTGAATTCAAGTGTTTCTCACACATACCAGCACAGACTGTCATCTAATATATGTAATCCTTTGAATTATTGCTTGGATCTTTATACATCTGTTGCCTCCTCCCCTCTCTTCCTGTAAGTACTATGGATCATTGCTAATCTTTCTGATAAACTACACTAACAGATTTGTACATAAATTAACTAAGCAGTCAAATCCATCTCTCTTGGCTAATAAGTGCAGTCTGTCACAGAACATCAACTTGGAAACTCAACTCTCAAAGCTTACATTACCTAAAGTAAACTTGCGCAAATTTGGTGATATTAAATAATATAAATTTATACGAAACATATACTTACTATACAATGGAAGAGTGAGTAAGCCAGGTGGGAGGGGTCTTTGATTATGCTGCCCGCTTTCCCCAGGCAGCGGGAGGTGTAGATGGAGTCAATGGATGGGAGGCTGGTTTGTGTGATGGACTGGGCTGTGTTCATGACTCTCTGAAGTTTCTTGCGATCTTGGGTCGAGCAGTTGCCATACCAGGCTGTGATGCAGGCAAATGGGATGCTTTCTATGGTGCATCTGTAAAAGTCGGTAAGAGTTAATGTGGACATGCTCAATTTCCTTAGTTTCCTGAGGAAGTATAGGCACTGTGGTGCTTTCTTGGTGGTAGCGTCGACGTGGGTGGATCAGGACAGATTTTTGGTGATGTGTACTGTTGTGTTATGCTGCTTCGGATAACACAGGCTGCTACTTGATGCAGTCTTAACTAAAGGATGCTCCAGTCTCTGAAATGAGTTCAATGTGTTTATTGTTCACAGTTCTCAAATGAGTTCGACTCTCTGCTAATCTAACTGTAGTAACTCAGTCTAACTGTACCAGCTTGCTTTAAGCCACGTGCTGGGGTGTGATGCTGCTGATCAACCCTGTCTAACTCTCTAGGTGTCTGTCTGTGGAAAGAGTCAGGGTGTGAGTGCCTCATCCCTTTTATAGTGTTTATGTCATGCCCCCTTGTGGTGATGCCACCTCTGAGTGTCCAGACTGCCCATTGGTTGGGTCCTAGTCTGAGTGTTCATTGGTTGCATGTTTGCATCTCATGACATCTCCCCCTTTTGCTTTTTTTTAGATGTATATACATGTGAATGTGTCTGTCTAATGTGACTGACTGAGGAATACAGAACAGAACAAACAAAACAAATGCTCATAAGTCCAGTCTCTGAGGCTTGCGTCTGATCCTCGTCGACCGCCGGAGAGGTGGTGGAGGAGATGATGGTGTCTTGACAGGCGAGTGGGAGGCACGACTGGTGGCCTCGTGGTTCGAGGTGTCCGGAGGTGGCAATTCGACATGTGGAAATGGAGGGGAAAGTGGTTGTGGGCAACAACATTTCGCAGTGCCCTTCGATTCCTTCGCACAATGGAGCCATCAGCCATACGTATGACATAGGATCTGGGCGCGGCCTATCAAACAACGACAGCCGGAGCAGACCACCAACCATCCGGTATCTTGATCCTGACCGTGTCTGCTGGGGATAGCACGTCCAGATCGGTGGCATGTGCGTCATAGCCCTGCTTCTGGCTGTCGCGAAGCTGCTGCATCTTCTGCAGCACTGGGAGGTGACCAGGGTTGGGCAGATGTCTGGCTGAAAGCGTCGTCCCCAGGTCCCTGTTCATCAGCGGTTGAGCTGGCGATATGCCAGTGGACAAGGGAGTCGCCCGGTACGCAAGTAGTGCAAGGGGTATATTGGAAGCGGGTTCTGAGGCCTTGCGTATGAGCTGCTTCAGGATGTGCACCCCTTTTTCGACTTTGCCATTGGACTGCGGATAGTGCCTGAGGTGACATGCCTGAAATTGTAGCTCTTGGCAAACATGGACCATTCTCGACTGTGGAAGCACGGGTCATTGTCTCTCATGGCGGTGTTCGGGATGCCATGCCATGAGAATGTCTCGTTACACGCTTTGATGACGGTCCGTGAGGTGAGGTCTGGCAGCTTTAGCACCTCAGGATAGTTCGAAAAGTAAGCGATGATTAAGATATAGTTGCGACCATTCGCGTGGAATAGGTTGGAGCGTCCCCTTGCTCTGAGCTGGTTGGAACCCCTGACAGGTTTTGCAGTTCAGGACCATGTCCGTGATGTCCTAGTTGATGCCGGGCCAGTAGACAGCTTGCCGGGCCCTGCGTCTGCACTTTTCTACGCCCACGTGTCCCTCATGAATCTGCCGCAGCACCATGCTCTGGAGACATAGCGGGATGACTACCCTGTCCAGCTTCAGCAGGATGCCGTCGATCAGCGTCGGTTCGTCCTTGACGTTGTAGAATTGAGGGCATTGCCCTTTCTGCCAGCCATTGCTGAGGTTGTGAATGACTCGTTGCAACAGGGGGTCTTTGGCCGTCGATTCTCGGATGAGAACGATCTTCTCATCTGTTGCCGGGAGAGTGCTTGCACACAGTTGTACCTGCAATTCAATGTGCTGTATGATCTCCAGTGGTTCACTGGGTGAGTTGATGGAGCGGGACAATGCATCGGCGAGGATGAGCTCCTTGCCAGGTGTGTACACCAAATTGAAATCATACCTCCGGAGTTTGAGCAGTATTCTCTGCAAACGAGGCATCATGTCGTTCAGGTCCTTTTGGATGATGTGGACCAGAGGCCTATGATCCGTCTCAACAGTAAATGTTGGCAAGCCGTAGACATAATCATGAAATTTAAGGATGCCGGTGAGAAGACCTAAACACTCCTTCTCAATCTGCACATACCTGGTCTCAGTGGGTGTCATTGCCCATGACGCGTATGCTACTGGTACCCAGGATGACGTGTTGTCTCTTTGAAGCAACACCGCCCCAATGCCATCCTGGCTCGCATCTGTGGATATCTTGGTCTCTCGGTCTGGGTCAAAGAATGCAAGGACGGGTGCAGTGGTGAGCTTGGCTTTCAGCTCCAGCCACTCAGTTCGGTGCTCCGCCTTCCATTCAAAGGTGGTTGATTTTTTCACCAGGTTGCGTAGGGCCGTGGTGTGTGTGGCCAAATTCGGGATGAACTTGCCAAGGAAATTGACCATTCCCAGGAAGGGCAGTACTGCCTTCTTGTCCTCGGAGACTTTCATTGCCTCGATGACTTTAATTTTGCCTGTGTCCGGGCACACACTGTGTCGCGAAATCTGATCGCCCAGGAACTTCAGCTTGGATGTCCCAAAACAGCACTTGGACCTGTTTAGCTTGAGGCCATGTTCATGCATGCGTCTGAATACTTTCTTGAGTCGCGACACATGCTCCTCTGGGGTTGTGGACCAGATTATGATATCGTCAACGTAGAAACGAACCCCTTCTATTCCCTCCATCATCTGTTCCATGATGCGATGGAAAATCTCTGATGCCAAGATGATGCCGAATGGCATTCGGTTGTAGCAGAATCTGCCAAAAGGCGTGTTGAAGGTGCAGAGCCTTCTGCTGGATTCTTCAAGTTGGATTTGCCAAAATCCTTGGGATGCGTCCAATTTTGTGAAGAAGCGCGCGTGTGCCAACTCATTCGTGATTTCTTCCCTCTTCGGGATGGGGTGATGTTCCCGCACAATGTTTTTGTTTGGATCCTTGGGGTCAATGCAGATGCGTAGGTCCCCTGAAGACTTCTTTATGCACACCATCGAGCTGACCCAGTCGGTTGGTTCAGTGACCTTGGAATGACAGAGAAGCATTGCGCAGGTCAAGGACACACAGCCTGAGTGAGAGAGATACAGACCGAGTGAGAATTTGGTAATTTGGTGCAGTGAGGTAACCAGGAAAGGTAAGTGGTTCATCTAATTTTGCTGTTTTTCAGTTAAAAGTGCAGTGTAGATTAGTGTCTGATTGGCTGAAGCTGCCCCCACCCTAATTGCTGAGAGGCCGTTATTTGGCAGTCACCTGAGGCCTGTTAAGGGGCACAAAGGTACACATTGTTTTCTTCTCTTTGAAGTTTTAGTGTGAGTCATCCTAAAGTCTGTATAAAAGACAGACAGAAAGCGCACATTAGTAAGCATTGCGCAGGTCAAGGACACACAGCCTGAGTGAGAGAGATACAGACCGAGTGAGAATTTGGTAATTTGGTGCAGTGAGGTAATTCGGTGAAGAGTGGGAGAAGGTGCTTTTTCCCTACTGTTTTGTTCTCTCTCTTTCTTCGGGCCTAATTTCGGGAGCTGTTCGGAGGAGGAGGAGCAGTCTCTGTGAGTATAAAAACCTAACGGAAACTTCCTGTTTTCCAGTTTTTTCCCCAAAAGTGACGTCAGAGGGAAGCTGTGATCTGAGTGGTTGATAGCAAATCTGCCCCAAATTTAAAAAAAAACACAGCTAAACTCATAAACTTAAATTAAACTAATTAATTAATTAGTGATGGCTGGTCAGGTGATGTGCTTGAGCTGCTTGATGTGGGTGCTGGCAGATCCCATTGCGAGCTGCAGCAACCACATCTGCAGTAAGTGTTGGCTGCTCGAAGAGCTCCGGCTCAGAGTTGATGAGCTGGAGTCTGAGCTTCAAACACTGAGGCACATCCGGGAGGGGGAGACTTACCTGGACACTGTGTTCCAGGAGGCAGTCACACCTGTCAGAGTAAGTAGTTTAAATCCTGCCAGTGGCCAGGGACAGCAGGGTGTGACTGCAAGTCAGGCAGGTAAAGGGAACCAGCAGTCAGGAACTCAGGAGCCTCAGCCCTTGACTCTGTCCAACAGGTATGAGGCACTTGCTCTCTGTGTGGATGGCGAACAGGGCTGCAGGAAGGATGAGTCAGCTGACCAAGGCACCATGGTTCAGCAGGCCATTCAAGGGGAGGGAGTAAATAGGCAAGTTGTAGTTGTAGGGGATTCTATTATCAGGGGGATAGATAGTATCCTTTGTGAGCAGGATAAAGAGTCCCGCATGGTATGTTGCCTGCCCGGTGCTAGGGTGCGGGACATCTCTGACCGGCTTGAAAGGATACTGGAGAGGGAGGGGGAGGATCCAGTTGTTGTGGTCCATGTCGGTACCAACAACATAGGCAAGTCTAGGAAAGAGGACCTGTTTAGAGATTATAAAGAGCTAGGATTCAAATTAAAAAACAGGTCCTCAAGGGTCATAATCTCCGGATTACTGCCCGAGCCACGTGCAAATTGGCATAGGGAGGCAAGAATAAGGGAAGTTAACACGTGGCTGAAAGAGTGGTGTGGGAAAGAGGGGTTCCTTTTCATGGGACACTGGCATCAGTTTTGGGACAGGGGGGGACCTATACCGTTGGGATGGTCTCCACCTGAACCGAGCTGGGACCAGTGTTCTGGCGAAAAGAATAAATAGGGTGGTCAATAGGCCTTTAAACTAAAGATTGGGGGGGAAGGGAAAGTCAGGGAACCAAGAGGTGAAGTAATCAGTGGGAAGCGTAGCTGCTTAGGAATACAAAAAAGCACGAAAAGACAAAACTCAGGAGAGGTTACGATAGTCCCCATCCCACAAAATATGACACAGTGTATGGAAAGGCTCAGTAAACCAAGGTCCACCACACTAAGAAAACAAAAAGGGACGGTCAATAGAGAATTAAAGGTGCTATATTTAAATGCGCGCAGTGTACGGAACAAGGTAGATGAGCTTGTGGCCCAGATTGTGACTGGCAGGTATGATGTGGTAGGCATCACAGAGACATGGTTGCAGGGGGTTCAGGACTGGCATTTAAACATCCAGGGATTCACAACCTATCGAAAAGACAGGGAGGTGGGCAGAGGGGGCGGGGTTGCCTTGTTAATTAGGAATGAAATTAAATCAATAGCACTAAATGACATAGGGTCAGATGATGTGGAGTCTGTGTGGGTAGAGTTGAGGAACCACAAAGGCAAAAAAACCATAATGGGAGTTATGTACAGGCCTCCTAACAGTGGTCAGGACCGGGGGCACAAAATGCACCACAAAATAGAAAGTGCATGTCAGAAAGGCAAGGTCACAGTGATCATGGGGGACTTCAATATGCAGGTGGACTGGGTAAATAATGCTGCCAGTGGACCCAAGGAAAGGGAATTCATTGAATGTTTACAGGAGGGCTTTTTGGAACAGCTTGTGATGGAGCCCACGAGGGAACAGGCCATTCTGGACTTAGTGTTATGTAATGAGCCAGACTTGATTAAAGATCTTAAAGTAAGGGAGCACTTAGGAGGCAGTGATCATAATATGGTAGAATTCAATCTCCAATTTGAAAGAAAGAAGGTAGAATCAGATGTAAAGGTGTTGCAGTTAAATAAAGGTAACTACAGGGGCATGAGGGAGGAACTGACGAAAATCGACTGGGAGCAGAGCCTAGTGGGAAAGAGAGTAGAACAGCAATGGCAGGAGTTTCTGGGAGTAATTGAGGACACAGTGCAGAGGTTCATCCCAAAGAAAAGAAAGGTTATCAGAGGGGGGATTAGGCAACCATGGCTGGCAAAGGAAGTTAGGGAATGCATCAAAGCAAAAGAGAAAGCCTATAATGTGGCAAAGAGTAGTGGGAAGTCAGAAGATTGGGAAGGCTACAAAAACAAACAGAGGATAACAAAGAGAGAAATAAGGAAAGAGAGGATCAAATATGAAGGTAGGCTAGCCAGTAACATTAGGAATGATAGTAAAAGTTTCTTCAAATACATTAAAAACAAACGGGAGGCAAAAGTTGACATTGGGCCGCTCCAAAATGACGCTGGTAATTTTGTGATGGGCGACAAGGAAATAGCTGAGGAACTAAATAAGTACTTTGCATCAGTCTTCACAGTAGAAGACATGAGTAGTATCCCACCAATTCCGGAGAGTCAGGGGGCAGAGTTGAATATGGTAGCCATCACAAAGGAGAAAGTGCTAGAGAAACAAAGAGGTCTAAAAATTGATAAATCTCCGGGCCCAGGTGGACTACATCCTAAAGTTCTAAAGGAGATAGCTGAAGAAATAGTGGAGGCGTTAGTTATGATCTTTCAAAAGTCACTGGAGTCCGGGAAAGTCCCAGAGGATTGGAAAATCGCTGTTGTAACCCCCCTGTTCAAGAAGGAAACAAGGAAAAAGATGGAAAATTATAGGCCAATTAGCCTAACCTCGGTTGTTGGCAAGATTCTAGAATCCATTGTTAAGGATGAGATTTCTAAATTCTTGGAAGTGCAGGGTCAGATTAGGACAAGTCAGCATGGATTTAGTAAGGGGAGGTCGTGCCTGACAAACCTGTTAGAGTTCTTTGAAGAGATAACAAATAGGTTAGACCAAGGCGAGCCAATGGATGTTATCTATCTTGACTTCCAAAAGGCCTTTGATAAGATGCCTCACGGGAGACTGCTGAGTAAAATAAGGGCCCATGGTATTCGAGGCAAGGTACTAACATGGATTGACGATTGGCTGTCAGGCAGAAGGCAGAGAGTTGGGATAAAAGGTTCTTTTTCGGAATGGCAACCGGTGACGAGTGGTGTCCCGCAGGGTTCAGTGTTGGGGCCACAGCTGTTCTCTTTATATATTAACGATCTAGATGACGGGACTGGGGGCATTCTGGCTAAGTTTGCCGATGATACAAAGATAGGTGGAGGGACAGGTAGTATGGAGTAGGTGGGGAGGCTGCAGAAAGATTTAGACAGTTTAGGAGAGTGGTCCAAGAAATGGCTGATGAAATTCAACGTGGGCAAGTGCGAGGTCTTGCACTTTGGAAAAAAGAATAGAGGCATGGACTATTTTCTAAACGGTGACAAAATTCATAATGCTGAAGTGCAAAGGGACTTGGGAGTCCTAGTCCAGGATTCTCTAAAGGTAAACTTGCAGGTTGAGTCCGTAATTAAGAAAGCAAATGCAATGTTGTCATTCATCTCAAGAGGCTTGGAATATAAAAGCAGGGATGTACTTCTGAAGCTTTATAAAGTTAGGCCCCATTTAGAATACTGTGAGCAATTTTGGGCCCCACACCTCAGGAAGGACATACTGGCACTGGAGCGGGTCCAGCGGAGATTCACACGGATGATCCCAGGAATGGTAGGCCTAACATACGATGAACGTCTGAGGATCCTGGGATTATATTCATTGGAGTTTAGGAGGTTGAGGGGAGACCTAATAGAAACTTACAAGATAATGAATGGCTTAGATAGGGTGGATGTAGGGAAGTTGTTTCCATTAGCAAGGGAGACTAGGACCCGGGGGCACAGCCTTAGAATAAAAGGGAGTCACTTTAGAACAGAGATGAGGAGAAATTTCTTCAGCCAGAGAGTGGTGGGTCTGTGGAATTCATTGCCACAGAGGGCGGTGGAGGCCGGGACGTTGAGTGTCTTTAAGACAGAAGTTGATAAATTCTTGATTTCTCGAGGAATTAAGGGCTATGGAGAGAGAGCGGGTAAATGGAGTTGAAATCAGCCATGATTGAATGGCGGAGTGGACTCGATGGGCCGAATGGCCTTACTTCCGCTCCTATGTCTTATGGTCTTATGGTCTTATTATGCCTTTTTGTTGTAGACTCGTGAGCTCTGCCTTCAGGCGCTCTCTCAGTGGAGCAGGGACACATTGTGGTGTGTGGACCACTGGCTTGGCATCAGGCCGCAGTAGAATCTTGTACTCATAAGGCATCGTGCCCATCCTGCTGAATACATCTGGGTACTGGGTTAGGATGTCGTCGATGAAGGCCTGATGATCCGAATGGGACGGTGTCATGGTGTAGACCCTTTGAATGAGGTTCAGTTGCTTGCAGGCATGCAGGGACGCCCTGTCTGGTTTAACAATCTCAAAGCGTAAGCTTGCTTGTGTGTGTCGGCTGGACACCTGCAGATGGCAGCATCCCAGTGCCTTGATTGCGTTTTCATTGTAGTCCAGGGGTTTGCAGCCAGCTGGAAGGATTGTGGGGGGCTTCTTGATTCTCTTGAAGTCCACCTGCAAAATCAAGTTGGCGCTGGCTCCCGACTGGTGGTGCAGATGTGCACAGGGCTGCAAGTGGTTTGGTTTCCCACAGCTTAAACAGCGTTTGCCTCTTGCAGAGCAGTATTTATTTAAATGGGCGGTGCCGCAGTTCGCACACATCATGACGTTGACATCATGACGCTCAGTTGCGCATGCGCGGTGCGGTTCTCGGACGTCTGCACCTGCGCAGGGCGGTTTTCGGCCGTTTCGTGTTCCCGATCACATTGCGCATGCATCGGGCCCCGGGAAGAGCACGCAAAATGGATGCTTTAGTTAATGTGGAGGCGCTGCATCCGAGAGATGGCCTGAACACTCTCCACCTCGTGGGAGGCTTGTTTTTCACTTTTTGCCCTTTTATACTGTGAATAGCGATTTTCAGTGTGCCCATGCACAGTACGCATTTCAATCGCGACTGGCAGGGTCATGTGCTTGATTTTCAACAATTGCTCTCGCAGAGGATTAGAGTGGATTCCAAAAACAATTTGGTCTCTGATCATGGAGTCAGTGATATCACCGAAGTTGCAGGATTGCGCTAGCAGTCTAAGGTTAGTTAGATAGGAGGTGAAGGATTCGTCTTTACCTTGCATCCTCTGCTTGAAGATGTTAAAGTGCTCGAAGATTTTGTTGGTGTCCACCTCGCAGTGGCTGTCGAATTTGTCCAGGACGGTTTGGTACTTGTTTCATGTTGTGTTATGCTGCTTCGGATAACACAGGCTTCTACTTGATGCAGTCTTAACTAAAGGATGCTCCAGACTCTGAAATGAGTTCAACGTGTTTATTGAACTATTCACACAGTTCTCAAATGAGTTTGACTCTCTGCTGATCTAACTGTAGTAACTCAGTCTAACTGTACCAGCTTGCTCTAAGCCACGTGCTGGGGTGTGATGCTGCTGATGAACCCTGTCTAACTCTCTAGATGTCCGTCTGGAAAGAGGCAGGGTGTGAGTGCCTCATCCCTTTTATAGTGTCATGTCATGCCCCCTTGTGGTGATGCCATCTCTGAGTGTCCTGACTGCCCATTGGTTATGTCCTATTCTGAGTGTTCATTGGTTGCATGTTTGCATATCATGACATGTACCCTAGGAATTTGAAGCTGTTAACCATCTCCACCTCGGCCCCGTTGATGCTGACAGGGGTGTGTACAGGACTTTGCTTCCTGAAGTCAATGACCAGCAAATACCCTCTTAACCTTCTCTGCTCTAAGAAGAACAACCATAGTCATCCACTAATGTCACTCATCCCATTCTCGTAAATCTCTCTTTCCCCATCTCCAACATACAGACAAATGAATTAGGAGCAGGGGTAGTCCACTCACTCTCTCAAGCCTGCTCCGCCATTTAATAAGATCATGACTGACCTGATTTTACCATCATCTCCACATTCCTGCTTACCCCCAACAGTCTTTCACCCCTTGTTTATTACAAATCTATCTATCTCTGCCTTAAAGATATTCAAAGACTCCTCTTCCACAACCATTTGAGGAAGAGATTATACGGCCCCAATTGGGACGATGTGGGATTCGCGAAGAAGGTGTTTGGGGCCATCCCCGACTTGGACACACACAAACTGATAGTGGGGGGGGACTGGAACGTGGTGCAGGAGCCAAGGTTGGACAGGTCACGGCCGTGCGTGCTGGTCCCATCAGGGGGGGCAATGGCGCTGGCTGGGCTAATGGTGGAAATGGGAGGGGTGGACCCTTGGAGGTTCCTGCACCCAAGGGAACGGGAGTACTCGTTTTTCTGAGCAGTCCATAAGGTATACTCGCGGATCGACTTTTTCGTGGTGGGGATGGTTTTGCTGGCTGGGGTTAAGGGGTCAGAATACTCGGCATTTGCAGTGTCAAATCATTCTCCACATTGGGTGGATATGGTACTGGAGAAGGGGGTAGCGCAGAGGCCGGGGTGGAAATTGGATGTGGGACTTTTGGGGGACCAAGTGTTCTGTGACAAAATTGAAAAGGTAATTAAGGAATATGTAGGTTTCAACTGTACGGGTGAGGTATCGAAGGCAGTTGTCTGGGAGACTCTAAAGGCGGTGGTGAGAGGTGAGGTAATTTTTTTTAAAGGCCAGGGTGGACAAAGAGGAGAGGTTGGACCAGCAGAGGGTAATAGATGAGATGTTGGAGGTAGATTGGAGTTATGCAGAAGATGGGGACCCAGCGAAGCTGGAAAAGAGGAAGGAACTATAGGCGAGTTTTGACCGACTATCTACCAGGAAGGCGGTGCGCCAACTGAGACGAGCAAGGGGTGCAGTTTATGAACATGGAGATAAGGCAGGTCCGCTCTGGAGGGAGGCAGCGGTAAGGGAAATTATTCAGGCGAGGAATAGGGCAGGGAAGTTGGTGGTGGCTCCGCAATTGATTAACAAGATTTTTGAGGAATTTTATGAGAGGTTGTACAGGTCAGAGCCACTTGGGGGAGACCGTGAGATGCAGGAATTTCTCGATGGGTTGGAGTACCCGAGGTTAGGGGAGGGGGACAGGGCTACATTAGAAGGAGCGATAGTGGAGCAGGAGATAAAGGACGCGATTGGGAGGATGCAGTCGAGGAAGGTGACAGGGCCGGATGGGTTTCCGGTGGAATATTATAAAAAATTCATGGATAAGCTGGCACCCCTGATGGTGGGGACGTTTGAAGAGGCGATAGGGAAGGGGGTGTCGCCACAAACTTTGTGGCAGGCATCAATTTCCCTGTTGCTAAAAAAAGATAAGGATCCGACGGAGTGTGGGTCGTATAGGCCCATATCACTTCTGAATGTGGACACAAAAGTATTGGTGAAGGTACTGACGGGCTGGCTGGAGGAGAGCCTCCCGAAGGTGATAGGTGAAGATCAGACGGGGTTCGTGAGAGGGAGGCAGCTCTTTTCAAACGTTAGAAGGGTACTGAACGTCGTTATGGCACCGGCAGAGAGGAAGGAAACAGAGGTGGTTGTGGCATTGGACGCTGAGAAGGCGTTCGACCGGGTAGAATGGGGGTACATGATGGCAGTTCTGGAGCGGTTTGGGATTGGACCAAGATTTGTGAACTGGTTAAAGCTACTATATAAGGAGCCGAGGGCGAGTGTCCGCACAAACAACATCAGCTCGAGATACTTTTCTCTCCACCGTGGGACTAGGCAGGGAAGTCCTATGTCCCTCCTGCTGTTTGCACTCACGATTGAGCCGTTGCCCATCGCATTAAGATGTTCGGGGGTATGTAAAGGAATAGTGCGGGGGGGGGGGGGGAATAGAGCATAGGGTGTCCTTATATGCCGATGACTTGCTGTTATACGTGTCAGAACTGAGTGTGTCACGAGGGGGAATATTGGAGCTGCTTCGAGTGTTTGGGTCTTTCTCGGGGTACAAACTAAATCTAGACAAGAGTGAGTATTTTGTGGTGTCTCGGCCGGGGGTGGGGGCAGGGATGGGGGGCTGCCATTCCGTAGGGAAGGGACTCACTTTAGGTACCTGGGGGTGCAGGTTGCCCGGGAGTGGGGGGGGGGGGGGTGATCTGCAGGTACAACATTTCTAGTTTGTTGGGGAGAGTGAAAGCCAATCTGGCAAGGTGGGACGGCCTTCCTCTGTCACTGGCGGGTCGGGTACAGACAGTTAAAATGAACGTGTTGCCGCGATTTCTGTTTATTTTTCAATGCCTGCCGATTTTCCTGCCAAAGGCTTTTTTCAGAGAGATTGAGGGAAGGATTACTTTGTTCATATGGGGAGGGAAGGTGGCCAGAGTGAGAAAGGTGCTGCTACAGAGGGGAAGGCAGGCAGGGGGTTTGGGTCTTCCGAACCTGATGTATTATTACTGGGCGGCGAATGTGGAGAAGGTGCGGAGCTGGGTCAGAGGGGTTGATTCCCAGTGGGTCAGAATGGAGGAGAGCTTGTGCAGGGGG
The DNA here is from genome assembly GCF_047496885.1 of Scyliorhinus torazame. Lineage (NCBI taxonomy): Eukaryota > Metazoa > Chordata > Chondrichthyes > Carcharhiniformes > Scyliorhinidae > Scyliorhinus > Scyliorhinus torazame. Next base: position 257,978,481 of record NC_092713.1, read on the forward strand.
TCAGGACTGAAAGCACTAGCAACAGCGGCACTCCCGAAACCCCCGGGGAAATACTCAGGAAGTCCGGTAATAATAGCTTCATTGAAAATCTGGAGGCAGTTTCGCCAACACTTCGGGTTGGGGGCAGGGTCAAGGAAAATGCCGATTCGGGGGAACCACAGATTTGAGCCAGGGAGGTGGGATGGAAATTTTCAGAAATTGGAGGAGAAGGGGATTAAAACACTAAAGGATTTGTTTCTTTGGGGTCGGTTTGTAGGATTGAAGGAGCTGGAAGCGAAGTATGGGCTGGAGCAGGGAGAAGTATTTAGGTACATGCAGGTTCGAGATTTTGCCAGAAAGGAGATGCAGAGCTTCCCGGTGGAGCCGGCCTCCACATTGCTGGAGCAGGTGTTGACGACAGGGGGACTGGAGAAGGGGGCAGTGTCAGCGGTGTACGGAGCTATTTTGGAAGAGGAGAAGGCACCACTGGAAGGGATCAAAGCAAAGTGGGAGGAAGAGTTGGGAGAGGATATGGAGGAGAGGTTCTGGTGTGAGGTGCTCTGGAGAATGAATGCCTCCACCTCGTGCGCGAGGTTGGGGCTGGTACAGATGAAGGCGGTATACACGTTCATATGTTTTGGTCCTGTCCAAAGCTAGAGTATTACTGGAAGGAGGTTTTTAGGGTAATTTCTAAAATGGCGCACGTGAAACTGGACCTGGGCCCCCGGGAGGCCGTATTCGGGGGGCCGGACCAGACAGGATTGGAAACGGGTGCGGAGGCAGATGTTGTAGCCTTCGCCTCGTTGATCGTCCAAAGGCGGATCCTGATAGGTTGGAGAGCAGCCGCTCCACCCTGTGCCCTGGCGTGGTGGGGGGAGCTGTTGGAATTCTTGACTCTTGAGAAGGTTAAGTTTGAACTGAGGGGAAGGATGGAGGGGTTCTACAATTCATGGGCAATATTCATTATGCATTTTCAAGAACTGGATAACATTGAACCTTAGTTGGGGGGGGTGGGTGGGAGGGTTGTGGGGAGGGGGGGCTGTGTGTGTTCATGGCGACTATGGTTGATCCCTAACTCTTTTTTGTCATTTGTTTGTGTGAACATGCGGGTTAATGTTTGGGGGTTGGTGGGAGGATGGGATCGTTGTCATTGACATGGGGATTGACATATTTGTTCCTGATTATTTTTTATTGTTGGTGGGTGTAAATTTGGGAGAAAATGTGAAAAAGGAGGGGAATAAAAAAATATTTAAAAAAAAAATACTTCATTGTCGCATGCTTCGGGGTGTTCCTGCCGGTCGCGGACCTTTTCCTCAATGTCTGGTAGGGTGAAGCTCAACTGTGTGCTCAGCCGACGACCCATTATCAACTCCGAGGGCGCTGTCTGGTAATGGCGTGTGGAGTGGTTCGGTAATAGAAAAGGAAACAGGCCAGGTGGGTCTCCAGGGAACCGGAAGTCTGTTTTCGCATTCCCAATTTAAAAGTCTGTACCGTCCATTCAGCCAATGGGTGGTAAGGTGCAGTCATGCATGGCAGACTCCGTTTACCTTCAGGAATTCGGTGAATTCTGCACTCGTGTAAGCTGTGCCATTGTCCGACACTAACACCTCGGGAAGCCTGTTTGTCCGTGCTTCTCAGCAGTGGTTGTGACGTCATCGTGGACATGCGGTGGACATCCATCCACTTCAAATGGGCGTCCACGATAAGTAAATACATGGCTCCTTGAAAAGGATCTGAAAAATCCACATGGAGTTGGGACCATGGCCGGCCCTGCCAATCCCATCCTCATTGTCAGTGTAAAGTTCCAGGTGAGCGACCCTGCAGAAGCGATGACTGTTAAAAAAACTCCATGTTTATTTATCTACTAGAATATAACTCATGCTCCCTGAAGGGTCTCCACACTTGGGCTGGGGTATTTATGCTGCCTGGGGCCCTTGGCTTAAGGGCGTAGCTCTGCCTCTTCATCTGGGGAGATCAATTTCAGGTGGGGCCGCAGGAACTCTGATGTTGCAGACCCTGTGGCCTCCGGTTGGGTTATATTATCAAGGATCTTATGTACATCTTTTTAAACAGCCACCTCAACTTATCCTAGAGTGTGTCTTTTAACAGCAGTGCTGGGAGTTGGGTGAGTGAGGGGATCTTAATCTCTTCCTAAAAATCCAATTTTGTTTGCAATTAATATTTAACAGTGACTGAAAGTTACTGTTTAAATTATAAATGTCATCCAGTCCAAAGCAGGGATATGCAAGCTCTTCATTAACTGGATTGTAGTTGAAGTTAGTTAATTAAGGAAACAAGCTTGAACTGTTTATTCTGTACAGGAAGTAGTGGTAGTAAGTGACAATATAGTGAGTGGGGTTGTCACTGCTCTGTGCAAAGAGTGAAGGCTGTGTTGCCGACCCGGTGCAAGGACTCAGGACATCTCTCTGGGCTGAAGAGAAACTTGATGTGAGAGGGAGTGGATCCAGTGGCCATGGCCTATGTAGGTACTAATGACATAGGCAGGATAAGGAAAGAGGTTCTGCATTGTCAGTTTGAGGAGCGTCACCTCAAAGGGAATGATCTCTGGATTAGTACCTGAGCTATGTGCAAATTGACATAGGGTAAATAGGATTAGAGAAATGAATGCGTGGCTCAAAGACTGTTGTGGTAGAATGGGTTCCAGTTTGGGGGGCACTGGCACAGGTACTGGGAAATTGGAGACTGTACCATTGGATTAGTTTACACCTGAATCGAGCTGTGACCAGTGATCTAGCGAGATACATAACTTGGGACATAGAGAGGATGTAAAACTAAATAGAGGATGCAAGGGATCAAATTTGGGAAGGTGCAGTAAATCAAAGAACAGGGACAATGTAAGAGAGAAAGGTATTAATAGGGGAAATAATAAACAGATCAGACAGGAAGGAACAGAGCAAATCAGCAGATAAGACTAGAGGTTACAAAATTAATAAAAGGACAAAACTAAACGCTCTCGATCTGAGGGCATGTAGTACTCAAAACAAAACCAATAAACTGGTAGTTCAAATAGAAATAAATAAGGACGATCTGATAGCCATTGCAGAGACATGGTTGTAGGATAAAATACATTATGAATGAGATCCGAACATTGAACTGTAGATGACATTTAGGAAGGGCGGGAAGCTAGCAAAAGATGGAGGAGCGGCTCTATAAATTAATAATGACATTTTCACATGAGAGAGAGATGATGGCCTTTGGCCCGTTCATGAGATTGCGTGATACGCTGTGCAAAATGATCTGATCAGGGTAGGTATTATCCTGCAGGATGTCTTTAATTGAGTTTGCATGGTGAACAAATAGCTCGGGCCCTACTTACAAGATTTCCAATAAGATCAATCATATAGCATGGGGAACTGTAAGAATCCCAATGCATATGCCGACCAGTAAAGGTATGCTTGTGGTAGACATTGGTGGAGAACCCCGGCAGATTTCTGAACTAATACATCAGGAAAGACAGTTCATTTGACTGCTCTGTTTCAAATGTGAATTTGAGTGCACGATTTAGCTCATTATGACATGCGAGGAAATTATTACATGTAGCTGCGGATTAAAAAATATCAAAGGTCTCATCCACATACCAAAAATATGCAAGGAGTAGGAGGTTGGATGTCATTCCATTGAAGACATGTTTCCCATGGAACCCTACAAAGATGTTTGTGAGAGCGGGGCCTAGAGTGTTCCCATGGCAACACCATCTATTTGGGCATACATGGTGTCATGTTGCTAAGTTCATAAGTTCAATGAATACTGATTCACACATTGGTGAAAGGTCAGGATCGCCATGATATAGTGCTGCAGTGCAAATAGCTATGGATTCCTTAAGGGGAACATTAGTGGATAGGACAGAAATGTAAAATGAGCACATGGACACAGCATTGCTATGCAAGTCCTATATGGTCTTCGCATGTTTGAAGGACCTTTTTCACCATGTATGTGGAAAATGTGCTCAAACCTGGTTGTAACAATTCGCCCAACCATTTGGCCAATTCATGCTGTGTAGAAACGGTTATAGATAAGAAACGGCATAAAGAGACATCACTTTTGCATGTCTTCAACAGCCCATACATACATGGACACAGTTTGCCATGAGGACCAACGCTGTCTTATATATCGCACAGCAGATCATTGCTGTTACATCAGTCCAGTAGATGTATTTTAGGAAGGCTTTCTGGCCATGTTGAGCGGCAGATCCAGTGGATACACATTTTGATCTGTCATTAAGAATGGCGTGCATTTTGTTATTATAGTCACATAGAAACTTAGAAGCTAGGAGCAGGAGGAGGCCATTTGGCTGTTCGAGCCTGCTCTGCTTGTAAAGGGTGACTATTCCCATTCCTTCGTCAGGTTTACTGTTGTGTATGTCTGGAGTGACTTTCACATGCACCGTGAATGCCTTACAGCATTAAGATGCCTTAAGACCAACGTAAGAAGTTGTAATTACAACCAAAATGCATGTAATTTCCATGATAAGTCTGTACCTACATTTATAATGGAACAGTTGATACACGAGTGCAATAAAAACCATACAACAAGAAGTAAGATTTTTAGCTGGAACGTGCATTCAGACATATGACTGGATTCTCCAATTCCCCAGGCACGTGTTTCTCGACTGCACGCCGTTTGCTGGTGGCAGGATTCTGTCTTCCTGCCGCTTGTCAATGGGATGTTCCATTGAAAGCTCCCCACGGCGCCGCGAAACCCATGGGCAGGTGTGCGCTGCAGGCAGGAAAAGTGAATCGCAATGGCTGGAGAATTCCGGCCAGGATTTCTAATACATTACATTTTAATCTTTATTTTTAATCCTGTTATAATCTGCTCGAGCAAGATCATAGGTCTGATTTCATCTAGCAATTCCTAAGTTGGTCTTCTACCATCCTGGTAGTCACATGATATAATAATGGTGTTGTTGTTGATGAATTAGAGGAATCAAACTTTATTAATCAGTCTTCAACAGACCCAGACTTGATGTGATGCAACTCCAGCGGTGAGAACTTTGCTAATCATATGTGCAGAGTCATCTGTTTGTCACAAGCATGCTAGGTTTACCAAATCGTCTCTTAAATTGCTCATGTACTGTATCCTAAAATTGGAATTGGCGGTATTAATAAGAGCAAGGCTTTCAGTGCTGGCTGTTCTCACTGGGTACAACTGACAGAAACTGCTGTAGTCCACACATGCTCAATCAATCTGAGAAATTCTGAAGTTACTGTCAGAGAAAACTGCCTGGGGAGTACGTACAGCTAACCTGAGGGGGATTGATCATTTAAACATCATGAGGCTGTTTGCCTCACACTTCAACTGTCTTCCAGGTTTAACCCTGGCCAAGGCTGGGTTTCCCAGGCCTTTGGAAATGCAACAGTTGAAAAGAAACCAAAACACTGCTGCATTGAAGAGGTAAGTACCTTTCCAGCACTCCATGTGAGCCAGGGTGTGCCTCTCAAATTAACATGTTTCTCTCTCCCCACTCCCCATGATCAGTACCAACCGCCCCCCCCCCCCCCCCCCCCCGCAGGTCATGTAATATTTATTATGGAAATCATGCACAGTTGTGTAGCGCACAATGACTTACGAGAGAGACGAGAAGTGATGAAGTCGATTCAGGCTTTATTAAGCGAGACTTGTCCCCAGCAGTTCAGCAACAGAATGAAGCGGCGGGGAGAAGCTCGGGTTCTTATACTCCGCCTTCAGGGCGGAGCCAGGAGTCAGCAGCCAACCAGGACCCGGGATCTGTCAGCCAATAGCATCACGGCTTCATAGTCCCACATGACCCCTAATACATACCACCACATTCACCCCTTGTTAAAAAGGAACCCGGCGGGGTGGTGGTTCGCATGGTGGTAGGGGTTTACAAGGCTGGCCCTGGAAGGAACATTTCGGACATGTTACTACAGTTTTAGCCGTACACTGGGCTATGTACAAAGTTTGCGAAACTATTTACAATATTAGCAAGAGAAAAAGTTTTTTTTTTTGTTACAATACAACAACATTCTTGGTGTCACGCGGATGCCACGAGTCGAGCGGGCGGTCTGGTCTTCCTCGTCGATCGCCTCAGCCCTGGTGGTGGTGCAGGTGCTTGTTCAGGCGTTGTCGTCACCGGGAGCGTTTCGGTGTTTGTTCCTGACTCCTGGGCGGGCACGGGAGGAGGACCGATCCTCCCGGGAAGGGGGCGGACGCGGGGTGCGCCGGTGGTAGGGAGGGGATGATCGGTGTCGGGGGGGTGTGTGTGTTGCCGGCAGGCGCCAGGTCCCACAGGGAGACCGTGTCCTGGCGGCCGTCGGGGTACGCCACGTAGGCGTACTGCGGGTTCGCGTGGAGAAGGTGAACCCTCTCGACCAACGGGTCCGATTTGTGCACCCGCACATGTTTCCGGAGCAAGATGGGTCCTGGGGCCGCCAGCCAGGTCGGCAGCGACGTTCCGGAGGAGCACTTCCTGGGGAAGACAAGGAGGCGTTCATGAGGTGTTTGGTTAGTGGTGGTACACAGCAGCGACCGGATGGAGTGGAGAGCATCCGGGAGTACCTCGTGCCACCGGGAAACTGGGAGATCCCTGGACCGTAGGGCCAGCAGGACGGTCTTCCAGACCGTGCCGTTCTCCCTCTCTACTTGCCCGTTCCCCCGGGGGTTGTAGCTGCTCGTCCTGCTCGAGGCTATGCCCTTACTGAGCAGGAACTGGCGCAGCTCATCACTCATGAAGGAGGACCCCCTGTCGCTATGGATATACGCGGGGCAACCGAACAGTGTGAATATGGTGCCAAGGGCTTTAATGACTGTGGCCGCTGTCATGTCGGGGCAGGGGATGGCGAAGGGGAAACAAGAGTACTCGTCCACCACGTTCAGGAAGTATGCCTTGCGGTCAGTGGAGGGGAGGGGCCCTTTGAAATCCAAACTGAGGCGTTCAAAGAGGCGGGAAGCCTTGATCAGGTGCGCTCTATCCGGCCTGAAAAAGTGCGGTTTGCACTCTGCGCAGATGCGGCAGTTCCTGGTGACTGTACAGACCTCCTCCACAGAGTAGGGGAGGTTGCGGGACTTTATGAAATGGTAGAATCGAGTGACCCCCGGGTGGCAGAGGTCCTCGTGGAGGGCTTGGAGACGGCCTATTTGTGCGTTGGCACATGTGCCGCGGGATAGTGCATCAGACGGCTCGTTCAGCTTTCCGGGACGGTACAAGATCTCATAGTTGAAGGTGGAGACATCGATCCTCCACCTTAAGATCTTGTCATTTTAAATTTTGCCCTGCTGTGCATTATCGAACATGAAGGCTACCGACCGTTGGTCGGTGAGGAGAGTGAATCTCCTGCCGGCCAGGTAATGCCTCCAATGTCGCACAGCTTCCACTATGGCTTGGGCTTCCTTTTCCACTGAGGAGTGGCGGATTTCTGAGGCGTGGAGGGTCCGGGAGAAAAAGGCCACGGGTCTGCCCGCTTGGTTAAGGGTGGCCGCCAGAGCTACGTCGGATGAGTCGCTCTCGACCTGGAAGGGGAGGGACTCGTCGATGGCGCGCATCGTGGCCTTTGCGATATCCGCTTTGATGCGGCTGAAGGCCTGGCGAGCCTCTGTCGACAGGGGGAAGGTAGTGGTCTGTATTAGCGGGCGGGCCTTGTCTGCATACTGAGGGACCCACTGGGTGTAATATGAAAAGAAACCCAGGCAACGTTTCAGGGCTTTGGAGCAGTGGGGGAGGGGGAATTCCATAAGGGGGCGCATGCATTCGGGGTCGGGGCCTATTATCCCATTGCGCACTACGTATCCCAGGATGGCCAACCGGTTTGTGCTAAAAACGCACTTTTCCTCGTTGTATGTGAGGTTCAGGGCGTTAGCGGTCTGGAGGAATTTTTGGAGGTTGGCGTCGTGGTCCTGCTGATTGTGGCCGCAGATGGTTACGTTGTCGAGATACGGGAACGTGGCCTGCAATCCGTGCTGGTCAACCATTCGGTCCATCTCCCGTTGGAAGACCGAGACCCCGTTCGTGACACCAAATGGGACCCTTAGGAAGTGGTATAGACGCCCGTCTGCCTCGAAGGCTGTGTACATGCGGTCACCTGGGCGGATGGGGAGCTGGTGGTAGGCGGACTTGAGGTCCACGGTGGAGAAAACCTTATACTGGGCAATCCGATTTACCATGTCGGATATGCGGGGGAGAGGGTACGCATCTAGCTGTATGTACCTGTTGATGGTCTGGCTATAGTCTATGACCATCCTTTGCTTCTCCCCGGTCTTTACTACTACCACCTGGGCTCTCCAGGGACTATTGCTGGCCTGGATTATGCCTTCCTTCAGCAACCGCTGGACTTCAGACCGAATAAATATCCGGTCCTGGGCGCTGTACCGTCTGCTCCTAGTGGCGACGGGTTTGCAATCCGGGGTGAGGTTTGCAAACAAGGACGGCGGTTCAACCTTGAGAGTTGCGAGGCCGCAGATAGTGAGTGGGGGTATTGGGCCGCTGAATTGAAATGTTAGGCTCTGCAGGTTACACTGGAAATCTAATCCCAGTAATGTGGGCGCAGGACGTAGAGCCTGTAGTTCTTAAACTCCCTCCCTTGCACCGTTAGGTTCGCGATGCAGAACCCTTTGATCTCCACTGAGTGGGATCCTGCAGCTAGGGAAATCTTTTGCGTACTTGGATGGATGGTCAGAAAACAGCGTCTTACCGTGTCTGGGTGAATAAAACTTTCAGTGCTCCCGGAGTCGATTAAGCATGATGTCTCGTGTCCGTTGATCAGCACCGTTGTTGTCGTCGTCTGGAGCGTCCGGGGCCGTGATTGATCCAGAGTCACCGAAGCCAGTCGTGGTAGTAGTGTCGCGGCGTCTTCTTCGGACGCCGTGGAGCCGTCGATGCTGGGGTCCTTTGTTGTCAACCAAGATGGTGGCGTCCATGAATCGCACGCGGCCGGGGGTGGACAAAATGGCCACCCCCATGGATCGCACGTGGTCGGGGGTGGACAAAATGGCCGCCCCCATGAATCGCACGTGGCTGGGGGGTCACAAGATGGCGGCGCCCATCCTCCCCTCGTGGTGCCCGGGACCCATAATGGTGGCACCCGTGGATCGCACATGGGGCGCTGGGGGGATTGGGGAGCGTTTGGGCTATGCTGGGCTCATTCTTCTCCGGGGATTGCGGCGACCCCCCGGGACCGGCACACTGTCGCGTAATGGCCCTTCTTGCCGCAGCTTTTACAAATAGCTGCGCGGGCCGGGCAGCGCTGCCAGGGGTGTTTCGCTTGCCCGCAGAAATAGCAGCGGGCCCCCCCGGGATGGTCTGGTGCTTTAACCGCGCAAGTCTGCGAAGGGGGAGTTTGTCGTGACGGGGGTCCATGGAGCCCAAGGGGCTGCTGCCCGGTCGGGGCCGTAGGCGCGGGCGTTTTGCGAGGCCACATCTAGGGAAGCTGCAAGGGCCCGTGCCTCTGAGAGTCCTAGCGACTCTCTTTCTAAAAGTCTTTGGCGGATTTGGGGAGAGTTCATACCTGCCACAAAAGCATCGCGAATTAGTATGTCCGTGTGTTCCATCGCGTTCACCGGCGGGCAGCTGCAGCCCCGTCCCAAAATTAGCAGCGTGGCGTAGAACCCTTCTAGCGATTCTCTGGGACTTTGCCGTCTCGTTGCGGGGTGGTGGCGCGCGTAGACCTGGTTCACGGGCCGAACGTAGATGTCCTTCAGTAATGCGAGCGCCGTCGGGAAATCCTCTGCGTCTTCTATTAGAGGGTAAATTTCCGGGCTTACCCTCGAATGCAGAACCTGCATTTTCTGGTCTTCTGTGATCCGGCCGGGGGCCGTTTGGAGGTAGCCTTCAAAACAGTGTTTAAATACTGCTGCCTAGTTTGCTGCATGGGGGCTGATCCGCAGGCATTCCGGGGCGATCCGGAGCTCCATAGTCTTTTAAGCTCGCTTAATAAATTGTAGCGCACAATGACTTACGAGAGAGACGAGAAGTGATGAAGTCGATTCGGGCTTTATTAAGCGAGACTTGTCCCCAGCAGTTCAGCAACAGAATGAAGCGGCGGGGAGAAGCTCGGGTTCTTATACTCCGCCTTCAGGGCGGAGCCAGGAGTCAGCAGCCAACCAGGACCCGGGATCTGTCAGCCAATAGCATCACGGCTTCACAGTCCCACATGACCCCTAATACATACCACCACAGCTTGTAATGGCACATTCTTAAATTGGTCTTAATGTAGCCAATGCTGAGACGTTCACGTTGTACGTGAAAGTCAACACAGACAGGAGATGAGACAATAGGACGGGAATAGTCATCCTCAACAAGTGTGACTATATCAACAAAACGCAAGGCCATCTTAACGACAAGTCCAAATCTGTAACAATAGGATCTGCCACTCAACATGACCAGGCAGCCTTGCTCGAAAGTAAGCTGGAAAGAAATGTTTGCTGGAGACACCATCTGAAGGGAGCCTGCTAGATAAAACAGGCATTCTGAATGAGTGAAAACTCTGCAGCAACACACTTCATCTCCACTCAGAAAACAAACATCTGTCAAAATTTCCACAAATTCCACAATGCTGTGTTTCCTACATTACCACACTGACAACACTATTAATTAGCTACAAAGACATTCTGAGGTCATGAAAGGCACAATATAAATACAAATCTTTATTTCTTCACGTTAGCGTTGAATTTAACCCCTTCAAGTGCAGGCTGTTGACCCGGTTCTACTGTTCTTGACAAGGTGAAATAAATTACGATCCCAGACCAGATCCCAACAGTGGCTAGGATACTGGACCAAAACCCCAATATGTATGTTAATTTTGTAAGACTGGGAGAAAAGGATACTTTGTTCCAGGAGTGATTGAACAAAGAAACAGAGATATGGGGCAAAATTCTCCCCCAACGGCGGGATGCCCGCCGACTGGCGCCAAAGCCGGCGCCAATCAGACGGGCATCGCGCCGGCCCAAAGGTGCAGAAGTCTCCGCATCTTTGGCGGCCTAGCCCCAACATTGAGGGGCTAGGCCGACGCCGGAGGGATTTCCGCCCCGCCAGCTGGCGGAAATGGCGTTTGTTGCCCCGCCAGCTGGCGCGGAAATGCGGCGCATGCGCGGGAGCGTCAGTGGCCGCTGTCAGTTTCCCAGCGCATGCGCGGGAGCGTCAGCGGCCGCTGTCAGTTTCCCGCGCATGCGCAGTGGGGAGAGTCTCTTCCGCCTCCGCCATGGTGGAGGCCGTAGCGGAGGCGGAAGGGAAAGAGTGCCCCCTAATGTGGCTGTAGTCTGGTAGATGCCCACCGTGGGGGCACCCCCCGGGGTCAGATCGCCCCGCGCCCCCCCCCCCCAGGACTCCGGAGCCCGCCCACGCCGCCTGGTCCCGCCGGTAAATACCAGGTTTGATTTACGTCGGCGGGACAGGCAATTCCTGGGCGGGACTTCGGCCCATGCGGGCCGGAGAATCCAGCGGGGGGTCCCGCCAACCGGCGCGGCCGGATTCCCGCCCCCGCCCAATCTCCGGGAGCGGAGACTTCGGCGGGGGCGGGGGCGGGATTCACGGCGGCCAACGGCCATTCTCCGACCCGGCGGGGGGTCGGAGAATGACGCCCATGGTATTTTAAAACTAAACTTTATCCCCAACACAGTATTAAAATCTTTAACCTCACACTCGAAAATAGCTTACAATTACTCCGTAAACAAAACTGTTCAACACAGTGAATACAATAACCTTATTTGTTATCTTTATTCCCACTTAAACAACAAGAAAATAGACCATTTCAGCTCTCAATCCACCCTAAAAACCAATAGCACAGAAGAATAGTTGCTTTACAGTTATTCTTTGAGAAATAAATCTCTTGACACTGCTTTACAGAACAGATCTGACCCACGTCTGAACCCCTGCGGAAACTCTGCTGAATGTCTTAAAAAACTGTTTCAACTGGCTTGTTTCAGCTCCCCCTTGTCCTTAGACAAGTCTGCACTTCCTTAAATACAGTTAATCTCTTTGAACAACTTGCAGTGAGGGCATAAGTGTTTCCCTGTGCACACCTTCAGCCAGACCAGATCTCAACTGACAAATGCGTTCTCAAAATGCCTGATGCCTTAGTTCGACCCAGCAATGGCATCATCTCACTGAGCCGAAAATGAATTAACTCCTCAGTTAATCCCCTTAATCAAAACAAAATTGCATTAGCCCAAACTTTTACAATGGTTCACTTCAGGCTCCTAAAAGCTTTGTTGTCTTTCGAACCAAGATTTTAAAAACATGACTGCAGCAGTCAAACACATTCTAACCCAGGATTTTAACCCCTACTTCACCAAATACCTATAATCCAATATATCTAAAATCCTACATTCATTACACTTGTCATGGTTTACATTATCAAGTATCGTTTGAAATCTTAAAACTGGTAATTCTATTACACTTCAACCTTCTCTTTTATCAGTGAAAACATGTCTAATTTACATAATTCCTCCTCATAGTTCAATCCATCAATCATCTCAAACATTCTGTGTGCGGTCTTCTCCATTCTTTAATATCTGCAACATTGTATGGTACTGTGGCAGTCAGAACTGTACGCACACATTCTAAGTGCAATCACGCTAATAATTTATAAACTGACAGGAGTACCTCACTTCTTTGGCTCAATGCATGTCAATATCTGGTGTATTCTATTGCGCTTACTTCAATTGTTGCTTCGGTTATTCTTGTACCTGTTAAGAGCATTTGTGATTTTATTATTGCAGAGTTAGAAATGTGAATGGTCAATTTCAAAAAAGGCTCTCTAATTACTGTAAACATATTGATTGACAAATAGTATGAAGCAACACTTTGATGATACTGCCATCTGGTGTAGCTTTGTTAGAACTGTCTTTTTCAAATAGATCATCTACAACTCTAACGCCTGTTTGCAAATTTTTGTGTTGTCTCAAACATACTTTGAAAAAATAAAACAGTTTGCTGCAGTATGCCTGTTACAGCTACATTTAGATCCTAATAAACAAAAAGTAAACAAAGCAAAAAGAGGCCACTCAGCTATTAAACCTACTTTTTACTGCTCAAGCCACATCTTTGCAATAGTTCGTCACGATAAAGATTACAATCTCCAACACAAATGTTTTGCATAGATACTTTTGAGTATGCTGTTAATATGTGTTTTAGATTGTTTTGGTGTATGAGCTACGGCTGATGAACACCGTTAATGAAAATGCTTATGACATTTTGAACTAATGTCCTCCAGACTCCAGCACAACCTCCAGACTCCCAGTACAACCTGCAACCTCATCCTCCAAACCTCCACCCTCATCTACCAGACTACAGCCACATTAGTATTTGTTGAGATCTGTCAACAGTGCAGAGCAGAGGCCTGCAAACAGGGAAATGGCTCTGAGCAGAGAAAGGGTGGCACCACAGTTCAGTGATGCTCCCCTGCAGGTGACCCAGGAACAACAGGAGGTGTTTTCCTTACAAATGACATCAGGAGACCTCCCGCCCGGCCAAAGATTGTGGTAAAGGTTGGTACAGACTTAACTTCCGGGAGCTGAGACAGCCCGGCCTGCGAGGGGCAACCTGTACTGTAGCAGCAGGCTGAGTTTGAAAAAGAAATCCAGGAGAGACGTCGCAGGAAAAGGGTTATTTCATTGGCTGGTGAGAGGTCCTGTACGGGATTGTGTTAAGTAGGTTTATGTTGGAAAAAATGTATGAAGTATATAATGAAGTAGCTCCTTGAACTCCAGTGAGGAATACAAACAGTAGGGAAATAAAGTTGAATCAAGTTAAGGTGAAATAAGGCAATGAACTAAACAAAAATGTTAAAGTTAAAGAGTGGAGCCGGGAGGCTAAAGGAGCGACATAAAGAGTGAGACTAAGAGCAGGTCCGGGAGGGTAAAGGAGCAAAAGAAAGAGCGAAACTGAGATCAGAGAGGGGAGGATAAAGGTGCAATGAAAGAACAAAACTGGGAGTGGAGCCGGAGGATAAAGGAGCGACAGAAAGAGGGAGACTGAGAGTGGAGGCGGTAGGATAAAGGAGTGACAGAAAGAGTAAAACTGAGAACAGAGCTGGGAGGATAAAGGAGCAACAGAACGAGGGAGACTGAGAGTAGAGTCGAGAGGATAAAGGAGTGAAAAAAGGAGCCAAACTGAGAGCGGATTCCTAGGTTGGATCTCCTGAAGCGAAGTCAGAATTCAAAAGTGACGCAGAGCAAGTAGGAGCAGCTGATTGGGTGAGTATGGTCCATTAACTATTTTCTACTTTTATCGTTTATATTTGTGATGTCTTATTTGTGGTTCATAGTTTGTAAGGACTATATTTTGTAATAACGAGGAGCAGGGAAGAAGGGCCCTAGAGTAATTGATATCATTTGATATTAAGTATCTTACAAAAGGTTTAATTTCATTTAAATGGGGAAGTCATGGCAGGAGAGCTCAAAACATGGTGTGCTCTTCCTGTTTTTTGTGGGAAGCTGCGAACATTTCCAGTGTCCGGGGCTAACATGTGTACAGGAATTATCTCCAGCTGCAGTTCCTGGAAGCCTGGATTTCAGAGCTGGAAATGTGGCTGGGGCACTGTGGAGCATCCGCGAGGTGGTGAATATCTTGGATAGCACTACAGAAAGGTGGTCACACAGCAAGCCAAGACTCCACAGGCAGGAAGAGAATTGGTGACCACCAGGCAGGGCAAGAGATCTTAGAGGCAGTGCAGGAATCTCCAGTGGCTATTTACCTGCAAAGAAGATATATCAATTTGGAAACTATTGAGGGAAATGGCCTCTCAGGGGAAAGCAGCAACAGGCAAATTAACTGCATCAAGATTTGCTCTTCTGCACAGGGAAGGAGTAAAAAGTGTAGGAATGCAACAGTTATAGGGGGTTCAGTTGTCAGAGGAATCGATTGGCGTTCCTGTGACTGCACATGAGACTCCATGATGGTATGTTGCTTCCTGGTGCTAGGGTCAAGGATGTATCAGAACGGCTACAGAACATTCTGAACAAGTGAACAGCCAGTAATCTTGGTGTACATTGGTGCGAACGACATACGTAAAAACAGAATGAGGTCCTAAAAGCAGAATATAGGGAGTTAGGAAGTAAGTTGGAAAGTACGACCTTAAATGTAGCGATCTCAAGAATACTACCAGTTCCATGTGCTAATCAGAGTATAAATATATATATATATATTGGAAGTTTGCTGGGACATTTGGACCAGTGCAAACTGGACAGGACACCTGGGCAGGACCGGGAATGTCCTAGGGGAAGTATTTGCTAGAGTGGTCGGAGAGGGTGTAATCTCAAATGGCAGGGGAATGAGAACCTATGCAAGGAGTCAGAGGAGGGGGGACACAAGAACAAGAACAAAAGTTAGTAAGGGGAATAAGAAACGAGATGGGAAGAGAAATCAAGGTCAAGTTTCAAACAGGGCCTCAGTGAAAAATAGTGAGAATGGGACAAAGGCTTTGTGCCTCAACAATAATATTGGGTGTTCGCAATAAAATGGATGAATTAATCGCACAAATAGATGTAAACTAGTATGATATAGTCAGGATTATAGAGACATGACTGCAGGGTGACCAAGGTTGGCAACTGAACATGGAAGATCATTCAGTATTTAGGAAGGACAGACAAAAAGGAAAAGGAGTTGCATTGCTGGTTAAAGAGGAAATTAACACAATAGTGAGGAAAAATATCAGCTCCAATAATATGGAATCTGTACTGGTAGAGATGAGCAACATCACAGGGCAAAAAACTGTTCATGGGTGTTGTATACAGACCCCCAAACTATAGTGGGGATGATGAGAATAGTATTAATCAGGAAATTAAAGGCTCATGCAATAAAGGAAAATTTGTAATTATGGGTGACTTTAACCTGCATATGGATTGGGCAAGTCATTAATAACACTGTAGGGGAGGAATTCCTGGAGTGTATACGGGATTGTTTTCTGGACAATACGTTGAAGAACCAACTAGTGTACAGGCCATCCCAGACTGGGTATTGCACAATGAGAAAGGAAAAATTGGCAATCTAGTTGTGCAAGGCCCCATGGGGATGATTGACCATAGTATTATAGAATTCTAATTCTTCATCAAGATGGAGAATGATGTAGTTGACTCTAAGACTAGGGAACTGAATCTTGATAAAGGAAACTATGATGGTATGAGGCACAATTTGGCTTTGATAGATTGGAAAACACTACTTAAAGGGATGACAGAGGGTAGACAATGGCATGTTCCCAATAGTGGGGGAGTCCAGAACCAGGGGTCACAGTCTGAGAGTATTGGGTGGACCATTTAGGACTGAGATGAGGAGAAATTTCTGCACACAGAGAGTGGAAATCGTTACCACAGAAAGTAGTTGAGGCCAAAATATTATATGTTTTCAAGAAAGAGTTAGGTATAGCTCGTGGGGCGAAAGGGATCAAAAGATATAGGGGGGAGGGGGGGATGCGGGAACATTGGCTCCTAGATCTATATTCTCCCACAAGAGGAAACCACCTCTCTGCATCCATCCTATCAAAACCCCTCAGGATCTTATATGTTTCAATCAAGTCACCTCTTACTCTTCTAAACTCCAGCGGATACAAGCCTAGCCTTACTAACCTTTCCATTACAAGGCAACCTGCCCAATCCAGATTTTAGTTTAATAAGCCTGCTTGAGCTGCTTCCAAAGCATTTACGTCTTTCCTTAAATAAGGAGACCAATAATGTATACAGTACTTCACAAGTGGTCTCACCAATGCCCTGTATAACTGTAGCATAACCTTCCTCCTTTTGCATTCAATTCCTCTTGCAATAAACAACAACACATACTCTTAACTTTCCTAATTACTTACTGTACCTTCATATAAGGCTTTTGTGAATTGTACACTAAGAGTCCCAGACCCTTCTGCGTTTCAGAACTCTGCAATCTCTCATCATTTAGATAATGTGCTTATTTTTTATTTTCCTTGCCAAAGTGGACAAGTTCACACTTTCCCCCATTACACCCCATTTGCCAAGTCTTTGCCCACTGACCTAACCTATCTATATCCTTTTGCCTCCTTGTGTCCTCTTCACATCTTACTATCCTACTTATCTTTCTGGCATCAGCAAATTTAGCAACCATACTTTTGGTCCCTTCATCCAAATCATTTATATAAATTGTAAAAAGATGAGGCCCCAGCATTGATCCCCATGGCACACCACATATTACATCTTGTCAACCAGAAAATGACCCATTATACCTCCTCACTGTTTCTTGTTAGCTAGCCAATCTTCTATCCCTGTCAATATATTACCCCCTACACCATTAGCTTTTATTTTCTGCAATAACCTTTGATGTGGCAACCTATCAAATGTCTTTGAAATCTAAATACAGTACACCCACCAGTTTCCCATTATCCTTTAGAACTCCAATAAATTGGCTAAACATGATTTCCCTTTCACAAAACCGTGTTAAATGTGCATGATTACCCTGCTATATGTACTTTAATTCTAAAGTCTAACATTTCCTTATGGCAGATGTTAAGCCAACTAGCCAATAGTTTCCTGCTTTCTTTCTCCCTCGCTTTTTGAACAAAAGATTTACATTTCCCAATCTAATGGAACCTTCCCAGAATCTTGGGAATTTTGGAAACGTAAAACAAATGCACTGACTGTCTCACGAGCTACTTCTTTTAAGACCTTAGGATGAAGTCCATCAGGACCCGGGGACTTGTCAGCCCGCAGCTCCCCTTTCCTCAGAATCACTCCACCAATGACTGTAATTTTCCTGAGTTTCTCCCTTCCTTCCATTTCCTCATTTACGCTATTCCTGGGAAGTTTCTTGTGTCCTCTATAGTGAGGCCAATGTAAAATGATGTTCTGTCTCCCTGCAGTCATATGTAATGCACTTATTTAATTATTTTGTACTCTCAGTTCAATATTTGTTTTGTTATGAATGCTCTGTGCATTCAGATACAGAGGACGCGATCTAATGAAAAAACAACTGAGTCCCGTTCTGGGCGGGATTAGCGGGGTCGTTCTCGATAGTTGTAATGCCGGGAATGACCCCGCTATTTAACAACACTCTGTTTTTTTCAGGGCCTCATCAGGGAACACCTCACCGAGGTTGCACTCAGTCGCATTTCCTGCATTGAGGAGCTCCGCTTGTCAGTGATCTCTCGATCCCCAGGTGCAACCTTCAGACTCCTCCAATACCCCAACTCACCTGTTGGGGGGGGGGGTCCATGAGCCCCCCCACACCCCACCTCATACGGACAGAGCAATCCCAGGCCCCAGCCCCAGCATGGTCAGAATGGTTAGAGTGACATGACATTAGGAATAGAGATGGGCCGAAGGGAGTCATTGGGGCAGTGATCCTTCATTAAAATTGTGGTTGGAAAGGTCAGAGCTAATTAAAATAGTCAACAAAAAGCAAACGAAGATGATAAAAATAAACCAAAATAGGTGAATCTTGTTGTTACACATGGACAGATCTGTAGCTGATCCTTACCGCAGGTTGTTTGGATAAGCTCCTTTGTTTGGTGGTGGCATCAAAGTGATAACCTCATTCTATATTCAAGCACAGAGTCTCTTCCCTTCCCTTTATTCCTTAGTAGTTGATGTGGTGATATGTCTGTAGATAATATTACATGTATTCAGCAGTGTGATCTCCAACCAGCAGGTGGAAGTACAGATCTACCATGCGGCCTTGAGACATTGGTCATGTGACATCGGACTCTCATCAGATGTTTGGAAGGTGTACACGAGGACAGTCGCACATAAGGGTAGTTCCAGGAGAGTCTAAAGTAACTCTGGAATAACTTGGCCTGTATATATTTCTGATCATTACCTTACCACGTGTACATTAATAAATCATTGTTCTGGCAAAGTCACCAGCAGTTCTGTAGAATCATTGCAAGACAAGATCACAGAACATAACAGTTGATGCTCAACTAAACTAGCTTACTTCCTGGAGGGGTCACTGATTGTGGCTCTTGTATTCTCTCTGGTGGAGGAGTTTCTTATTTTTGTCCTATAATTTCCCCATGTTATTAGGCCAAGCTGGTATTCACAAATATTCTCAGATTGTTCGGATTTGCATTTCCAATTCCATGTTCATCTGATGTAATCAGTGGGATCTCAGGTCCTCATTGTCACACCCGTAATTTGGTGACCTGAAGATAAACCATGACATATCAAATTGTTGTGATCTGGAATGCATGGTGGAAATAGAGTGAACAGTAACTTTTAAAGGAGAATTGGAAGGGGAAAATATTACTAGAGTATTGGAGAAAGAGCAGTGGGGAGGGTGCGGGGTCGGCTGGGACGGGGAGGGATGTTGGGACGAAATGGATAGCTCTACAAAGGGACTGCACAGGGATAATGGGTTGAATGGTCGGTGCTATATCTTTTATTAATTCCAGAAATTGAGGTTATTAATTAATTAATAATCACTTATTGTCACAAGTAGGCTTCAATGAAGTTACTGTGAAAAGCTCCTAGTCGCCACATTCCGGCATCTGTTCGGGGAGGCCGGTATGGGAATTGAACCCGCGCTGCTGCCTTGTTCTGCATTACAAGCCAGCTGATTAGCCCACTGTGCTAAAGGTATCATGACTCCTGTAGTTAAGGCTGCTTTGGTGTGGCAAATAGATCCCCTGTCTCAGTCCATTTATGATTTGCCGGCTATTGTTTACAATTCTCGGTTACACTGGGTACTGTTAACTCTGCTACCCTTCACAACTGTAATCATGTCCTTCCTCTGATGTGATGCTATATCCCAGCAGGTACTTTTATCTCTATCTATACATCTTTTGGGGATTCAGATATTACTAAATTGTTCAAGTTTCCGTTGCATTTTTTCAGACATTGTATTGGGCCTTTCGTTGCGTGACAGACTCACAGTTAGCTGTGATTCTTCAGATCAAGCTGCAGATGGCACCAACTCACAATAATGTTCCTATCTTCTCATTTCCTTTACTGGAAAAGAACAGTTAACCTGGTCTCAGATCCTTTTTTAATATAAATTTAGAGTACCCAATTATTTTTTGCCCCAAATAAGGCTGATCAGTTTTTTTCTTATCTGTTTTGCAAAGGACTACTCACCAACAGAAGTATGTTAATGCTGAAATTGTTTGGATATTTTCCATAATCAGGAAAGAAAAAAAAAAATCTGTCAACTGTATTCAAAATATTTAATTTCCTTGCACCTTCATTTGAGTGGCCAATCAGGCAGTAAACAAAACTGGTCAAAGTTGTTGCTGCTATTTTCTTTCTTCTGTCAAATCTTTTTTTTTTCTTATGAAATGCTAGAATTCCTGCAGATGTGGGAATCTGAGCTCATATTCGACAAACAAAGTAACAATTAACTGAAATGCAAGTCAAGCATAACTGTTGATATTTCATGACGTTTTGTTCCATTTTATGATTCAGACTGGAAAGTACTGCTGGTGTTCACACATGCTTTGGCCAAGTAGTGTTTAACTGCAAAACCAGTGTTCAAGGATCAACAAATTGATATAATGCTTGGAATTTCCCCCCCAAAATGACAAAATGTCATTTTCGGTGGGCAGATCGGCACAAATCCCCCGGAGTCAAATATTTGTTCAATTTCAGGTTTTCCTTCCCAATCCAGCATCTCCCCAGCACCTCCCCCACAGCCTGTATATTGAGGCTGGATGGGATAAAGCTGTTTAGTGGCTATTAATTGGCCGTTTAAGGGTATTAACTGGGGCAAGGGTGGGCTCCCCATCTGAGACCCTGCCTGCTGCAGTGTAAAATCGTGACCAGGTCAGGACAGGCGGGCCCATGCATGTGATATTATGTCCCGCCACCCCCCCCACCTGAGAACCTGCCAAGAGGTCCATGAAGTTCTAGCCATGGAGTCCTGCAGCAGCATTGCAGGGAATGAAACCTAATCCCCATTTCACAGCACTAGTTACCATAAACTGGATAGGTTTAAATGTCCTAGCCATTTTGATATGTGTAAGTTAAATGGGTAGGATGGATCCGGGTGGGGGTATGGGGAGGGAGCCTGGGGGATTGGCCAGGGCGCTAGTCAGGGGTCAGAAGGGTAGTCGAGGGGGTAGATATGGAAGGTGGGGGGTGGAATGGTCGGGAGGTTGGGTGTAGTTGGGGCAGGAGGGGGTGGAAGGAGGTACTGAGGATGTCGGGAGAATAGTCGGGGGTGGGGTGTTGAATGGGGGGGGGGGGGTTCAGTAGCACAGTTAACCAGAAGTTAGAACTGGTCTTAATCCATCTATCCATCTAACATTTCCTGTGTAACTATTTTACTGAGGCCTGAAGTCTCCAATTTAATAATGAGTCTTAGAGGGGGTACAGGCGAAGGGATTTGCCCATCGGAAGTCTATTCTTACTGGCCAATTCCATGCAGTCCTTGCGTGGGGACGTCCATGGGGTCCTCCAGTGAACAAGACCCCAGGGAACAGAAGATCTGAGCCAATGTCTCATCTTAGATTCAGAATATCAATGTAGAATGTGTGAAGTAAAAGCAATAAGAAATCAGAACTAAAAAGTAAAATATTGCAGTTTCTGGAAATCTAAAATAAAACAGAAGTGCTGGAGGTACTTGGCTGATTATCCAGGCAGCATTTACTTCGAGAAATAGAGTTAACATTTTAGGTTGATCCTCTTTCACCAGAAATCATACAATTTTATCTTGTAGCAATTTGATAAGATTCAGAAAATTGTTTGACTTAGCTATTGAAACTCGAGAGGAAAATTAACCCATGTCAAACATTGGTCATTGGACACTAAATTAACAAAACCTGCATTTTACAGACTAAAATAAAAGCAAAATGTTGTGGATGCTGCAAATCTGAAATAAAAACAAAATGCAGCTCTCCAGAAGAATCATCCGGACTCAAAACATTAACTCTGGGCGTGATCTGCCAGCCGCATCACGCCCGACCAGGTGATCCTCGACCTGCTTAGCCTTCCGTACTCTACCACTACGTCTAGGTGTGTTCCCAGGATGCACATCAGAGTTGGAGGCAGTCTGCTGCCTATTATGCCCCAGGGCCTTCAATGGTCCTGGCGGGTATCCTCTGGGGGCTCTGGGGCTGGAGGGCCTCGGAGCACGTGCCACCTTGTTCTGGGTGCTGACTCCGAGACGTGGCGTTTTCAGTGGGGTGGGTCTTGGGGGAGCAGATGGCCACTGTGGCCACTCAGTAAAGTGGCTCTATATTGGCACCGAGCACCCCCTCCTCCCAGTCAGTGCCCATAGGGCTCTGGGGCTCACATTGGGATGGAGGGACAGCTGGATTGAGTGCCAGCTTCCAGCCCTGGCAGCCCTCCACTGCGTGCAGCATGGTGCTGACGCTCTTGGCGATGCTCCTCAAGTGACTGGGACATGCTCTGGAGCGCCCCAGCAATGCCCACCTACAACAGGGACATGTTCCCCAAAGACGAGGACATGCCCTGAAGCACCTTGGAAATGCCCATCTGAGACTGGGATATGCTCTGCAGTGCCTCATCAAGGTCCACCTGGTACTGGGTCATAACCCCCAGTGACTGGGACACACTGTTGAGGCGCGCAGCCATGGTGCCTCCATTCATGCTGTTAACGTTGTGCACCAGTCTCTCCACTGCGGTCGCCATCCTAGCAGTGTTGGCCTTGGTGCTATGCACTGCCAGTGACATCTTCTGTGTCCTTAGCCTCTGGTGTGAGGAGGAAAATGAACCAATGTCAAATCAGCTATGGACCCCCTGAAGCGTCCCTGCCATCCCCCTCTGAATGTCATGGCTGCACCCTAGCTTCTGCATCAGCTCCAGGTAAACTTGGTCCAGAGACTCAGCATCTGACTGGGACCCAGCTGGGTCCTGGGGTGCAGCAGATCTCCGATCGTTGTCTCGCTAGGGCATTCCTGCCTCCACCCAACGAGAACCACCCCGGATGGGCAGGCATCGTCGGTAATGGACATGTGGTCAGTGGGATGGATGGGTCATACTGTATGGCATTAACATCTCACATGTGGCAGATCATCTGTGTGGAGGCCAGCGAACCTCACCTCTGCGTCATATGCCAACCTCTATGTTGGTGACAGATGTGTCCTCTGCCACCCCTGCGACCTCCATGGCCCGTTACTCATAAGGGTTGAGTACTCAGATGTCTGGCACCCCGCCGCCCATCTGGGCTCTCTGCCGTCTGTTATGGACCAACTTCCCCTGTGGGGCTCAGAAGGGTCTTCGTTAGCTGCATTTGTCATTGACCCCCGGGGGCTTGGTGGGTGGTGAGGGGAGAGTGGGCCTGGAGGGGGGGGGGGGTGCGGTTGGGGAGACCGGTGTATTTGGGGGGTTGATGAGGATTATGGGGGGAAATGGGGAGTATGGCGGGAGAATGAGGATTATGGAGAGTGGGGGGGGAGGGGTTATGGAGAGGGTGTGCGCTGCACTGCTGGGCATGGGTAGGCCGGGGTACGGAACAGTGCTGGCGGAGATGGCACCAGGCTCATTCTCATGGGGATGGGTTTGGAGGTCCAGTGCCAACCCACCTGTGTGGCACGGTGGAGGCCATTGATCTTCTCATGGCACTGGGTGCCGGTCTTCCTGGTGATGCTCCCTGAGCTGATGGCCGCTGCCACTTCCTCCCAGACGGCACTGGTTGCCTTGTGGCTGACCTTCCGAGACCCTCGGGGAAACAGGGCATTCGTCTGGCCTTGACCACTTCGAGTAGTCTGCTGAGGTCGGTGTCCCTGAATCGTGGGGCTGGTCTTCTCGGAGGCATGGCTGCGAGCTGAGTGAGCGTGGCTGGGCAGAACGGTTTATTTGCTGCTCTCCCTTGTTAGGGGAGTGCTGGCGATCACAGTCCCAGCGAATCATTTGCAGCGAGAAGCCCGTGGGGCCTAGGTAAGTGCACCAATGAACGTTTTAGAGCAGTGAAGGCCTTGCCAGTTCGAGCGTCGGGAAGCTCACGGCAGTTCCTGCTTTCGACCACATATAGAAACCTCTTGGTTAAATTGTGCCCTAAGTCTGGTTAGACAGCGGTGGAAAACTCACCGACAGAGCAGACGGGAAACTCCCAGCAAAACCTGCCACAAATGACACTTAGAAACTTTTCCGTTAGATTGCACCCTCTGTTTCTCTCGCTGCTGCTGCCAGACCTGCTGAGATTTTCCAGTATTTTCTGTTTTTATTGAATTTTACAGAATGAGATGTAAAAATAAATGATCTGGAGGAAGAGAAAAACTTGGGGATATTGGTGCACAAATTGTTGGGGGCGGGGGGGGGGGGGGGCGGGGTCAGGACATGTTGACAAAGCAATTAATAAAGCAAATGGGATCCTGGGATTAATAAAGAGAGGCATTGAGTACAAAATCCAGGAAGTTATGCAAAAGCTACATTAAGTAAGAGTACAGCCACAGCTGGAGTAGTGTACAATTCTGGATACCATGTATTAGGAAGGACATGAAGGCTTTGAAGAAGGTGCAAATGGGACTTTTCAAGCATGGTTCCAGGAAATTTTCAATTATAGACTGGAGAAGCTGGGCTTATTCTTCTGAAAGCAGAGATGGCTAAGAGTTGGTTCAATTGTTTAAAATTGTGAGGCTTTAGATGAGTTGAAGGTCAGAAATGTTAAAACTGTGCCCTCTGGGTTGAGGCAAAAAAAGCCAGATTTGACACGAGGAAAAACTTGTACATGAACGAATGGTTAAGATTTGGAAAGCACTGCTTGATAACATGGTGAATACAAATTCAATCGCAGTCTTCAAAAGGAAATTGTATAAATACTTATAAACTACTATATAAAAACAAATTGCAGGAATTTGGAGAAAAGGTGGGGTTGGTAGACAAACCGGATTACTCTTTGAAAGGCCCCACGCCGTTTTGATGGGCAGATTGGTCTCCTTCTGTACTATTCTATAATACCCATGAGCAACAATATTGAAGTCAATGTGCCCACTTTATAGGAAGTGTTACTATTCGCAAATTGTTTTTTAAAAATTGCAATAAGATTGAAGACTTGAAGTCTTGTACTTCTATTTAAATTAGACTGAGTAAAATGCGTTGAAACAACCTTCAATACTTTAGTTTCAGGCCATGTTAAAAAATAAATCGCATTTTAATAAAATTCAATTTGTGTTAACAACTCCACCAAAGAAAACTTCGCATTTGGCTTTCCAGCCTGACAGTGCAAAGCACAAAAAATGGGTTTTAAAATTACACTGTCACTGCGCTGTCAATGTGTCTTATTAAAAGCACATGTCTTTGAATACAAGATCAAGATTTGAGGATTGCTTCTTCAACTTCCTGTTTTTGCTCTATCAGTATCAAGCACTTACCACTGGATCAGCAATTCCCAATTCCATTCTGATGCCCAGTGAAAGCAAACACCCATCACCTGGAGCGGGATTCTCCCCTACCCGGCGGGGTGGGGGGGGGGGGGTCCCGGCGCCGAGGAGTGGCGTGAACCACTCTGGCGTCGAGCCGCCCCAAAGGTGCTGAATCCTCCACACCTTCAGGGGCTAGGCCTGCCCCGGAGTGGTTTGCGCCCGGGAAGGGGCTTGGTGCCACACCAACCGGCACCGAAGGGCCACCGCCGGCCGGTGCGAGTTGGCGCATGTGTGGGAGCGCCAGCGTGTGTGGGCATCATCCCCGCACATGCGCAGAGGGCTTCGTTTCCGCACTGGCAATGGCGGACCGCTACAGCCGCCAGTGCAGAAGAATAGAGTGCCCCCACGGCACAGGCCCGCCCGCGGATCGGTGGGCCCCGATCGTAGGCCAGGCCACCGTGGGGGCACCTCCTGGGGCCAGATACCCCCCGCGCCCAGCCAAGAACCCCGGAGGCCGCCTGCGCCGCCAGTTCCCCGCTGGTAAGAACCTACTCCAATTTACGCCGGCAGGACTGGCAAAAAAAAAAACGGGTGGCCACTCGGCCCATTGCGGGCCGGAGAATCCCAGGGGGGGCCGCTGCCAGCAAATTCCCGGCAGCGGAGAATTCGGCAGCCAGCGGGGGCAGGATTCACGCTGCCCCCCGGTGATTCTCCGACCCGGCGGGGCGTCGGAGAATCCTGGGACGGGATTCTCCCCTACCCGGCGGGGCGGGGGGTCCCAGCGGGACGGTGTGGCGTGAACCACTCCGGCGTCGGGCCGCCCCAAAGGTGCGGAATCCTCCGCACCTTCAGGGGCTAGGCCCGCTCCGGAGTGGTTTGCGCCCCGCCGGCCAGCGGGGAAGGGGCTTGGCACCACGCCAACCGGCGCCGAAGGGCCTCCGCCGGCTGGCGCGAGTTGGAGCATGCGCGGGAGCGCCGCCGTGTGCTGGCGTTATCCCCGCGCATGCGCAGAGGGCTTTGTTTCCGCACCGGCCATGGCGGACCGCTACTGGTGCCGGTGCGGAAGAATAGATCGGTGGGCCCCGATCGCGGGCCAGGCCACCGTGGGGGGCACCTCCCGGGGCCAGATCCCCCTGCGACCCCCAAGAACCCCGGTGGCCACCTGCGCCGCCAGGTCCTGCCGGTAAGGACCTACTCCAATTTACGCTGGTGGGACTGGCAAGAAACAGGGGGCCACTCGGCCCATTGCAGGCCAGAGAATCAGCGGGGGGGCCGCAGCAGCGGCCGCCGACCGGCGCGTGTGATTCCCACCCCCGCCAAATTCCCGGCAGCCTGCAGGGGCGGGATTCAAGCCGCCCCCCGGCGATTCTCCGACCCGGCGGGGGGGTGTCGGTGAATCCCGCCCCTGATGTCTCTAATTGTTCTTATTCCCCATTCATCAGCTCCCCAAGAAAGCATGGCCAAGATTAGGTGCTCAGCACAAATATATTAAAGAAATATCAGAAGGACATAATAAAACCATAATAACAATAAGAGTGGCACAGTGGTTAGCACTGCTGCCTGACAGCGCCAGGGACCTGGATTCAATTGCAGCCTTGGGTGACTGTGTGCAGTTTGTACTTTCTCCCCGTGTCTGCATGAGTTTCCTCCCGCAGTCCAACGATGTGCAGGTTAGGTCGATTGGCCCTGCTAAATTGCCCCTTAGTGTCCAAGGATGTGTAGGTTAGGTTACGGTGTTATATTGGGACAGGATGAGGGAGTGTGTTTAAATGGAGTCCTCTTTCAAAGGGTCGGTGCAGACTCAATGGACCAAATGACTCCTTCTGCACTGTGGGGACTCTATGATTCTATTGTATGATTTGATGCTGATCATGTGCATAGCAATACTGAATTGTGTAACATTTGAGACTTTTACAGAACTTACACCAGTACAAAAAGGATCAAACAGAAATTGTTGAAAAAAATTCTCGACAGAAGGACTGGAGAGAAAATCATGAAGTCTCCATCAGTATTAGTTGTGAGCTTGGCATATCAGTGAAATGAAAAGGTGGTCAGAGAGGCACTGTGCTCTTCAATCAGCATTATTGTCAATAACAGTATAAAACCTGTATGTAACCTGAGATTCCCAAAGAGAAGTGCCCGTGTTTAGTTACTTGAAAGGAATAATGGTGATATATTGCTGATTTAAGTGTCACTATGTGGCTACATAACAGACTAAAATGAGATAAAGATGGGATTCTGTACTGCATTGGCATTCTTCAGCTATTCTGCGTTTAACAGAGCATTTATGATTGTCTACAAAGACGTTTTCTTTTGAAGAAAAGATTTGGTCTTCGCTTACTATGCGGAATCTTTTGATAAATATCTATCATTCCTTGTCACAATTGAATAAAATTGACATCTCCCTTAAAGGAATGAATAAAGAATTGGGCTGTACCAGACTTAGTTACCCAACAGCAATCAGAAAAACAGCTTATTATTCTGAAGGGAAATGTGTGCATCAATACAGCAAGTAAGTGGACAGGTCAATTGAATATTCCCTTCAGTAGAGGTCAAAATTTTACTTCAACTATTTGTGCACACCAAAAGGCCATAGATGTATTCAAAATGGTTGAAAAGGTTAAAACCTTCAGTGATGGTGAGTAACATCTTCGCCTGTACTCTGCTGTACAATAATCTAACAAAGCTTTATTTAATTAGTCACAATGGCCCAGATTTTGAAGTTAGTGGTGAATGGCAGCAGCTGTTCATTACACCGACACTAGCCCAAACCTGTGGGGCAGGATTCTCCGTTGGCCGACACCAGGGGCGTCATTCTCCGACCCCCCAGCGGGTCGGAGAATGGCCGTTCGCGGCCGTGAATCCCGCCCCCGCCAGTTGCCGAAGTCTCCGAAGGGAGAAAAGTCGGCAGGGCGTTAATGTCGCCGCTGCCGTCGGAGAATGTCACGGGTCTGCGCAAGGCAGCCGATTTTCGGCCTGCCGATATTCTCCCTTCCGGATGGGCCGAAGTCCCGTCGACGTGATGACCGTTCACGTCGACGTAAATTAAACCTCCTTTTCATCGGCGTGCCCCTGTGCTCCAGGTTCACGCCGACCAGCGTGGAGGTGAGTGACGGCCTGGGGGGTTGGCTCTGGCCAGGCGATGGCGTGGCCGCAGTCTGAATGTGTGAGGAGAGGTGTGTCTCGGGTTGTGTGTGTGTGTGTGCGGCGGGGGGGGTGGTTAGAGTGGGCTGGGCTCCGGGGGAGTGCCGGGAGGGGGGTCCGTGCCGGGGAGGGGGATGGGGGGGTCCGTGCCGGGGAGGAGGTTGGGGGGGTCCGTGCCAGGGAGGAGGTTGGGGGGGGGTCCGTGCCAGGGAGGGGGATGGGGGGTCCGTGCCGGGGAGGAGGTTGGGGTCCATGCCGGGGAGGAGGTTGGGGGGGGGGGTCCGTGCCGAGGAGGGGGATGGGTGGTCCGTGCCGGGGAGGAGGTTGGGGGGGGTCCGTGATGGGGAGGAGGTTGGGGGGGGGTCCGTGCCGGGGAGGAGGTTGGGGGGATCCGTGCCGGGGAGGAGGTTGGGGGGATCCGTGCCGGGGAGGGGAATGGGGGGTCCGTGCCGGGGAGGAGGTTGGGGTCCGTGCTGGGGAGGAGGTTGGGGTCCGTGCCGGGGAGGAGGTTCGGGGGGGTCCGTGCCGGGGAGGGGGATGGGGGTCCGTGCCGGGGAGGAGGTTAGGGTCCGTGCCGGGGAGGAGGTTGGGGGGGGTCCGTGCCTGGGAGGGGGATGGGGGACTGTGCCGGGGAGGAGGTTGGGGTCCGTGCCGGGGAGGAGGTTGGGGGGGTCCGTGCCGGGGAGGAGGTTGGGGGGGGTCCGTGCCGGTGAGGGGGATGGGGGGTCCGTGCCGGGGAGGAGGTTGGGGGGTCCGTGCCAGGGAGGGGGATGCGAGGGCAAGTGAGTTGGTCCACCTGGCCAGGTGCCAGCCTCCAACAGTTGGGCCCATGCGGTCCATGCCACCTGGCTGGGGGAAGGAGGGGATATGGGCAATGATGACATGTCGTCGTTCCCCTCCCCCCCCCCACCAGGCCGTCATGTTTTCCGATCATCCAGCGATGTTGGCCGCCGTGGCGGCAGCCGCTAATGTCTATGCTGCCCTGGATGAGGAGGAGGAGGAGGAGGAGGAGGAGGAGCGTGCCAGAGAGGCGGCGCAGGCTGCCGCAGAGGGACAGGCGGCAGCCGCCCAGGCTGGAGGGACACCTGACCGACAGGACGAGGAGGGGGAGGAGGACGTCGCGGCCCCACGGCAACGGAGGCACCCGAGGGCGCCCTGTGTGTACCGGCCCCGGCAGTCATACCAGGACCTCACGGACCGGGAATGCAGGAGGAGACTCCGGATGAGGCGGGAAACCGTGGCACACATCTGCCACCTGCTGGCACACCTGTCACCGCGTGGCACTGGCGGGGGACACCCTCTCCCCGTGTCCGTCAAGGTTACGGTGGCCCTGAACTTTTATGCAACGGGGTCATTCCAGGCACCGAGTGGGGACCTGTCCGGCATATCGCAGACATCGGTGCATCGGTGCATCCGGGCAGTGACAGATGCCCTATATGCCATGGCGCACCGCTACATCCGCTTCCCTGTGGACTGGGCCAGCCAAGATGCCAGGGCCGTGGGCTTCTCTGCCGTGGCCGGGCTCCCCATGGTCCAGGGCGCGATTGATGGGATGCACGTCGCCGTGCGGCCACCTGCAGATAATAGGGCCATGTTCACCAATAGGAAGGGGACCTATTCGATGAACATACAGGTGGTCTGCGACCACCGCATGATGATCCTGCACGTCTGCGCCCGTTACCCAGGCAGTGTACACGACTCATACGTATTGTCGCGGTCATCCATCCCCGGCATGTACGAGGGACGCCATCCCCGGCTGAGGGGCTGGTTGCTGGGCGACAGGGGCTACCCATTGCGATCGTGGCTGATGACGCCTATACGGAGGCCACGCAATGAGGCGGAGAACCGCTACAATGATGCCCATGTAGCGACAAGGGGAGTGATAGAGAGGTGCTTTGGCGTGCTGAAGATGCGTTTCAGGTGCCTGGACCTCTCTGGGGCCGCCCTCCAGTATCGGTCAGATAGGGTCGGCCGCATCATTGTGGTGTGCTGCGTCCTGCACAACATAGCCCAGCAGAGGGGCGATGTGCCGCAGGCAGAGGTGGGCGGAGTGGAGGAGCAGCAGGAAGAGGCGCAGTCCTCCCCAGATGAGGGGGATGGGGGTAATGGTCAGGGCAGACGGGGTAGACACAGGCGGGTGGCTGTGCACCGTTACCGGCTGGCCCAGCGGGCACGAGACAGACTGATAGCCGCCCGCTTCACTGACTAGATGGGCGTGGGAATCGGGTAGTATGGCCACAGACCGCACACCATGGCAACAGCCGACCACCCACACCCCCCACCCATCCACCCACCCAGCACCCTCACCCCCCTCCCCAACCTCACCCACCCCACCCGCATGCACACCACCCCCCCCATTGCCGATCCACCTGCGGCACAACGGGCCGGGCTCACACAGTTGCGGGTGGACGCGTGTCTATTGCAGGCCATGGAGGATGATGACAACCCGCCCTGCGGTGAGCTCCTCGCTCCACATCGTTGGACTATGTCTGACCCATGGCCACAGTACCACCATCCACCCGGACCAACCCTGCATGCGGCTGTGACACTGCAGCGCACGGTCCCGTCCTCTGCCCGGGGGATGTTGATGGCGGCCCAGGGGGAAGGGGGCAGACTCACCTGGGGCTGAGGTAAGACCACCCCTCACAAACACACTTGTGCTCAACGTACATGACACCCCCGCACGCTTTGGACAGAGCACAAAGGCAGCTTCTGTAGGGGAAACATTGACTTTAATAACCAAAGGAGTTCATGCACGTGCCCTAGCCCCTAAAACTCATCTGTGCCCTGCACCCGTGCCAACTTACTCAGTGTCTAATTGTTTGGCCTTACGGGCCCTTTGACTACGTCTACATGGTTCCCCAGACGGTACAGCAGAACTGGAGGTGGACTCCTGTGATTCCTGCCCTCTGACACTGGATCCCTTTGGCAGCCGTTTCCTGTGGCGCCCTGGCCTAGATGGGCCAGGCTGCGGCCCGGGCAACTGGGATGGCGAGCTGCCAGCCTGTCCTGCCCGTTGCCCACCCGATGCACCTGGGACGGAAGTGGGGGGGGGGAGTCCGAGGTGTCACGGTGTTCCCGGACCTCCCCTACAGGGGGAGCCGGGACGGACCACACCACCTCCTCCTCCCTCGGGGTGCCCGATGGCCCCCAGGCCTCTACACGGGTGGGGGATGCGAACGGACTGGCCATCCGACGCCCCCCCGGAATCTGGCGCTGCCAGTCCTGGAGGCCCGTGCTGGTATCGACAGGGGTCTGCAGGTTTGCAGCCATGGAGCCCAAGGGGTTGGCAGACCCTGTCTGTGACAGTGCGACGCTGGCTCGCACATGGCCACTGGCGCCGATGCCCTCAGCGATGGCCTGCTGAGACTGGGCCATGGCCTGCAGAGACTGGGCCATGGCCTGCTGAGACTGGGCTATGGCCTGCTGAGGCTGGGTCATGGCCTGCAGAGACTGGGCTATGGCGTTGAGCGCCACTGCCATCTGGTGCTGGCACTGGCTCATGGCCTCCTGTGAGAGGGCAGCCATGTCCTGGGCCACAGACGCCGCCTGCACAGAAAGCCCCAGGCCTCGCAAACCGTTCCCCATGTCTGACACCATCGCACCCATTGCCTCCACCGCGGACGCCACCCGTGTGGTGTCAGCCTGGGTGGCACGCATGACCGGCACCACTCCCAGCTCCTGGACGCGGGTGGACTCCTCCACCTGCGACTGCAGCCGCCGCAAGCCGGCCATCACCCTCTTCGCTCATCTCCGGGTCGGTGGTTGCATCGGATCTATGTGTGGGTGTGGTAACTCCAGGAACCCGGGATCCATCTGGGCGGCAGATGTTCGCTTGGGCTGGGCTGCCCTCCGACCGCCCGGCCCCTCTGCTGCTCCTATCTCCACCTGCTGTACCGGGACAGCTGTGTTGTGCGCACCAGTGAGTGTACCAGACGCCTCATCACTAAAGTGCCCAACCGTGGTGAGTGTTTCTGCGATGGTGGAGGGTGTTGGTGACAGCAGTGGCGTTGTGTCGTGCTCTTCGTCCCACTCTGAGTCCATGGCACTTTGGGGTGGGGGTTCATCGCCACCCATCCACTCTGAGTCACTGTCCTGTATTTTGTCTTCCTGGGTAGTGCTGTCCCGGGTAGGGGTGTCCTGGGCAGTGCTGTCCCGGGTAGTGGTGTCCTGGGTAGTGGTGTCCTGGGTAGTGGTGTCCTGGGTAGTGGTGTCCTGGGTAGTGGTGCCCTGGCTCGGATGTGACGGGGGCCTGTGGCTGCCCCCCTCGTCGCTGGGTGGTCGCTGCCGCACATGACGGGGGTGTCGTCTCCCTGTTGCTCCAGGTCTCTCCGTCTCCCGTGGTGTGCGAGGGGCATCCTGCGGGCGTCGCATGCTGGAGGGTCCGGGTCTCTCTGTCTCCCGTGGCCTCCGAGGTGCATCCTGCGGGCGTCGCATGCTGGAGGGTCCGGGTCTCTCTGTCTCCCGTGGCCTCCGAGGGGAATCCTGCGGGCGTCGCATGCTGGAGGGTCCGGGTCTCTCTGTCTCCCGTGGCCTCCGAGGGGCATCCTGCGGGCGGTCTGCATCTGCGGGGATGGGTGCCTGGACGTTTGGTCCTGCGATACACAATGAAGCATGCATGGTTAATTCATCGGGCAATGATCAGGTGATATGGGGGAGGGGGATATGGGGAGGGGGGATATGGGGACGGGCTGTCGGTGGCTCACTTGCTAGTACGCCCCCGACCTCTGCATCAGCAACCTCCCGGTCCTCAGGTCCGCCAGCCAGTTCCAGGACCCTTTCCTCGTGTTCGATCAGTGGCCTCTCATCAGCGGGGCCTCCTCCAGTCCTCACATGCTCCCTATTGTTGTGTGCGCGCTTCTCCTGTGGGGGGGGGGGTGGCAGGGGTTAAAGGCAACACTGTTAGGCAGGTATATGAATGCACGCCATCGGTTGCGCGTGCATTGCAGAGGTTAAGGTTAGGGCTGGATTCACTTGGGGATATGGGGGATATGGGGGAGGGGGGATATGGGGGAGGGGGGGATATGGGGGAGGGGGGATATGGGGGAGGGGGGATATGGGGAGGGGGGATATGGGGAGGGGGGATATGGGGGAGGGGGATATGGGGGGTATGGGGGAGGGGGGATGTGGGGGATATGGGGGAGGGGAGATATGGGGAGGGGGATATGAGGGAGGGGGGATATGGGGAAATGGCGGAGGGGGATATGGGGGAGGGGGGATATGGGGGATATGGGCGAGGGGGATATGGGCGAGGGGGGATATGGGTGAGGGGGGATATTGGAGAGGGGGGATATGGGGAGGGGGATATGGGGGAGGGGGCATATGGGGGAGGGGGGATAAGGGGGAGGGGGATATGGGGGATATGGGGGAGGGGGGATATGGGGGGGATATGGGGGAGGGGGGATATGGGGATATGGGGGATATGGGGGAGGGGGGATATGGGGGAGGGGGGATATGAGGAGGGGGATATGGGGGATATGGGAGAGGGGGGATGTGGGGGATATGGGGGAGGGGTGATATGGGGGAGGGGGGATATGGGGGAGGGGGGATATGGGGGAGGGGGGATATGGGGAGGGGGGATATGGGGGAGGGAGGATATGGGGGAGGGGGGTATGGGGGATATGTGGAGGGGGATAAGGGGGATATGGGGGAGGGAGGATATGGGGTATATGGGGGAGGGGGGATATGGGGAGGGGGATATGGGGAGGGGGATATGGGGAGGGGGGATATGGGGGATTATGGGGGATATGGGGGAGCGGGGGATATGGGGATATGGGGGAGGGGGGATATGGGGAGGGGGATATGGGGGAGGGGGTATATGGGGGATATGGGGGAGGGGGGATATGGGGGAGGGGGGATATGGGGAGGGGGGATATGGGGGAGGGGGATATGGGGATATGGGGAGGGGTATTGGGGTGGGGGGATATGGGGGATATGGGGGAGGGGGGATATGGGGAGGGGGGATATGGGGATATGGGGGATGGGGGATATGAGGGAGGGAGGATATGGAGGAGGGGGGATATGGGGGAGGGGATATATGGGGGAGGGGGGATATGGGGAGGGGGGATCTGGGGGATATGGGGAGGGGGATTATGGGGGATATGGGGAGGGGGGATATGGGGATATGGGGGACGGAGGATATGGGGGAGGGGGATATGGGTGAGGGGGGATATGGGGGAGGGGGAATATGGGGGATATGGGGAAGGGGATATGGGGGATATGGGGGAGGGGGGATAAATGGGAGGGGGGATATGGGGAGGGGGGATATGGGGGAGGGGGATATGGGGGATATGGGGGATATAGGGGAGGGGGGGATATGGGGGAGGGGGATATGTGGGAGGGGGTATATGGGGAGGGGGGATATGGGTGAGGGGGGATCTGGGGGATATGGGGAGGGGGGATATGGGGGATGTGGGGAGGGGGGATATGGGGGATATGGGGGAGGGGGATATGGGGGAGGGGGATATGGGTGAGGGGGGATATGGGGAAGGGGGATATGGGGATATGGGGAAGGGGATATGGGGGATATGGGGGAGGGGGGAATATATGGGAGGGGGGATATGGGGAGGGGGGTTATGGGGGAGGGGGATATGGGGGATATGGGGAGGGGGGATATGGGGGAGGGGGGATATGGGGGATATGGGGGAGGGGGGATATGGGGCAGGGGGGATATGGGGAGGGGGATATGGGGGAGGGGGGATATGGGGGAGGGGGGATATGGGGGAGGGGGATATGGGGGAGGGGGTATATGGGGGAGGGGGGATATGGGGGAGGCTCACCCTGCCTGCTCTGACGAGGTCGTTCACCTTCTTGTGGCACTGGGTGCCTGTCCGTGGTGTCAGGGCCGCAGCGGTGACGGCCTCTGCCACTTCCCTCCACAGACGCCGGCTGTGGTGTGGGGCAACTCTGCGGCCGTGCCCGGGATACAGGGCGTCCCTCCTCTGCTCCACCGCGTCCAGGAGCGCCTCCACATCCCGTGACTCGAACCTCGGGGCTGAGCGGCGGCCGGCCATCAAGTCGGGTGTTGCGGTCGGCTGTTCCGGTCGGGTGGGGTGGAGCAGCGCGGCTTTATGAGCCGTCACGCCATGCGGCGCGTATGACGCTGCACGGCGTGAACCACGTGCGCAAGCGCGGATCCTGTTACATCGCTGCTAGCCCATTTCGGGCCGGAGACTATCGACCCATTTTACCGACGTGGCGCAAGTCGGATTTACGCCGTTTTATGCGCCGATCGGCGGACTTTCCGCCGATAACGGAGAATTTTGCCCCACAATCGGGAAACGCGATTGGGCGGAGAATAGCTTCCTCCGCTAAAATTGCTGCGGGCGCCAAATTGCAATTCTCCATCACCTCGACAGTGGAGTTGATGCGGTCCTGAATGTATGTACAATAAACACCGTTTGCATATCATTAGCGGGCCCTAACCAGTATTCTCCGGGGCCTCTGTGATTCTCCTCCTCCGACGGGCCGAGTTCCCGATGTCGCAGTTCACTTGCGCTTTTTAAAACCATGAAACCGGCGTTGGGACTGCTGAGGAAGAGAGAGAGAGAGAGGAGGTAGGACGCGGAGAGGAGCGACTGTGGACATCCGGTGCGGACACTGGCCGGGCTGGCTGGGGTGGGGTGGTCCCTACCACGGCTGGGGGAGGGGAAGGGGTGATGTGGGAACAGGCCGAATGGCCAGGGTGACCGCCTACAGGACTGAGGCGGTGCCCTGGCATGGACCACTGTAGGGCCAGGGGATACAAAGAACAAAAGAACAAAGAAATGTACAGCACAGGAACAGGCCCTTCGGCCCTCCAAGCCCGTGCCGACCATGCTGCCCGACTAAACTACAATCTTCTACACTTCCTGGGTCCGTATCCCTCTATTCCCATCCTATTCATGTATTTGTCAAGATGCCCCTTAAATATTACTATCGTCCCTGCTTCCACCACCTCCTCCGGTAGCGAGTTCTAGGCACCCACTACCCTCTGCGTAAAAAACTTGCCTCGTACATCTACTCTAAAACTTGCCCCTCTCACCTTAAACCTATGCCCCCTAGTAATTGACCCCTCTACCCTGGGGAAAAGCCTCTGACTATCCACTCTGTCTATGCCCCTCATAATTTTGTAGACCTCTATCAGGTCTCCCCTCAACCTCCTTCGTTCCAGTGAGAACAAACCGAGTTTATTCAACCACTCCTCATAGCTAATGCCCTCCATACCAGGCAACATTCTGGTAAATCTCTTCTGCACCCTCTCTAAAGCCTCCACATCCTTCTGGTAGTGTGGCGACCAGAATTGAACACTATACTCCAAGTGTGGCCTAACTAAGGTTCTATACAGCTGCAACATGACTTGCCAATTCTTATACTCAATGCCCCGGCCAATGAAGGCAAGCATGCCGTATGCCCCCTTGACTACCTTCTCCACCTGTGTTGCCCCTTTCAATGACCTGTGGACCTGTACTCCTAGATCTCTTTGACTTTCAATACTCTTGAGGGTTCTACCATTCACTGTATATTCCCTACCTGCATTAGACCTTCCAAAATGCATTACCTCACATTTGTCCAGATTAAACTCCATCTGCCATCTCTCCGCCCAAGTCTCCAAACAATCTAAATCCTGCTGTATCCTCTGACAGTCCTCATCGCTATCCACCAACCTTTGTGTTTGTCTGCAAACTTACTAATCAGACCAGTTACATTTTCCTCCAAATCATTTATATATACTCCAAAGAGCAAAGGTCCCAGCACTGATCCCTGTGGAACACCACTGGTCACAGCCCTCCAATTAGAAAAGCATCCTTCCATTGCTACTCTCTGCCTTCTATGACCGAGCCAGTTCTGTATCCACCTTGCCAGCTCACCCCTGATCCCGTGTGACTTCACCTTTTGTACTAGTCTACCATGAGGGACCTTGTCAAAGGCCTTACTGAAGTCCATATAGACAACATCCACTGCCCAACCTGCATCAATCATCTTAGTGACCTCCTCGAAAAACTCTATCAAGTCAGTGAGACACGACCTCCCCTTCACAAAACCATGCTGCCTCTCACTAATACGTCCATTTGCTTTCAAATGGGAGTAGATCCTGTCTCGAAGAATTCTCTCCAGTAATTTCCCTACCACTGAAGTAAGGCTCACCGGCCTGTAGTTCCCTGGATTATCCTTGCTACCCTTCTTAAACATAGGAACAACATTGGCTATTCTCCAGTCCTCCGGGACATCCCCTGAAGACAGTGAGGATCCAAAGATTTCTGTCAAGGCCTCAGCAATTTCCTCTCCAGCCTCCTTCAGTATTCTGGGGTAGATCCCATCAGGCCCTGGGGACTTATCTACCTTAATATTTTTTAAGACACCCAACACCTCGTCTTTTTGGATCTCAATGTGACCCAGGCTATCTACACACCCTTCTCCAGACTCAACATCTACCAATTTCTTCTCTTTGGTGAATACTGATGCAAAGTATTCATTTAGTACCTCGCCCATTTCCTCTGGCTCCACACATAGATTCCCTTGCCTATCCTTCAGTGGGCCAACCCTTTCCCTGGCTACCCTCTTGCTTTTTATGTACGTGTAAAAAGCCTTGGGATTTTCCTTAACCCTATTTGCCAATGACTTTTCGTGACCCCTTTTAGCTCTCCTGACTCCTTGCTTAAGTTCCTTCCTACTTTTCTTATATTCCACGCAGGCTTCGTCTGTTCCCAGCCTTTTAGCCCTGACAAATGCCTCCTTTTTCTATTTGACGAGGCCTACAATATCTCTCGTTATCCAAGGTTCCCGAAAATTGCCGTATTTATCCTTCTTCCTCACAGGAACATGCCGGTCCTGAATTCCTTTCAACTGCCACTTGAAAGCCTCCCACATGTCAGATGTTGATTTGCCCTCAAACACCCCCCCCCCCAATCTATGTTCTTCAGTTCCCGCCTAATATTGTTATAATTAGCCTTCCCCCAATTTAGCACATTCATCCTAGGACCACTCTTATCCTTGTCCACCAGTACTTTAAAACTTACTGAATTGTGGTCACTGTTACCGAAATGCTCCCCTACTGAAACATCTACCACCTGGCCGGGCTCATTCCCCAATACCAGGTCCAGTACCGCCCCTTCCCTAGTTGGACTGTCTACATATTGTTTTAAGAAGTCCTCCTGGATGCTCCTTACAAACTCCGCCCCGTCTAAGCCCCTGGCACTAAGTGAGTCCCAGTCAATATTGGGGAAGTTGAAGTCTCCCATCACCACAACCCTGTTGTTTTTACTCTTTTCCAAAATCTGTCTACCTATCTGCTCCTCTATCTCCCGCTGGCTGTTGGGAGGCCTGTAGTAAACCCCCAACATTGTGACTGCACCCTTCTTATTCCTGATCTCTACCCATATAGCCTCACTGCCCTCTGAGGTGTCCTCCCGCAGTACAGCTGTGATATTCTCCCGAACCAGTAGCGCAACTCCGCCTCCCCTTTTACATCCCCCTCTATCCCGCCTAAAACATCTAAATCCTGGAACGTTTAGCTGCCAATCCTGCCCTTCCCTCAACCAGGTCTCTGTAATGGCAACAACATCATAGTTCCAAGTACTAATCCAAGCTCTAAGTTCATCTGCCTTACCCGTAATACTTCTTGCATTAAAACATATGCACTTCAGGCCACCAGACCCGCTGTGTTCAGCAACTTCTCCCTGTCTGCTCTGCCTCAGAGCCCCACTGTCCCTATTCCCTAGTTCTCCCTCAATGCTCTCACCTTCTGGATGGGGGAGGGGGAGGGAATACATGGGGCCAGAGTCCGCAATGCCAACCGGTGCCACCATGTAGCCCGGTGGACCTGGTTGGGCACAGGGGTAGACCCCATGCTAACATGTCAGTCTTTCACCCCCTGCAGACAATAGATATTGGAATTCAACCAACAATGGTGGCCTTCCTGCTGGTCGCCGCAACCCTGAGGATGCCGTGCCGCTGTCCGAGCTGGAGCTCTTCGAGGAGGAGGAAGATGCAGCAGCGGAGCATGCCACAGAGGAACAGATGGCAGCCGCCCAGGATGGAGAGCCAGTTGCCCAACAGGCCGAGGAGGAGGAGGTGCTAAGGAGGCGTCACATGAGGCCTTGTGTGTACCGGCAGCGCCTGTCATTCGGGTACCTGTCAGAACGAGCATGTCATCAAAGACTCCGGCTGAGCAGAGAGACAGTACGACAGACCTGCCAGATGATGGCACACCTGGCACAACGGGGGTATGGGGGAGGACACCCGCTCCCAGTGGCCGTCAAGATGATGGTCACCCTGAACCTTTGCACCACAGGATCCTTCCAGGCGCCGAGTTGGGATCTGTCTGGGATCTCACAAAGCTTGGTGCACAGGTGCATCCATGCCGTCACAGAGGCTCTATATGCCCTATATGCCCAGGCGGCTCAATACATCCATTTCAATGTGAGCCGAACCCACCAGGCTCCCGAGTGGCGGGGTTCGCCGCCATCGACAGGATGCTCCGCATCCAGGGGGTGATCGACAGGATGCATTTCCCCTTTCGGGCACCTGCGGAGAACAGATCCTCTACACAAACCGAAAGGGATACCACCTGATGAATGTGCAGCTGAT
This sequence comes from Scyliorhinus torazame, assembly GCF_047496885.1. Lineage (NCBI taxonomy): Eukaryota > Metazoa > Chordata > Chondrichthyes > Carcharhiniformes > Scyliorhinidae > Scyliorhinus > Scyliorhinus torazame. Next base: position 258,018,362 of record NC_092713.1, read on the forward strand.
ATGTGACCATCAGTTGCGCATCATACATGTCTGTGTCGGATACCCGGGCAGAGTGCACGACGCATCATCCTGGCACACTGGATGATTCCCAATATGTTCGAGGGGCACCCTCCCTGGCTGGGGGGTTGGCTCCTGGGTGACAGAGGATATCCACTGCGGTCGTGGCTGATGACACCTATCCGGAGGCCACAGACCGATGTGGAGAGCTACAACGATGCCCATACAGTGACCAGGAGCATGATCGAGCGATGTTTCAGCCTCCTCTTGAGGGGCCCGCCAATATGATGCTGAGAGGGTCGCCCACATCGTGGCACCCTGCTACATCCTCTGGAACATCGAGCAGCAGAGGGGTGATGTGCTGGAGGAGGAGGAGGAAAGGCAGGTCTCGTCTGATGAGGAGGATGTGGGGGAACGCGAGGGTGGGCAGGACATGGGGTTCAGTCAGGCACGGGAGGCTGCACGACGTGTGCGCCAGGGCCAACGCGCATGGGATTTCTGATCGCCTCCAGGTTCACCAACTTGTGGCGGGGTGTTGGGGGGGGGCCACGAGGGGGGGGGAAGACTGGCCAGGGGCACGGACACCACATCCCATCCCCCTGTGCACCCCCTCACCCTCGCCGGCCACCCCACCCGCCTGCAACCCACTCGGTGATGCATACCTGCCACACTACAGGGTGTAGGCCCTGGGTTGGGAGGAACACCGGGTCAGGTCCATGTGATGGAGGATGATGACAGCCCGCTCTGCGACGAGCTCTGGTGCTCCACATTATTTGACAATGTCTGACTCCTGCCCACGGTCGCACTTTCCACCGTCCACCTGGGTGATCCCTGCATGCGAGCTGACCATTCCATCACACAGTCCCATTGATTCCCTGGAGTGACGGTGGATGGGAAGGTGGGGGTGGGAGGGGGAACCCCGGCCACCTACAGCATCCACCCATTCCCCCCCCACTCCTTGGCCAGCCCAGACCAGCCCACCCCTCACACCCATCTGTCAGAGCACCGTGACAGGTTGCAACAGTGGTAACAGGTGTTTAATGTGAACAAATATTTACAGGTTTGTACCCTAGCCCCTAAACCCATGCCAACTTAACTGGTGTCTAACTTTCTGGCCTTACATGCCCTAATGCTACGCCTTGGTGGTTCTCCAGATAGAAAAGCAGGAGTGGAGGCAACCTGCCGTGATTCCCGCCTTGAGACCTGGGTCCCCGTTGGCAACCATCTTTGGGGGCAACCAGGTCTGGATGGGCCCGCCTGCTGCTGGGGTGTCCCTGGTGGCATGGTGCCACCCTGTGATGCCCACCAGATGTGCCAGGGACTGGAGGGGCTGGGATTGGGCAGTCCGAGGTGTTGCGGTGTTTCAGCACCTCCCCTGTGGGTGTCACTGGCATGGACCCCATCATCTCCTCCTCCCTCAGGGTACCCGGTAGCCCCCGGCTACCCCAGGGGACAGGGTTATTAGCGGAGCTATTCCCTGAGGCTCCTCCGCCACCTGGTGTGGCCAGTCCTGGAGGCCCGCTGCCATCTCGACCGGGGTCTGCATGCTCGCCATGGAGCACAGGGAGTGGACCATCTCCATCTGGTACTTCGCCACTTTACCCATTGACTGTGCCACCACCTTCTGGGCCTGTGCCACATCAACCAATGACTGCGCCATCTCATTCTGGGACTGGGCCACCTCCCTTTGTCTATGTCGGCCAGCGCCTGGGCAATGCCACCGACATTCCCAACTGTGGCCTGCTGTGACTGGGCCATGCTCAGGAGCCCAGGTGGCCTGTGAGGCAGCAACCCTGTCCTGGGCTTTGGCCAGCACCTGCACAGAATGCCCGGCCTTGGACATGCTTATCCATAGCCATAACTGTTGTCCCCAATGCCACCACCACAGATGCCAGCCATGCTGTGTTGGCCTGGGTGGCATGCATGGTCGGCACCACCTCCTGCTTCTGCTTGGTTCGACTTCTCCAATTTCACATGCCGGTACTGGATTCTCACCGACAACCCTTCATTGATTGATTGATTGATTGGTTGATTTTATTGTCACATATACCGAAGTACAATGAAAAGTATTTTTCTGCCAAGGGAACGTACACAGTGCATAATAGTAGACAAAAAGAATAATCGACAAAGTACATCGACAAATAGTGCATCGACAAATAGTAATTGGTTACAGTGCAGAACAAGGGCCAAACAAAGCAAATACATGAGCAAGAGCAGCATAGGGCGTCGTGAATAGTGTTCTTACAGGGAACAGATCAGTCTGCGGGAGAGTCGTTGAAGACTCTTGTAGCTGTGGGGAAGAAGCTGTTCCTATGCCTGGATGTGCGAGTCTTCAGACTTCTGCTACTTCTGCCTAATGGAAGGGTCTGGAAGGGGGCAATGCCTGGGTGGGAGGGGTCACTGACAATGCTGTCTGCCTTCCTGAAGCAGCAGGAGTTGTAGACAGAATCAATGTGCGAGTGGCAAGCTCGTGTGATATGCTGGACTGAGTTCACCACACTCTGCAGTTTCTTGCGATCTTGGGCTGAGTAGTTGCCATACCAGGCTGTGATGCAGCTGGATAGGATGCTCCCTAAGGCACATCTGTAGAACATTGTGAGTGTCGATGCAGATATGCCAAATTTCTTTAGCTTCCGTAGAAAGTAGAGACGCTGTCGGGCTTTCTTGACTGTTGCATCAACGTGAGTGGACCAGGACAGACTGTTGGTGACGGTGACACCCAGGAACTTAAAGCTATCGACCATCTCTACTTCAGAGCCTTGATATAGGAAGGTGGGGGGGGGGGGTTTGTGCTACCCTTCCTGAAGACGATGATCAGTTCCTTGGTTTTGCCGACATTTCGAGAGTCCCTGGCTCTGTGACTGCATCTCCACAATCGTTGGGACTGTCCGTTCCAGAAGCTCGAAAGACGTCTGGGCGGCAGCTAGTACCTGGGATCAGCTTCATAATAGCCCACCGACAACAACAGTGCCCACCTCCCTCCAGTGGTCCTGACATCCGCTCAGAGCCGCAGATGCTCTGATTAGCCCTTCTGGACAGAGCTGCTGGAGACTATTTGTTAATTGGCTGCCTCTGGAAAGACTGTGCAAGTGGGCAGCCCTGAAAAACAATCAGGTTGTGACTTGGAAATGGACTCCACCTCCAATTAACAACGAAGGTGGTAAGATTCTACCGACAGAGTCTGAAGCAGGAAGTGTGAATAACATGCGTTAATTAAAGCTAAATCAGGTTGAGACAATTTTGGCACCCGGCCACCTAGCGTGTTACTGGAGTAAGCTTGCAGAGTGGGCTGTAAAGTGGTCGGCTGAGGCACGATCAATTGAACAAAGACTAGAGTTGGATACAACTGAGGCTTTATTGCTCGAAGATGTGTGGCCTCCCACAGCAGCTGGCGAAATGGCTGCTGAATGGAGGATAAGCATATTTATACTCTACCTACTGGGCAGAGCCAGCAGGCAGAGACTACCGACGAACCTCTAGTACAGGTCCCACCTTACATCACCTAATACAGGTGCAACAGTAGTTTACCACATTCACCCCCTGTTAAAATTGAGTTCGGCGGGGGTGGTGGAGAACTATATACAGCAATGAATTTATATTTACAGTATTTGATCAGAAAGAAAATGTATTTTGAAGTCCGATGCCAGTTAGAGATTTAACCGGTCTGGTGCCTTGATGTTCCGCTGGGAGTGACGTAGCGGTGGCAGCGATGTCGATGCTGGCCTGATGTTCGGTGACTCTGGGAGCGTGCCGAAATCCTCTTCATCCTTGGGCGTGGGCAGGGGAAGGACGGATGGTCCTGGTGGGGTTAATACTGGGAACGCCGGGGGAGAGGAGGGTGGCGCCGGGCCAGAGAGGTGTGTGTGTGTGGAACCTGCTGGTGCCAGGTCCCTGAGGGAGACAGTATCTTGGCGGCCATCTGGGTACGCCACGTAGGCATACTGGGGTTTGGCATGGAGCAATTGCACCCTTTCCACCAACAAGTCCGCCTTGTGGAGGCGGACGTGCCTACGGAGCAGGACTGGTCCTGGAGCTGTGAGCCAAGTCGGGAGCGACACCCCGGATGTGGACTTCCTGGGGAAGGCAAAAAGACGGTCATGGGGTGTGTTGTCCATAGCGGTGCACAGCAGTGACCGAATGGAGTAGAGTGCAACAGGGAGGACCTCCTGCCAGCGAGAGGCTGGGAGGTTCCTTGACCGGAGGGCCAGTTGGACGGCCCTCCATACTGTCCCGTTCTCCCTCTCTACCTGCCCGTTTCCCCGGGGGTTATAGCTGGTCGTCCTGCTGGAGGTAATACCCCTGCTGAGCAGGAACCGACACAGCTCATCGCTCATGAATGAGGATCCCCTGTCACTGTGGATATAGGCGGGGAAACCGAACAGAGTGAAGATAGTGTTTTGGGCTTTGATGACGGTGGCAGGCGTCATGTCGGGGCATGGGATGGCGAAGAGGAACCTGGAGTACTCATCGACCACACTGAGAATATACGTGTTTCCGTCGGTGGAGGTGAAGGCCCCTTTGAAATCCACGCTGGGGCGTTCAAAGGGGCGGGAGGCCTTCACCAGGAGCGCACGGTCCAGCCGGTAGAAGTGTGGCTTGCACTCCGCACAGACCTGGCAGTCCCTGGTGATTGTCCGTACTTCCTCGAAGGAGTAGGACAGGTTGCGGGTCTTTATGAAATGGTACAACCGTGTGACTTCTGGGTGACAAAGGCTGTCGTGCAAGGTCCGAAGTCGGTCTACTTGTGCGCTGGCACATGTACCTCGGGATAGGGCGTCTGGGGGCTCATTGAGTTTGCCGGGGCATTACAAAATCTCGTAATTATCGGTGGAGAGCTCGATCCTCAACAGCAAGATTTTATCGTTTTTGATCTTGCCCGGCTGTGTGTTATTGAACGTGAAGGCTACCGACCGTTGGTCAGTGAGGAGAGTGAATCTCCTGCCAGCCAGGTAATGCCTCCAATGCCGCACAGCTTCAATGATAGCTTGAGCCTCTTTTTCGACTATTGAGTGCCGAATTTCTGAGGCATGAAGGGTGCGGGAAAAGAATGCCACGGGTCGCCTGCCTGATTGAGGGTGGCGGCTAGGGTGACGTCCGATACGTCGCTCTCTACTTGAAAGGGCAGTGTCTCATCTATTGCATGCATCCCTGCCTTGGCGATATCGGCTTTGATACGGGCGAAGGCCTGCTGTGCCTCGGCCGTCAGGGGAAAATGGGTGGACTGAATGAGTGGGTTGGCCTTGTCCGCATAGTTTGGGACCCACTGGGCGTAGTACGAGAATAACCCAGGCAGTGTTTGAGGGCCTTGGGGCAGTGGGGGAGGGGGAGCTCCATGAGGGGGCGCATGCGGTCGGGATCGGGCCCCAGAACTCCATTCTGGACCACATAGCCGAATATGGCTAAGTGGGTCGTACTAAACACGCACGCACTTCTCCTTGTTGTAGGTGAGGTTGAGGAGAGTGGCGGTGTGGAGAAATTTGGCAAGGTTGGCATCGTGGTCCTGCTGGTCATGGCCGCAGATGGTGACATTGTCTCGGTACGGGACGGTGGCCCGCAAACCGTACCGGTCGACCATTCGGTCCATCTCCCTTTGGAAGACCGAGACCCCATTAGTGACGCTGAAGGGAACCCTGAGGAAGTGATAGAGACGACCGTCTGCCTCGAAAGCGGTGTATGGACGGTCTGATTTACGAATGGGGAGCTGGTGGTAGGCGGATTTGAGGTCTACCGTTGAGAAGACCCGGTACTGTGCAATCTGATTGACCATATCAGATATCCGTGGGAGGGGGTACGCGTCGAGCTGCGTGTACCGATTGATGGTCTGGCTGTAGTCCACGACCATTCTGTGTTTCTCCTCAGTTTTAACGACTACCACTTGAGTTCTCCAGGGGCTGTTGCTGGCCTCGATAATGCCCTCCCGAAGCAGCCGCTGGACCTCGGACATGATGAAGGTCCTGTCCTGGGTGCTGTACCGTCTGCTCCTGGTGGCGATGGGTTTGCAATCCGGGATTAGATTGGCAAAGAGGGAAGGCAGATTGACCTTTAGGGTCGCGAGGGCGCTCACAGTGGTAGGGGCCCGCCGAATTTGAGGGTTAGGCTCTGGAGGTTACACTGGAAGTCCAGGCCGAGTAGTAGGGCAGCGCAGAGGTTAGGGAGGACTAGAGGCGGAAGGCGCTGAATTCGACGCACTGGACCATGAGTGTGACTGTGCAGAACCCACGGATCGCGACAGAATAGGATCCGGAGGCCAGGGAAATTCTTTGGTTGGCAGGGTGTACTGCGAGGGAGCAGCGCCTTATCGTATCCGGGTGTATGAAGCTTTCAGTGCTCCCGGAGTCCAGCAGGCAAGAGGTCACGTGGCCGTTGATTTTCACACTGGTCGATGCGGTGGCCAGGTTGTGCGGACAAGACTGGTTGATCGTCACTGAGGTGAGTCGTGGTCAGTCATCGCTGACGTCGGATGATGGGGAGCCTGGGGGGCCCAGGTCCTGGAATGCTGTTGGTGTCCATGTCCCGTGGGGGAGACAAGATGGTGGCGCCTGAAGATCCTGCGGGGGAAAAAATGGTGGCGCCCATGAGCCGCACGTTGCGGGGGTTGGACAAGATGGCGGCACCCATGGGCCGCACGTGGACTGAGGGGGAGAAGATGGTGGTGCCCACTGGCCTCGTGTGGCCCCGGGAGGTGAAGATGGCGGCGCCCACTGGCCGCATGTGGCCCCGAGAGGTGAAGATGGCGGCGCCCACTGGCCGCGCGTGGCCCCGGGAGGTGAAGATGGTGGCACAGGCGTACTGGCTGGGTAAGGCCCCCGCTGGGGTGGCCGTCTGTGGGGTCCACGAGGGGTAGGAGGGGTGGGCCGCGCGGCTGGTGGGGTAGGCCTGAATGTTACGTGAGGCAACCGTCATGGAGAGCGCTAGCTTCTTTGTTTCAGCAAGGCGAGCGTGGCCCCTTCTAACAGTCTTTGGCGTATGAGGTCCGACCCAATCCCCGTTACGAACGCGTCCCGCATAAGAAGGTTGGAATGTTCGGTGGCCGTAACGGCCTGACAGTCACAGTCCCGGACGAGTGGGATTAGGGCCCGCCAGAAGTCTTCTATAGACTCCCCAGGGAGTTGAGAGCGAGTGGCGAGTACGTGCCTGGCGAAGAGCATGTTCACTTTCTGTGCGCAGTTTTCTTTGAGAAACGCCATGGCGTCGGCGTAGTTCGGGGCGTCCTGGATCAGCGGAAACACGTTGGAGCTCAACCTTGAGTACAGGATCTGTATCTTCTGAGCCTCTGGAACAGGGCTGGTCGCTGAGTTGATGTACGCCTCAAAGCAACCTAGCCAGTGACTAAAGTCCTTTTTGGCATTGCTTGATTGCGGATCCAGCTGCAGGCGATCTGGTTTGATACGCAGGTCCATCTTTTAGAAAATCTTAGAGCAATAAATTGAGGCACGATTAATTGAACAAAGACGAGAGTTGGATACAACTGAGGCTTTATTGCTCTAAGATGTGTGGCCTCCCACAGCAGCTGACGAAATAGTTGCTGAATGGAGGCCTCCGCATATTTATACTCCGCCTACTGGGCGGAGCCAGCAGGTAGGGACTACCGGCGAACCTGTAGTACAGGTCCTACCTTACATCACCTAATACAGGTGCAACAGTGGTTTACCATATCGGCACCTGTTCTATTTTCATGCCCACCGAAAACAAGCTTAGTGGGGGCATGTAAAATCCAGCCCATTGACCCTAGCTGATATTCAGCTAAGCAAAGGGCTTCCTGAATATATTTGGAAATATGACCTCCTGCTACAAGCCTTTCCTCACCCTCCACCTCCTCCTCTTCAAGCGCTGGTCCTGTTTAGCGTACCTGCTGTTCATTCTCCAAGTCCTATTGTATTCCAGGAGGAATGTCTACTAGGCCACCCACATTTGGGAGGTAACGTGTTGGTGCTGAAGCTTTGAAGGAAGCACGTGCTACATTTTAAAAATATATTCACAGGATGGGAGCATTGCTGGCAAGGCTAGCACTTATTACCCAATCCTAATTGTCATTGGAATATGCTGGCATTGCCCGAGTTGCTCACATTCCGTTCACAAAAAGAAAACACCCCTTGTAATTCTTGCAAAGCATCAAGCGCCTAGAAAATTTTACTCGGGGCTAGGGGGGGTGCGATTGTCTGGCTCTTTCCCGTAATAGTCAGGAGAGCAGGGCTGCACTTGATCAGTTATCCCTCAGATATCAAACAGCCAACTCCCCTTAATTGGCTCGAAGCCTGACGACTGCCCCTCACCAAGAGGATGTCCTGCCTCAGATCACGGCTGCCCCGTTGGAGGGCTGGTCGCTCTCATGTTTCAGCAGCACCAACGGATGCAATGGCCACCGATGCGACTGCAGTGAGGCCGAGGGGAAGGCGTTCAGCATTGGAGCCGCGATGTAAGATGAGCCTGATGTCTTGTCAGGGGCAGGCCAGCTGGCCTCAGTGAGGGGCATTGCTGGAATGGGCAAGGGGTGTCCATCAAGAAGGACCTCTCCCAGCCCAGCGTCAAATCTTGTCAGGTTTTACCTCGCAACCTGTTAACCTGACATGGGCTACTTCTATCATGGGTAAGACAAGACAGTGGTATGTTTATCAAAGGATGAGGTCCTTATGTGACCATTAATTGGGCCTCAATTGGCCCATGGGTGAGTGGACCTCCCGACACCTCCCCCACCACTAGTAAAATTTCAGCAGGTGGCAACTGGGAACCTATGCTGCCCAAATTTACTCCTCCTACCCCCCCCCCCCCCCCCCTCGGCCTGCCATTCTGGCCCTGGGAGGCTATATAATTCCTGCTACTAACTCTGTTTCTCACTCCACAGATGCTGCCTGGCCTGCTGAATATTCCCAGGTATTTCCTGTTTTTATGACATACAGTAAGTACATTTCCTGTTGATTTAATGGATTTTATTTATAGTGATTAGAGAATTTGAACACAGATAAAGGTAATCTGTACTGTACAGCTGGCTGATTAATACTCATTTGAAATTCACTGCACTAAACTGAGTCAGTAGCTGCAGGTAAAACACTTAATTATGTGCTGGATGCAGGAAAATTTTTAGTAATTGGATGTCAACTGAAATCTGCAGTAGGCATTTCAACAATGTATATAAATTGAGTTGCAAAGCAATGATTGTCAGCAACATGGGAAGAAGGCAAACTTTGCAAACCCAAATTAAATTAGAGCTGCAACATCATTTTGAGATATGAAATACGTGATTCTTATTGTACAATATGCGATAATGCCCAGTGGGATTACATGGCATTTAGAATGCAACACGATGTCATGAGAAACATTATGAGCTTGATTTGTCCCGATATTGGATCTTTCTATGGTGCCTCCTTTGGAAGACATCACAAGAGGCTAGACACAGCATCCAAGACTCCTGTGGTAAAACAACGTACATTCGGCCTTCTCCAGCTCACTTGCTCTGGACGACAATAATCTTCATCATTTGTACTTCTACTAAAACCTTTCTGCCCACATTCCAGGGTTTCTGCATTTGTACAGAATGAAATTTATGAAACCAAATGCCTCAAGACATTACAATTCATCCTAATTTGTTTACTTCACAGTGAGGGTTGGAGAAATGGATTTAATTCATTGCTGATTGAGTTATATTCTTTTACTTTCACATATAATAGTTTGGAAAGAGAACATGATTTTGCCTTCACTCATGAATCCAGATTAAATTACATATGGCCTGGATTTAAATCTCCCCTGCCAGAAGGTTTGAAGACAAGAATCGCGTAAAATCCAGCGGGTGGCTGAACCTGTTCCTGGGCCTGGCCAAACTTGCCATGAACAGGTCAAGCATGCCTGACCAAAGGGGTCATCTGACCCGACTGTCTGCACCCTACCACGGCTACATTTACAGCTGGGTGTCCCTGGAGAGAGAGCATGTGGTGTCCACGGACACCATCAACGTCTTCCATGCCAAGTAGGCAGCGGAGGGTGTGGGGTGCTTTATCGACCCTTTAAATCACATTTTGGTATGGTGTTTTAAGTCTCATTTGTGATTTGTTATTGTTTAATGCATTATTCCTTTAGTGGGCTGACCCTTTTACTTTGACCTTTAGTTTATTTAATTTAGTTTAATTATTTTCCATCAAAATATTTGGATCCTGCTAGGCTGGAGGTACACACTGGAGGTCCCTCTATGAAGGATTCCTTCCCCCGTAAACTCGGGGATCTGGAGTAGAGGGTGTTGCACACAGCAGTCCCAAACAACTTCAGGCTGCATCGGTCCATGGACTCCCAAGGTGCCTGCCTTTTTTGCGGCCTTGTGGAGTCCGTGGAACATGTGTATTTAAGTTGTTTTAGGCTGCACCCTGTCGTGTTATGTAGTCTGGGATAACACAGGCTGCAACTGGATGCAGCTTTAACCAAAAGATACTCCAGACCTTGAAGTTAATTCAATCTGATTTATTGAACCAGTACCACAGTTAGCACAGTTCTCTATGAGTTTGACTCTCTGCTAACCTAAGTGTGGTTACTCTGTTTGACTAAACCAGACTAGCTCTTAGCCATGTGCTGGAGGTGTGATACTGTAAATACACCCTGACTCACTCTGTAGATGTTCATCAGTGGAAAGAGGTGGAGTGTGAGTGCCCTGTGCCTATTGTAGTGAGATACCACCCCTGAGTGTCCTGCCTGCTCATTGGTCATGTCCTGTTCTCTGTGTTCATTAGCTGCCTATCTGCATATCATTATCTGCATGTCTGCATATCATGACATCTCCCCTTTTTAAAAATGTTTTGTTGGCATATGGGAATGTACTTACATGTGGTGGCATATATTAACATATTTACAAGCGGTGGCATATGTGAGCATATTTACATGTGAAGACAGCTGTCTAATGTGAGAAAACAGAACATCGCAAACAAATCAAATGTTCATAAGTCCAGTCTCTGGGGCTTGCGTCTGATCCCTGTCGACTGCCGGAGAGGTGGCGGTGGGGCCAACGGCACCTTGACAGGCGGGATGGAAGCCTGACTGGTGGCCTCGTAGTTCGAGGTATCAGGAGGTGGCAAAACAACGGACGGAAACGGAGAAGAAAGCAGTTGCGGGCAGGCAACTTTGCGCAGTGCCCGTCTGTTTCGTCGCACAACAGAACCATCAGCCATACGTACAACATACGAGCGGGGCGCAGCCTGTCGAACAACGACAGCTGGAGCAGACCAGCCACCATCCGGTATCTTGATCCTGACAGTGTCTGCCGGGGATAACAAGGGCAAATCGGTGGCATGAGCATCATAGCCCTGCTTTTGCTGGTTTTGGAGCTGCTGCACCTTCTGCAGCACCCCAAGGTGATCCAGGTTGGGCAAGTGTATGGCTGGAAGTGTCGTCCGCAGGTCCCTGTTCATCAGAAGTTGAGCCGGCGACATTGATGCACAATCAATTACTCGTGAGACAAGGAGAGTCATACTAATTGGCTTTAATCAGCTGGAACTGTACCCAGCAGCTCCGATACAGAAAGTGAGGGCTGCTGGGACAGCATGGGTTCTTATACCCCGCCTCTCAGGGTGGAGCTACGTACATTGGCCAATGGTAGACTCCTAGGTCTGGCCAATGGGCATCCACCTCTCAGGTATTGCAATACCTGGTATTACCACAGACATGCCAGTGGACAGTGGGGTCGCCCTGTACGAAAGCAGCGCAAGGTAGATGTCAGAAACAGAATCTGCGGCCTTGCAGATGAGCTGTTTCATAATGTGCACCCTTTTTCAACCTTCCCATTGATTGCGGATAGTGTGGGCTGGAAGTGACATGTTTGAAATGGTGTGACTTGGCAAACATAGACCACTCGTGGCTGTTGAAGCACGGGCCATTGTCACTCATGACAGTGAGTGGGATACCATGCCTGGAGAAAGTCTCCTTAAAGGCCTTGATGACAGTCCAAGATGTGAGGTCTGAGAGCTTCACGACTTCAGGGTAATTGGAGAAATAGTCAATAATCAACATGTCGTCACGATCATTCGCACGAAAGAGGTCGATGCCAACCTTGGACCACGGGGAGGTCTCGATTTCATACTGCTGGAGCGTCTCCTTGCTCTGCGATGGCTGGAAGCATTGACAGGTCGCACAGTTGAGGACCATGGTCGAGATGTCCTGGCTAATACCGGGCCAGTAGACAGCCTGCCTGGCTCTGCATCTGCACTTCTCGACACCCAGGTGTCCCTCATGGATTTGGCGGAGCACCAAGCTCTGGAGACTGAGTGGAGTGACAATCCGGTCCAGCTTGAGGAGGATACCATCAATCACCGTCAGGTGGTCCTTTACATTGTAAAATTGAGGGCACTGCCCTTTCTGCCAGCCATTGGCGAGGTGGTGCATGACACGCTGCAAGAGGGGTTCTTTGGCTGTCTCCTCGCGGATACGAACCAGCTTCTCATCAGACGCCGGGGGGATGCTAGCACACAGCTGCACCTGTGATTCAATCTGCCGGATGATTTCCAGCGGTTCACCAGGGAATGTCATGGAGCGGGATAATGCATCAGCGATGATGGACTCCTTGCCAGGCGTGTACACTAAGTCAATGTCGTACCTTCTGAGTTTGAGGAGGATGCGCTGCAACCGAGGCGTCACGTCGTTCAGGTCCTTGTGGATAATGTGGACCAGAGGCCTATGATCCGTCTCGACAGTGAATGTCGGCAGGCCGTAGGCATAGTCTTGAAACGTGAGAATGCCAGTGAGAAGACCCAGGCATTCCTTCTCTATTTGTGCATACCTTGTTTCGGTGGGCGTCATGGCCCTCAATGCGTAGGCTACCGGTGCCCAGGATGAATTGTCATTGTGTTGAAGCAGCACCGCACCGATGCCATCCTGGCTCACATCTGTCGAGATCTTTGTCTCCCTGTCTGGGTCGAAAAATGCCAAGACGGGTGCAGTGGTGAGCTTGGCTTTCAGCTCCAACCACTCTGCCTGATGTGCTGCCTTCCACTCAAAGGCAATGGACTTTTTCACCAGTTTTCGTAGGGCCGTGGTGTGTGAGGCCAGGATTGGGGTGAACGTGCCCATAAAATTGACCATGCCCAGGAAGCGCAACATGGCCTTCTTGTCTTCCGGGACCTTCATGGCTTCGATGGCCTTGACCTTGTCTGTGTCCGGGCACATGCCCTGCTGAGAGATCTGGCCTCCTAGGAACTTGAGAGTCAACATGCCAAAGCAACATTGGGACCTGTTCAGCTTCAGGCCATTGGCATGGACACTGCGGAATACCTGCTGGAGACGGGAAACATGCTCTTCAGGGGTCGTGGACCATATGATGATGTCGTCCACGTACACACGAACCCCTTCGATGCCCTCCATCATCTGCTCCATGATGCGATGAAAGATCTCCGATGCCGAGACAATGCCAAACGGCATACGGTTATAGCAGTACCTGCCAAACGGTGTGTTGAAGGTGCAGAGCCTTCTGCTGGACTCATCCAGCTGGATTTGCCAGAATCCATGTGACGCATCTAACTTGGTGAAAAAATGTGCATGTGCCATCTCACTGGTGAGTTCCTCACGCTTCGGGATGGGGTAGTGTTCACGCATTATATCCTTATTGAGATCCTTGGGATCAATGCAGATGCGCAGGTCTCCCGAAGGCTTTCGAACACATACCATCGAGCTGACCCAGTCGGTCGGTTTGGTTACCTTGGAAATGATGCCCTGTTGCTGAAGATCCTTGAGCTGTGCCTTCAGGCGCTCCCTCAGCGGAGCTGGGACCCGGCGTGGACCACTGGCATGGCATCAAGTTGTAGCAGAATCTTGTATCGATATGGCAGCGTGCCCATTCCGCCGAACACATCCGGATACTGAGCGAGGATGTCGTCAATGCCGGCCTGAAGATCCACATTGCAGAATATTGTTGTGTAAACCCGCTGCCCGAGGTTCAGCTGCTTGCAGGCGTGCGCACCAAGTAGGGATGCCCTGTCTGGCTTGACAATTTCAAAACGTAACTGTGCATGGGTGCTGCGGTTGGAGACGAGTAGATGGCAGGATCCCAGTGCCGTGGTGGCATTTCCGTTGTAGTCCAGGAGCCTGCAGGCTGCTGGAAGGACCTTGGGGGGCTTCTTGATGCGTTTGAAATCTGCCTGTGAGAGGAGGTTGGAAGCACCTGCGTCCAGCTTAAACTGATGGAGCAGTGGTTGACTGCATCACCGCATGCCATTCGTCCGCAGAATCCACAGTGAGGATGGATTGAATTTGTGATGAGTTGGATATTCATATTTGGTAATGATGCCCACACAGTAGGTGGAGTCCAGGCATTCTTCCTCTGGATCCGTTGTGCTGCCAGGATCAGAATCCTGTAATCGTTGTTGCACACTCTGAATGCGTCGTTGTTAGAATTGGGAGCGCTGGCCCCTGACTGGTGGTGCAGACCTGCACAAGGCTGCATAGTGTCCAGGCTTCCCGCAGTTTAAACATCGCTTGCCTCTTGCAGGGCAGTGTTTCTTTAAGTGGGCATTGCCGCAGTTCGAGCACGTCATGACGTCAGCATCCTGACGCTCCACGCGTCGTCGCACATGCGCAGTGCGGGTGTCGGCCGCTTCGTTATCCCGTTCGCATCGCGCATGCATGGGGTCCCGGGAAAAGCGCGCAAAATGACCGCTTTCGGCAATGCTGAGGCGCTGCATCCGGGAGATGGCCTGCACACTCTCTGCCTCATGGGAGGCAAGTTTCTCATTTTCAGCAGATTTGTACTGGGCATAGCGATTTTTGGCGTGCTCATGCACTGTGCATGTTTCAATCGCGACTGGCAGGGTCATATGCTTGATTTTCAGCAGCTGCTCTCTCAGAGGATCAGGGTGAACTCCAAAAACGATTTGGTCTCTGATCATGGAGTCAGCAATATCACCAAAGTTGCAGGACAGCGCTCGCAGGCGGAGGTTAGTTAAGAAGGAGTTGAAAGATTCAGCTTTACCTTGTAGACGCTGTTTGAATATGTAGTGCTCGAAGATTTCATTGCTGTCTACTTCACAGTGACTGTCAAACTTGTCCAGGATGGTCTGAAACTTTGTCTTGTCCTGGTCTTCGGTGAAGTGAAAAGAGTTGAAGAGTTCAATGGCTTGATCACCCGCTGTTGAGAGGAGCAGCACGATCTTCCTTGCATCAGACGCACCCATGAGGTCTGAGGCTTCGATGTACAGCAGAAACCTTTGCTTGAATGTCCACCAGTTGGCACTGAGATTGCCGGAGGTCCTGAGCTGGTGAGGAGCCTGAATCGTTGCCATGGTGCCGGGATATGTTCGCTGGGCGTCACGGAACGGACTGAGGTAAACCATCCAGATTCAGCAGTCTTTTGGTAGCATGTCGTGTTATGTTCTCTGGGATAACACAGGCTGCAACTGGATGCAGCTTTAACCAAAAGATACTCCAGATCTTGAAGTTAGTTCAATCTGATTTATTGAACCAGTAGCACAGTTCTCTATGAGTTCAACTCTCTGCTAACCTAAGTGTGTTTACTCTGTCTGACTGAACCAGACTAGCTCTTAGCCACGTGCTGGAGGTGTGATACTGTACATACATCCTGACTCACTCTGTAGATGTTCATCAGTGGAAAGAGGCAGAATGTGAGTGCCTCGTGCCTTTTATAGTGAGATACCACCCCTGAGTGTCCTGCCTGCTCATTGGTCATGTCCTGTTCTCTGTGTTCATTAGCTGCCTGGCTGTGCCTGTCTGTATATCATTATCTACATGTCTGCATATCATGACACACCCCCTTTACAGTTTTCTGAAAAACCTTTTGTTACAATTTTCTTTGCACATCTCCCCCTCGCTCCTTACCTATGGGTACCTGGTGCGGAGAGGGGAGTGGGAAGGGGGAGGAACTCCAAGGGAACCTGCTCCTGCGCGCGGCCAAACTTACCATAAACATAATAATAATAATCGCTTATTGTCACAAGTAGGCTTCAATGAAGTTACTGTGAAAAGCCCCTGGTCGCCACATTCCAGCGCCTATTCGGGGAGGCTGGTACAGGAATTGAACCCGCGCTGCTGCCTTGTTCTGCATGTCCAGGCAGACCGAGGGGTTGTCCAACATTCACGGTTGGGTGTCAGGTGTCCACGGGCACCATTGAGGACATTCTGTGCCTGCCGGGTCCTGCAGGGACCGGGGTGCCTTATTGACCCTTTTAATCACATTTTAGTTTGATGTTTTAAGTTTCATTTAGGATTTGTCTTTGATAAAGGCAGTGTCCCTTTAGGGGCTGCCCTTTTTACTTTGTCCCTCAGTTCTTTTAATTTAGTTTATTTCGTTTTCACATAAAATAGTAGGAGCCTGCAAGGCCTGAGGAACTCGAGGGGAAAGAACACTCTGGGAGGAGGGAGGGGGGTCTCTGAAGTAATCTGTGTGCTTTCAAGGGGGAAGAAAAGAAGATCAATTAAAAGACTTGAGAGAGGAGGGAGGTGTGTGTACTTGTACTAATCTGGTTTCCAGCCCTTCCCTCCCTCTGTGCTTAAATCCAGATATACTGGTGCTGCCTGGTGAAGAAGGAAAGGAAAAACATCTGTATGGCAGAGAGTGCCAGGTGCATGGTGAATACATCTTCCTCCCCCTACCTTGGAAGAACAACCACAACAAGATAGACCCCTGCCCCCACCAACTCTCACCCAGTGAAAGCCACCAACCCTACACACTTAGCGGGTGCGATCCACCGGCCGCGTTGTGCCAGTGAATGCCGTGAGAGCACTCTTGCGGGCTTCCTGGAAGTTTTCATGCCTCACGGGGTTCACCCAAGCCCGGCAAGTTGTCGGAGTCAGAATCCCACTCACAAAGTGCGCATGCTGAAGCCTGTTTTAAAATGGCTTCGGCAAACTTACCCGGTATCCACTGGCATCGTGGGATCCACCAGCCTCTGCAGTGAGACCGCAGCCGGGCGCTGTTCAGCACTGGTCCACACAAACATAGACCCTCCTTACATCACAAGGTCAGAAGTGGGGATGTTCGCTGATGACTGCACGACGTTCGGCATAATTCATGACTCCTCAGAAGCTGTCCATGTCCAAATGCAGCAAAACCTGGAAAATATCCTGGCTTGGGCTGACAAGTGGCAAGTTACAATTGTGTCACACAAGTACCAGGCAATGGCTATCTCCAACAAGACAGAATCTAACCATTGCCCCTTAACATTCAATGACATTACCATTGCTGAATCCCGTACTTTCAAAGTCCTGGGGGTTACCGTTGACTGAACTGAACCTGCCATATGGATACCATGGATACAAGGGCAGGTTAGAGGCTAGGATTCTTAAGATGAATAACTCCCCTCCTGATTCACCAAAGCCTGTCCACTACCAACAAGGCACAGGTTAGGAGTGTGCTGGAATACTCTCCACTTGCCTGTATGAGTGCATCTCCAAAAACACCCCATCAGCTTGACACCATCCAGGAAAAAGCAGCCCACATGATTGGCACCCCATCCACTCCATCCACCACCGATACATTGTGACAACAGTGTGTGCCATCTACAAGATACCCTGAAGGAACTCGCCAAAGCTCTATAGACAGTACTTTCTAATCCCATGACCAGTTCCATCTAGAAGAACAAGAGTGACACACATGGGGAAACCACCACCTGGAAGTTCCTCTCCAAGCCACTCACCATCTTGACTTGGAAGTACATCGCCGTTCCTTCACTGTCACTGGGCCAAAACCCTGAAACTCTCCCCCTAATAGCACCATGGGCCTACCAACACCGCATGGATTCCAGAGGTTCAAGGAGGTAGTTCATCACCACTTTCCCAAGGGCAATTAGGGATGGGCAATAAATGCTGGCCTGAATGAATAAAGAAAAGCTGAAGATAATTTTGACCAGCTGGCATGAAGTGCATTTACTTGCTTGGTATCAGAGAACCTCTTGCAGCACTGCCTCCAGGTCCTCAGGGCTAAATTGCTCACACTGACTGAAATCTGCACCTGCTACCTTCTCAGTATACCTGTAAGGCCTCCAAATCCCATGTGGATAGAGGGCTTTTCTCCCCCCCGTGCACTTCCTGCGCTACTGCCCCAGAGAACCTTGGTGCCCACTCTGTTCTCTATTACACCATTAGTTTCTCTTCTGTCTGGTCAGACCCGCTTCTGAGCCACTTCCAACACCTACTACAGCTGCCATGCAGCACACCTTTAAGTGATGCAGGTGGCTTTAAGTAGCTCACGCTCGCAGCTCACGCGAGCCTCTCAATGCAGCAGCCCCTTCTCAAGTGTGAACATGTTTAGGCTTGGTTGATTGCTGCACTCATGTAAATGAGAAGGGAGTACACACAACAGAAGTAATGGGCAAGGGTTAATTACACATAATGATCACTACATCTTCTACCGCCTCCTATTAATCGCTTAATTGTCCACAACCATTCATTCACTGAACTCAGTGGTTTGTGAGCTGCCCCGATCACTTTTTAAAATAAATAAATCTCCATGGTATCATTGTAAAAAAAACAATGGACAAGATTTCACTTTTTGAAAACCTTTACGGTAACAATCAAATCAAAATCAACATACTTCAAACATTGATGAAGGAGAAAATTATACTGCAATAGAGGGTAAATTTGTCATAACCCGCACAAGATCTACATGGCTAGAGCAATTAGTTTCCCTGTGAACCTCGTCACCATTGGTGCCGTTTTGCCACACCGCACGGATGATGGCAGAGAGAGGCCGGTTGTGTTTGCCACCAGGACGTTGGCCGCGGCAGAGCGCAACCATGTGCAGATTGAGAAGGAAGGGTTGGCCTTCATATTTGCCGTCAAAATATTTCACCAGTCTGTGTATGGTCATCGGTTCATGATTCTTACAGACCACAAGGCGCTATTGGGTCTTTTCAAAGAGGACAAAGCAATCCCACCCATCACCTCCACCCGGATATAGAGATGGGCCATTTTACTGGCAGCATATGAGTATTCATTCGCGCATCAACCAAGTACCCAAATTGCGAATGGGGACGTGTTACACCACCGTGACACTAAGCATCAAGATCATCTCCCCAATGGCAGTCTCTGATCCCCTAGGAGATCCCCTAGGAAAGGGGTTAGATCTCAATGCTTCGGGTAGATCAGGTGAGCTGCATATTAGAGTGAGACTAGCTACTCATTCTAATATGCAGATTTGCCAAATACTGATCCCTTCTGCAATGGCAGGATTCAGATTGCGACATTTTGAGTGGTCCCGTTAGATCTTGCGAGGCATGGCGAACCGTGTAAATCCTGGAAGAGGTCTCTCCCGGCATCGACTAGCCGTGTCGCACCCCCGTTCAGGCGGGACTCGGCTGGTCGATCGCGCCCACCATTTCTGAGTTGTAAGGCCAGGTTACACAACACGCAGCGGTCAACCACAGTGAGAGAGACTTAATGGGGCCAGTGATTGCTGAAAGTGCTGAACTTGCACAATGTGACATGCTGGACCTGCCTCTGCTCTCAATCTGAAACGCAGTAGATGCTGGTTTCACTTCGCCATGGTGTACTTTGTTGTTGCGGTTTATTAACGGTTGGACTTGCTATTTTGCTAGTCTAAAGTGGTTAAAATGATTTGAGCTGCCCTTGGTGACAATTCCCCTCTCTCTACAATGATTCTGGGTTGTCATGGTGCATGTTACACCCTGTTTTTGTAAATAACACAATAAACAGTAACCTAAGAAGTCAAGCAAACACAAGGATCAAGAGTACACTCGCGTGCTTTGTTTTTCATCTTATGATACAAACAAGCACACAAAAAGGTTAAAGTATTGTCCGTGTTACTAAGTATCAAGATCATCTGCCCAATGGCAGTGTCTATTACTCATACCCTATTTACTAATTGAAAATGCAATTAGTTACATCTGGATTCCATATTAGTCCTATGCAACTAGCGACACATGCATTCAACAACCTTATTATATACATAGTTTTATATGTTATATATATGTGTGATTGCCAAACATGCTGTATTTTAACAAATATTTACACAGATGCTAATATCTTAATTATTTTATGTCGTGATATCACCGGACTCGTAATCCAGAAGCCTTTTTTAAAATAAACATTTTATTGAGGTTTTTTTTGGCATTGTAACAGCAGCAATATAAACAATGTACATGAAAATATAAACATAGTGCAAATACCACCTCCCTCCCCAACAGATCCCACCATTAATTAACCCCCTAATCTACGCTAACCTAACCCCCGATAGCCAGGTCTCCGACTTCGGGGGCCTTGAGTCCCTCCATGCTAGTAATATCTGCCTCCGGGCTACCAGGGAAGCAAAGGCCAGAACGTCTGCCTCTTTCTCCTTCTGGATTCCCGGATCCTGCGTTTTGTAAGGGCCACGAAGAATCCAGCACGAGTTTTAAGGATACAAAGTAATAACGTTTATTTACTATAAACATATATACATAACAGTAGCAGTAACTTCCCTTGCTACCTTCTCCTTCCTGCTGGTTCCTGAACTGGCCAGATTATTTATACTAGGAGTTTCTCCGCCCCCCTCATTGGGGAAGTTCATACTCCCACAGGATTGTGGGATAGTCATTAGTCCCCAGTCAATCGTAAGTAGGCAGGTTATAACACTGCGACACCCCGAAAAACGCCACCTCTGGACTCAATGCCACCCTTGTTTTTAACACCGTGAACATGACATCAGCAAACCCCTGCCAAAATCCCCTCAGCTTTGGAAATGCCCAGAACATGTGGACATGGTTCGCTGGTCCTCCCACACATTTTGCACACCTGTCTTCCACCTCAAAGAATCTGCTCATTCGGGCCACTGTCATGTGGGTCCGGTGAACGACCTTGAATTGAATCAGGCTGTGTCTGGCACAAGCTGCGGTCGCGTTGACTCTACAAAACACGTCCGCCCAAAGGCCCTCCTCTATCTCTCCCCCCAGCACCTCCTCCCACTTGCGCTTCAGCACCTCGGTCTGCGTCTCCTCTGAATCCATAAGTTCCTTGTAAATGTCAGAAATGCTCCCCTCACCTATCCATCCTCTGGAAACTACCCTGTCCTGAATCCCCCTTAGCGGCAGGAGTGGGAAGGTTGTAATCCAGAAGCCTTGGCTAACGATCCAAAGACATAAGTTCAAATCCCACCACAAGAGCTGGTTAACTCAAATACAGTTGATGAAGTAAGTGTGAGATAAGATGCAGTAATACCCACCTGGTTGTCGTTAAAAAAAAGGCCATTGATTGACTCACTCATTTTCGTGAGGGGAGGAAATCTGCAGTTCTTACCATTGAGGTCTACATGTGACTCCCGACCCGTAGTATGTGATTGGTCCTTAGATGTCTTCTGAAATATCCTGGAGGCCACTCAGCTGAACCATTTAGGGATGAGAATAAATGTTGGCCGACCTAGTGATGCTCACGTCCTATTAAAAAATTCATGCAGCTAAACGATTGAAGCAATTCTTGCACAAATAGAAGAAAAAAAATACATGCCAATCATTGTTAGCCTTTTCAGGTGTCCTTCGAGTCCATCAACATAAATTAAACATGTACAGTAGAAATTAAAGAAACCATTCTCTCTGAGAGACAAATCAAATCTGGCATGTTAATAGCAAGGGAATGCCTGGAACTGATATGTTTACTTTGTTTTTCTTCTCTTTGATTGATGCTGCACTGCAGTTAATTTGTATCACTGGTGTGGCCTTCAAGCAATTATTGCAAACATTCAAAGGTGACCTATCAAATTAAACCTCATGCTGTTGACAGGGAAACTCTATACTATAGTTATCTAAGTAAATGTTTCATTCCGTATAAACCCAGTCAAGTTAACTTCATAAGACACTTATGCTGCAAAATTCAGTAAGTCCCGAAAACAAGCAGCTACGCAGCAGCTCGCTTCGCACTGGCCCCATACTGCAATTCTTCCAACTTGCCTGCGCAACTTAGAGCAGCGGGCCCCAAACTGTGAGCTCATTGAAACTGGGGTTGTGTTCTTTCCCTTCTCTGAGATTATGCCCTGCATTGGCACTGAGGTCCAGGTGACATCCAGCTCTGTTCATGCCCTGCTCATCTCTCAATCTCTCTTGATTGGC
This sequence comes from Scyliorhinus torazame, assembly GCF_047496885.1. Classification (NCBI taxonomy): domain Eukaryota; kingdom Metazoa; phylum Chordata; class Chondrichthyes; order Carcharhiniformes; family Scyliorhinidae; genus Scyliorhinus; species Scyliorhinus torazame. Next base: position 258,040,375 of record NC_092713.1, read on the forward strand.
CATGGGCTTCTGCCTGTGGTTGATTTGGATCTTGGAGCCCTACCCTGCCTCCGAACCTGGCCGCAATGCCCCTGATGCTGAGCTCCAGCCTGCCTGAGTGTTAGTCATTGACTGGCAGCACAATCTGCTCACTTTGTGTACATCCAGCACCTGCAAGGGTCACCCACTTTATCATTCTTTACAACATAACGATCAACGCAGTCTGCACTAGCAGTCATTGGAACAGACCACCCCATCATTCGTATCTAGCTCCCTTAACCCTAGGAATTTAGGGAGCTAGATCGCGGATTGAAAAGCAGGACCTTAAAGATTGTAATCTCTGTATTACTTCCTGTGCCATGTGCCAATGAATATAGGAATAGGAGGACAGAGCAGATGGATGAAGAGCTGAAGAGATGGTGTAGGAGGGAGGGCTTCAGAACCCTGGATCACTGGGTTTGTTACTACAGAAGGTAGGACCTGTACAAGTTGGAGGGGTTGCACCTCAATTGAAACAGGACTAACTTCCTTGAGGGGAGTTTTATTTGTGCTGTTGGGGTTCAAACCAATTTGACATGGGTTGGGAGATGGAGTGGAGGTAGAGTAGGGGGTGATGCGCAATCAAATATAGAAGAAAAACCAAGTCAGTCTGGAAGGCAGATAGACTATAGACATGTTAAGACACAAAGGAGTAGAATGGCAACGCTGGATGGCATTTATTTTAATGCAAGGAGTATTGCGAGTAAGGCGGATCAGTTGAGGGTGTTGATTAACACACGGGAATATGATATTATTGCTGTCACAGAGAAATAATTGAAGGAAGGACAACACTGACAGCTTGATATTCCAGTGTATAGCATCTTCAGGCAAGACGGGGGGTGTATAAGAGGAGGTGGTGTCGCAATATTGATCAAGGTGTCAATTACTGCAGTAACAAAGGATGACATTTCAGAAGGTTCCTCAAATGAGGCCAAATGGGTAAAAATTTGAAACAAAAAGGAGGCAATCACATTTCTGGGAGCCTACTAACAGTCAGGGAGAGATAGAAGGGAAGATATGTAGCACAGTGTTTAGCACTGTTGCTTTACAGCGCCAGGGACCCGGGTTCGATTCCCGGTGTGGGTCACTGTCTGCGCAGAGTCTGCACGTTCCCCCCGTGTCTGCGTAGGTTTCCCCTGGTGCTCCAGTTTCCTCCCACAATCCTGAAAGACGAGCTTGTCAGGTGAATTGGACATTCTGAATTCTCTCTGTGTACCCGAACAGCCCCACAGGGGGCCAGCACGGCGCTGGAGCGGTTCACGCCGCTCCAGCGTCCTTATGCGGTGCCAAATGGGCGCCGTGCCAACCCGCACATGTGCAGTTGGGCCGCGCCATCCTGCGTATGCGCGGGCGACTTCTTACGCGCGCTGGCCCCTCACCAACATGGCGCTGGTATTCTGGGGCCGCGCGCGGAGGGAGGTAGGCCCGGGGGGAGGAGAGGCCGGCCCGCAGATCGGTGGGCCCCGATCGCGGGCCAGACCCCAGCGGAGGCCTCCCACGGTGAAGGAGCCCCCCTTCCCCTGCCCCCCCCCCCCCAGCATTCCCGCAGAGTTCCCGCCGGCAACGACCAGGGGTGGACGGCCCCGGTGGGAACCTATCGTGTCGTAGTGGCCGCTCGGCCCACACGGGCCGGAGAATCGCCGCTCGCGTTTGCGGCGATTCTCTGAGCGGCCCGGCGCGAATCGCGCGGCGCTGGTTTCGGAGGGGTGGCAGAATCGTGTGCGGGGGTTGGGGCGGCGTGGCGCGATTTGCGCGGCGCCCCGGCGATTCTCCCACCCGGCGTGGTGGTGGGGGGGGAGAATCCCGCCCAGAATACTTGCCTTTATTAACCAAGGAATAGAATATAAGAGCAGGGAGGTTATGATGGAGCTGTATAAAATACTGGTTAGGCCACAGCTGGAGTACTGTGTGCAGGTCTGGTTGGCACACTATGAACAGGAAGCGATTGCACTAGAGAGGAAACAGAGGCAATTCAACAGGACATTGCCTGGGCTGGTGCGTTTCAGCTATCAAGAGAGACTGGATAGGGGTTGCTTTCCTTGAAACAGAGGCATTGGTGAAACCGCGACAGTTTTGGTCCCCTCCCTTATTTGAGGAAAGTTGTAGTGGCATTGAAAGTAGTTCAGAGAGGTTCACTAGATTGATTCCAAAGATGAAGGGTTTGTCTTCTGAAGAGAGATTGAGCAATTCAGGCCTATACTCTCTAATGTTTAGAAGAATGAGGGGAAATCAAATTGAATGATATACAATGGATAAAGGAGACGCGAAGCGGATGCTTCCTCCTGTGGGGCATTCTAGAATGAGAGGTCATAGTCTCAGGATAAGGCGTAGCAAATTTAAAACAGAGATGAGGAGGAACTACTTCTCCCAAAGGGTCATGAATCTGTGGAATTCGCTACCCCAGAGTGCGGTGGATGGTGGGACAGTGAGCAGATTTAAGAAGAAGGTGGACATAATTTTAATTGGTAATGGGTTGAAGGGTCACAGACAATGGGCAGAGTTGAGGCCATGATGAGATCAGTCATAATCGTGTTTAACGGTGGAGAAGGCTCGAGAGGCTAAATTGCCTACTCCTGCTCCCAGTTCTTCTGTTCTAAGAAATAACTATTCTGCCTAATGCTACCTTCCAACTCTTGATCTGTAGCCCTGTAGGAAACAGCACCTTAAGCACAAAACCGGAGTTCTTGATTAATAAGGGGATTTCTTGATTAATAGGGGGATCAGGGATTATGGTGGAAAAGCAGGAGAATGGGAATGAGGAACATATCAGCCATGATCGAATGGCAAAACAGACTCAATGGGCCGAATGCCCTAATTATGCTCCTATGCCGCATGGTCTTATGGAGAAGGCTGAAGGAGGACCTGAGTGAGGTGTATAAAGTTATGAGGGGCATAGATAGGGTGGATAGGAAGGAGCTTTTCCCCTTCGAAGTGGGATCAATAACCAAGGGGCATAAATTAAGATAATGGGCAGGAGGTTTTGAGGAGATGTGATGAAAACCTTTTTTGCCCAGGAGGTGGTGGGAATCTGGAACTCATTGCCTTAAAGGGTGGTAGAGACGGGAACCCTCACAGCATTTAAGAAATATTCAAATGAACATTTGAATGCCATTACAGTACAAGGCCATGGACCAAGTGCTGAAAAATGGGATTAGAGTAAATAGGTGCTTGATGGTTGGCATGGATGTGATGGGCCAAAGTGCCTCTTTCTATGCTGCAAAAACTCGATGACTCTATCATTGGGGGCAGGCTGCCATGTCACCAGGGAGCAGGGTCTGAAATGGGGCCCTCGCAAAGATGGTAAGCGCAGGGCCCCCAAAACTGGAAGGCCGCCCCTGGTCCTTCGTGGCCACCATAAGACTGTTGCACTAAGGAGTCCTTGTGAAACTAGTCAATATTGATCGGATAAAGCTCTCCAATCATACCAGCACATAGATTGTGGTTACTGGAGTTGATTGGCACAGCCAGAGGGCATCAGGAATTTGTCAGGGTAATGTGTGAGGCCAAATTTTCTTTAGCTGCTTCATCACCTTCTTTCTACCAAAGGACCAAATAGGAAAAATTATAGTTCATCCTTGCTGTACTAGGCAAAACATGAAGGATGTGATCTTCCCAAAAGGGAACAGAGTTCCCAAGTGAGCGCTTTTAGCTGCGAGTTTCCCGGCACTCGCAGTGCCGAGAAACACATGGCTATTCCTTGCAACTTGCTTTGAATAAGGGGCCTGAAGGGGGAATGCGCAGCCGAGGCCACACATAGCCCTGTTTTTTACAATGCGGAGCCCCGCTCACTGGGACTCCCCATTGTAGAAAGAGATCGGGATGCGATTTTTAAATGACATCCCTATCTCCGAGGCCCCGAAAATAATCCCAACCTCCCCCCCAGCCCGAATGCAACATGGGGGGCCCCCACCACCCCCTCGCCACCCCCCCAACCCCGAACAAACACCCACACCAGGAAGCCCTGGCACAATCACGTGCTGTAAAATGTTCCAGCTTGGCACCTTGGCAATGCCAACCAGGCACCCTTGCATTCACCTGCCAGTGCCCATGTCAATGCCACCTGAGCACCTTGGCAATGCCAGGCTGGCACCCAGGTGATACTGCCAGGGTGGCAGACTGGCACTGCCTGGATGCCAGGCTCGCACTGCCAAGGTACCAATCAAGGTGGCACCAGCAGTGCCAGGGCATGACCCTGCCCAAAGGGCATGCAGCTGGGGGACTCCCAACCCCTTGGAGTGATGTTCCGTCTTGTCCCGTTTGTGGGGACCAATACCAAATGGCACTCGCCTGAGGTCCCCGGGGTGAAGGGATTGAATCCCAAAGCCTCAGATACCTCGAGAATCTGCACATTAGAGTAAGGGTTACTGCCTCGCTCTAATATGCAGATTTGCGAAAAAGTGATCTCGCCCATTGTGGGCGGGATTCCCTTTGCAACGTCTCACGAGATTGCATTGAATCTAGTGAGGCATTGCAAGCCGGGTAGATCCTGAGAACGGGGTCTCACGGCTTTCACCGGCCACACTACGCCACGGCGAGCTGATTTTCCGGCGCAGCGTGGACGGAGGATCGCGCCCTAAATCTCTTTCAGCACTGAATCCAGGTGTGCTAAATGAATCTCTGTGTAACCACTGGTTCAACAACTTTGTTCAGAATTCCAGCTGAGTCTGTTTAGTCACTATATCCCTGTAAAGACGACCTGCCTAGGTTCCTTCACTTGACCCAGCAGCACCTCTGCCACCAGCCATTCATCATCCATACACATATTAAAATAACAGCTGGCAGTAATGTCCTGTGCAGCGACTGGCCCAAATCCAGAATGAAACAGGTCAGCCCTGATGCTGAGGCAAATTCAATGAAGTGCTTCCAACCTTTTGTGTATTGAGGGTGGTTGGTGGAACACCCCTTCCCTTGAGCACACTGACTGACAATAAAAGGCTCAGCTGTCATTCTCTTCCAGTGGTCTTCATGGTTGGATGGCTGGAACAAATACATTGGCTAGAGACCACATTTTGCAGCAGAAGGTTTTTGGGTCCTTGGTCATTTATTGACCTGAATGGCCCCAGGTTATTTAGTTACCCAACCTTACCTCAAACATTTAACAGCTTCAGGCAAATCTTCTGAAGCATGAAAACATCGAAACAAGATATGGTGCCGTAAGATGACCAAACTTGATGATTTGTACAAGCCAGAGTCATAGCAAGAGGACACCACTCAAAATTATGGCTAGCGCCATGTATAATATTAAAAACTGTTAGCTATGTTTAAACACAACCCCACATTTTAATGTTTCAGACAGCACAGAATTTTGGAATTGCACTGTTATGTGGTGGGGGTCAAATTACAATTAATGCAGTGTGGCAAGTTCTTTGATCATGAGAGACTTCTCACCCTACTTAAAATGATTAATTTACTGAAAAAACCCACTATTTATGGCTTTGCTACTTCAGATACTTGTAGCAATACGGATGTATTGGACATCACGTGGCCAAAGGTTAATTGCTATTTGGTTACTTAATAAGCCTGTGTACATTCTGTGGCACAAAGAAAATCAATAATTCAACATGAACAAAGGAAGCACAGCTACCAAGAAGCTAAAGAAAACCCTTAAATTGTGTAATTTTGTCAGTTGTTAAAAATCACTATTTAGAATGGTCTGCACGCAGCCTTGCAGCAGCAATTGTTTAAAAAATCTTTACCATAGCTGAGTTAGTTTTAGCAACAGTTCATAAATTAGGCATTATTTCATTTTCTTTCTTCACATTAATCATTTCTTAAGGAAAATAATTCACTCGCAAGTGAACCAATTTTAACAATTCAAGCTGTCAGAAGAAATAACAGCGTATGCACCATGTTTGGATATCTTTTGGTGTTGCTGTCGTAATAATGAGGCGTTTTGTGACATTACACATCGAGTCATAGCGTTTTACAGCACGGAAAGAGGCCCTTTGGCCCATCGCCCCCGCGCTCACCCCTAGCCTTGTATGCAACGGCATTTCAAGTGCTCATCTAAATATTTCTTAAAAGTTGTGAGGGTTCCTGCCCGTACCACCCTTTCAGGCAGTGAGCTCCAGATTCCAGATTAGGATGTGCTTTTATTTGGCAGGCCTTTCATTGGGGTTGTTCTGTCATGTTATTATTTCCTCACAAAGATCGGTTTCTTTAATTATGTTGTCGCACTTTTGGGCTGGCGTGATTGGTCTATGATTTGGAGATTCGCTGGACCCGACTCCGATGTGCAGCTCAGTAATGGATGTACAAATAAAAAGTAAATAAGTAGAAATTGGATTTTCCTAAGTAAACTAGACCTTCCAAATATTTCTACAGTTCAGTAACTATTTGATTAACGCACACCATTTTCATCCACAAGATTCCAATGTACCAAGTCACTTTCCTTCACCATTATATAAATTATGGTCCTCATAACAGAATTTAAATGTGTACTGCTGGCTCAAGTATAGCTTTTCTCGAGTCATTTATAACATTAACAGGACATTGCCAATTTCACTAAAATTAGAATATTTTTCGATAGTCCTCTAATTGTTCCCATATTAAACTGCTGCTTGAGTACAGATTTAATTGCACAGTTTATCTAATCGGCCAACACACCGGACTTTTGATGAACAATATTCTATTTTTTTTTCCTTTCTTAAGCAGTAAAGATCAAGAACAGACTGATACATTAGACAGCACCTTCCAAACTCCCGACCACTATCATCTAGAAGGCCAAGAGCAGCCGATACCTGGGAACCCCACAACCTGGAGGATCCCCTGCAAGTCACTCACCATCCTGACTTGGAAACATATCGCTGTTCCTTCACTGTCGCTGGGTGAAAATCCTGGAACACCCTCCCTAACAGCACTGCAGGTGTACCTCCACCTCAAAGACTGCAGCGATTAAAGAAGGCAGCTCACCACCATCTTCTGAAGGGCAACTAGGGATGGGCAATAAATGCTGGACTAACCAGCGACGCCCACACCCGTAAATGAATAAAAAAATAATTAAAATTCAGCACTCACTGATTCCCCAGTATTCTTAAACAGACATCATTGGAACAAACACAAAATATTTAATCCAAAATTATACTTTATACTATAAGTTACATTACAATTTACTTGTACATGTTCAGATACACTACTGAAAATGGATCCAAGAATCTCGATAGATCTTAATGATATGACTTCTCAAAATAAAGACTGATGACAGTTTTTTGTTGTTTCCCATTACTCATTTGAAAAGGCCCTTTTAAACCTCGGTTCCAGAAAAGCAAAAGAGCATCAGGGGCGAAATTCTCCGGAAAAGGCGCGATGTCCGCCGACTGGCGCCCAAAACGGCACCAATCAGACGGGCATCGCGCCGCCCCAAAGGTGCGGAATGCTCCGCATCTTTGGGGGCCGAGCCCCAACATTGAGGGGCTAGGCCGACGGCGGAGGAATTTCTGCCCCGCCAGCTGGCGGAAACGGCCTTTGGTGCCCCGCCAGCTGGCGCGGAAATGACATCTCCGGGGGGCGCATGCGCGGGAGCGTCAGCGGCCGCTGACAGTTTCCCACGCATGCGCAGTGGAGGGAGTCTCTTCCACCTCCGCCATGGTGGAGACCGTGGCGGAGGCGGAAGGGAAAGAGTGCCCCCGCGGCACAGGCCCGCCCGCGGATCGGTGGGCCCCGATCGCGGGCCAGGCCACCGTGGGGGCACCCCCCGGGGTCAGATCTCCAGGACCCTGGAGCCCGCCCACGCCGCCTTGTCCCGCCGGTAAGGTAGGTGAATTAATTTACGCCGGCGGGACAGGCAATTTATGGGCGGGACTTCAGCCCATCCGGGCCGGAGAATCGAGTGGGGGGGCCCGCCAACCGGTGCGGCGCGATTCCCGCCCCCGCCGAATATCCGGTGCCGGAGACTTCGGCAACCGTCGGGGGCGGGATTCACGCCAGCACCCGGCGATTCTCCGGCCCGGCGGGAGGTCGGAGAATGTCGCCCCAGGTCTTTAAATAGTCAAGATACACCAGAACAACATGTGGTTTCTTGGTCATTTTTGCCGTGCTTATTTGGTTCAGCATGAGCAACCACTAATTGGAGCGGAAGAATGTGGCAGAAAATGGTTTAAGTCATTGAAAGAGAACTGCAACTGTCATGGGGTATGTTTCTAATTATCGATGTGACAGATTTATGACAGCTGCCACATTGTGGAAGAATTTCTGATAACAGCCATATTTCTTTCTCCTCAAGCTTAGCTTGTTGAACACATGACAGACTCATAACAAAATGCTGTTTCTCACCTTTATCAGTGATTACAATGTCAATTTATCATTACCCAACTGGTTCATTGTTATGGGCCAGGGTTTAGAGAACCTCAAAGTTAGCATGGAGTTCACCTGACCCACAACTTTTAATAGATTGTGGTATGGGGAGCACACGGCCCACTCTACAGGTGTGGTCCAGCAGAATTGGAAAAGTATTTTTTTAAGGCAAAACAATGTTTATTCTATGAACTCAAGTTAACCTTTTTAAAACATACAGTGAACATCTTAGCAACCATTAATTCAAATACAACCCCCAAAGAATACAACACTAAGTAATCCTTTAAGCTTTCCTTTTAACATCCATAAGATTTAAAACACCTTTTACCAGAAGCACATCAGGTTAAAGTCACTACTGTTATTAGTTTTAAATCACCAGGATCGATTTACAGTCTTTCGATTATAGAGAGAAAATCATACACCTTCTGGCTGTGACTGCAGCTATCCAGCTCTGAAAACGAAATTAAAACACACCCTGCAGCAAACAGCCTAAAATGAAAGTAAAAAGCTGACAGACAGCCCAGCTCCACCCACTCTCTGACATCACTGCAGTAGTAAACACCCATTCCTTAAAGGTACTCTCACTACAGATATTTATATACACACCCATTTATAAACACCCATTTCTTAAAGGTACTCTCACAAGACACCTCTCCCCCCCCCCCAAAAAAAAAACCCATCAACTTCAAGATGGTTTCATTTTTCATCTTTTCACTATCCTTTAAGAAACGCACACAGTAAATATACTTTTTTTGTTTCAAAAACAACAACACATGCAAACAGGTATAATAATATAGTCCTTTTTTTTTCTTCTTCCTCCAACTGGAATCCTTCTCGATTGACAGTCTCTTTGAACAAGAAGGTCTCTGCACAATCCGTCCATTTCTCTACGCCTCGGCATTTCTCTTTAAAGTCAGATATTTTAGTTCAATCTGATCACAGAGTCCCTTGCAATTCTCCAATACTGGAGTATCGGTTACCACAGCTTTCAGGCAGTCAAATGCCTGATGAAACTCCGCTGTCCATTGACATTTTCGACGTTTCTTCAGCAAGTCCATCAGTGGAGCAATCACGCTACAAATCTTTTGCACAAATGTTCGATCAAATCCAATCATGCCAAGAAATCGCATTATTTCCCGTCGTCTTGAGGGCATCGAAAACTCAAGGAAAGTGACTTGGGTTTTTCCAAATTCACTTTTGGCTAGGTTTATCACCAAATCCGCCTCCTGAAGTCGATCGAATAACTCCATCAGATGTTTTAAATGTTCGTTCCATGTCTGGTTGAAAATTACCAGATCGTCGATGTATACCGCACAATTGGGTAATCCTGAAACGACTTTGTTAGTTAACCGTTGAAATGTGGCTGGGGCGTTTTTCATGCCAAATGGCATAACTTTGAATTGGTGTATACCATCTGGAGTCACAAAAGCTGAAATCTCCTTCGCCCTTTCGGATAAAGGTACCTGCCAGTAACCTTTAAGTAAATCCAATTTGGAAATAAAAGCTGATTGTCCCACTTTCTCAATGCAATCCTCCAAACGTGAGATAGTACAAGAGTCCGTTCTTGTAACTGCATTAACCTATCTATAGTCCACACACAACCATTGGGTACCGTCTGGTTTTGGTACCATCACTTTGGGTGAGCTCCATTGGCTGCAACCCACTTCAATTATGCCATTTTTAAGCATACTTTCAACTTCCTTGTTAACCTGTGCCAATTTTAAAGGGTTAAGTCTGTATGGATGTTGTTTGATTGGAACAGCATTTCCCACATCTACATCATGCATAGCCATTTTAGTACATCCCAATTTGTCTCTGCAAACTTGCCCAGGTGATATCAATAACTCTTTCAAGTCAGTCAGTTTTTCCTCTGGAAGGTAACTCAACAATTTATCCCAATTTTTCAGAACATCCTCATTTTCCAATTTAATTTGAGGTATGTCAAATTCACAGTCATCTGGATTTGGTTCGTCACTTTGAGTTGGAATCATTAAAACCTCCTCCTTTTTCTCTCCTTCCCTTTCAAAGTACCTTTTAAGCATATTCACATGACACACTCAGTGAGTCTTCCTTCCATCTGGTGTTTGTACCACATAATTCACCTCACTTAATTTCCTTTCAAGGTCCACAAAACATTGCTTTTAAAGGTTCACCTACCACTGGTAACAATACTAAAACTTTATCTCCACTGGCAAAACTACGAACTTTGGATTTTTTGTCCACTATCCGTTTCATCACATTTTGTGCAACTTTTAAATGTTGTCTTGCCAATTCACCTGCTCTATTTAATCGTTCCCTAAAATTTGACACGTAATCCAATAATATAATTTCCGATTTCTCACTCAACAATTTTTCCTTAATCAATTTAAGTGGTCCTCTTACTTCATAACCAAAAATTAGTTCAAAAGGACTGAATTTCGTTGACTCATTCGGTGCATCCCTAATTGCAAACAGTACGAATGGAATTCCTTCATCCCAATCCTCAGGATAATCGTGACAATAAGCCCTCAACATTGTCTTTAATATCTGATGCCACCATTCTAACGCTCATGAACTAATTCATAATCATCTGCCATTTCTGCTGCTAACCTCGCAGTTTTAACCCTCTGCTCTTCCACATAAGTTCTCACTACATCAGGAATTAAATTTTTAAACTTATCCAAAAGCATAATTTCTCTGAGAGCTTCATTCGTTTGATCTATTTTTAAAGCCCTTATCCACCTATCAAAATTACTCTGTTTGAGCCTTTCAAACTCCACGTATGTTTGACCAAATTCTTTCCTTAAATTTCTAAACCTTTGTCTGTAGGCTTCAGGCACTAGTTCATATGCACCTAGGATGGATTTTTTTTCACCTCCTCATACATCCCAGATACCTCCTCCAGTAGTGATGCAAACACTTCACTAGCCATACCGACCAGCTTTGTTTGAATCAGTAATACCCACATGTCCTGTGGCCATTTCATTTGTTTAGCCACCTTCTCAAATGAAATGAAAAAGGCTTCCACTTCCTTCTCATCAAACTTGGCAATGCTTGGACATATTTAAATAGATCCCCACCAAGTCTTTGACTATGACGCGCTTTCTCACTATCCTCATCACTATCATCCAACTGTACGTTTCCCTTTACGCCTGCCAAATTTACTGACTGTCATGTTTCATGGCCATTTTCTGAAGTTCAAACTCTCTCTCTTTATCTTGTTCCCTGATCTGTCTCTCCCTTTCTCTTTCTTTTTCCTCTTTATCTCTTTGGTATTCAAGCATGCTTTAATTCTTTCTCATGTTCCATTTGTTTAATTTGCAACTGAATTTTTGCCATTTCCAATGAGTCAAACTGCATCTCAGGCAACTTTAAATGCTTAGCCATCACCATAATTACCTCATCTTTCCCCATTTTGCCAGGTAATGTTAACTGCACTGTTTTTGCCAAATCTAACAGTCTGCTTTTAGTCTCTGTCCGTAAGGTACTGCGTGTGACCGTCTCCACCCCCAAAAATTTCTGAGCCTCTGAAAGAACCATTGTCCACAACACTCTCCCTACTTAAACTAGAATACCACACCTGAAAAGCAACCACAATATGCTCACCCCTCACTGTCTTTAAGTTCACTAAGCCAATCCAATAGATAGACTTTTATCCCGGATTTGTTGTGGGCCAGGGTTTAGAGAACCCCAAAGTGTATGATGGAGTTCATCTGACCAACAACTTTTAATAGATTGTGGTATGGGGAGCACAAAGCCCACTCTACAGGTGTGGTCCGCAGAAATGGAAAAGTATTTTTTTAAAGCAAAACAATGTTTATTCTATGAACTCAAGTTAACCTTTTTAAAACATACAGTGAATATCTTAGCAACCATTAATTCGAATACAATCCCCAAAGAATACAACGCTAAGTAATCCTTTAAGCTTTCCTTTTAACATCCATAAGACTTAAAACACCTTTTACCAGAAGCACATCAGGTTAAAGTCACTACTGTTATTAGTTATTAATCACCACGATCGATTTACAGTCTTTAGATTACAGAGAGAAACTCATACACCTTCTGGCTGTGACTGCAGCTATCCAGCTCTGAAAATGACACGAAAACACACCCTGCAGCAAACAGCCTAAAACGAAAGTAAAAAGCTGACAGAAAGCCCAGCTCCACCCACTCTCTGACATCACTGCAGTAGTAAACACCAATTTCTTAAAGGCACACTCACTACAGACATTTATATACACACACATTTATAAACACCCATTTCTTAAAAGCACTCTCACATGACATTATACACGAGTGCGGTTGTGAAACATGTACCTTTCGAAATAAAACCCAAAATAATAAGGAATTTACACATTAAACAAGATCTTTTAAAAGTAAATTATAGCAAATAATAATTATGGGCTGGATTTTATAGTGCCTGCTGTGTCACATAAATTATGTTGGGTGCCCAGCCCTCCTTCCTGCCAACGTATTCCCTATAATATGGGGGTTGGGCAAATTGTCCTTTTAGGCCGCCCACCCATAGGCTTATTGAGGCCCTTAACTGCCCAATTAAACTGTAATTAAGGGCCTCAATCATCCTCCACTACCACAAAATGCTGGGCCGCAGCAGGCGGACGAAAATGTGTATGGCATTTTTGAAAGACGTTCTTTGAAAAGTTGCGAAGAAATTTGGGATGTCCTGTGCGCTTCAGGGCCAACTCCTCAAGATGTCTCCCCCCCACCCACCTTTATTCTCCCCACCTGCCCCCCTCCAGCCTCCCTATCCCTACTTCCTCCCTTCTAGGCTCTGCGATGCTTCCCTGCTTCAAAACCCGGGTGTTGCCTCTCTTCAACGGCCATCGTTCTTCTTTCTGCACCTTCTTGCAGTACCTGTAGTTCCCACTAGTGAACTCTACTGTTGTCAGGATGCTAGAGTTGCCAATCAAACTCAATAGCCAGCAGCTCTTGAGAGCTTTAAAAAAAATCATGCTGGGGATCTGGCATTGTTGGCAAGGCCAGCATTTATTGTCCATCCCTAATTGCCCTTGAAAAGGTGGTGGTGACCTGCCTTCTTGGGTGAGTATGTGAGACCCCGCTGAGTTGCGGTTCCTCATGGCATGTGTGTCACCACCCACATCCCCACACCGCCCCCCTCCCACACACTGCCCCTCCACCCCCACCCCCTCCATCCCCACCCCCACACACTGCCCCCTCGACCAGCCCCCCCCCCCACTCTGCTCCCACCACCACCCCCTCCCACACTGCACGGCCCATCACGAGCACCCCCACCCTCTGACACCCCCCCCCCCCTCCACTAACCCCTCAACTCCCACCACCCCGACACCCCCCCTACACTGCCCGGTCCACCACCAGTGCCCCCACCCACTGCCACCCCCCCACTGACCCCTCAACTCCCACCACCCCGATACCCACCCCACACTGCCCGGTCCACCACCAGCACCCCCACCCCCTACCACCCCCCCCCCACACTGACCCCTCAATGCCCACTACCCTCACACCCACCCCACACAGCCTCCTCCACCCCTACCACCTCCACTGACCCCTCAACTCCCACCACCCCGACACTCACCCCACACAGCCCCCTCCACCCCCTGCACCCCCACAGCTCCCCTCACACTATCTCATCTACCACCACCCCACCACCCCAACCTGTGGTCCAATCATGCGTCTCGTGTTGTGTCTTGCAGAATCGCCTGGAGATGACCCGGGAACTTTTGATGTCCCCTGATCCCGACCCCAACCACAACCTCAACCTCAACCTCAGGAGGAGAGCAGCGAGGAGGAGGAGGAGGAGGACACAGACATGAACCCTCGACGCACAGCATGAGACACCAGTCCGGGAACAACACTGACTTTTCACCACAGCTGTCTCCAACACCCTCCACCATCCCAGAGACACAGACCTTGGATGGGCACTTGGGTACTTTAGCGAAGAAGCTCCTGAGGCATGATCTGGTGCGCACCATAAACATGTAATGGTACAGTAGGTGGAAGTAGGAACTTCCAAGGGGGTGGGCGGTTGGAGGGCGGCCTCACCCCATGGCCTAGCTGCCGTCCAGATGGGTTTGGGGCTTCTGGAAAGAGTGGTCCCATCTATTGTGGAGATGCAGACACTGAGCCAGAGACTACATAAGGGGGTGTCAGCAACTGTCCAGTGTCTGCATGTGCAGTTGGAGGAGTTGAATCACCTCCAGGATCAGGAGATGGGGCCAGCCAAGCACGATACCCAGGCCGATGCCACACGGGTAGCGTCCAAGAAGGAGGCCTTGTGGGCAAGGGTTTTAGCCATGGGTCAAAATGTTCAAGGCCTGGGGCACTCTGTATGGGTGGTGGCTGAGGTCCAGGACAGGGCTTCCCTCTCACAGGCAGCCATGTGCCAGGGCCACCTGGACATGGCAGTAGCGCACCTGAACGTGGCCCAGTCACAGCAGGCCATGGCTGAGGGCATCAGGAATATTCATCGACCACACGAAGAAAGTACGTGTTGCGGTCGATGGAGGGGAGGGGCCCTTTGAAGTCCACGCTGAGGCGTTCAAAGGGGTGGGAGGCCTTCATCTGGCGTGCACGGTCTGGCCGGTAGAAGTGCAGTTTACACTCCGCGCAGACCTGACAGTCTCTGGTGATCGCCCTGACTTCCTCGATGGAGTAGGGTAGGTTACGGGTCTTGATGAAATGGTAAAAACGTGTGACCCCTGGGTGACAGAGGTTGTCGTGCAGGGTCCGGAGTTGGTCCATTTGTGCGCTGGCACATGTACCTCGGGATTGGGCATCGGGGGCTCGTTGAGCTTACCGGGGCGATACAAAATCTCGTAATTGTAGGTGGAGAGCTCGATCCTCCACCTCGAGATTTTATCATTTTTGATCTTGCCCCGCTGTGTGTTATTAAACATGAATGCAACTGACTGTTGGTCAGTGAGGAGAGTGAATCTCCTGCCGGCCAGGTAATGCCTCCAATGCCGCACAGCTTCAACAATAGCTTGGGCCTCTTTTTCGACGGAGGAGTGCCGAATTTCGGAGGCATAGAGGGTGCGGGAAAAGAATGCCACCGGCCTGCCTGCCTGGTTGAGGGTGGCGGCCAGAGCGACGTCTGATGCATCGCTCTCGACTTGGAAGGGGAGCGTCTCGTCGACCGCGTGCATCGTGGCCTTGGCGATGTCGGCCTTGCTACAGTTAAAGGCCTGGTGAGCCTCAGCCGTCAGAGGAAAAACAGTGGATTGAATGAGTGGGCAGACCTTGTCTGCATAGTTTGGGACCCACTGGGCATAATACGAAAAGAACCCCAGGAACGTTTGAGGGCCTTGGGGCAGTGGGGGAGGGGGAACATGAGGGGGCTCATGCGATCGAGGTCGGGCCCCAGAACTCCGTTCTGGACCACATAGCCGAGGATAGCTAAGCGATTCGTGCTGAACACGCACTTCTTGTTATACGTGAGGTTGAGGAGAGTGGCGGTGTGGAGAAATTTGGCAAGGTTGGCGTCATGGCCCTGCTGGTCGTGGCCGCAGGTGGTGATGTTATCCAGGTACGGGAAAGTAGCCCGCAGCCCGTACCGGTCAACCATTCGGTCCATCTCCCGTTGGAAGACCGAGACCCTTTTGGTGACTCCGAAGGGAACCCTAAGAAAGTGGTAAAGGCGGCCGTCTGCCTTGTACACAGTGTATGGGCGGTCCGCCTTGCGGATGGGGAGCTGATGGTAGGCCAATTTCAGGTTTACTGTTGAGAAGACCCGGTACTGTGCAATCTGATTGACCATATCAGATATGCGTGGGAGGGGCTACGCGCCGAGCTGCGTGTATCGATTGATGGTCTGACTGTAGTCAACGACCACCCTCTTTTTCTCCCCAGTTTTGACCACGACCACTTGGGCTCTCCAGGGGCTGTTGCTCGTGACACTCGCAGGGGAGGTGCCAGAACAGCACAGCACCTGCCCTTCTGGTGGGCAACGGGCAGAACAGGGCAGCATCACGCCACCTGGGACACCTGAGCTACAGCTGGGCCCATCTCGGCCTGGTCGTCCAAGAAGGCGGCCGCCAAAGGCGACTTCTTGTCACAGAGCGGGAATTGCAGCCGGCTGCCCCCACTCCTGATTGAGCACCTGGGAATCCACCTAGATGTAGCGTTAGGGCACGTAAGGCCAGAAACGTAGACACCAGTTACGTTGGCACAGGGGCACAGTACAGTGTTAGGAGCTAGGGCACAAACCTGCATATATTTGTTCACATTAAATATCTGTGCACAATGTTACAACCTGCCCCGGTGCTCTGTCAGAGGGGTGTGAGGGAAGGGCTGGTTTGTGCTGGCTGCAGAGGAAGCACAGGGGGCGCGGTGGGGTGGACGTTGGGGGTGGGCCTGACAGGGACCGGCGCCCACCACGATTTTGGCTTCAAGACCAATTCTCCGCCCAATCGCCTTTCTCGTTTTTGGCGTCAGCCCATGGAGAATCCTGCCCCTGGTGTTTAGCCTGCCCCCAGCACCTTATCACTGCAGGGCAGGCTTTTTAAAAGACTTCAGTTTGGGACCAACTTTTCTTGTGGGTAGTATGAGCAATATTCATCTGCAACCTCACCCCCTTTACAATCCAGCCTTATGTCTTTGTTCTAATTAAATAAAACATGGTTTGCACAGTTTTAAAAATTCAATTTCCAGAATACAGACACATTTAATAGCAGCTGGATACACATTCACATCTTTGATTATTTATTTGAGATAGCACAGATCACACATGAAAAAAAAAAAATTAATTCAATAAAACAACCATTTACTCATTATGGAATCACTCTCTTCAATTTCTTGACTTATAATAAGAGGCATTCATAACTTCTTAGGACTGAATGCTGTCAATCTGTAATGCATAAACCCAGATTACTAGTGAAAGCCTTTTGAGTCTTGCCTGGTTATAGAAAGTTAGCTTTTCAGGCTGGATTTGTACAGGTAGTGGGTGTTGGGAAATATTCCGGCTCTATATGACCACCTCAGGAAAAAATGTCTTGTTTTGCGTTCCGGGGGCAATGGGTGCGCTCTGGAGTTCGACATTCCAATCCTCAAACGTTTTGGAGGCTACCATAGAGACTGCTGAGTGCCAATTTGGGCTGGTTAAAAAAACTGCCTTGCTAGGACTTTGTCTCTGATGTTCTGGTCAGTCTTTGGTCCTCTAACCCTCACTCCTCACCCACTCCTGATGCCAACACGCTGCCCCTACTCATGCACAATGGCGCCTCATACCCTCCATACCAACCCATGCTCCTCCATAGCCCCTCTAGCCCCTATGCCAACTCAGTATCAACTTGTAACACCCCCTAACACCATGTTTTTCCTCTTATACACTCAACTTACTCCTTGTCCTCAATGGGAAGACCACAAGAAACACGCTGAGATTAAATAATGTGGAGATGCCGGCATTAGACTGGGCACAGTAAGAAGTCTTTCAACACCAGGTTAAAGTCCAACAGGTTTGTTTCGAATCTGGACCTGTAAAGACTCAATTACCTGCAAAGATTCGCATTCAAAGTATCGTCTTGCATCATTGAGTTTGTCTATATATATGTTTCTGGAACCCACCTCTTCATTCACCTGAGAAAGGAGCTGTGCTCCGAAAGCTAGTGATTCAAAACAAACCTGTTGGATTTTAACCTGGTGTTGTAAAGACTTCTTACTGAGATGAAATAAAGTTCCAAGTATCCATTGCAGACTTCATTATATAAAAAACATTTATTCAGGAAAGCCCATTCATACATTTAAATCCCCTCAATTACGTAGTTCATCATAAAAACTAATATTCGTATTCATAATGCCACATCAAACACAGTGAATCTTTGAGTTGTCAGTCAAACTATTACTTGCAGCCCCCCACTGTGATAATGACAGATTGTGGAATCAGTCAAGCAGTAATAATGCTATAATGATAACCATTAGGGCTATGTCAGCAAACATCAATTGAAACTGCTAGAAATGATTTTTTTCCCAGTCTCAGAGACACAGGCAGGCAGCTTTTTAACATTTAAAGGGCGGGGGATTTAAATAGCTTGACCAGCTTACCAGTACTATTTATCTTCTCTGCTCTTCACAAGTATTTATAATAATCTTTATTGGAGTCACAAGTAGGCTTGTAATAACACTGCAATTAAGTTACTGTGAAAATCCCCCAGTCACCACACTCCGGCACCTGTTCGGGTACACTGAGAGAGAATTCAGAATGTCCAATTCACCAAACAAGCACATCTTTCGGGACGTGTGGGAAGAAACCGGAGTGCCTGGAGGAAACCCACGCAGACATGGGGGAGAACATTCAGACTCCGCATAGACAGTGACCCAAGCCGGAATCGAACCTGAGACCCTCGCACTGTGAAACAACAGAAACAGTGCGATTTACATTTCCACCGTTAAGTCATGGAATACACACTGGGGATTGAGGCCAGTTCTGGAGTGAAGTTGGGTCTGCATGTACCGTGCAAAGATTTTAAGTGCCCGAGCTGCGTTTGGGTTTGGTTCATGTGTGCTTCACACACCACCAACTTCAAGTATGAGCAAGGAAAAGGATAGGAGACAGCACCAGTTGTGGGGAGTCCCCATCAGAGGACTGGGGCCAGTTCCATCCATACTCAGCATCGCACAGATGCTTCGGGGCCATACACAAGTGGATGCTTGTGGAGCAGGAAAGGGAGATGTATAGGCATCTTTCAGAGTTTTGTGGGCGGCATGGTGGCACAGTGGTTAGCACTGCTGCGTCACAGCTCCAGGGACCCGGATTCAGTTCCGGCCTTGGGTAACTGTCTGCGTGGAGTTTGCACTTTCTCCCCGTGACTACGGGGGTTTCCTCCGGGTGATCCAGTTTCATCCCACAGTCCAAAGATGTGCAGGTTATGTGGATTGGGCATGCTAAATTGCCCCTTAGAGTCCAAAAGGTTAGGTGGGGATATTGGGTTACGGGGTTAGAGTGGAGGCGTGGGCTTAAGTAGCGTGCTCTGTCCAAGGGCAGTGCAGGCTCGATTGGCCAAATGGCCTCCTTCTGCACTGCAAATTCTATGATTCCACCCATCACCAAGAGTTTCGTGAGGTGTTGCATATCTTTGGACAGAAGATGTTGGTGGCTGTCTGTGTCCTAAGTGATGCCACAATTTACGCATATGGGCACATGACCTCCTCCATTAGAAAAGTAACCACTTTCAGGGAGAGTCATATGTGGCAAAGTAAAGAATGGATGGGGGATCAATACAAAAACGTGTTTAGCAGCATAATGAGATCCATTTGGGTGCCTTATTTTATGCAACTGTCAACTTAATTTGCTTTACTGGAATGAAACTATTTGGCTGTATGATTAGACTCAAATAGTTCTCATTGCCTTATGACATAATCACCATTAGAAGCAGTCTGGATGTGATATCAGTGAATAGAACAAAGAACAAAGAAAAGTACAGCACAGGAACAGGCCCTTCGGCCCTCCAAGCCTACGCCGACCATGCTGCCCGTCTGAACTAAAATCCTCTACACTTCCGGGGTCCGTATCCCTCTATTCCCATCCTATTCATGTATTTGTCAAGATGCCCCTTAAACGTCACTATCGTCCCTGCTTCCACCACCTCCTCCGGCAGCGAGTTCCAGGCACCCACTACCCTCTGTGTAAGAAACTTGCCTCGCACATCTACTCTAAACCTTGCCTCTCGCACCTTAAACCGATGCCCCTTAGTAATTGACCCCTCCACCCTGGGAAAAAGTCTCTGACTATCCACTCTGTCTATGCCCCTCATAATTTTGTAGACCTCTATCAGGTCGTCTCTCAACCTTCTTCGTTCCAGTGAGAACAAACCAAGTTTATTCAACCTCTCCTCATACCTAATGCCCTCCATACCAGGCAACATCCTGGTAAATCTCTTCTGCACCCTCTCTTAAGCCTCCACATCCTTCTGGTAATGTGGTGACCAGAATTGAACACTATACTCCAAGTGTGGCCTAACTAAGATTCTATACAGCTGCAACATGACTTGTCAATTTTCATACTCAATGCCCTGACCAATGAAGGCAAGCATGCCGTATGCCTTCTTGACTACCTTCTCCACCTGTGTTGCCCCTTTCAGTGACCTGTGGACCTGTTCACCAAGATCTCTCTGACTGTCAATACTCTTGAGAGTTGTACCATTCACTGTATATTCCCTACCTGCATTAGACCTTCCAAAATGCATTACCTCACATTTGCCCGAATTAAACTCCATCTGCCATCTCGCCGCCCAAGTCTCCAAACAATCTAAATCCTGCTGTATCCTCTGACAGTCCTCATCGCTATCCGCAATTCCACCAACCTTTGTGTCATCCGCAAACTTATTAATCAGACCAGTTACATTTTCCTCCAAATCATTTATATGTACTACGAACAGCAAAGGTCCCAGCACCGATCCCTGCGGAACACCACTAGTCACAGCCCTCCAATCAGAAAAGCACCCTTCCATTGCTACTCTCTGCCTTCTATGACCTAGCCAGTTCTGTATCCATCTTGCCAGCTCACCTCTGATCCCATGTGACTTCACCTTTTGTACCAGTCTGCCATGAGGGACCTTGTAAAAGGCCTTACTGAAGTCCATATAGACAATATCCACTGTCCTACCTGCATCAATGATCTTTGTGACCTCCCCGAAAAACTCTATCAAGTTAGTGAGGCACAATCTCCCCTTCACAAAACCGTGCTGCCTCTCGCTAATACGACCCCTTGCTTCCAAATGGGAGTAGATCCTGTCTCGAAGAATTCTCTCCAGTAATTTCCCAACCACTGACGTAAGGCTCACCGGCCTGTAGTTCCCTGGATTATCCTTGCTACCCTTCTTAAACAAAGGAACAACATTGGCTATTCTCCAGTCGTCCGGGACATCACCTGAAGACAGTGAGGATCCAAAGATTTCTGTCAAGGCCTCGGCAATTTCCTCTCTAGCCTCTTTCAGTATTCTGGGGTAGATCCGGTCAGGCCCTGGGGACTTATCCACCGTAATATTTTTCAAGACGCCCAACACCTCGTCTTTTTGGATCTCAATGTGACCCAGACTATCTACACACCCTTTGCCAGATTCAACATCCACCAATTCCTTCTCTTTGGTGAATACTGATGCAAAGTATTAATTTAGCACCTCGCCCATTTCCTCTGGCTCCACACATAGATTCCCTCCTCTGTCCTTCAGTGGGCCAACCCTTTCCCTGGCTACCCTCTTGCTTTTTATGTACGTGTAAAAAGCCTTGAGATTTTCCTTAACCCTATTTGCCAATTACTTTTCGTGACCCCTTTTAGCTCTCCTGACTCCTTGCTTAAGTTCCTTCCTACTTTCCTTATATTCCACACAGGCTTCATCTGTTTCCAGCCTTCTAGTCCTGACAAATGCCTGCTTTTTCTTTTTGACGAGGCCGACAATATCCCTCGTTATCCAAGGGTCGCGAAATTTTGCCATATTTATCCTCTTCCTCACAGGAACATGCCGGTCCTGAATTCCTTTAAACTGACAATTGAAAGCCTCCCACATTTCAGATGTTGATTTACCCTCAAACATCCGCCCCCAATCTATGTTCTTCAGTTCCCGCCTAATATTGTTATAATTAGCCTTCCCCCAATTTAGCACATTCACCCAAGGACCATTCTTATCCTTGTCCACCAACACTTTAAAACTTACTGAATTGTGGTCACTGTTCAGAAATGCTCCCCTACTGAAACTTCTACCACCTGGCCGGGCTCATTCCCCAATACCAGGTCCAGTACAGCCACTTCCCTAGTTGGACTATCTACATATTGTTTTAAGAAGCCCTCCTGGATGCATCTTACAAACTCAGCCCCGCCCAAGCCCCCAGCACTGAGTGAGTCTCAGTCAATATTGGGGAAGTTAACGTCTCCCATCACAACAACCCTGTTGCTTTTACTCCTTTCCAAAATCTGTCTACCTATCTTCTCCTCTATCTCCCACTGGCTGTTGGGTGGCCTGTAGTAAACCCCCAACATTGTGACTGCACCCTTCTTATTCCTGATCTCTACCCATATCGCCTCGCTGCCCTCTGAGGTGTCCTCCCGCAGTATAGCTGTGATATTCTCCCTAACCAGTGGCGCAACTTCTCCGCCCCTTTTACCTCCCCCTCTCTCCGCCTGAAACATCTAAATCCTGGAATGTTTAGCTGCCAATCCGGTCTTTCCCTCAACCAGGTCTCTGTAATGAAAACAACATCATAGTTCCAAGTACTAATCCAAGCTCTAAGTTCATCTGCCTTACCTATTATACTTCTTGCATTAAAACATATGCACTTCAGGCCACCAGTCCCGCTGTTTTCAGCAACATCTCCCTGTCTGCTCTTCCTCAGAGCCATACTGGCCTTATTTCCTAGTTCTCCCTCAATTTTTTCACCTTCTGACCTATTGCTCTGGTGCCCACCCCACGCCATACTAGTTTAAACCCTCCCGTGTGACACTAGCAAACCTTGCGGCCAGGATATTTATGCCTCTCCAGTTTAGATGCAACCTGTCCTTCTTATACAGGTCACACCTGCCCCGGAAGAGCTCCCAGTTGTCCAGATAACTGAAACCCACCCTCCTATACCAGCTGTTTAGCCACGTGTTTAGCTGCTCTATCTTCCTATTTCTAGCCTCACTGGCACGTGGCACAGGGAGTAATCCCGAGATTACAACCCTTGAGGTCCTGTCTTTTAACTTTCTGCCTAGCTCCCTGAACTCCTGCTGCAGGACTTCATCCCCCTTGCTGCCTATGTCGTTAGCATCAATATGTACAATGACCTCTGCCTGTTTGCCCTCCCCCTTCAGGATGCCCGCTATCCGTTCTGAGACATCCTGGACCCTGGCACCAGGGAGGCAACATTTCATCCTGGAGTCTCTTTGAAGTCCACAGAAGCGCCTATCTGTGCCCCTGACTATAGAGTCCCCTATTACTATTACTCTTCTGCGCTTTGACCCTCCCTTCTGAACATCAGAGCCAGCCGTGGTGCCACTGCTCTGGCTGCTGCTGTTTTCCCCTGATAGGCTATCCCCCCCGACAGTATCCAAAGGGGTATATCTGTTCGAGAGGGGGACAACCACAGGGGATTCCTGCACTGACTGCCTGCCCTTTCTGGTGGTCACCCATTTCTCTGCCTGCACCTTGGGTGTGACCACATTTACATAACTGCGATCTATGACGCTTTCCGCCACCTGCATGCTCCTAAGTGCATCCAATTGCTGCTCCAACCGAACCATGCGGTCTGTGAGGAGCTGCAGTTGGGTGCACTTTCTGCAGATGAAGCCATCCGGGACGCTGGAAGCCTCCCGGGCCTGCCACATCTCACAGTCAGAGCACAGCACCCCTCTAACTGACATTGCGTCAATTAATTAAAATTAAAATTTGTCTTTTTTTTTTTTAATACTTTTTTTTTTAAATTGCAAAGTTACTGTCAACTATCTGTTTCCTAGCACTAGATTTCTAATAGAAATGCGATAGCTAACTATAATACTCTCCGATCTCTGGCTTAGATATCCTCTAAATTATAATTAAGTTATTATGTTTAATTAGTTCCCAAATACTCAAATTTGTTTTTAAATTTAGGTTAGAATCCCAACCAGCCACTCAGGTCACAGCTTTTCTGTGATGTCGCTTCAGTTTCCCCCCGACACACACAATTTGAAAAAAGGTATAAAAGTAAAAAACACTTACTTGCCTTCTGAGTGTCTGAGATGTTCTCAGGTTCTCTCGCTGACAGAGACTGCTCCTCCACCACCGATCCTTGACCTGCACAATGCTAATAATATAATAATATAATATGGCACTTACCTTACACCAATGGGTCTTATTATTAGGTTAGAGGAGGAGGGCGGGTGGGAGACACTACACGTGTAGTGTCTCGGGTTTCCTCTCCACCAGAATTTATTGGTTGGGTGGGGGGGGGGACTTGCCAGAGGTAGAACTTCCGGTTCCCGCCTTATATAAAAACAAATAAAACTGAAAAGAAGAACAGACACGGGACCAGGCAAGGCTTTTTAAACTAACTACTCACCTCCCAGAAGGCCCCTGCGCACCGCTGCCGCCGAAATCCAAAGGGCTGCTCCTGTAAAGGTAAGGTTTTTAAATTCACTACTCACCTCCAAGAAGGCCCCTGCGCACCGCTGCCGCCGAAATCCAAAGGGCTGCTCCTGTAAAGGTAAGTGGTTTTAAATACACTACTCACCTCCCAGAAGGCCCCTGCGCACCGCTGCCGCCGAAATCCAAAGGGCTGCTCCTGTAAAGGTAAGGTTTTTAAATTCACTACTCACCTCCAAGAAGGCCCCTGCGCACCGCTGCCGCCGAAATCCGCCGTTCGAGGAAGATGCTCAAGCACTACGATCACGTCTGGCCTCAATGACGCTGGACCAAGCACGGCCCCGGACGCTCCAGACGACGACAACAACGGTGCTGATAAACGGGCACGAGACACCATGCCTGGTTGACTCCGGGAGCACGGAAAGCTTCATCCACCCCGACACGGTAAGACGCTGTTTTTTGACCATCCGTCCCAGTGCGCAAAAGATTTCCCTAGCTGCAGGATCCCACTCCGTACAGATTAAAGGCTTCTGCATAGTGACCCTAACGGTGCAAGGGAGGGAGTATAAAAACTACAGGCTCTACGTCCTTCCCCAACTCTGCGCGCCCATATTACTGGGATTAGATTTCCAGTGCAACCTGCAGAGCCTAACCTTTCAATTCGGCGGCCCAATACCCCCACTCACTATCTGCGGCCTCGCAACCCTCAAGGTTGAGCCCCCATCCTTGTTTGCAAACCTCACCCCGGATTGCAAACCCGTCGCCACTCGGAGCAGACGGTACAGCGCCCAGGACCGGACATTCATTCGGTCCGAAGTCCAGCGGCTACTGAAGGAAGGCATAATCCAGGCCAGCAATCGTCCCTGGAGAGCACAGGTGGTAGTAGTAAAGACAGGGGAGAAGCAAAGGATGGTCATAGACTATAGCCAGACCATCAACAGGTACACACAGCTAGATGCGTACCCTCTCCCCCGCATATCCGACATGGTCAATCGGATTGCCCAATATAAGGTCTTCTCCACCGTGGACCTCAAGTCCGCCTACCATCAGCTCCCCATCCGCCCAAGTGACCGCAAGTACACAGCCTTCGAGGCAGACGGGCGATTATACCACTTCCTAAGGGTCCCATTTGGCGTCACAAACGGGGTCTCGGTCTTCCAACGAGAGATGGACCGAATGGTTGATCAACACGGGTTGCAGGCCACGTTCCCGTACCTCGACAACGTAACCATCTGCGGCCACGATCAGCAGGACCACGACGCCAACCTGCAAAAATTCCTCCAGACCGCTAAAGCCTTGAACCTCACATACAACGAAGACAAGTGCGTTTTTAGCACAAACCGGCTAGCCATCTTGGGATATGTAGTGCGCAATGGGATAATAGGCCCCGACCCCGAACGCATGCGCCCCCTCATGGAATTTCCCCTCCCGCACTGCTCAAAAGCCCTAAAACGCTGCCTGGGGTTCTTTTCGTACTACGCCCAGTGGGTCCCCAGTACGCAGACAAGGCCCGCCCCCTAATACAGACCACGACCTTCCCTCTGTCAACAGAGGCTTGCCAGGCCTTCAGCCGCATCAAAGCGGATATCGCAAAGGCCACGATGTGCGCCATCGACGAGTCCCTCCCCTTCCAGGTCGAGAGCGACGCCTCCGATGTAGCTCTAGCGGCCACTCTTAACCAAGCGGGCAGGCCCGTGGCCTTTTTCTCCCGAACCCTCCACGCTTCAGAAATCCGCCACTCCTCAGTGGAAAAGGAAGCCCAAGCCATAGTGGAAGCTGTGCGACATTGGAGGCATTACCTGGCCGGCAGGAGATTCACTCTCCTCACGGACCAACGGTCGGTAGCCTTCATGTTCGATAATGCACAGCGGGGCAAAATTAAAAATGACAAGATCTTAAGGTGGAGGATCGAGCTCTCCACCTTCAACTATGAGATCCTGTACCGTCCTGGAAAGCTGAACGAGCCGTCCGATGCCCTATCCCGCGGCACATGTGCCAACGCACAAATTAACCGCCTCCAAACCCTCCACGAGGACCTCTGCCACCCGGGGGTCACTCGGTTCTACCACTTTATAAAGTCCTGCAACCTCCCCTACTCTGTGGAGGAGGTCCGTACAGTCACAAGGAACTGCCACATCTGCGCAGAGTGCAAACCGCACTTTTTCAGTCCGGATGGTGCGCACCTGATCAAGGCTTCCCGTCCCTTTGAGCGCCTTAGTCTGGATTTCAAAGGGCCCCTCCTCTCCACCGACCGCAACATATACTTCCTGAACGTGGTGGACGAGTACTCCCATTTCCCCTTCGCCATCCCCTGCCCTGACATGACAGCGGCCACAGTCATTAAAGCCCTTAACACCATATTCACACTGTTCGGTTGCCCCGCATACGTCCACAGCGACAGGGGGTCCTCCTTTATGAGTGACGAGCTGCGCCAGTTCCTGCTCAGCAACGGTATAGCCTCGAGCAGGACGACCAGCTACAACCCCCGGGGGAACGGGCAAGTAGAGAGGGAGAACGGCACGGTCTGGAACACCGTCCTACTGGCCCTACGGTCCAGGGACCTCCCAGTTTCACGGTGGCAGGAGGTCCTCCCGGACGCTCTCCACTCCATCCGGTCGCTACTGTGTACTAGCACTAACCAAACGCCTCATGAGCGCCTCCTTGACTTCCCCAGGAAGTCCTCCTCTGGAACGTCGCTGCCGACCTGGCTGGCGGTCCCAGGACCCACCTTGCTCCGAAAACATGTGCGGGTGCACAAGTCGGACCCGTTGGTCGAGAGGGTTCGCCTCCTCCACGCGAACCCGCAGTATGCTTACGTGGAGTACCCCGACGGCCGACAGGACACGGTCTCCCTGCGAGATCTGGCGCCCGCCGGCAACACGCACACCCCCCGAAACCAATCACCCCCTCCCTGCCACCGGCGCACCCCGCGAGCGCCCCCTTCCCGGGAGGATCGGTCCTCCTCCCAGGTCCGACCAGAAGTGAAGCTGAAGCAGAAACCGTAAGGCTCCCGGAGACGACAACACTGGAACAAGCACCACCACCAGGGCCGAGGCGATCGACGAGGACGACCAGACCGCCCGACCGACTCATGGCATCGATGTAACACTACAATGTTGTGGACTTTAACGAGAACTCTTTCCTTTTCCCCCTTTTACTGCAAATAGTTCAAAACAAAAAAAAACCTCTGTACATACTGTGATGACATGCAAAAGTTTTCCTCCCAGGACCAGCCTTGTAAACCCTTACCACCATACGAAGCACCACCCCGCCGGGTTCATTTTTAACAAGGGGTGAATGTGGTAGTATGCATTAGGGGTCATGTGGGACTGTGAAGCCGTGATGTCATTGGCTGACAGATCCCGGGTCCTGGTTGGCTGTTGACCTCTAGCTCCGCCCTGAAGGCGGAGTATAAGAACCAGGAGTTCTCCCCCGCAGGCCAGTCTGCTACTGAACTGCGGGGAACAAGTCACGCTTAATAAAGCCTCATCGACTTCATCTCTATTTGTCTGTCGTGAGTCTTTGTGCGCTACAAAAAGTTACTGTTAACTATATGTTTCCTAGCACTAGATTTCTACTATAAATGTAAAAGCTAAATACAGTATTCTCTGATCTCTGGCTTAGATACCCCTCAAAATTATGATTAAGTAATTAATTAATTATGTTTAATTAGTTTAACAATGTTTAATTTTTAAATTTAGTGCAGATTTCCTATCAGCCAATCAGGTCACAGCTTTCCTGTGACCTCACTTTTCAGTCCCCCCCCCCCTCTCCCCACCCCCCTCCCCCCCCCCCCTCCCCCCCCCCCCCCCCCAATCGGATCACTCAGAATAGCAGAATATCTATCAACTTTCGTATTCCCAAGCTGCTCCCCGGCTCTCTCTCTTGCTCCCGAAAATGAAGACCGCTGGAACCTGTGGGTAAGATTCTATATCACCTACCTTCCCAGGGTGCTCCCTGGTTTTCTCTCTGCTTCCCGGAATGCAATCCAAACAAAGGAAACAGAACAAAAAGGGAAACAGTACCTCCTCCCACTCCGTGTCAAATTACCACACTGCCCAAATTACCAAGTTCCAATTCTCACTCTGGCTGTGTCTCACTCACTCAGGCTGTGTCTCCTTCACCTGCGCAAAGCTTATTGAGTGTGCTTTCTGTCTGTCCTTTATACAGAACCCAGCTAAACATGATGAGTCACACTATCCTGAATGTCCTGAGCCGCTGTGCTAAAGTAGGAGAAATAGTGGACTGAGATTCTTCAGTCAAGGAGATGTTTTATGGCATAAAAATATAGAAAATAGGTGCAGGAGTAGGCCATTCGGCCCTTCAAGCCTATTCCACCATTCAATATGATCATGGATGATCATGCAAATTCAGTATCCCACTCCCACTTTCTCTCCATACTCCTTGATCCCTTTAGCCGCAAGGGCCACCTCCAGCTCCCTCTTGAATATATCCAACGAACTGGCCCCAACAGCTTTCTGTGGGAAAGAATTCCACAAGTTCACAACTCTGAGGGAAGAAATTCTTCCTCATCTCAGTCCTGAATGACTTACCCTTTATTCTTGGGCTGTGACTCCTAGTTCTGGACGTCCCCAACATCGGGAACATTCTTCCTGCATCCAGCCTGTCCAGTCTCATCAGGATTTTATATATTTCTATGAGATTCCCTCTCATCTTCTAAACTCCAGTGAGTACAAGCCCAGTCGATCAAGTCTTTCTTCATATGTCAGTCCTGCCATCCCGGGAATTAGTTGAGTGAACCTTCGCTGGATACCCTCAATAGCAAGAATGTCCTTCCACAAACTAGGAGACCAAAACTGCACACAATACTCAAGGTGTGGCCTCACCAAGGCCCTGTATAACTGCAGCAAGACATCCCTACTCCTATACTCAAATCCTCTTGCTACGAAGATCAGCAGTCCTCGCCGCCTGCTGTACCTGCATGACAAGCTTAACTGACTGTTCCACCATGACACCCAGGTCTCGTTGCACTCCCCCTTTTCCTGTGCTGCCACTATTCAGATAATAATCTGCCTTCCTTTTTCGCCAGCCTGTCCAGGTCACCCTGCAGCCTCTTTGCATGCTCCTCACAGCGCACACTGCCACCCAGCTTAGTGTCATCTGCAAATTTGGAGATATTGCATGCAATTTCTTCATCCAAATTATTAATGTTTATTGTGAACAGTTGGGGTTCTTTTTCTGGCCAATTTATATACCTACTTTCTGGCTTTAACACTATCCCTGATTTCCCCTGTTAGCCATGATTGAGCCACCTTCTCCGACTTAATCTTGCGCCAGACAGGGATATACAATTGTTGAAGTTCATCCATGTGTTCTTTAAATGTCTGCCATTGCCTATCCACCGTCAACCCCTTAAGTATCCTTTGCCAGCTTATCCTAGCCAATGCACATCTCATATCATCAAAGTTAGCTTTTTTAAGTTCAGGACCCTAGTCTCAGACTTTACTGCGTCACTCCATCTTAATGAAAAATTCTACCATATTATGGTCACTCTTCCCTAAAGGATCTCTCATCACAGCTTTGCTAATTGATCCTCTCTCATTGAACAATACCCAGTCAAGGATGGTCTTCTCTCCAGTTGGTTCCTCAACATATTGGTCAAAAAAAACCATCCCTTATATGATTGACTTGTGATTGCAGCTACAACGTCTGCCACAGGCGCCTGGGTTCCAAGAGGGCAGGCTTAGAAGCCCTACATCCAGGTAAATCTTGGCTGGATGAGAGCTTCTCTGACCTGAAGATTAATGGGCACAGACATAGGCAGGGCCTCTGGATGGCATGTCCTACCAGATAGTCATCTTGCTCTATGATGAGGTCTCATTACCAGCTTCTGGTGCCAACACTCTGTGTTGCCAAGTTGTGCAGATTGCAGCACAGCACCACTGCATTGCACTGCAGTCACAGACAAAGCATCCATCACCCGAATGATGAAGTTATATGTGGCAGATTGTGAGATTCTGCAGATATGAGCCGCTGCACCCAGAATGATACAGATGGAAAGAAATTCATCACCATGGTCACTTTCACTGCTACTGGCAATGGGTGGCCACCTGCTCCTTGTCCCCTGAGTCCCTGCTCCTCTAAGAGATCAATGCAGCTCACTCATTGCTTGTACTTCTGCCAATCCCTCTGCACCATTCAGCTGCAAGCAGGTATTTAATTGGATGCAGATTCTTTTATTTATTCATGGGATGTAAGCATCACTGGCTAATTGAGCATCCCTAAATGCCTTTAAGAGGGTGGTGCTGAGTTTCCTTCTTGAACCGCTGCAGTCCATGTGGTGTAGGTACACCCACTGTGCTTTTAGGAAGCGAATTCCGGGATTTTGACGCAGTGACAGTGAAGGAACAGCAATATAGTTTCAAGTCAGAATGGTGTGTGTAGCTTGGAGGGGAACTTGCAGGTGTTCCCATGCATCTGCTGCCCTTGTCCTTTAGATGATAGAGGTCACAAGTCTGGAAGGTGCTGCCGATAGAGCCTTAGGGCATTCCTGTAGTGCATCTTGTAGATGGCACACACTGCTGCTACTGTGTGCTGTTGATGGAGGGAATTAATGTTGAAGGTGCTGAATATGGTGCAAGTCAAGTGGCCTGCTTTGTCCTGGATGGTGTTGAGCTTCTTGTGTGTTGTTCGAGCTGCACTCATCCATGCAAGTGGAGAGTATTAAATTAAACTCTTGACTTGTGCCTTGTAGATGGTGGACAGACTGTGAGGAGCCAGGAGGTGAGTTACTCACTGCACAATTCCCAGCTGTTGTAGCCAAAGTATTGTGTGATTAGTCCAATTAAGTTTCTGTTTGATGGAAAGCTCCAGGAGTTGATAGTGGAGGATTCAATAATGACAATGCTGTTGACTATCAAGGAGTGTTGGTAGATTCTACCTTGTGCGGTGTGAGTATTGAGCTACAGCTCCTCTTCTCTTGCTGCCCCTCCCCTGTGACAGTTGATGTAACTTACGTTCAAGCTTCACCACCATAGGTCACCATACTCACAACTGGTGGCATTCATGTTCACTGTGGAAAACCTCAAAGGCACTTGTACCTTTATCCCATTAAATTGGCCGCATATGCTGGAGGGAGCTTCAGCAATCTCTCTCTGTAGCAATTTCAGTGTCAGCGGCCTCACTGCATATCTCCTTTAATGGCAAGCCTCTTCTTATGGCTGACATCACAGCATTGCCCTTTCTACCTGTGTATGTATTGAATGCCTCTAAGTTTCAGCCTTCAATTACTTCTCGCTATGCTCTCACCTGCTCTGAGTTGAGGAATGTGAACACTGCACGGGTCCTGTGCGCCATTAGTAAGGTGCCATTATCCTGGGAAAATGGCTATAAATTACTTCCTCAATTCATTTCCCACAGCTGCTGCAGAGGTTGCTAACATCGCCCTCAGCCAGCCATTGGGTAAAGTGGCCGGAGAGGGGAACACATCAGCAAACAGGCCCGATGCATTGTTTTCAAATTTTCCCAGTCCTGACCATTTCCAGGTCCTGGGAAAAGTACCCCCACGGTCCATCCCACTGCAATACTCCGAGAACCTTGCATGCTTTTTCCAATAATGCCACATCTGGAATCTGCCACAATGCTTCTAGAATCATTTCACGTACTTTGACAATATTCCAGGCCATTTTAACTCATCCTTGATTCTAGAAATGAAAATGAAAATCGCATATTGTCACAAGTAGGCTTCAAATGAAGTTACTGTGAAAAGCCCCTCGTCACCACATTCCGGCGCCTGTTCGGGGAGGCTGGTACGGGAATTGAACCATGCTGCTGGCCTGCCTTGGTCTGCTTTCAAAGCCAGTGATTTAGCCCTGTGCTAAACAGCCCCTAAAAGTATGAGTAAGCATCTTTCCAGTGAGTAAAATCACAACAGCTAGTTGCCGGGGCTGGCTAGTCCAGTTGGCTAAATGGTTCATGTATAATTCAGAATAACTACAATAGTGCAGGTTCAATCTCCGTTTTAACTGAGGTAGACTTGGAACCTGACATGAATTGATGAATAGTTAGTTATGAAAATGAATTTCTGACCTTGAAAAATGTTTAATAGAAAACATGAAATACTAAAAACGTAACGTCAACATTGCAGCAAAGACAGTCATCAGCAGTCTGCTCCTCCATAAGGGCCCGAACACACATAACACTTCCTTTATACCGATTTGAAATGAGCTTTGCAGGCAAAAAGACAATCATATCACAAAAGCCAGGTAATTACACAAAGTGTATTCAATTCAAATTTTTACATGAATTCTGACACCTCAAGAAGCCTGCATGTTGAAGTGTGTGCCAAAGTTATAGCACACAAAATACAGCTGGCTGAAAATCCATGGCCAAAAGGAATTGGGTACAAAGGATGCCTAAGAACTTTTTGGCTAGCTTTATGATTTTCTCCACTTCTTATTCTCCATTCGCACAATTGACTGGGTAAAAAAATCTACCCTTACATTCATCCCTTTTTATGTATCTCACATGATTATTGGCAGGCCCACGAAGAGTATAAGCATGCAGACAAATATGTCTTGTATCTTGGAGAAGGCAGACGGTTGATAAAACCTGTGTTACTGGCCACAACTCAAGCGTATGTGAATGGGTGTGTGGTGAACAGACAGGGCCGCACGGTAGCTAACAGTGGTTACCATTGTTGCTTCTCAGCGCCAGGGATTCCCGGCTTGGGTCACAGTCTGTGCGGAGTCTGCACGTTCTCCCCATGTCTGCGTGGGTTTCCTCCGGGTGCTCCGGTTTCCTCCCACAAGTCCCGGAAGACATGCTTGTTAGGTGAATTGGACATTCTGAATTCTCCCTCAGTGTACCCAAACAGGCGTTGTAATGTGGCAACTAGGGGCTTTTCACAGTAAATTCATTGCAGTGCTAATTTTAGGGTGGAAACTTAGATCTAGGACAAACAGAGTTATTATCTCTGGGTTGTTACCCGTGCCACGTGCTAGCGAGACGAGGAATAGGGAGAGAGAGGAGTTGAACACGTGGCTACAGGGATGGTGCAGGAGGGAGGGTTTCAGATTTCTGGAAAATTGGGACTCATTCTGGGGTCGGTGGGACCTCTACAAATGGGATGGTCTACACCTGGACCAGAGGGGTACCAATATCCTGGGGGGGAAATTTGCTAATGCTCTTCGGGAGGGTTCAAACTAGTTCAGCAGGGGCTTGGGAACCTGAATTGTAGCTCCAGTATACAGGAGGTTGAGAGTAGTGAGGTCATGAGTAAGGTTTCAAAGTTGCAGGAGTGTACCGGCAGGCAGGAAGGTGGTTTAAAGTGTGTCTTCTTCAATGCCAGGAGCATCCGGAATAAGGTGGATGAACTTGCGGCATCGGTTGGTACCTGGGATTTCAATGTTGTGGCCATTTCGGAGACATGGATAGAGCAGGGAAAGGAATGGTTGTTGCAGGTGCCGGGGTTTAGATATTTCAGTACGTTCAGGGAAGGTGGTAAAAGAGGGGGAGGGGTGGCATTGTTAGTCAAGGACAGTATTACGGTGGCAGAAAGGACGTTTGATGAGGACTCGTTTACTGAGGTAGTATGGGCTGAGGTTAGAAACAGGAAAGGAGAGGTCACCCTGTTAGGGGTGTTCTATAGGCCTCCA
Source organism: Scyliorhinus torazame (assembly GCF_047496885.1). NCBI lineage: Eukaryota > Metazoa > Chordata > Chondrichthyes > Carcharhiniformes > Scyliorhinidae > Scyliorhinus > Scyliorhinus torazame. The sequence goes on from NC_092713.1 coordinate 258,074,306, forward strand.
AAATATTCCAGAGATGTCGAGGAAAGGATTGCAAAGATGACTCTGGATAGGAGCGAAAGCAACAGGGTAGTTGTTATGGGGGACTTTAACTTTCCAAATATTGACTGGAAACGCTATAGTTTGAGTACTTTAGATGGGTCCGTTTTTGTCCAATGTGTGCAGGAGGGTTTCCTGACACAGTATGTAGATAGCCCAACGAGAAGCGAGGCCATATTGGATTTGGTACTGGGTAATGAACCAGGACAGGTGTTAGATTTGGAGGTAGGTGAGTACTTTGGTGATAGTGACCACAATTCGATTACGTTTACTTTAGTGATGGAAAGGGATAGGTATATACCGCAGGGCAAGAGTTATATCTGCGGGAAAGGCAATTATGATGCGATGAGGCAAGACTTAGGATGCATCGGATGGAGAGGAAAACTGCAGGGGATGGGCACAATGGAAATGTGGAGCTTGTTCAAGGAACAGCTACTGCGTGTCCTTGATAAGTGTGTACCTGTCAGGCAGGGAGGAAGTGGTCGAGCAAGGGAACCGTGGTTTACTAAAGCAGTCGAAACACTTGTCAAGAGGAAGAAGGAGGCTTATGTAAAGATGAGACATGAAGGTTCAGTTAGGGTGCTCGAGAGTTACAAGTTAGCTAGGAAGGACCTAAAGAGAGAGCGAAGAAGAGCCAGGAGGGGACATGAGAAGTCTTTGGCAGGTTGGATCAAGGATAACCCAAAAGCTTTCTATAGATATGTCAGGAATAAAAGAATGACTAGGGTAAGAGTAGGGCCAGTCAAGGACAGTAGTGGGAAGTTGTGCGTGGAGTCCGAGGAGATAGGAGAGGTGCTAAATGAATATTTTTCGTCAGTATTCACACAGGAAAAAGACAATATTGTCGAGGAAAATACTGAGATTCAGGCTACTAGACTAGAAGGGCTTGAGGTTCATAAGGAGGAGGTGTTAGCAATTCTGGAAAGTGTGAAAATAGATAAGTCCCCTGGGCCGGATGGGATTTATCCTAGGATTCTCTGGGAAGCTAGGGAGGAGATTGCTGAGCCTTTGGCTTTGATCTTTAAGTCATCTTTGTCTACAGGAATAGTGCCAGAAGACTGGAGGATAGCAAATGTTGTCCCCTTGTTCAAGAAGGGTAGTAGAGACAACCCCGGTAACTATAGACCAGTGAGCCTTCCTTCTGTTGTGGGCAAAATCTTGGCAAGGTTTATAAGAGATAGGATGTATAATCATCTGGAAAGGAATAATTTGATTAGAGATAGTCAACACGGTTTTGTGAAGGGTAGGTTGTGCCTCACAAACCTTATTGAGTTCTTTGAGAAGGTGACCAAACACGTGGATGAGGGTAAAGCAGTTGATGTGGTGTATATGGATTTCAGTAAAGCGTTTGATAAGGTTCCCCACGGTAGGCTGCTGCAGAAAATACGGAGGCAAGGGATTCAGGGTGATTTAGCAGTTTGGATCAGAAATTGGCAATCTGGAAGAAGACAAAGGGTGGTGGTTGATGGGAAATGTTCAGACTGGAGTCCAGTTACTAGTGGTGTACCACAAGGATCTGTTTTGGGGCCACTGCTGTTTGTCATTTTTATAAATGACCTGAAGGAGGGCGTAGAAGGATGGGTGAGTAAATTTGCTGATGACACGAAAGTCGGTGGAGTTGTGGACAGTGCGGAAGGATGTTACAAGTTACAGAGGGACATAGATAAGCTGCAGCTCTGGGCTGAGAGGTGGCAAATGGAGTTTAATGCAGAAAAGTGTGAGGTGCTTCATTTTGGAAGGAATAACAGGAAGACAGAGTACTGGGCTAATGGTAAGATTCTTGGCAGTGTGGATGTACATAGATCCCTGAAAGTTGCCACCCAGGTTGAGAGGGTTGTTAAGAAGCCGTACGGTGTGTTAGCTTTTATTGGTAGAGGGATTGAGTTTCGGAGCCATGAGGTCATGTTGCAGCTGTACAAAACTCTGGTGCGGCCGCATTTGGAGTATTGCGTGCAATTCTGGTTGCCGCATTATAGGAAGGATGTGGAAGCATTGGAAAAGGTGCAGTGGAGATTTACCAGAATGTTGCCTGGTATGGAGGGAAGATCTTATGAGGAAAGGCTGAGGGACTTGAGGCTGTTTTCATTAGAGAGAAGAAGGTTAAGAGATGACTTAATTGAGGCATACAAGATGATCAGAGGATTGGATAGGGTGGACAGTGAGAGCCCTTTTCCTTGGATGGTGATGTCTAGCACAAGGGGACATAGCTTTAAATTGAGGGGAGATAGATATAGGACAGATGTCAGAGGTAGGTTCTTCATTCAGAGTGTAGTAAGGGCGTGGAATGCCCAGCCTGCAACAGTAGTGGTCTCACCAACACTATGGGCATTCAAATGGTCATTGGATAGACATATGGACGATAAGGGAATAGTGTAGATGGGCTTTAGAGTGGTTTCACAGGTCGGCGCAACATCGAGGGCCGAAGGGCCTGTACTGCGCTGTAATGTTCTATGTTCTATGTAAGTTTACTTGTGACACTAATAAAGATTATTATTATTATTCAGTAACTTCGGTAATTCAGCAGTGGTTGAAATTGAAATTGATGACATCTATCACATCCTCGGCCGGATTGTGGAATGAAGGACCTTCTACCACAATAGTTCAGTACAGTAGTGCCCTTCACTGTCACCGGTCAGGCAATGCAGGTGGTTGACTCTCCCTGCAAGACAGTAATGACCAGATGGTGCACTTCAGCCACAGCTTCCTTGTTCAGTCTGCTTCATCTCGCAAAGCAGCTATTAACTGACATTAAAGTTCAGTATCACATCAAGTTCACGTCTTTTCCTGCTACCTCCGTAATACTGTGAATGTAAGTTATTACTGTTTATTAAACGGGAATTAAAAAGGTGTATTTTCCAAGTCCCACGGAGTGTGTTCTAAACCAATGCCACTGGGTATACAACTAAGTTAACACTATAATTTGTGGCAGGGTCAGTGCAGAATGGACAGGTGGGTGATAGTTCTGGCAGAGCAACACTACTCTGGCCAACTAGCCCCAAGAAATTCTAAAGCATGTTGCTGATATCATTTTTTAAAGGAGGCTTGTCTGCCAAAAAGATATTTCATGTCATAGTTGTAAATTTCAATACAGTGCTACCTTCCTACACCTGATGGGATAGCTATTTATGACCTATAAATTGAATAAGCTGCGCCCATTTTGCAGGCACCAACTGGCCTACTAACCTTCAATCTGGACGTCAGGAAACAAGTCCTAATTTACGGATGAATGTGTACTGCCTGCTTTGTAGGTGAAGGAAATAAATGGTGCACAGGTCTCATGTCTGAAACAGATGTCAGGGGCGTCATTCTCCGACCCCCCGCCGGGTCGGAGAATGGCCGTTGGCCGCCGTGAATCCCGCCCCCGCCCCCGCCGAAGTCTCCGCTCCCGGAGATTGGGCGGGGGCGGGAATCCAGCCGCGCCGGTTGGCGGGACCCCCCGCTGGATTCTCCGGCCCGGATGGGCCGAAGTCCCGCCCAGGAATTGCCTGTCCCGCCGACGTAAATCAAACCTGGTATTTACCGGCGGGACCAGGCAGCGTGGGCGGGCTCCGGGGTCCTGGGGGGGGGCGCGGGGCGATCTGACCCCGGGGGGTGCCCCCACGGTGGCCTGGCCCGCGATCGGGGCCCACCGATCCGCGGGCGGGCCTGTGCCGTGGGGGCACTCTTTCCCTTCCGCCTCCGCTACGGCCTCCACCATGGCGGAGGCGGAAGAGACTCTCCCCACTGCGCATGCGCGGGAAACTTTCGGCGGCCGCTGACGCTCCCGCGCATGCGCGGGGAAACTGACAGCGGCCGCTGACGCTCCCGCGCATGCGCCGCATTTCCGCGCCAGCTGGCGGGGCAACAAACGCCATTTCCGCCAGCTGGCGGGGCGGAAATCCCTCCGGCGTCGGCCTAGCCCCTCAATGTTTGGGCTAGGCCGCCAAAGATGCGGAGACTTCCGCACCTTTTTGCCGGCGCGATGCCCGTCTGATTTGCGCCGGCTTTGGCGCCAGTCGGCGGGCATCCCGCCGTTGGGGGAGAATTTCGCCCCTGGTTCTTTACATATGCACGTAAGTGGCCAATACTTGTTTGAAGCCGCACATTTTAAGATTGGTCTGCCCTGAGGCAGCGAGCTTCACTTAACAAATCCAGAACTTATTCCACCTGACATAAAAAAAGTGAGTATTCCAAATGTGCTCACCTAAACGCAGAGTCCAGAGGAGGAGAAATGCGCCACCTAAGCCCACATTTAAATAGGTTTGTGACCACAGCAGTCACCGATGCAATATCACTGTCATTCCTGGTCAGACCTCCGATTCTGATCCCAGGTGTCCTATCCACCGCATCTCCCAAAAATTCCCTATCCTGTGGCTTCTTTTCCCAAATCTTGGTCTCATATCTGATCCTTTCCCCAGTCCCGTGGGTACATGTGAATGTGTTCATTTTGGCAGGAAGAAAAGCAGTGTACTGTTTAAATGGAGAAAGAATGCACAACTTGGTGAGATAGAAACATCTGGATTTCCTGGCACATGAATCACCTAAAATTAGCACCACGCATGTACACAAATGATTAGGATGACAAACGGAATGTTGACATTTATTGCAAGAGGAATGGAATATAAAAGTAGAGAACTTTTACTCCAGCTGTACAGAGCATTGATGAGACCACAACTGGAATATTGTGTACAGTTTTGGTCTCTTTATTTGAAAAAGAATCTAATTGCTTTAGAAGCAGTTCAGAGAATGTCTGCCCAACTCATACTGGGGATGAAAAGCGATCTTATTGAAACATACAGGGCCCGGTTGAATGGCCTCATTGTGCCAGACTCAGTGACACGATGAGGCCGTTACATCTCGTGAGGATGCGAGGGATGCGTCGCGAGATCTAAGAAGATCTCGCGAGACGCCGCGATCTGGATCTCGCCCTCATTCCGCGGGATCCAGATTTGCATATTTATGTGAGCAGTTAGGCTCACTTAAATATGTCTGCGCCATATTCTCCCAAGGCCCAGGATTGAATGCCCTAGCCTGGGAGACCACGCCATGGTGCTGTTTAGCACTGGTCCACACAAATGTGGGCGCGGGGGGTCCGACCCCAGGTGGGGGGGCCCCCACGGTGGCCTGGCCCGCGATCGGGGCCCACCGATCTACAGGCGGGCCTGTGCTTTTGGGGCACTCCTTCCTTCCGCGCCGGCCCCTGTAGGGATCCGCCATGGCCAGCGCGGAGAGGACAACCCCCTGTGCATGCACCAGAAATCGCCGGCGGTCTGCGCCGACGGTTCCGCACATCCGCGAGATGACGCCGGCCCTTCGGCGCATGTGCTATCTCACGCAGTCCCTTCGCCGCCGGCTGGTGCGGCGCCAACCCCTCCGGCATCCACCTAGCCCCTGGAAGTGTGTAGAATTCCACACTTTCGGGGGCTGTTGACGCCGCCGTGGTTCGTGCCGGTTTTCCCGCCGGCGTGGGGACTTAGTCCCCGGACAGAAGAATCCCGCCCGTGGAGTCTGGGTCTTAAAATTTTATCAAGGCTGATTTAGATGGATTTTTAATAGTTAAGGTCTATGGGGGACAGACAGAAAGGTGGAGCTCAGACCACAGCCGTGATCATGGTGAATGGCAGATTTGAAGGGCCAAAAGGCCTACTCCTGTTCCTAAGTCATGTGCTCTTATGTATACCTCTGACATGTGGCATGTATCCCGCATCATCAAAAATGAATTTTTACCCCAATGTCTCTCTCTCTCTCTCGTTTTTTGATCCAGTAAACATTCATAGAGTCCCTGCAGGAGGCCATTCAGCCCATCGAGTCTGCACCGACCCTCTGAAAGAGCACCTTTCCTTGGTCCACTCTCCATAGCCCCACCAAACCTTTGGACACTAAGGAGAAATTTTCTAATGGCCAATCCACCAAACCTGCACTTCTTTGGACTGTGGGAGGAAACTCACGCAGACACGGGCAGAACGTGCAAACGTGGCATGTACCTGCATCATCAAAAGAGAATTTCTACTCCAATGTCTCTCTTTTTTTGAACCAGTAAAATGCCTACAGTGCTGAAGTTACCCAAGGCCGTAATTGAACTGAAGTCCTGGTGCTATGAGGCAGTAGTGCAAACCACTCTGCCCTCACGCCACCCCACGCAAATATAGGGTGCGATCTAACCAAATTGGAACAGAGTCCCGCGCCGAGCGTGCTTAGCCGGGTGTTTCAGCTCACAGCACCAAGAAACACCACGCTATCTATCGGGACTCTGTTGCAATTCGGGGCTTCAGCGTGGAACTCCTCGCCAAGGCCGCACTTAGTCCCGTTTCCTGCACTGAGAAGCACCGCTTGCCAGATCTCCTCAGTGCAGGAATAAATTGGGACAGAATTTTTAAATGCCGTTCCGATGTCTCGATCCCTCCGACATGACCCCCGAAACCACCCAAAGCCCCGACTCACCAATAAGAGGGTCACCAGGCGTCCCTCCCACACCCCACATGGACATCACACCCCCGGGCCCAATCCTGCGATGGGAATAATGCCAGCCTTGCACCTTGGCACTTCCAGCTTGGCACCACCCCTGGCAGCCTGGGAGTGCCACCTGGGCACCTTGGCAGTGTCAGGCTGGCACCCAGATGGCAATGCCAGGCTGGCAATGCCAGGATGCCACCCTGCTCAGAGGGCAACCACCTGGGGGCCTCCGATCTCCTGAAAGCACCCCCCTCCTCATGTGCTGTTAGTGGAAGAAATTGCTATATGTGTGTCAGAATTGATGTAAGTAATAATAAAGATGTCTCAAGTATTCTAACAGCACAGGTCAAGGGAAAAACCAGCAGGCAAGGGGTTAAAATATTGGACTTTAAAGAAAAGTCACCTGCACTGGAGATAATTCAATCATCTCACAGGGTATTAGGATAAAAAGGGGGCCCACGTCACAGAAATCATGGCTCCAGCCTGTCTGTAGGAGATTCATTGTCCAGCCCAGTGCAGGGGATAAAAACACATTAACAGCCCATCCAGAAGTTCAAGGTAAAGGAAATATGTTGAACAGAATCCAGGAGATTTAATGTAAAGAAGCATTGTATTAGCTGATCGTTTTCCCATTAAAGGGACCAGAAAATCTGTATACTGATCACCTTGTATTGTTCCGACTGAATTGATGACGTCAATGCCTACTTGTAAATCTGATAGAACCTTAAATATATATGCGTGTAATTCTGACTATGATCAGAGCTGACTTTTGCGAGCTAAGGATAGCAGCAGAACTTGCCTCTTCTGTGTGCACACAGCAATTCCGAATAAACGCAACTTTTACAACTCCACATGGTCGAGAAAAGACTCTGAGTATTTCTTCCCTCCAATGCTCTCTCCAACAAGTGCTATTCTGTCTCATCCCGATTTATGGTGACCAGCACTGAACGGCACTTGCCTGAGGTCTCCGAGGCGTAGGGGTTAGATCCCAGGGCCTAGGTAGATGAGGCGAGATGCAGATTAGAGTGAGAGTAGCTGCCTCGCTCTAATATGCAAATTTTCAAAATATTGATTCCGTCCACAATGGTGGGACTCAGACTGTGGCGTCTCACGAGATTGTATTAGATCGCACAAGGTGTGGCGAGCCGGGTGGATCCCAGAAGAGGGATTTTCCAGCATCTATCGGCCGCGCCATGTCACCTTTTGGGCATAACACGGCCAGTAGATTACACCCATAGTCTGAATAATTAACAAAACCGAACTTTCCTTCACGTATTAATGTGAACAGATGTTGGATATCCTTTGAAGCTCGAAACATTTCCCAGAGAGATCCTCTCTCTTTGTTTCTGCTTACCAGTTAATCAAGATAATAAAATAAAAAAGGTTTAAAACAGAACAGAAGTTATCTAAAGGCAGTTTAAATGTAATTAATTAGTGGTGCTTCTTGAATGAATGATGTGCAATTATTCAAAACATAGGTTTATTCCCACACCACTAATATTTCATATAAAGAAATGGGACGGAATTCTCCGACCCCCCGCCAGGTCGGAGAATCGCCGGGGGTCGGCGTGAATCCCGCCCCCGCAGTCCTCCAAATTCTCCCGCCCCCCAAAAAATCAGCCCGGCGTGAGTCACGCCGCCCGCCTCGGGGCACTCTATTGTTCCACACCGGTGGCTGTAGCAGTCCGCCATTGTCGGTGTGGAAACTAAGCCCTCTGCGCATGCGCGGGGATGACACCAGCACGCGCTGGCGCTCCCGCGTATGCGCCAACACGCTCCGGCCGGCGGAGGCCCTACGGCGGCGGATGGCGAGGCGCCAAGCCCCTTCCCCGCTGGCCGACGGGGCGCAAACCACTCCGGGGTGGGCCTAGCTCCTGAAGGTGCGGAGGATTCTGCACCTTTGGGGCGGCCCGACGCCGGAGTGGTTCATGCCACTCCCTCCCGCCGGGACCCCCCACCCTGCCGGGTAGGGGAGAATCCCGCCCATGTAGTCAATGTTACAGTTTGAAATGGGATGCACCTAAGTTTAACCGAAGCATAGGTTGTCAAAATTCATAACGTATTCAAAAAGGCTCTGGTCTTTTGGTAAACACAGAATATATGAACCATAAAATCATCTAACGATCTGAATCAAACATATTAGAAGTCCTCTGTAAAACTCAGTTTTTGAATTAACTATATACGTGTATAAATTATTTATAATTATTATATTACAACATATGATATAAATAGTCTCATTGGTTATTGTTAGGCCCCATATCTTCCAAATCTACTATGTATGATCAGACAGTAAGCTGTCGAGCTATGTGTTGGGTTTTCCCGACACTTTGGTTGGGATTTTCCCCATCCATGCTCTTTGTGTGGTGGCGGGCAGGAAAAGCGGCATCTTCCCCGCCAAGTGCAAAGGTGGCTTTCCGCGCAGCATTGTTCGTCGCCAAATCAAAAACTGGAGGCATGTTGGATCGTAGGTGAACTGCCTCTGATTGGCCCACCCCGCCCTGAACTCAGCGGTTCTTTACTCCAGGTGGCATATTTAAATTGTGGCCACAATCTGCCTTCTCAATGTCTCTAGACCAGGATTGCCCCTCAGAAGGAATGGCCCCAAAAGGCAAGAAGAGTGCGGCTTGCTTCACTGGACTATCCGCTAGACACTGACGAGGCCCAACGGGAAGTCGCCTACCCCCTCTTCTGCCCCAATGATGGCAGGAAGAGATCCACCAAGCTCGCCACTCCAGCTCGGGAGGTCAGCGCAAACGCGGAGCAGAAAAGGTCGGCAATCCAGTGCAGGAAGAGGATGAATAATCTCATCCATTTCAGCAGCGTAAGTCAACCATCCAATCACCCTCAACTCACACATTCACAAACCCATCAGGATGTAACTGGGTTATTTTCCACAGGGATCTCACACACTGCCAGCTGAAGGCACATCACCACTCCCTCTCTCTCACACACACCATCTGGACTTATGTCCTGTGTGCATCGTGTTCTCATCCTGTCCACTGCTCCTCATGGACTCTAGAGGAGAGGAGGCTGGTACTGTACCCCGGGCCGTGACGGAGGTCACCAGGCGCCACCGTCCTCTGGAGGGGCCCTCACCAGGCACACGAGGCAGATATCCTTATCATCTGCCTTGGCATGTGTCCTGCTCACAAGCTCTCCATTTGTCGCCATGCATCACAAGCTCACACACAACAGGAGGAAGAGGGCCCAGACTGGAGGGTGCAATGGCTGAAATTAAAGCCCTTACTACGTATGAGGAGAGTGCCATCATGCTGGCCAGAGAGAAGCGGGAATGAGCATGTGGCAATGGTAAAATGGGTGAAGTCCCTGCACCAGCTCAGTCCTCAAACAATCATATTGTGAGTCCAAAGCCCAGTGCTCTTGCTTACTGGCTCTCTTGATCTCTGATGAAGTGCACGTAATTGTGGGCCTTGGTAAAAAGGGAATCTTTGACCATATGCATGCATTTGTGCATTAATGCTTTGGAGATCGCACAGTTCCCCAGTGGAACCCTGGAAGGGTTCACTCGTGTAGACATTCAGTGTGGTCGTGACTTTCAGAGCAACAGGCCTCCCAGTCCATGTGGCATCATTACCTAAGAATGTGGCGAATGTGAGTCATTAGATCTCTGGACAAGTGGAGGCATTGCCAACACTCCCCATCTGGAGATAAGACATGCAAGGTCTGTAGATCCTTGCTTTCAAGATCCTAGGGACTGGGGGCGGGATTCTCTGTCGGCGGGATTCTCCGTTTTGCCAGTGCCCGTGGGTTTCCCGTCGGCGTGGGGCTGCCCCACAGTAGGAAACCTCATTGACCGGCCGGCGTAACGCAGAATCCCACCGGCGGGTCGGGGCAGAAATGTGGCATGGCGGGACAGAGCATCCAGCCCCACATTTCTGTTAGCCTCATCCTCTGTGTCCAGAGAGGGCCTTGCTGCCTCTTGCTATTGACGGTTTAATTCTTCCCTCTGGAAAGCTTGGCATCGGAATTGCAATCATTTCCACCTTGTCTAGTGTCTGTTTGCTAGAATTCAGGCAGCAATTAATCAAACCTTCAACTTCCTAAATTTTCCCTCTCTGTGGCATCAATGAGAAAACAAAATGTGTCAACATGATACTCCAAATCTTCAATCTATTTCTAACATGTGACTGGGTTCAAGGGCCTGGATCCAGTTAGGGAACCTATTCGACACTGAAGCCTGGCTCGTGCAAGGACTGTTTAATGTTACACCTTCCCCATACCAGCCCTTTGACATGAGCGGCTGTTATAAAAATTGGTTGAATCGACACTGGGATCCTCAATCACTGCAATGTCATATTACACTTTGTGATTCTTATGAGGTTCATTGGGGAACTGTGATTATTGAATATGGCTATGAGATTCCTTATATGTGAGCTTTCAAGCTCCTGTAAGCTTCCTGTTTTAAAAATGCACCTGAAGCTTGACCAGTCATCTAAATGGTCTAGATCTTGCTTTCGCTGTGGGCAATTGCCTCTTGCAAGCAAGGCGCTCGATTATTACCATAGCTGATCGTAAATCTCACATGAATGAACTTCATTGCTTCACTCTCCTCACACCTTGCATTATCTTTGAATGCTCCTAAAATGTCTAAGGTGTGCATCTATTCTCACGAAGCAATTCAGCTGGGTGCTACTTTAAATTATATCCCAATGCAACGGACCAGTCCTCAGATCCCTCACCAACTGAAGTATCCCTCAGATTAACCTTGTGCTGCACCATCCCTTCAGGTTGGAAGATAGTGGTGCTAGGCGTTACTATCAGACCAACTTGGACATAAGAATATAATAAGAACATAAGAACTAGGAGCCCTCTAGCCCCTCGAGCCTGCTCGCCATTCAATAAGATCATGGCTGATCTTTTTGTGGACTCAGCTCCACTTACCCACATGCTCACCATAACCCTGAATTCCTATACTGCTCAAAAATCTATCTAACTTTACATTAAAAACACGTAACGAGGTAGCCTCAACTGCCCTCCCCCCGGGGTCGGATCCCCCATGCCCCCTCGAGGACCGCCCCCTGCCGACCTACCTGCCAAGTCCCACTGTGTGGAACCATACATAACCCACGCCAGCAGGACTGGCCAAAAACGGACGGCTCGGCCCATCGGGGCCCGGAGAATTGCCGGGGGGCCCGCTGCCAACGACCCATGACTGGCGTGGCGGGAATCCCGCCCCCAACCGAAAAACGGCACCGGAGAATATGGCAGCCGGCGTCAGGGCGGGATTCGCAACGCCCCCCCCGGGGATTCTCCGACCCGGTGGGGGATTCCGCTCAGTGTCCCTGGAGGAGGTTAAAGCCAAGGGGGAGGAGGAGATGGGGTGCGAGCTGGAGGAGGGAGTGTGGTGTGAGATTCTGCGTAGGGTGAACGTAACATCATCATGTGTGAGATTAGGGCTGATAGAGTCGAAGGGCACAGGGCCCATTTGACCAAATCCAGAATGAGTATGTTATTAGCGGGTGTGGAGGATGAGTGTGAGCGCTGTGGGAGTGGCCCAGTTATCCATGGGCATATGTTCTGGTCGTATCTTAAGCTCATGAGGTTCTGGGTCTCTTCTTTGGCACCATGTCTGTTATTACCTGTTATTGTTTTTGCTATGTGTAAAACTGAAGAAGTTGAATAAAAAAATATATTTTTAAAAGCAGGGTCAGTAGCGCCGGGAAACACCCGGTTAAACACGCTCAACGCGGCACTCTGTGTCATTTCCGTTAAATCACGCACTCGGGCTGAGATGGGCGGATGGTTCTTCACTCACATGGTGGTGAACCTGTGAAATTCACTCCCAGAGAAGGTTGTGAAAGCCATATCACTGAATGTATTTAAGAAGAAAATAGATTTTTGGCATGTTTAATTGGAGACGTAGTAGTCAGATTCATACTGTGATTAACAGACAGTCCCTAACTATCAAAGCAGTTCAATGCAGTTTCTACAGAGCCAAGATGACCACTTGATGACAAACAAGACGCAACTGGCAGCTGTTTGTGTAACCAGCAGCATCATATTTTACGGCACATAAATAAATGGTCTTCATACAAGATCAGCCAAATTTTAACAGAAGGCCCAATATTAAAGACCCCACAAAGGTTAAATATTTTATGAAGATAAAGAAGTATTTTTATGCTGCGTCCTTTGGCCATCGATTCCAGCAGCATCAGGGCCATTTCGCATCACTGCTGGTAAACTTTCTATTGCCAACAAAAATAGAAGCAGCAGTAAAAAGTAAACCATCCAATTTAATACGTAAGGGAACTATTTAATCCTAATGGTTCTTGGACACATTCTTCAGCTGGAAAAAAGGATTAAGATGTGTTTAATAAAAGCATCCTTGAGCCCAAAGTAGCACAAATTACCATTTGAAAGTTTAGGAGTTACCATCAAATACAAAGGCCTTGATTTTCCCCATGATAGTGAGTCTCCCCCTCTAATTCCACACTGCTGGCTGTCTCAGACCACGAACATGGATTTAGAAAAGTATCTATGTCCATGCACAAATACAGATGCTTAAATTATATCTAATCTCTCTCCAGCTCTCTGTTAGTCCATGTGGGCCAATTTCAATAATCTGATGTTGAGTCTAGCAAACATCATTGGTTTCAGCAAACATTAGGCTATGCTCAACAATTTGACCAGAATATTAAGAGAGGTTTGCCACTGGGATGATTAATTCAAACATTTCAAATACATATTGAGGATAATAGTAAATTTATACCAAACATCAAGATGTCAAAATTGATGTTCCCTATTTCTTTTCATTCATTTTGTTAACTATCCAGTACCTGGGCTGGATTCTCCGCACCCCGACGCTGAAATTGCAGCTGGCGCCGGGATGGAGATTCCAGCTTGACGCAAAAATCGTGACCGGCGCCGATTCGCCGAATCTCCAGGCACCAAAAAGCAGCGTCAGCGGGGAGTCGGCCGCACAGCCTGGGGCCATTGCCAGAGGCCCACTCAGCAATCCTCCGCCCCCGACAAGTTGAAGTCCCAAAGGTGTGGATCTAACCTGGTCCTGACGGTCGGGACATTCACGTCCTCAGCCGCCCTGATCGGGGACAGGCGGATCGGAGACCAAGGGGGGCCTTATAGGCGGCTGGGGAATGTTCATGCGGGGGTTGAGGATCGGGCGCGCAGCCGACCGGGGGGTCTCCTTTGTGGGTCTACCTCCGTGGTCCGAGTCCGCCATGGAGCACATCGCGGCCGCTTGAGGCCGCCACCGTGCGCATGTGCAGCCTCTGACCTGGAAGTGCGGGAGCCCTTATCTGCAACAAAAGCTGCAGGATTTACTCCGGGTTCCAGCTTGCCCCTTGCAGGACTGTGAATTTGTGTCCCTTTAATCCAGGATTTTCAAGAGGAAAACTTTGAGGGAATAATGGAGAATTTAGCCCAATGTACTTGAGGACTGCAGGAACAAGAAATGGCATAGTGTCAGGACCATAACAATGGGCTCGTTTCCCCAGCCTCGTTGCGTTCTTGCTCGAGCAAAACGAGACGGGTGAATAGCGGGAGAGGTCAAAAATGAGAACCGCGCCAGGCACAAAACAGTTTTGATGCAACAGCCCGTTCCAGTAGGCGAAATTGTGATCCTGTCATATCGTGGCGAGAAACTATTCTCACCACTTAAGCCCTATTTCCATACAATAAGCGGGAGACACCCCATATCCAAAGGCTCCCATAGTTCAGTGGCCTCCCCAGCAAGTGGTCATGCAGGCGCCGATTAGTACTCCTTTATAAAAATGTGAACCTGGCGGAAGGGCTTCTGTGGGGAGCTGAGGAGGTGAGTAGCCACCTTTGCTCACAGGCAAAGACCCCGGGGGCCGCTGGGCTTGCCGCCCCAGTGCTCGGCAGGGGGTGGGGAGGGGACCCTCAGTTGGGGGGGGGCATCCTTGGCTGAGGTGAGCCTCCATGGAGGGGGGGGGAAGGCGGGGCAACCACGCGGCACCACCACACTGAACCCTGGATCGTGTGTACTTGTTCCGGGGGCAACCCTTGTCCCTGCCTGTCTGCCCCACCGACCACTGAGGCTATTGCTGAACTGGCAAACGTGGTTAAGTGAGCACTTCACATAACCCAACGGGATTCCCATGGGTGGGCGGGCCATGTAGCATATGGGAGTCATTGCCTAGCATCCCAATCAGACTGTGTTGCCTGGACACTGTGCCTGAACACTGCGGGAGGCAACACCACTGATGCAGTAGTCAACATCGGAACACCCAGGGGGTAGGACACAGATCCAGGGACATGTCCACGGCCGGAGGGTGGGTGAGAGCCACGCACCATGTGTAGTTATGTGCGGGTGTCTGGGGGACAGGGTCTGGAGTCCATTGTGGGGGTGGGCCTACTGCAGCCTGAGTGTGTGGCAGGGCGTGCTGGGTGTGGGGAAGGGGTGGATCACTGGGGGAATGGAGGCGATCGGGGTTCAAGCCACTGATGTTTGTCAGTCTAACACCCTCTCCCAATTCTTGACAGAAATTGAATGGTATGGATGGTATTTTGGACCCCGCAGAACTGGTCCTAATTGTGCTGATGGTCGGCCAGGTGGCAGATGCTGAAGACGTTGGCAGCGACCCGGGTTCGATTCCCAGCTTGGGTCACTATCTGTGCTGAGTCTGCACGTTCTCCCCGTGTTTGTGTGGGTTTCCTCCAGGTGCTCTGGTTTCCTCCCAGATGGCAATGGCTGCCCTGTGGCTCACCCTCTGGACCCTCAGGGAAACAGGACATCCCTCTGGCCTTGTTCGCGCCTCCAAACCTTGAGGCAGGTCATCTTGGCACCATGGCTGCGAGCTGAGTAGTGTTGGCTGTGCAAGTGCTGGTTAAATGCAGCACGACCTTGTTGGGGGGGGGGGCGCTGCCAAGCGCGTTCAGGCGAGCCTTCATTCGCGGCGTGAAGCCCATGGGGCCTAGTAAATGGACCAATTAACAGTTAATAGCGTTAGCCAGCCTTGTGGAACCGGGAAGCTCACAGTAGTTCCCACTTGCTACCACACTCAGAAATCTTTCCGAGGTGGGCAGCACGGTGGCGCAGTGGGTTAGCCCTGTTGTCTCACGGCGCCGATGTTCCAGGTTCGATCCCGGCTCCAGGTCACTGTCCGTGTGGAGTTTGCACCTTCTCCCCGTGTTTGCGTGGGTTTCGCTCCCACAACCCAAAGATGTGCAGGGTAGGTGGATTGACCACGCTAAATTGCCCCTTAATTGGAAAAAATGAATTGGGTACTCTAAATTTATTTAAAAAAAAGAAATAGGAACAGGTGGGGCGGCACGGTGGCACAGTAGTTAGCACTGCTGCCTCACAGCGCCGAGGACTCTGGTTCAATCCCGGCCCCGGGTCACTATTCATGTGGATTTTGCACATTCTCCCTGTGTCTGCATGGACCTCAGCCCTTCAACCCAAAGATGTGCAGGGTAGGTGGATTGGTCATGATAAATTGTCCCTTGATTGGAAAAATTCAAAAAAAGAAATAGGAACAGGAGTCGGCCAATCAGCCCTTTGAGCCTGCTTCACCACTTAATAAAATCATGGCTGATTGGCCACGCTGAAGTAAACAGCAGAGGGAGAGTCCGAAGAGTTCATAAGAAAGATGTTTATTCAGCATAAAATCGGTATTTACACAGGACTCAGATACACATCTCAGGGTCCTCAATCCTTTCTTTCAGCTGCTACAGCACTGTTAAACTAGTGCTGGTTAACTCACAGCCCAATCAGCATGAGGGAAAAATCATCCCAGCTAGAAGGTTCGCATGCGGGGTTATAACACCCCTCTCCTCAAAGTCTGAAAATTCACTCAAAAATTACCAAGGAGGGTGTCATGATATCCATATTAACATATCATGGTGCAATCACACACACACACTGATGGACAGGTCGACAGACCAATCATCACACACGCAACATCACAGCCAATCACCAGTGAGAGCACACGCACTATAAAACAGGGAACACCACAGTTCCTGCTCATTCCACCAGGAGATAGCTCAGAGCACAGAAAGTGATTGAAACGTTGCGCGACCATCACCAGAAGCCCTCCTGATGATATCACCTCCGGTGCTGCCAGTGATATCAGACCCCGGAATTCTCCCAGCACACATGCTCCACAAACCGGCATCAATCCTCGGCCTGGCACTCACCTGCCATTTCAATGCTCATTCCGAAAAGGGGTCTAGCAGCAACGAAAAGTGCATACCTCAGTCCACACTCCTAAAAAAGATTTGCAGGGAAGGTGGGAGACAGCTCCAATCCATCCTCATCGCCAAAGAAGTGAACATCAAAGTGAGAGTCCGAAGAATTCATAAGAAAGACGTTTATTCAGCATAACAACAGTATTCACACAGGACTCGGTCCCACATCTCAGGGACCACACTCCTACAGCAGCTGACCTGTATACTCATACTGGTTAACTCACAGCCCAAACAGCACTAGGCAACTATCAACCGCAGCTGGATGAGTCCCATGCAGGGTTATAATAGAAGCAGACCAAAGAATCGGTCTCAGCCTCAACCTCAAGAAGACTAAATCCTTTATCAACCCGCCCCCTGGCAGGATCCTGTCTCTCCCTCCATCAAGATAAATGAAAAAACTCGACAAAATGTTGAACAATTCCCGTACCTGGGGAGCCACCTCTCATACAAGGCTGACATCGATGCGGAGATGCAACATTGTATCCGATCCATGAGCGCCTCCTTCGAACGCCTGAGGACGAGAGTTTTGATGACTGCGACATTTGTGCTGACACCAAGATCCTAGCATACAAGGCAGCCGTCCTCCCAACTCTTCTATATGGCTCAGAAACGTGGACTATGTACAGGCCTCACCTTAAATCCCCGGACAAGTGCCATCAATGCTGTCTGAGATGAGCCCCTTCACAGTTGCTGAATCGATCCTGGTTTGGCGCCGGTTTTACTGTCATGAAAGTCCACGGGCGGGATTCTCCGTTTTAGTGGCAGAGTGTTGACGCCGTTGTAAACACCGGAGCATTTTACGACGGCGTCATATGGCCTCTGTGAGCAGCGATCTCCCAACCCACAGGGGGCCAGCACGGCACTGGAGCACTTCACGCAGCTCCAGCTGCCGATACGGGCCTCAGCACGGCCGATGTGGGTCCGTGCATGCGTCTGGGTTGCCGTCTCCGCGCCGGTCCCCTTGCTACAGAGGTCCGGCGCGGAGGAACATAGGCCCCCCCCGGAATTAGCCTGCCCGCTGATCGGTAGACCCAGATCATGGGCCTGGCCACCATGGTGGCCCCCCCCGGAGTCGGATCCCCCTTCCCTCCCCCACCAGGATGGCCCCCGCAGTCAGAACGGCGAGGTACCGCCGGGTAGGACCACACGCGAACAACGGGACACCGTGGAACTCGGTCCATCGAGCGCAGAGGATCGTCGGGGGGGGCCGCGTTGAGCCCGTGCCGGCGCCAATGGTGCCGATTCTTGGCGGGCTGGCGGCAGTGCGGCGTGGAGGGATTCGCGCCCCTCCCGCCGATTCTCTGACCCGGCGCGGGATTGGAGAATCCCGTCCCACATATTCGTCGTCAGGGTCAACACTTAGTCTCAAAAACAGAGAATCCCACACATGGGGCTCGATTCTCCACACTCCGCGCCGAAATCGCGTCTGGCGCCGGGGCGGAGAATCCATTTCCATGCATGGAATCGGGACCGCCGCCGGTTCCTCGATTCTCTGATTCCCGAAAAGCGGCGTACCAGGGAAGTACGGCGTGCCGCGAATCCCCTACCTGCTGCCATTGCCAGAGGCCCGCCCCGCTATTCTCCTCCCCCGACCAGCCGAAGTCCAGACGGAGTGGATCTAATATGGTCCAAGCCATTCGGGAAATTAGCGTGGCGGCTGCAGACTCAGCCTGCGGCCGCCATGGTCGGGGGCGGGCCGATCGGAAGGCAGAGGGGGCCTCATACAGGACCGAGGTATTTTATAGCGGGCAGTCCGGATCAGGCGACTGCCCGATCGGGGGCACTATTTCCGCGGTCCGAGTCTGCCATGGAGCATGGCGCGTGCGCATATGCAGCCTCTGACCCGGAAGTGCAGGGGGCCGTATCTGCAGCTGGAGCTGCGAGCTTCACGACGGGTCCCTGCTAGCCCGCTGCAGGGCTGTGAATATGAGGTCTTTTGATGCCAATTTTTCTGACGGCGTGGGGACATAGTCGCTGAAACGGAGAATCCAGCTTATGATTTCTCTAGCACTTTTCCCTTCATTAAGCCCACCTGTAGGGACAACAGGACCACTGTTTGTTTTTTTGCCTTTTATTCCCATATTTTCCTTTGTGCTTTCACTTTTTCTGCATTTTGTTTCGAACCCAGCTTCCATCTCCTCTAACTCCCTGCTCTGATACCCTGCCATACAAGTTTAAAGCCTTCCCAACAGCACCAGCTAACATGACTACAATGATATTGGTCCTATTACTGTTGGGGTGAAACCCATCCAGTTTGTACAAGTCCCATCTTCCCCTGAACCTGCCTCAGGAATCTGACACCCATCCTGCTACATCGCCCCTCTAGCCACATATTCACCCTACCTATCCTCCTATTTCTGCTCTCGCTACTGCCTAGCCTTGGTGGTGTCAGGTCGGGCCTCTGTGGGATCGGGTGGGCCAGGCCTCAGGGGGGGTAGGGTCACCTGCAAATCTTTGAGTACTCGAGGGGATCGGAGAGAGATGTGCGTGTGGGTGTGTATGTGGGAGTGGGGTGAAGTGAGTATGTGGGCGTATTTGTGGGGGGGTGACTGTGTGTGTGTGTAAGAACATGTCTTCGGGGTTCCATCAGTATTCTCGGGAGCAGAAAAGCATTATCTAGTTGGAAAGGTTTTGGATACCCGGTTCTCCAACAGTAAGGACAAAATAGTGATTGTCGACAAATTCATGGAGAAATAGCTGGAGCCTGGACTTGGGACAACAGTGACGCTTCTGACTGATAATGGACAAAATTTGCCAATAATAGATTCAGAGATGTCTGAAAATAAGAACACCATGGTAACACCACGATTGAAGAAAGCAAAGAGAGAGAAAACGGGAAACTACAGACCAGCTAACATCGCATCACTCAGCGGGAGGATGCTGAATCTTAACAATGCAATGAGAAATTCCTTGTATATTCAGACAAAGTCAACATGGTGTTATGAAACAAAAATTATTTTTGACAAACTTATTCGAGTTTTTTCAGAATATATCTAGTCAGATAGATGAAGGGGAACCTCCTAATAGATGTACTGTACTTGGATTTCCAAAAGGGATTTGGTGGC
This sequence comes from Scyliorhinus torazame, assembly GCF_047496885.1. Lineage (NCBI taxonomy): Eukaryota > Metazoa > Chordata > Chondrichthyes > Carcharhiniformes > Scyliorhinidae > Scyliorhinus > Scyliorhinus torazame. Next base: position 258,094,030 of record NC_092713.1, read on the forward strand.
ACACAAAAGGTTACTACGCAAAAAAAAGGCTCATGGAGTTGGAGGTAATATATTAGCATGTATATGGATTACATAATCGACAGGAAGCAGAGAGTAGGGATAACAGGGCATTTTTAAATTGGCAGGGTGTCTCCAGTGGAATGCCGCAAGGATCAGTGCTGGAGTTTCAGTTATTTACAATTCATACTCGTGACTTAGACGAAGAGGCAGAGAACAATATAACTAGGTTTGTTGGTAATACAAAGCTAGGTTGTAATGCAAGCTGTGAGAATGACAGAAAGAGGTCTGAAAGAGATATATTCAGGTTAAGTGAGTGGGTGTAAAGGTGTCGAATGAAGTATTATGAGGATAAGTGTGAGGTTATTCACTTTGCTCATAAGAATGGAGAAGCAGAATATTTTTTAAAAGGCATGCAACTTGGGTATATTGCTTTTCAAAGGGCCTTGGATGTACCTGTTCAAGAAACGCAGAAAGTGAGTTTGCAGGCACAGTAAGCAGTTTGGAAGGCAGATTACATGTTGACCTTTATCACAAGTGGATTGGAGTGGAAGAAGAAGGAAATCTTGCTGTAATTGTACTGACCTTTGGTCAGACCGCACCTGAGGAGTACTTTGAACAGTTTTGGCCCCCATAACTAAGGAAGGATATTGTTCCCTCGGAGATGATACGGCAATGGTTTCGTGGATTGATCGTTGGTCTTATGTTGAGATGCGTAGGGAATTGGGCCAATGAAGTTTAGAAGAAAGAGAAGTGATTGAAACATGCTTGATTCTGAAGTGGCTTGACAGAGTAGACACTTAGGAGATGTTTGGGGTTTATGGTCCCTATCAGTTAGTCTATGAGCGGGAATGTCATGTGATATGAACGCGGGAGCGGCTGTGTTTCTGTGAACTCTTGCTCTGCTATCCTTTAATCCATCATTTCATCCTGGTGCACACTTGATGTTCATCTTTTTCTGGGTTACATAGCGTGTGCTATGTTCCTGGAAATTCCTGACTGGTGTTTCTGTGGGGAAGAGCTGAGATAAAATGTTCAATCCTCTTGTGTTCATGGCAATCGCAGTAGGCCGGTGTGGGCCCTGGCTTGCCGTAACGTCATTGCTGCTGGGCGGGCTCTTGCCGTGGTGGCGATGTATGCTTCTGGATGATGGCCACAATCAAAGATGTTGTCTTGGTTGAGGATCTCGGCTCTGTGATGCAGGTCACTAAAACTCGCTTTGAAAAATTGCGGGGTACTTTGATAAGAGTGGTGGAGCTGCACGAGAAGGTTCCTGCATTTGAAATAGCACTTTCCCTGGTGAGGGCCCGCCTTTGTGTTGTTGAAACCCTGTTGCATGGCCCATCCTGTCTGGTTCAGGAGAGGGGAGGTGGGCAGTGTGTGTCCCTGAGCCCGGTCCCTGGTGAGAAGTGAGAGATGAGTTCCCGATTGTGCTCGATAATTGGCTGCCATGCTTTGGTAATCCTGATTTGGGCGTTCGGATGTGATTGAGCACAACATATCCTGTGTTGAGGTCAGTGGTTGGTCTGGTCCAATGATCACCAGGTCCCTTGCTGTGAGGGGCTGGGAATGGCCGAGTCCACCGGGTCGTTCCCACCCCCGGGATCCTCGCATGGCGGCTGTGGACTTAGTCGGGCGCCGCCACAGTTGGGGGAGGCCCGATCGGCGGGCTGGGGGAGGTTTCATTCGGGGCTGGGGGCAATGTGAGCAGGTGGTCAGGGGTGCGTGAGCGGTTGGAGGGAGGCACTAATTTGGCAGTCCAGGTCCACGGGCTGAGTCCGCCATGGAGCACGGCCTGGCCGCTGAAGGCTGCCGCAGTGTGTTTGCGCGGCCTCTGACCCAGGAGTGCTGGGGGCCGTATCGGCAGCTGGAGCTGCAAACTCTATGCCAGCTCCCTGCTAGCCCCCAGCAAAACGAGGAATCGGTGGCCTTTTGACGCCAGCTTTCCTGGCATAAAAGACCACCGTTTTCATGCCGGCGTGGGGACTTAGTCTCAAAAACGGAGAATCCAGCCCACGGTGTTTCGTGCTTCGATCGTTAGAATTCTTGGAGATCCTGAAGAGTGTTCATTGATCCTGTCTTATCCTCTGTCTTCTCACACAACATGGAAAATGTCTTTATCCTGCAAATTGCCCTCCTGTTCTTTTCTAATCCTGGACGTAGTTCCCTGTTGATCCTGTTGTTGATTTTGTATTGCTGTCTTTTGTCCTGCAGGTGGTGTGAAATGTGAGCGTGATAGCCTGTATCGTTGATTATCCTGATCTAGCAGAATCGTAATGAGTCAATTATGAGGAAGCTGGGGTCGGAGGGAGATGTGCGTATGAGGTGAGAGTGTGTAGTGGCACGGGGAGTGTGGAGGTAAGTATGTGATGTGTGGGGATGGTTAGTTTGGGTGTGGAGGCAGTGAGTGTATTTGTGGGGGGCTGACTGTGTGTGTGTGTGTGGTGAGTTTGTGTGTGAGGTGGGTGTGTGCATGTGGGAGGGGGTGAGGTGTGTAATGTGAGTGCGTCTTTGTGAGGTGAATGTATGCATGTGTATGAGAGAGGGGTGAGTGTGTGTGTGCTTATGTGTGAGAGGGGTTTATTCAGAGGCCTTTTACTGTATTGCTAGATTTGTACTGTAAAAGTCTTTTGCAGATGGGATATCAGAAGGTTAAGGTGAGGCTAGTTGCTCGGAATTTTGATGTGCAATTGGGCATACGGATGTTAGAATGGAGTCTCCCATAGCTGGAAAAATAATCTTAAAATCATTTTACCTCTATCAGTGACATATTCATGGGAGTGTAGGTCAATCGACTCAAAAATTGAATTTCTGCAGGGTGATACTTTATTGAAACCGCAGAAAGAGGAAGTAGATGCAGAAGGAAAACTATAGAAACTAAACAAAATGCATCAACGACTTGATGCATGTTGATAATTTCTTATAGGATCATACTGTGGACTTTGAAAATTAAGATTAGGGTAGAATTTAAAATGGGGAGTTACGCTTGTGGGGTTTTTAAATATATGGGTTTAGATTTTTATTATTTGTTCAAGGATGCGAGCATCACAGGCAAAGCCCTTGAGTAAAATACATCTGGAATAACTTTGAATAAATTTAGAGAGCATTATTCATGCTAAGCTATTAAAGAAACATGATGTTATATCTAAGGAAGAGACAGAGCAATTGTGAAGCTTGGTTGGTCAGATGGATGGATTGGGTATTCAGACGAGACAGGTTGGCAGTTTTGATATCTTTGAGCTAAGTAACACCCTAATGTTTTAAGAACAATGAAGTCATTAAAGAATATATCTGGAGAAGTTCATATTTAAGTTTCTATTCTTAGGTAACCCAACGAACATGACACTAGTCGTTTATAGTGAGTCTAATTTTCTGATGTGCAACTACTTTCTTACCACTTCTTATGGGTTAAAATGGGGAATGCTGTCCTTTAAAAAATTGTTAGCTTCCCAAACTAAAGTGTTAAAAGTACTTTAGCCGCTGAAACACTGGGCCCTGTGAAAACAGTGGATAAGGGATTCCATTTGTGAAATATTTCAAATGAGATTCTGTGCAATAGGCATACTGAGGAGAGTGTAGTAGCCGAAGGAAGTGCCTTCATGGAACGCACAGTAGGATGGATAAGAACAAGATTTATTTACATAATGCACAATAACCACAAGTACTACAACTCCTCACCCCAAAGGGACATCTTCTCCGACCTGCACCCTGGCCAGCTCTTCCCATTCAGGGGGAGGCTCCTCCTACTCAATTACCAGGGGAGTTCATGGTGTAGGAGGGGGAATCAGATGCAACATAGTGTTTGACCCCTGAAGGGATTGTTACACCTCTCCTCTCCCACCCCCTCCCAAGTCTGGAGAAATATCCATTGACTCAAGAAGAGGGAGAGGTTCCCTTGTCAGCTTGGGAAGCGGACGGTGGATCGGCAGAGGTAAGGCCGGCCCGGGAGGCGTGTAGCATATCGGCGACCACTGTTTCCGTGTAGAGCACCAAGGTGGGAGCGGCGCGGCTGGTAAAGGTACTGGCGCCAAAGGCGCCTGGATGCTGTTGCCGGGCGGGGGGTGGCGGTGGTGTCCATGTCAGAGTGGTTCTCATCGTCGATGGATTGCCCTGAGGGTGGGTCGGGCACTTTGGCCTCCCGGTTCCGACAGATGATGGCGACGGCGAGCAATGCTTTGATCTCGGCGGCGCCTCAGGGGGCTCTCTAGGGGCGAGGGGAGTGCACCGGACCCTGGTTGGGGCACCCCAAACCTTTTCCAGTGGTTCCTCTGTGCGGTGGCAGATATGGTCCAAGTGGCGGCTGGCTTCACGCCCTTGCATCTGGACCGAGTAGGAGACCGGACCCGTCACCCGGAGGGCCATGCCAGGGACCTGTGCAGCTCCAGCACCGAAATTCCAAATGTCGAAGATGTCGCCAGACACAAAGGATCCACTCCTTTATTTATTTTTACAAATTTAAAGCACCCAAAGAACAAAGAACAAAGAACAAAGAAAAGTACAGCACAGGAACAGGCCCTTCGGCCCTCCAAGCCCGTACCGACCATGCTGCCCGACTAAACTACAATCTTCTACACTCCCGGGGTCCGTAACCCTCTATTCCCATCCTATTCATGTATTTGTCAAGATGCTCCTTAAATGTCATTATCGTCCCTGCTACCACCACCTCCTCCGGCAGCGAGTTCCAGGCACCCACTACCCTCTGTGTAAAAAACTTGCCTCGTACATCTACTCTAAACCTTGCCCCTCGCACCTTAAACTTATGCCTCGTAGTAATTGACCCCTCTACCCTGGGGAAAAGCCTCTGACTATCCACTCTGTCTATGCCCCTCATAATTTTGTAGACCTCTATCAGGGCGCCCCTCAACCTCCGTCGTCCCAGTGAGAACAAACCGAGTTTATTCAACCGCTCCTCATTGCTAATGCCCTCCATATCAGGCAACATCCTTGTAAATCTCTTCTGCACCCTCTCTAAAGCCTCCACATCCTTCTGGTAGTGTGGCGACCAGAATTGAACACAATACTCCAAGTGTGGCCTAACTAAGGTTCTTTACAGCTGCAACATGACTTGCCAATTCTTATACTCAATGCCCCGGCCAATGAAGGCAAGCTCGTTGTATGCCTTCTTGACTACCTTCTCCACCTGTGTTGCCCCTTTCAGTGACCTGTGGACCTGTACACCTAGATCTCTCAGACTGCCAATTCTTGTTTTCCGATTAAGGGGAAATTTTGCATTGCTAATCCACCTACACTGCACATCTTTGTATTGTGGATAACCACTAACCACTGCACCACCATGCCGCCCTGGGTCCATTCCCTTATCTGAACTACTGTGACCGGCAAGGTGTTCATGAAGAGGAGGGCTGCAATTACCTTTGTGGCCGAAGTAGACGCCGGTGGTCTCATGGAGAGGGCAGGCGGCACAACGCATCACTGTGTGGTATCCTCATGCCTGGGCGGTGTTCCAGGGTATATTCATAGGCCGCTCGGAGCAAAGCCCACTATTGGGCCCGAGCAGATGCGATGGGAGGGATCCCATTTTATAACCCCAGTAAGGGCTTGTGGTCCCTTTAGATTGTAAAGTCGCGCCTGTAAACATACTGTTGGAATTTCCGCACTGCAAACACGACGACCAAGCCTTCCTTCTCAACTTGCGCATAATTCGATTTGGCGTCGGCGAGCGTGCGAGATCAGACTGTCCGAGCCGTCTGGGATCCGGTGTGCTAGAACTGCCCTGATGCCGTAAGGTGAGGCATTGCACGTGAGGAGTACTGGCTTCAATGCGCCAACGGAACGACAGTCATCACTCAACCTTCTCGAATGCCTTCTGGTGCGATGGGTCCCAGTCCCATTGGTGCCCCTTTTTCAAGAGCTGGTGGAGCGGGTTAAGTAACACATTGGGTGTGAATTTGCCGAAATATTTGACGAGCTCAAGGAAAGAGCAGAGCTCTGTTGGGTTGAGAGGGATGGGGGCCTGTTGGGTCGCCCTTACCTTGTCATCTACCCAGTGGAGGCCGCAGCTGTCCACCTGGTACCCAAGTAAGTGAATTCTGGGGCATGAAAAACACATTTCTCCTGATGGAGGCAGACGCTGGCCTGCTCAAACCTCCTGAGAACTTCAGCCAAATTCCCCACGTGTTCCTCTTCGGTGGTTCCGATAATGAGGATGTCCATCAAAGTATATGGCCACCGTTGGTAAACCCCTTAAGATATTTTCTATAACGTGCTGGTATATCGCACATGCGGAGGAAACCCCAAACGGCAAGCAGGTATATTCGTACAGCTCCCTGTAGGTGTTAATAGTGACAAATTTCCAGAAACCCGGATCCAGTACCAGCTGCAGATATACATGGCTCATATCAAGTTTCGTAAACATTTGCCCCCGCTGAGCTTTATGTACCAGTCCTTGATACGAGGGACTGGGTAACAGTCGAGGTGGAATACCTGGTTCACATTCATTTATAGTCTCCACAAACATGTAAGGAACCATCTGGTTTCAACACTTGGACCACATAATCAGTCTAATCTGCAAAGTAGACCGGGCGGTTGATGCCCAAACGTTCCAACCAATCCAGCTCATGGTCAGCTTTGGGGCACTGTCCGTACGGCATTGGGCGGGCGCGAAAATAACAGGGCTGAGCATTCCCGTCCACGCATTGGATTTCGGCGGCAGCGGTGCGCAGGGGCCTTCTTGGAGGTGAGTAGTGAGTTTAAAAGCACTTACCTTTACAGGAGCAGCCCTTTGGATTTCGGCGGCAGCGGTGCGCAGGGGCCTTCTGGGAGGTGAGTAGTTAGTTTAAAAGCTCTTACCTTTACAGGAGCAGCCCATTGGATTTCGGCGGCAGCGGTGCGCAGGGGCCTTCTTGGAGGTGAGTAGTGAGTTTAAAAACCTTACCTTTACAGGAGCAGCCCTTTGGATTTCGGCGGCAGCGGTGCGCAGGGGCCTTCTGGGAGGTGAGTAGTTAGTTTAAAAGCTCTTACCTTTACAGGAGCAGCCCATTGGATTTCGGCGGCAGCGGTGCGCAGGGGCCTTCTTGGAGGTGAGTAGTGAGTTTAAAAACCTTACCTTTACAGGAGCAGCCCTTTGGATTTCGGCGGCAGCGGTGCGCAGGGGCCTTCTTGGAGGTGAGTAGTGAGTTTAAAAACCTTACCTTTACAGGAGCAGCCCTTTGGATTTCGGCGGCAGCGGTGCGCAGGGGCCTTCTGGGAGGTGAGTAGTTAGTTTAAAAGCTCTTACCTTTACAGGAGCAGCCCATTGGATTTCGGCGGCAGCGGTGCGCAGGGGCCTTCTTGGAGGTGAGTAGTGAGTTTAAAAACCTTACCTTTACAGGAGCAGCCCATTGGATTTCGGCGGGAACCGGAAGTTCGACCTCTGGCAAGTCCCCCCCCCCCCAATAAATTCTGGTGGAGAGGAAACCCGAGACACTACACGTGTAGTGTCTCCCACCCACCCTCCTCCTCTAACCTAATAATAAGACCCATTGGTGTAAGGTAAGTGCCATATTATATTATATATTATTAGCATTGTGCAGGCCAAGGATTGGAGGTGGAGGAGCAGTCTCTGTCAGCGAGAGAACCTGAGAACATCTCAGAAGGTAAGCAAGTGATTTTTACTTTTATACCTTTTTTCAAATTGTGTGTGTCGGGGGGGACAGAAAAGCTGTGACCTGAGTGGCTGGTTGGGATTCTAACCTAAATTTTTTTTGACTATTTGGGAACTAATTAAACATAATAACTTAATTGTAATTTAGAGGATATCTAAGCCAGAGATCGGAGGATATTATAGTTAGCTATCGCATTTCTATTAGAAATCTAGTGCTAGGAAACAGATAGTTGACAGTAACTTTGTAATTTAAAAAAAAAAAGTATTTATTAAAAAAAAAAAAGACAAATTTTAATTTTAATTAATTGACGCAATGTCAGCTAGAGGGGTGCTGTGCTCTGACTGTGAGATGTGGCAGGTCCGGGAGGCTTCCAGCGTCCTGGATGGCTTCATCTGCAGAAAGTGCACCCAACTGCAGCTCCTCACAGACCGCATGGTTCGGTTGGAGCAGCAATTGGATGCACTTAGGAGCATGCAGGTGGCGGAAAGCGTCATAGATCGCAGTTATGTAAGTGTGGTCACACCCAAGGTGCAGGCAGAGAAATGGGTGACCACCAGAAAGGGCAGGCAGTCAGTGCAGGAATCCCCTGTGGTTGTCCCCCTCTCGAACAGGTATACCCCTTTGGATACTGTCGGGGGGGATAGCCTATCAGGGGAAAACAGCAGCAGCCAGAGCAGTGGCACCACGGCTGGCTCTGATGTTCAGAAGGGAGGGTCAAAGCGCAGAAGAGTAATAGTTATAGGGGACTCTATAGTCAGGGGAACAGATAGGCGCTTCTGTGGGCGTGAAAGAGACTCCAGGATGGTATGTTGCCTCCCTGGTGCCAGGGTCCAGGATGTCTCCGAACGGGTAGAGGGAATCCTGAAGGGGGAGGGCAAACAGGTAGAGGTCGTTGTACATATTGGTACTAACGACATAGGCAGGAAGAGGCATGAGGTCCTGCAGCAGGAGTTCAGGGAGCTAGGCAGAAAGTTAAAAGACAGGACCTCGAGGGTTGTAATCTCGGGATTACTCCCTGTGCCACGTGCCAGTGAGGCTAGAAATAGGAAGATAGAGCAGACAAACACGTGGCTAAACAGCTGGTGTAGGAGGGAGGGTTTCGGTTATCTGGACCACTGGGAGCTCTTCCGGGGCAGGTGTGACCTGTATAAGATGGACGGGTTGCATCTAAACCGGAGAGGCATAAATATCCTGGCCGCGAGATTTGCTAGTGTCACACGGGAGGGTTTAAACTAGTATGGCAGGGGGGTGGGCACTGGAGCAATAGGTCAGAAGGTGAGAGCATTGAGGGAGAACTAGGGAATAGGGACAGTGTGGCTCTGAGGCAGCGCAGACGGGGAGAAGTTGCTGAACACAGCGGGTCTGGTGGCCTGAAGTGCATATGTTTTAATGCAAGGAGCATTACGGGTAAGGCAGATGAACTTAGAGCTTGGATTACTACTTGGAACTATGATGTTGTTGCCATTACAGAGACCTGGTTGAGGGAAGGGCAGGATTGGCAGCTAAACGTTCCAGGATTTAGATGTTTCAGGCGGGATAGAGGGGGATGTAAAAGGGGAGGCGGAGTTGCGCTACTTGTTCAGGAGAGTATCACAGCTATACAGCGAGAGGACACCTCAGAGGGCAGTGAGGCTATATGGGTAGAGATCAGGAATAAGAAGGGTGCAGTCACAATGTTGGGGGTATACTACAGGCCTCCCAACAGCCAGCGGGAGATAGAGGAGCAGATAGGTAGACAGATTTTGGAAAAGAGTAAAAACAACAGGGTTGTGGTGATGGGAGACTTCAACTTCCCCAATATTGACTGGGACTCACTTAGTGCCAGGGGCTTAGACGGGGCAGAGTTTGTAAGGAGCATCCAGGAGGGCTTCTTAAAACAATATGTAAACAGTCCAACTAGGGAAGGGGCGGTACTGGACCTGGTATTGGGGAATGAGCCCGGCCAGGTGGTAGATGTTTCAGTAGGGGAGCATTTCGGTAACAGTGACCACAATTCAGTAAGTTTTAAAGTGCTGGTGGACAAGGATAAGAGTGGTCCGAGGATGAATGTGCTAAATTGGGGGAAGGCTAATTATAACAATATTAGGCGGGAACTGAAGAACATAGATTGGGGGCGGATGTTTGAGGGCAAATCAACATCTGACATGTGGGAGGCTTTCAAGTGTCAGTTGAAAGGAATACAGGACAGGCATGTTCCTGAGAGGAAGAAAGATAAATACGGCAATTTTCGGGAACCTTGGATGACGAGTGATATTGTAGGCCTCGTCAAAAAGAAAAAGGAGGCATTTGTCAGGGCTAAAAGGCTGGGAACAGACGAAGCCTGTGTGGCATATAAGGAAAGTAGGAAGGAACTTAAGCAAGGAGTCAGGAGGGCTAGAAGGGGTCATGAAAAGGCATTGGCAAATAGGGTTAAGGAAAATCCCAAGGCTTTTTACACTTACATAAAAAGCAAGAGGGTAGCCAGGGAAAGGGTTGGCCCACTGAAGGATAGGCAAGGGAATCTATGTGTGGAGCCAGAGGAAATGGGCGAGGTACTAAATGAATACTTTGCATCAGTATTCACCAAAGAGAAGGAATTGGTAGATGTTGAGTCTGGAGTAGGGGGTGTAGATAGCCTGGGTCACATTGTGATCCAAAAAGACGAGGTGTTGGGTGTCTTAAAAAATATTAAGGTAGATAAGTCCCCAGGGCCGGATGGGATCTACCCCAGAATACTGAAGGAGGCTGGAGAGGAAATTGCTGAGGCCTTGACAGAAATCTTTGGATCCTCGCTGTCTTCAGGGGATGTCCCGGAGGACTGGAGAATAGCCAATGTTGTTCCTCTGTTTAAGAAGGGTGGCAGGGATAATCCCGGGAACTACAGGCCGGTGAGCCTTACTTCAGTGGTAGGGAAATTACTGGAGAGAATTCTTCGAGACAGGATCTACTCCCATTTGGAAGCAAATGGACGTATTAGTGAGAGGCAGCACGGTTTTGTGAAGGGGAGGTCGTGTCTCACTAACTTGATAGAGTTTTTCGAGGAGGTCACTAAGATGATTGATGCAGGTAGGGCAGTAGATGTTGTCTATATGGACTTCAGTAAGGCCTTTGACAAGGTCCCTCATGGTAGACTAGTACAAAAGGTGAAGTCACACGGGATCAGGGGTGAACTGGCAAGGTGGATACAGAACTGGCTAGGCCATAGAAGGCAGAGGGTAGCAATGGAGGGATGCTTTTCTAATTGGAGGGCTGTGACCAGTGGTGTTCCACAGGGATCAGTGCTGGGACCTTTGCTCTTTGTAGTATATATAAATGATTTGGAGGAAAATGTAACTGGTCTGATTAGTAAGTTTGCAGACGACACAAAGGTTGGTGGAATTGCGGATAGCGATGAGGACTGTCTGAGGATACAGCAGGATTTAGATTGTCTGGAGACTTGGGCGGAGAGATGGCAGATGGAGTTTAACCTGGACAAATGTGAGGTAATGCATTTTGGAAGGGCTAATGCAGGTAGGGAATATACAGTGAATGGTAGAACCCTCAAGAGTATTGAAAGTCAAAGAGATCTAGGAGTACAGGTCCACAGATCACTGAAAGGGGCTACACAGGTGGAGAAGGTAGTCAAGAAGGCATACGGCATGCTTGCCTTCATTGGCCGGGGCATTGAGTATAAGAATTGGCAAGTCATGTTGCAGCTGTATAGAACCTTAGTTAGGCCACACTTGGAGTATAGTGTTCAATTCTGGTCGCCACACTACCAGAAGGATGTGGAGGCTTTAGAGAGGGTGCAGAAGAGATTTACCAGAATGTTGCCTGGTATGGAGGGCATAAGCTATGAGGAGCGATTGAATAAACTCGGTTTGTTCTCACTGGAACGAAGGAGGTTGAGGGGCGACCTGATAGAGGTATACAAAATTATGAGGGGCATAGACAGAGTGGATAGTCAGAGGCTTTTCCCCAGGGTAGAGGGGTCAATTACTAGGGGGCATAGGTTTAAGGTGAGAGGGGCAAAGTTTAGAGTAGATGTACGAGGCAAGTTTTTTACGCAGAGGGTAGTGGGTGCCTGGAACTCACTACCGGAGGAGGTAGTGGAGGCAGGGACGATAGGGACATTTAAGGGGCATCTTGACAAATATATGAATAGGATGGGAATAGAAGGATACGGACCCAGGAAGTGTAGAAGATTGTAGTTTAGTCGGGCAGTATGGTCGGCACGGGCTTGGAGGGCCGAAGGGCCTGTTCCTGTGCTGTACATTTCTTTGTTCTTTGTTGTTCTTTGATCATGGCCACTGCCCCTTTTATAGTATCGAGGACGTCGGTGAACACTCCTGGGAACTTGGCCAGCACTCCTTCTGGTCTGCGAGGATTCATATGACATACACGCTGCCATGCCAATCCAACCGCAGGTGATATAGCCAAACTCGTCCCTGCAAGCTGGGCCCGTTGCCACGGACCCCTACCAATGGTAAACATGCTGATTGGCCCCTGTCACCATGGATACATGGCTGGTGCCCTCCATGGCCAAAGGCTCCCTGGTGTAATTAGCCAACCTGGCTCCTGTGTCCCAAAGTTCCAATGTCTGAAGGCCGGTCCGGATTGCATCAAACGTCCGATGGCTGATTACCGGGACTGCCACCCTGGTGTCGAGCTCATCTCGGTGGGGTGACCATTTACTTCAGCGTGACCCAGATAGATGTGGTCCTGGGGCCCGAAATGCAATGGAATGGCAAGGGAGTGTCTTCCGTCTCTTGGTCATCTATGTAGCATGTTCGACCCCTTGGGGGGTGGCGGGGATAGCGTATGGCCGGTTGCCAGGGAACAGCGTCCCCACATGATCCCCAGGAGCCTCAGTCCTTGACACGGCATCCCACTCGACTCCAGTGGCCGCCATCTTGGAATGTCTGGTTGGGGAATGCTTCGTGGTGGCTCATGGGTGAGATGGAGCGACGGCCGTGGGACCTGCTGTGGGCACCCCCCCCCCGCCCCGCCCTCGTGGAGGCCCTGGCTATTCATTTCCGCCAGCATCCCATCGGCAGTTATTCCAACATACGGTGGTGAGGACTGCTAGGCCCAGAAGTTCCTGGAGGCCGCGTTCGGCACTCTCCCTGGAGAGTGCAATGTCCACTGCTCACTGGAAGGTCAGGGGAGTCTCCATGCGCAACTCACGCTGTGTTTCTCTGTCCCGCAGCCCACAGACAAACGGTCCTGCAGGGAGTTGGGCATGGCGGCCCTGAATTCGCAAGTGTCCATAGGTGAATCATAGAATCATAGAATTTACAGAAGGAGGCCATTTGGCCCATCAAGTCTGCACCAGCCCCTGGAAAGAGCATTCAACCCAAGCCCAAACCTCCACCCCAACCCCGCAACCCAGTAACCCCACCTAAACTTTTTGGACACTAAGGCCAATTTAGCATGGTCAATCCACCCAACCTACACATCTTTGGACTGTGGGAGGAAACCAGAGCACCCGGAGGAAACCCACACAGACACGGAGAGAATGTGCAGACTCCGCACCCAAGCCGGGAATCGAACCTGTGACCCTGGAGCTGTGAAGCAACAGTGCTAACCACTGTGCTACCGTGCTGCCCGAAACTCCCCGTTGGACTTAGTCGGGATCTGCGATGCCGTGTGGATTTGGTATGTCCGTCCATGATTGGGGGCTGCAGGTTCAAATGCCTCTCGACAAAGGCGATCAACATCGTGAACGGCAGCGTGTCTGACCGGTCTGTGTATGAGGGTTTTAATTACGCGTAGGTCAGACCGTTGACGGTGGTCAGGTGCATGACAGTCTGTCAATGGTATGAAAAAAAGTGTACCTCGCTCGACGTATTGGGCCCAATCGTCAGCGTCATTGTCGAACGGTTCCAGCTTACCGATACCCGCCATTATTCCGCTAGGGGCAGGGGTCTCTCCAAGCCAAGACAAAGTGGATCATTGGTGAAAAGCACGATGGCTGCGGCAGCTCTATCCAATCCTCATCGCCAGTGTAGTAGCCGAAGGAAGAGACTTCATGGAATGCACGGTAGGTTGGATAAGAACAAGGTTCATTTACACTATTCACAAAACCATAAGTACTACAACTCTTTCCCCAGTCCGGGGTTTGTGTACTGTGAAGCTCCTCTCAGTCAGGGGGAGGCTCCGCCCCCTCAATTTCCGGGGTAGTTCATATTCCATGTATAGGAAGGGAACTGGATGCAATATAGTGCTTGGTCCCCCGAGGGGATCGTAACAGATAATAATGCTGGAATTCTCCAGGCGTTGGGATTCCCAGCAGTGCTTCCCTATCCATGGGTTTCCCAGTGGCATGGGATGGCTTCAATGGGAAATCCCACTGACAAACGGGGGAAGAGCGAATCCCGCTGCCAGAAAATGGCACGCTGCTAAGAAACACATGGCTGGGGGCCAGAGAATCCAGCCCCGTTTTATTATGTTAACTGTGTTGTATAAATGTTAGGTTTCTTTGGACTTGGTGAAAGCAAAGTGTTGTCTAATGTTTTATGCTGTTGCCTTTTTTAAAACAATAGCTGCAGTTCAACTGTTTTCTTGTGCTTTGCCTTAGTTCTTGTCTTGCACCTTGCTTTGAACTAGTGCAGTGATGGATTTTGCAACAAGCTGCTTAGGCCTGGCTCAGTTGGTGGCACTTTCACCTCTGAGCTCGAAAGTTATGAGTTCAAGTTCCCTTCCAGGACTTAAGTACTTCAGTGCAGTATTTGAAGGGGGGCTGTGCTACAGAAACATAGAATTTCTACAGTGCAGAGGCCATTCCGCCCATCGAGTCTGCACTGACCCTCTGACAGAGCATCATATCTAGGCCCCACTGCCTTGCCCTATCCTCATAACCCCATGACCCCACCTAACATGCATATCCTTGGACACAAGAGGGAATTTAACATGACCAATCCACCTAACTTACAAATTGAGGGGAGATAGATATAAGACAGATGTCAGAAGTAGGTTCTTTACTCCGAGAGTAGTATAGGCGTGGAATGCCCTGCCTGCAACAGTAGTGGACTCGCCAACACTAAGAGCATTCAAATGGTCATTGGATAGACATATGGACGATAAGGGAATAGTGTAGATGGGCTTTAGAGTGGTTTCACAGGTCGGTGCAACATCGAGGGCCGAAGGGCCTGTACTGTGCTGTTATGTTCTATGTTCTATATGTGGGATAATGTACATCTGAAGTAAAGTGTGAGTGAGAAAAGTTTACTGATGGACCTTACTGAGTTGAAACATATGCTGGAGACAAAAAACCTCTAAAGTTAAATGGGTGGATGCAAGTCATCACCTGACTAATTGTTTAAAAAATGAAATGCATGTGTGAAGAAGTTGTTAGGAGTCCCAGAGGAGGGTATTTGCAATGTAATGCGTTGTATAGAATTTGAAGACTCTTGATTCAATTCCGCATATTAACTCTAATTTTTATTTAAAGAAAGAGAACAGACTATGTCAATCATGCGCTAATTTTTCTTTGTTCTTTAAGATTGTAGTTTAGTCGGGCAGCATGGTTGGCAAGGGCTTGGAGGGTCGAAGGGCCTGTTCCTGTGCTGTACATTTCTTTGTTCTTTGTTCTTTTAATTGTGTGTAATTGTATGTCGGTCGTGGGCATTCACTAACACCCACAGAATTAAATGCAGAATGTCCTTTCTATGACCAGTGGGGACCAGGTTGGGGGTGGGGTGAGGTGAGGGAGGAGGAGGGGGTCGGGCTCAAGTCCAAATGTTGTTTCAATTTGATTTGTTAAGTTCTTTAAACGTTTTATTTTTTTGTTAGAGTATATCAGTGAATGGGCATTTAACTCCTACTTACTTGCAACATTCTCATTTCTTTGAAAGAAGTATAAATAGCTGCAGACGTAAGAGGGGGTGGTTGGGACATACATAGAAACAAAACATAAAATGAAAGCAGGAGGAAGCCATTCTGCCCTTCAAGCCTGCTCCACCATTCATTATGATCATGGCTGATCATGTTTAGTACCTTGATCCCACCCACCCCATCCCCCTCCCCCTTATCCCTTGATTCCTTTAGCCTCAAGAGCTTTTTCGAATTCCTTCTTGAAATTATACAATATTTTCACTACTTTCTGTGGTCGTGAATTCCACAGATTCACCACTGTCCAGTGACAAAATTTCTCCTCACCTCAGTCCTAAAAGGTTTACCCCTGATTCTCAAACTATGACCCCTAGGTCTGGACTCCCCCACCATCGGGAACATTCTTTCTGAATAAACCCTGTCTAATCCTGTTAGAATTTATAAGTTTCTATGAGATTCCCCCCTCACTCTTCTAAACTCCAAAGAATATAATCCTAACCGATTTAGTCTATCCTCATATGACAGTCCCTCCATCCCAGGAATCAGCCTGGTAAATCTTTGCTGCACTCCCTCCATAGCAAGAACACCCTTCCTCAGATAAGGACATCAAAACTGCACACAATACTCTAGGTGTGACCTCACCAATGCACTGTACAATTGTTGTAAAACATTCTTATTCCTATCTTCAAATCCTCTCGCTATGAAGGCCAACATAAATAACATTTGCCTTCTTTACTGCTGCTGTACCTGCACGCTTACTTGCAGTGACTGATGCATGAGGACACCAAGGTCTCGCTGAGCATCCACCTCTCTCAATTTACACCCATTCAAATAATAATCTGCTTTCCTATTTTTGCCACCAAAGTGGATAACCTCACATTTATTCACATCATACTGCATCTGCCAAGCAAATGCCCACGCACTCAGCCTGTCCAAATCCAGCTGAAGAATGTCTGCATCCTCCTCACAGTTCACCCTCCCAACCAACTTTGTATCATCTGCAAATTTGGAGATAATATATTTAGTTCCCTCGTCCAAATCATTAATATATGATGTGAACAGTTGTGGTCCTAGCACAGATCCCTGCGGTCACTCACTGCCTGCCAATCGGAAAAAGACACATTTATTCCAACTTTTTGTTTCCTGTCTGCTAACCAGCTTTCTATCCATCTCAAAACACTACCTGCAATCCCATGCACCTTAACCTTACAGAGTAATCTGATATGTGTGACCTTGTCGAAAGCCTTCTGAAAGACTAAATAAACCACATCGACCGGATCTCCTTGGTCAACTCTACAGTTACATCTTCAAAGAATTCCAGTAGATTTGTCAAGCATGATTTTCCTTTCATAAATCCATACTGACTTTGTTTGATTATGCCACTGCTTTCTAAATGCTCTGCTTTGAAATCCTCGATAATGGATTTCAGCAACTTCCCTCCTTACCAACGTTAGGCTCACTGTTCTATAGTTCCCCCATTTTCTCTCTACTTCCCTTTTTGAATAGTGGGGTTATATTAGCTACCCTCCAATCTATAAGAACCATTCCAAGGTCCAAAGAATTTTGGAAAATGACCGCCAATGGATCTACTATTTCTAGGGCTACTTTCTTAAGTACTCTGGGATGAAGATTATCAGACCCTGGAGATTTATCCACTTTCAATCCCATTAATTTCCCTAAAACCATTTCTCTACTAATACTAATTTCCTTCAGCTACTCACTAGAACTTGTGTTTCTTAGAACCTGTTTCTTAGAACCTCCAGTACATTATTCATGTCTTACTTTGTGAAGACAGAAGCAAAGTATCAATTCAGTTCCTCTGTTCTCTGTTATGAATTCCCTTGTTTCTGACTCAGGGGTCTACATTCGTTTTTATCAATCTTTTTCTCTTTATATACCTATGGAAACCTTTACAATCAGTTTTTATATTCCCTACTAGTTTACTTTCATATTGTATTTTCCCCTTCTTAATTAATCCCTTGATCTGCCTTTGCTTAATTTTAAACTGTTCCCAATCCTCATGTCTATTGCTTTTTCGTGATAACTTGTATGCCTCTTCTTTGAACCTGATACTATCTCTAATTTCTCTTGTAAGCCGTGGTTTGGCCACAGTTCTCTTTCTACTCTTGTGCCAAATAGGAATAAACAGCTTTTGGAGTTCACCCATTCATTCCTTGAATGCCTGGCATTGCATGTCCACTGTCCTTTCTTTCAGTGTTGTTTCCCAGTCCCTCATAGCCAACTCAGGCCTCATACCATCATAGTTATCTTTATTGGGATTCAGGAACCTAGTCTTAGCATAAACGAACCTCACTATGCACCATGATAAATAATTCTATCATATTATGGTCATTCATCCCCAGGATCCCCAGGGTCAGGAGGTGGATGCTTGCAATGCGTAATTTTGTAAATAAATGTAGATGTATGCCAAGATTTTTTCCGACAAATGTCTGCCACATATCTCCAAGATACTGTGTGGATTATTTGGTGTAGCTCACACAGAATGAATTTATTCTAATAAAACACAAGACCATCCAAAACCAGACCTATACAAAGAAAAAACATTCACATGGAAGATTCTGATGCCAATTTTGAAGGAAATCTCTGCAGGGACAGCTTTGAATTAATTCCAAATTTATGATGTTCTATTGCTGTTGAAGGCACCAGATCAATGAGCTGGAACATAGTGGATTGTGAAAAATAGGACTGAAGGGTTATTAATTGTAACATACGTGATTATGTAAATGTTTCAACGATGAGCATGAATTATCATCAATTTAGGAAATGTTTGGAATGGAACACTCTCAATGAAATGGCCATTAGCATTCAGATTGTAATCTGAGATAGGTTAGTAATTACTGCATATTACTGCTGTGTTTGTTTTCTGGCCTAAGCATAGGCATTAACAGTTAGTAACAACAATTTACATTTTGATAACATTGAATGAATTTTGCTGTCCTGATTTAAAACATCCATCTCCTACCAAAGGATGGAAACAATGTCGTCTCAGTCACCTTCACTTTCAGTGGGTGGAATTTTCTCACCCTCGCCCCTGCCCAAACCCTGCCATCGGCTGACTGGGCATGGATTTTTGAGGATTCGGCAACAGGATGAAGGCTGCCCCTCGAGTCTCTCACTCTTACCTGGAGGTCCTGCTGTGGAACCTAAGGGGTTGCAGTGAGATGCGCTTCTTCAAGGACAGCAGGAAGAATCAAGAATCAGGATACTAGTGGCTGAGGAAGTCACCCACAGAAGTGCGATCTTTCCAATTTGGAGTGTAGGATCCAGGACCTTAGGAGGGTGGTTAAGAAGTGAAGCATAACACTTTCAGGTGCCAACCTCCAAAGTCTGACTTTCCTAAGCGTTCTCCTGTACTGTGCTCCTCAGGACGTCACACTTTGCAGCTCCACTCATTTCTCTCTCTGCAGACATCTCACATCCCCCAACTGAGCAGTCAATACTCACACTCACTCGTATCCCATCATCCTCTTACATACAAGCCTCGCAATCACCCTTCATAAATGCTGTTCTTAAGAACACTTTCAAGGCCCTCCTCCTCACACAAGACATTTTTAACGCACTGCTTCCTCTTCTTGCAGATGCAGAGAGCACGCAATCTCAGCGCCTGGGAAGAGGCAGAGACCTGGGGAGTGACAGCTGGCCCTCCAGTGACATACCAACTGGGAAAGAGTTGCAGGAGGCTGCAGATATCAGCAGTGACCTGCAGTAATAGCCTGAGCCTCTGGAGGTGGAGCTGACCTCTTGGAGCTGGGCCTCTGTGTCTATTCCCGCTGTACTGTGGCGTGGCATGTAACTGAAGAGAAGGCAGTTGGCATTGGTACTGGTGTTACTCCTTATGCTATAGCTGTTGGTGTTGGCATTGCTGCTCCTGTTGCTCTTTGTCAATGAAGGCCATGGTGATGGCTCGTCTCTTCAACATAAACATACCTATCATACACAAGGATTTGTGAAACAATCTGCCTGCAATTGCATGTACTTTAACTCCATGACAAGTCTCTGAAACATATCAGCGGTTTGCTTATCCATCCAGACTTATTTCTGATCTCTGCTGGAGGCTGCTATAAATTTTCAGAATGTTGGTTAGGAGCACTTTGATGATTGTTGCATCTGGTTATGGAATTGTCCTGATTTGGCATCTGTTATCTTGCACTGTCACAGCATTTGATGTTCGTACTTGATATGATCTAGGTTCTGAGCATATGGTGAAGACTTCTGTTGGATTCCAGGTGCTATCAGTCGGATGTTGTGCTCAAACGTTTTGTCTGATAGTCAGGCTGGGTGATTTGTTACACACATGCCGTCGATGGGCACCTTTAATCTTCTTCTGTTTTTCAAGTAATGCATCATGTACTCCTCGGAGTATCGGCAAGTAATGATTGTGAAGGTTTCCCAGCACTTTTCCAGTGAATAATAATGGTATTGGTTCTGCAGAATTAATTTGCCAATTTTGAACAGGTAAACATATTTGTTTCAAATTGCATCATTCAGCCAGTTTGCTGATGGCGTGCATTAGAGAGTTGGTGCTCTCCTAGTGCAAACATAGGGGTTTCCAAGATCCTGCTTGCCTTGATGCAGTATCCCGTTAAGGAACTGCATTTTTAATTTATCCCACAGTTTGTTGAGTTAGTTTATTTGGTTAAGGAAAAGAAGCACAGACTCCAGTGGTGCTCCTTGTGGTTTCTGGTCCTCATCATGGCCTTGATGTTGCCATGAATAGTGAATAAAGACAGTATCTTGTACGCCATTAGGCTTGTGATCAGTGGACACATAGGGCGGAATTCTCCGTCTCTGCAGCTAAGTGCCGAAACTGGTGGGGGACCTGTGGTGTTTCACGACCAGCTAATCGGCGCGAACCCCTCACTGATTCCAGTACCGATGAGAGGCTAGCACCAGCGCCACATGAAATGGCCGTCGCCTGCGCCGAAAATGGCTGGGTCCCGGGCTATGCATGCGCACGGCAGATGACCTGCACCGGTCGCGCCATACAAGATGGCGCCTGCCATGTGCGTAACATAACCCGCAAACTGCAACCCCACAGCCACACCCCGCCATTCCCGCAGCCCTAGAAGACCCCCCCCCCCCCCCAGCCAGCAGCAAGATTCCTGGCCGAGTGTGGCAGCGCTGGACACAGTCCACTGTCGGTATGCCGGCACAGACCACACGTGTCCCGCGTCGTCGGGAACCCGGCCTATCAGGGGCGAAGCATCGCGGGTGGGCCTGTCGATGAGGCGCCGACGGCTTTGCAACTGCGTGCGCCGCATGTCAGGAAGACGTCGGTTTGGAGGGGGTGGAGAATCCGGCATCAAACTGGCGCCGGCCCCGATTACGGCGTCGCAATCGATTCTCCGCCCGATCACTGAGCACGATTTCGGCATCTGACAATGGAGAATCCTGCCCATAGTATTTGCACAATGAAATACCTCGGGAGACCAGGTGGGGTTTTGTAGCAACACTAGAGTGTAACTACGCCAGGGATGGAATTGCCGAACCATTGTACATGGTGGGTGGAATCTTTCCCTCAGTGCACAGAGTGGTGCCTGAGGTGAAAAAAAACAACATGTAGCTTTCCAGCTACACAGCTGTGCACTCTGTGCAAAAGAAATCTGGGGGCGTGGTTTTCGCATCACTCTGGCGAGGTGGGGCCTGATAGAGCTGACATCGTGTCACCACAGAGATTGTGGTGACATCTTTGAAGGACGCCCTGATGTGTGATAAAAATAAAGTCCCCACCCGCCATGGACAGAGTGGACCGCTCCCCGCAAGCATTGGGGTGAACCCCACACAATGATTGGGGTGACCACCCCCAAAATCATCAGGGTCCGCCCACACCACAAGTATCGTCCTCCACCACATATAAGGGGAACCCCCTCTTCCCCACCACAATGGAGCTCCCCAGAAGCCCTACCCCTGGACCCTCAGATTTTGTAAAGTTGCAGTCAAATGTGTGGTCCCCGATCAGGGGTAACCACCGGTTTGTCCCGGGGAAGATGGACGGGGGGTTCTAGAGCTGGCATCGGGCGGGGATTGGAAGAATGGGGGACCTGTTCATCGATGGGACGTTTGTGAGCCTAGGGGCACTGGAGGAGAAGTTCGAGTTACCCCCGGGAAATGCCTTTAGATATATGCAGGTGAGGGCTTTTGTGAGGCGACAGGTGAGGGAATTCCCGTTGCTCCCGGCACAAGAAGTTCAAGATAGGGTGATCTCGGGTGTATGGGTCGGGGAGGGCAAGGTGTCGGAAATACACCAGGAGTTGAAAGAAGAGGGGGAAGCGCTGGTCGAAGAGTTGAAGGGTAAATGGGAGGAAGAGCTGGGGGAGGAGATTGAGGAAGGCCTGTGGGCTGATGCCCTAGGTAGGGTTAATTCCTCCTCCTCGTGTGCCAGGCTCAGCCTGATACAATTTAAGGTGGTCCACAGAGCGCACTTGACGGGGGCGAGGTTGAGTAGGTTCTTTGGGGTAGAGAACAGATGTGGAAGGTGCTCAGGGAGCCCGGCGAACCATGTCCATATGTTTTGGTCATGCCCGGCACTGGACGGGTTCTGGAGAGGAGTGGCGGGAGCAATATCTCAGGTGGTGAAAGTCCGGGTCAAGCCAAGCTGGGGGCTAGCAATATTTGGAGTAGTGGACGAACCGGGAGTGCAGGAGGCGAAAGAGGCG
The DNA here is from genome assembly GCF_047496885.1 of Scyliorhinus torazame. Taxonomy (NCBI): domain Eukaryota; kingdom Metazoa; phylum Chordata; class Chondrichthyes; order Carcharhiniformes; family Scyliorhinidae; genus Scyliorhinus; species Scyliorhinus torazame. The sequence continues at coordinate 258,116,096 of NC_092713.1, forward strand.
GGCATTCTGGCCTTTGCGTCCCTAGTAGCCCGGCGAAGGATCTTGCTAATGTGGAAGGAGGCGAAGCCCCCCAGCCTGGAGGCCTGGATAAATGATATGGCTGGGTTCATAAAGTTGGAGAGGATTAAGTTCGCCTTGAGAGGGTCTGCGCAGGGGTTCTACAGGCGGTGGCAACCGTTCCTAGACTATCTCGCGGAGCGTTAGAGGAAGGTCGGTCAGCAGCAGCAACCTTGGGCGAGGGGGGGGGCGTGGAGGGGACGTCCTGGGAGGGGGGGGGAGGGGGGGGGGAAAAGGGGGGGCTGCCTGGGAGGGTGGATGAGCAAGAGATAACATGAAGGGTTGGGGAAACTGGCACGTACGGGTGAGGGCCAGTGTACAAAGCTGTGTAAATATATCATTTTGCCATGTATATATCTTGCTCTGCGCGATTTCTCGTTTTTTTTGTTACGAGGGGGGGGGGTTATTGTTTGTAAGGAAGAAAAATTGTGTTAAAAAGCTTTAATAAATATATATTTTTTAAAAAGCTGCAGTCAAACTCACCAATGTGTATTTAATGAGGGGATCATAAGGCTGGGAAGACCTTTAATGATATTTAAATTTATGCTGGTGTGGCTGAGAGTGCAGGAGGGGGTTAGAGTGTGGGTTAGTGGGTGGTGGTGAGAGTGGGTGAGGTTGAGGGTTGGTGAGGGTGGGTGGGGTAAAGGTGAATGGATGAACGTGAAAGTGAGAGTGAGTGATGATGAAAAGGAGATTGGGTAAAGGTGAGAGTGTGTGAGATTAAAGGTGAGAGTGTGTGGGTGAGAGTGGGTGATTTATGGGTGAAAGTGGGTGGGTTCAGGGTGAGAGTGGGTGGGTTGAGGGTGGGTGAGGTTGAGGGTGGGTGGGGCTGAGGATGGATGAAGGTGAGAGTGGGTGAGAGTGAGAGGGGGTGAGGATGAGAGTGGGTGAGGGTAAGTGTGATAGTGGGTGAGGGTGAATGATGGTGAGGGTGAGAGTGTGTGTGGGCAAGGTGAAGGGTGAGAGTGGGTGATGGTGGGTGAGCGTGGGTGAGGGCGGGTGAGGTTGAGGTGGATGAGGGTGAGAGTGTGTGAGAGTGAGAGTGGGTGAGGTGGGTAAGCATGGGTGAGGGTGGGTGAAGTTGAGTGTGGCTGGGGTTGAGGGTGGATAAGGGTGAGTGGGTGAGAGTAAGAGTGCGAGTGGGTGGGGGTATGTGAAGGCAAAAGAGGGCGAGGGTGAGATTGAGGGTGAGAGTAGGTGAGGGTGAAAGCGCATGAGGGTGGGAGTGGGTGAGGGTGAGTGTGGGTCTGGGTGAGGGTGAGTGAGACTGAGTGAGGGTGAGTGTGTGTGTGGGTGAGAGTGGGTGAGAGTGAGGATGAGACTGGGTAAGGGTAAGGATGTGAGTGAGTGAAGGTGAGAGTGCGTGAGGGTGAAAGTGAGGGTGAGAGTGGGTGAAGGTGAGAGTGGGTAAGGGTGTTTGTGAGAATATGTGAGGGTGAGAGCGGGTGAGGGTGAGAGGGTGAGGGTGAGAGAGGGTGAGAGTAAAAGTGGATGAGGGTGGGTGTGGCTGAGGGTGGGTGAGGATGAGTTTGAGAGTGGGTGCTACCAATCAAAATGACAAAAAGGAGGTAAGGCTTGGAAATATTTGTTGAATAACAATATTTTTGTTGTAATAAATGCATACATACAAGACATAGAAACATCTTTCATGCTTGTTTTTGCTGGTTGTGCCTGTTGAGCAACAATACTATTTTTTTGTGTGGTTCAATTCTTCAATATAAGGATGTTTCTCAGGGGTTTCTTCAGTACTTTCGGGAGGTCAACATGCTTCGCTGACTCTAAATGTTTGGGAAACCCTGCCTGAGACAAAGAACTGTAGCCATCTGGGTTGGCCAACTCCCGATGTAAAATGGAGAACAGCAAAGGCTGCAGGGAAATTCAGCCAACACAGGCAGAAACCAGCAGGTGCAAGTTACTGTGTATTAAACTCTGCAAAAGCCCAGACAGCATCGTTACAAGCAGCCATCTGCATAATAATGTAGCAGCCATCTACATACTAATAAGCAATCCCCGGGAACAATCGCAACATTTGGGACAAGCAAAGCTAAGCCAGACTCCCCGGCGCCAGCAGGAGCCAACACAAAAGAGGTTAACGGACACCTCAAGACCGCCCATCAATCAGGGAACCGCTCCAGTATTGGAGAAAATCGAACCAAGCGATTGGAACGAAGTCCAATCACCTGGAACCAGGTACGGAGTCCGCCCCGAGGGAAGACCCTGGGGACTATAAAGTTAAGCCCCCAAGCTCAAATCGTTCTTCTTGACCGGGTCACCCAGCAAAGCGAACCAACCTTGACCGTGACCGGTTCAACTGCCGCCGAGATCCAGTAAGTCTTAAGTCAACGCTCGCTACGAGATAGGCGCTCCTAGCTACCAATCCGTACCAACTTCGAATCCCGCAGGCTCAGAACACAAACGAAAGGCCATTTGTTCCCCTGACCTGGTGGGCCAGTCCGAAGCTAAGTATAGGCCTGTTAGTTGTAGAAGTAGCTTAGACGTAGAATATGTGCATGAGTAGTGATTACTGTGTATAATAGGTGTGCTTTGATTTGAATCTTACTAATCGGTGTATTGAGTTATTGATCATTACTTGAACTTGAACCTCGTGGCGGTATCATAAAGATACCTGGCGACTCGAGAGCAAAGGTTATAAAACTGAGCCAATTGAACCAACCAAAAGTTAGCAACAGAACCCCCGATAATTGTCACCATTTCCTCACCCAAACAACACAGGTCTCATCAATGCCGTTGACAATCAGGATTATGATCAGATTTCTGAAGCAGAGGTGCAGATCAATAGCCCCCACTACAATATGCCTGGTGATGAATCTCCCGCATCACAGTCGTACGATGCACTGCTTCACATACTGAGAGGCATGCATTTGAAGCAGGCCCATCAGTCCTCGGGGGATAAGGAAGACAGGGGTGAATGCCAGGAACCAACAGAAGAAGGAAGGCCACTTCAACCACTCGTCAAAAGAGATTCAAAGGTTGACCATGAAAACCTACCCAAAGCCCTGCTGCATTGTCGGTCTTTATTACGTCCTTCACCTTAATCCTGCATTAAAAAACATTGAAACCATTTTGCCAGCTTCTATAGCAATCATATACAGATAATACACACACACAAGCTGCAATAAAGCCACACCCCCACAAAAGTGCCAAATGTGATAAAGGTGATGAATCTAATACCCAACAAAATAATTGATTTTCTGATAAGAAGGTTTCTTAGGTCTATTGCTTCTGTGAGGTGCTCCTTCTGTGATCTCAGCAAAAACTGATGAAAGGCAGCTATTACGCATATGGGGATATTTGAGAATGAAGTTCGTGGGTGGTAATTTCTGAACACACTGCTCCACCCTGGATGCTGCCAGGAAAACCAATCCCAACTGACTTGCTGATACTTTGGCGGGTATTGCTGGGGGATTAACAAAGGATCAGACATTCTGACGTCAAGTGCGAGAGCAGCAGATACTGTTCCTGTCATACCACAGTCATGTCCATGGGCCTGAGGTGCTGCATTTCTGAATGTTGGGAGGAGTTTGTAGCCGAGTCAATGGCAGAGTGTGAAGAGAACGATGGTAATGAGATGGCAACAATGTTTAGATTGAGGAAGAGAGATGTTGCAATCTGTTCTTATGATTATCGGTATATTTTTTTAAAAATTAAAATTAACTTACAGGATGTGGGAGTCGCTGGTTAGGCCAGCGTTTATTGGCCATCCCTAGGTGCCCTTCAGAAGGTGGAGGTGAGTTGCCTTCTTGAACCGCAGCAGTCCCTGAGGTGTCGGTCTGTGCTGTTAGGGAGGGAGTTCCAGGATGTTGCCCCAGAGATAGTGAAGGAACAGCGATATATTTCAAAGTCTGGGTGGTGAGTGAATTGGAGGGGAACCTCCAGATGGTGGGGTTCCCAGGTATTTGCTGCTCTTGTCCTTCTAGATGGCAGTGGTCGAGGGTTTGGAAAGTGCTGTCTGAGGAACCTTGGTGAGTTACTGTTCGTCGGTGGTCGAGGGTTTGAATGTTTGTGGAAGGAGGAGCAATCAGGCAGGCTGCTTTGTCCTGGATGGTGTTGAGCTTCTTGAGTGTTGTAGGAGCTGCACTCATCCAGGCAAGTGAAGAGTATTCCATTACACTCCTGACTTCTGCCTTGTAGATGGTGGACAGGCTTTGGGAGGTCAGGAGGAATCCTAGACTTTGACCTGCCCTGGTAGCCACAGTATTAATATGACTAGTCCAGTTATTTCTGATCAATGATAACCCCCAGGATGTTGATTGTAGGGGATTCAACATTGATAATGCCATTGAATGTGAAGGGGCGGTGGTTAGATCCTCTCTTGTAGGAGATGTGCATTGCCTAGCACCTGTATACGCGAATGTAACTTGCACTGGTCAACCCAAGCCTTGATATTGTCAGTGAACAATATTAGTGAACATCCTCACTTCTGACCTGATGGTGGAAGGGAGGTCATTGATGAAGCAGCTGAAGATGGTTGGGCCTAGGCCACTTCCCTGATGAACTCCTGCACTGATGTCCTGGAGCTGAGATGATTGACCTCCAACCACCACAATCGTCTTCCTTTGTGCCAGGTATGACTCCAACCAGCGTTTCCCCCCTGATTCCCATTGACTCCAATTTAGCTAAGGCTCCTTGATGCCATACTCGGCCAAATGCTGCCTTGAAATCAGGGGCAGTCACTCTCATCTCACCTCTGGCATTCGGCTCTTTAGTCCATGTTTGAACCAAGGCTGTAATGAGGTCAGGAGCTGAGTGACCCTGGCTGAACCCAAACTGAGCATCCGTGAGCTGGTTATTGCTGAGTAAGTGCTGCTTGATAGCACTGTTGATAACTCCATCACTTTGCTGATGATGGAGAGTAGACTGATAGGGCGGTAATTGGCTGGGTTGGATTTGTCCTGTTTCTTCTGTACAGGACAATTTTCCACATTGCAGGGTAGATGCCAGTGATGTAGCTGTACTGGAGCAGCTTAGCTAGGGGTGCTGCAAGTTTCGGAGTACTGTTGCTGGGATATTGCCAGGGCCCATAGCCTTTGCAGTATCCAATGCCTTCAGCCATTTCTTAATATCACATGGAGTGAATTGTATTGGCTGAAGGCTGACATCTGTGATGCTGGGGGTCTCCGTAAGAGATCGAGATGGATCATCCACTCGGCACTTCTGGCTGAAGATTATTGCGAATGCCTCAGCCTTGTCGTTTGCACTTATTTGTTGGCCCACGAGACTTCATGTGGTGAACAGTTGATGTTGAGGACTCCCAGGGCAACTCCCACCTGACTGTATGCCACTGTGCTGCCACCTCTGCTGGGTCTGTCCTATTGGTGAGACAGGACATACCCAGGAATGGAGATAGTGCTGTCTGGGACATTGTCTGTAAGATATGATTCTGTGAGTATGACTATGTCAGGCTGTTGCTTAACTAGTCTTTGAGACAGCTCTTCCAACTTTGGCACAAGCCCCCAGATGTTAGTAAGGAGGACTTTGCAGGGCTGGGTTTGCCATTGTCGTTTCCGGTGCCTGGTTCGATGCCGGGTGGTCCACCCGGTTTCATTCCTTTTTTGTGTTTCCGTAGCAGTTGAATACAACTGAGTGGCTTGCTGGGCCATTTCTGAAGGCATTTAAGAGCCAACCACATTGCTGTAGGTCCGGAGTCACATGTAGACCAGATCAGGCAGATTTCCTTCCCTAAAGGGCATTAGTGAACCAGATGGGTTTTGTTTATGACAATCGACACTGGTCACCATTCGACTTTTAATTCCAGATATTTCATTGAATTTAAATTCCATCACCTTCCGTGGTGGGATTCAAAACTGGGTCCTCAGATCCTGGGTCTCTGGATTACTAGTCCAGCGACAAACCCGCCTCCCCAGTGACATAGTGGCATCCTTTATTCTTTCATGGGTAGTGGATGCCCCAGGCAAGATCAGCGCTTGTTGCCCATCCCTAATTGCCCTTGAACTGAGTGGCCCGCGAGGCGGTTTCAGAGAGCAGTTAAGAAGCAACCACATTGCCGTGGGCCTGGAGTCACATGTTAGCCAGACCATGTAAGGGTGGCAGGTTGGCTTCCCTCAAGGACATTAGTGGACCACGTGGGTTTTTAGGGCAATCGACGAGAGTGCCATGGTTATCATGACTGACACCAACTTGACATTCCAAATGTAATTAATTCAATTTAAATTCTATCCGTTGCCATGGGCTGAGCCCCTGGATTATTAGCCCAGTGATATTTCCACCATGCCACCAGCTCTCCTTTTGATGGAGAGCAAGGTGGAAGAGATGAAAAAGGAGAAAGGCTTTCATTTATATAATGGCATTCAAGAGCTCAGGATGTGCCAAAGTGTTTTACAACCAATTCAGTACTTTTTTGGAACGTAGTTATTTGTTGTAACAGGACTAGAGAGGGTAGATGCAAGACGGACGATCCCGATGGTGGGCGTGTCCAGAGCCAGGGGTCACAGTCTGAGGATATGGGGTAGACCATTTAGGACAGAGATGAGGAGAAATTTCTTCACCCAGAGAGTGGTCAGCCTGTGGAATTCATTACCACAGGAAGTATTGGATTGGATTTGGATTTTGTTTATTGTCACGTGTACCAAGGTACAGTGTTTTTCTGCGAGCAGCTCAACAGATCATTAAGTACATGAAAATAAAATAAAATAAAAGATAATACATAATAGAGCAACACAAGGTACACAATGTAACTCCAGCACACCGGCATCAGGTGAAGCATACAGGGGTGTAGTGTTAATCACGTCAGTCCATAAGAGGGTCGTTCAGGAGTATGGTAACAGTGGGGAAGAAGCTGTTTTTGAGTCTGTTCGTGCGTGTTCTCAGACTTTTGTATCTCCTGCCCGATGGAAGAAGTTGGAAGAGTGAGTAAGCCGGGTAGGAGGGGTCTTTGATTATGCTGCCTGCTTTCCCCAGGCAACAGGAGGTGTAGATGGAGTCAATGGATGGGAGACTGGTTCGTGAAATGGACTGGGCTGTGTTCACGACTCTCTGAAGTTTCTTGCAGTCTTGGGCCGAGCAGTTGCCATACCAGGCTGCGATGCAGCCAGATAGGATGCTCTCTATGGTGCATCTGTAAAAGTTGGTAAGAGTTCATGTAGAAATGCCGAGTTTCCTAAGTTTTCTGAAGATGTATAAGTGCTGTTGTGCTTTCTTGGTGGTAGTGTCGACGTGGGTGGACCAAGACAGATTTTTGGAGATGTGCACCTCTAGGAATTTGAAACTGCTAACCATCTCCACCTCGGCCCCGTTGATGCTAACAGGGGTATATACAGTACTTTGCTTTCTGAAGTCAATGACTAACTCTTTAGTGTTCCTGGGATTGAGGGATAGATTGTTGTCACTGCACCACTTCACTAGGTTCTCTATCTCCATCCTGTATTCTGACTCATCGTTATTCGAGATCCAGCCCACTATGGTTGTATCGTCACCAAACTTGTAGATGGAGTTGGAACCACATTTTACCAATCAGTGGTGGGTGTACAGAGAGTATAGTAGGGGGCTAAGTACGCTAAGTTGAGGCCAAAACATGGTATGTTTTCAAGAAGCAGTTAGATATAGCGCTTGGGGCTAAGGGGATTAAACAATATTGGGGGTAGGTGGGAGTTGGTTATTAAGTTGGATGATCAGCCACGATAATGAGTGGTGCAGCCATGCACCAGTTTTCGAGGCTTCTGGAAAGGGCGGTCCCATTTATCGTGGAGATGCAGGGGCCACATGAGGGGGGTGTCGACAACCATCCAGCACCTGCAGGTGCACATGGAGGAGTCCAACCGCCTGCAGGAGCAGGATGTGGTGATGACCATGCATGCCACCAGGCAACACTGCATGGGTGGCGTCAGTGGTGAAGGCCTTGGGGGCAAAGGTTTCAGCCATGGGTTAGGATATCCAAGGCCTGGGTCACTCTGTGCGGGGAGTGGCCGAGGCCCAGAACATGGCTGCCCTGTCACAGGCCGGGTACCTGTCGTGGTACAGACCCAGAAGGTGGTGGCACAGTCACATCGTGAAGTGCAGCTATCCCAGATTGAGATGGTCAACTCCCTGTGCTCCATGACTGTGAGTATTGAGACTTGGCCGAGACGAGAGCAGACTTCCAGGATTGGCAGTGCCAGATGGCAGCGGAGCCTCAGGGCTTAGCTCCGCTCACACCCCCATTCCATGGAGTAGCCTGGGGACTATTGGGCATCCCGAGAAAGGAGGAAGTGATGGGGCGCGTGCCGGTGACTCCCACAGGGGAGGTGGCGGGACAGCACAGCACCTCTGACCACTCCCCCCATCCCCCCAAATTGTCCCTGGTGTATCTGGTGGGCAGTGGGCAGAATAGGGTGGCACCACCCCAACTGGGTCACCTAAGCTGCAGCCAGGCCCATCCAGGCCCGGTCGCCACAGAAGACGGTCGTCAAAGGGGACCCAGGTCACTGGGCGGAAACCGCAGCAGGCCGCCTCCACTCCTGCTGCACCACCTGGGATCCACCTAGGCGTAGCGTTAGGGCCCGTAAGGTCAGAAAGGTAGACACCAGTTTAGTTGGTACGGTGCAACACATAGGATAGTGATGGGGGCTAGGGCACAAAGCTGTATATGTATGTTCACTTGTTCACAAGAAACACATGTTCACGATATTCCAACCTGCCTCGGGCTCTGTCAGAAGGGTGTGAGGGATGGGCTGGACTGGGCTGGCCACAGAGCGTGCGCTGGGGGCAGGGGTGATATGGGCAGACTTTGGAGTTGGGCTTGGACTGCCCCCCCTCCCACACCCTGTCCCCACTTCTGCCACCCCAAGGGTTCGGTGGGACCGTGTGATGGAATGGCCAGCTCGTATGCAGGGTGTTGCAAGGACGGTGGGGAGGGTGTTGAGCAGAGTGGGTGTTCATGGGAGGGTGTGGTCGGCCGGGGTTGGGGCTGGGGGTGGGGGTGTGGTTGTGTGGGTGGGATGGAAGTCCGTGCTGCTGGCTGAGCCCCCTGCTCGATGATCCTGAAGGAAATCCACTGTTGAGCCTTCGGAACATGGGTGCGCGTCACAATTTCGCTGTCAGCTGACGTAGAATCCCGCCTGTAGTATTCACTGCAGTCAACCAATTACTGTGTAAACTGGGCAAACATACCCCTTAGACAAATTTGCCGCAAAATTTGGCTAAGTTTAATAGTGGTGATACTATTTTAAATAAGGAAGTTACATGTGTTTTCTGGATCTGAAAATAAGTCAATGTGTTATAATCCTATAAAAATGCAAGTAGAAGTTTTACAGCTGAAAATCCAAATCTCCATTATAAAGTTACATTACGGGGGCCGGTTTAGCTCACTTGACTAGACAGCTGGCTCATGACATAGAGCAAGGCCGGCAGCGTGGGTTCAATTCCTGTAACAGCTGAGATTATAAAGTTACAGTACTAAAAACAATTTTTAATCTTGCAGTAAAAGGCACATGAAGAAGGAACAATGCCCGTAGATATCAATGTTACATCTGTGAAGCCTAATTGAGGCCTTTGTAATTACTTTTTAATATGACAGATATCCCACACAGATTTCCTCATGTGAAACTTCAGCCTGCCATTCAAAGGGATCAAACCTGTCAAGGGCAAGTCCCTTGGTCAAATGATGCCTTCATCTATAATTTAGCTGTTACATCCAAAATGCCATTAGCAAGTAATTCCCTGGTTATTTGCATTACCATATTTGAACAAGACATTATCAGAGTTTCATTTTTGTGATTTTCACTCACAACCGAGCAATGAATCTAAAATAAAGAAGTATTTTCAATGATGCCCAAGATGATACCAAAGGCAAACTTGGAAATTAGTTCGAGAATTGTGTCGAGAATGACTAATTTTGCAGGTTGCATCATGCGTTTTAAGAAGTCCACAAAACACTCAACATTTTCAGAAATAAAAGAAAAATACTGTGGGTTTTGGAACTCTGAAATAAAAACAGAAAGTGTTGGAAAAGCTCAGCATCTATAGAGAGAGAAATATAGAACATAGAACATACAGTGCAGAAGGAGGCCATTCAGCCCATCGAGTATGCACCGACCCACTGAAGCCCTCACTTCCACCCTAACCCCGGAACCCAATAACCCCTCCCAACCCTTTTGGACACTAAGGGCAATTTATCATTGGCCAATCCACCTAACCTGCGCATCTTTGGACTGTGGGAGGAAACCGGAGCACCCGGAGGAAACCCACGCACACACGGGGAGAACGTGAAGACTCCGCACAGACAGTGACCCAGCGGGGAATCGAACCTGGACCCTGGCGCGGTGAAACCACAGTGCTATCCACTTGTGCTACCGTGCTGCCCAATAGAGTTAATGGGCTGGATTCTCGGTTTCAGAGACTAAGGGCGGGATTCTCCGTGGGCCGACGGCAAAATCGTGGCACGTGTCCGGTTCACACCAAATGGCAATTCTCCATCGCGTTGACAGTGGCGTCAGTGCGTTCCACTTCTCACGTACAGTAAATGCCGTTTGCATATCATTAGCAGGTCTGACCCGGTCTTCTCCAGGGCCTCCCCGATTCTCTGCCTCCTGGGGGGAATCCCTCCCCGGCTCTATGACTGCATCTCCACAATTGATGGGACCCCCAGCCAAGGTGCCTCTCTCTGCAATGGTGGAGGGTGTTGGAGACAGCTGTGATGGGAGATTTGTGTCATCCCAGGACTCTGCCCCTGGGCGTTCTGGGATGGCTCCTGCCCATGTCAGTGTTGTCCTCCTCGCCGTCTGGTACCTTGGGTTCTGGCTGTGGCTGTGGCTGGGGTCGGGGCGGGGGACACCAGAAGGACTCGCCCCATCACCGCCAGCTCCTGCAAGACACATGATTGCATCTTGGGCTGGGGGCTATGGGGTGGCGGTGGTGGCGGGTGTGTGGGTGGTTGCTGGTGGGAGGGGGTGAGACATGTGCCATGGGGAACCGCAACTCAGCGGAGTCTCACTTCCTCGCACGTTGCTGACCTCCACCCCGTCAACTGCCCTTTCTTCGGGCCCGGCGACCACGTCCAGTGCCCTCTGCTCTGCTGCGGTGAGGGTCGCAGGTCCCCCGGTCCCCCTCCTTTCTTCTTCCACTCCCGGCAGTTATGAGTGGCGTTCTCCTGGGGAATGGGGTGGGAGGACACAGAAAATGCAGTGTTAGATAGTCTGACACAAGTAGCCCAGGGGGTGGGTAGCTGGTGGCTTAATTGGCTTGGGCACCCGGCCATGGCGGCCGGTATGGGTGCCGGAATGTGGTGCATGGTGAGACCACCCTCTGTGTTGGGCAATGCGTGTGTGGACGGGGGTTGGTGCCAGGGGCACAGTGCTGCCTACTCACCCTGGCAGCCCTGAGGAGGTCGTGCAGCATGTTCCGGCACTGCAGGCCAGTGCGGACGGTGTTGCCTACGACACTACGGAACCTCGCGGCTGCGCATCTTGCTGCCATCTTGTTGGCTGGAATGGTGTGTGTGGGGATTGCAGTGTGTATATGGGACTGCAGCTTGTCAGCCTCCTGAGTGTCAATCATGGACTCAGCAAATCCGGCACCGTTTCCTATTGGAATCGATTGTGTTCCACATGGCGTTGGTGCTAGACCCTCAATGGTCATTGAATCGGTCCAGGCACAGCGCCAGTTTTGCCGTCGTGCAACTCCACGAATCTTGCCCTGATGTCAACACTTAGTCTCAGGAATGGAGAATCTGGCCATATGTTCTCCCGCCGGAGCTGAATTACACCTGATTTGCGCTCTCAGAAAGCGACACCCAGTCTGTAGCCATGCAAACTTTTGTATGGTGAGGACTGCAAGGGATTTCACAGGGAATCCCACTATCGGCACGCCATTTGAGCGGGCATCCCGATAATGAGGTCCCGAGGATGGCCACCCCACTGCTTAGCCCCCTCCCCCGCAGACCAATTTAGGCATCCCCCAAATGTTCTGGGTCCCCCCACTCCCCCCCCAGTTTGGGGGTGACCCGGCCCCCAGAGAGTTCCCCTAAATAAATAGACCCCCCCACAGAGACCCCTAAATAAAGACACCCCCCACAAACCTCCAAAATAAAGAGACCCCCACAGAGATCCCCTAATTAAATAGACCCCCCCCCCCCCCCCGCAGAGTCCCCTAAATAATGAGACCTCCCACAGAACGCGCCAGAAGAGAGACCATTTCAAACAGAATTAAGTACTTTCCAGTCATCTCCTTTCACGGTTGAGTGACTTTGAGATGGTCAGCTAGAAACGAGCAGCATTTGACTTTGTTTGAAGTGGTCAAGGAGCGGTCAATCAAAGCTTGATGTTTATCAACATTGTGGTTAGTTTCTCAGCTCTCGAGTTTGAATCCTACCAGATGGTGGAATTGGAGTTCAATAAAAATCTGGAATTAAAAGTCTAATGATGACCATGAAGCCATTGTCAATTGTTTCAAAAACCCATCTGGTTCCCTCATGTCCTTTACGAAAGGAAATCTGACGTCCTTACGCAGTCTGGCCTACACGTGACTCCAGACCCACGGCACTGTGGTTGACTCTGAAATGCCCTCAGGGATGGGCAATAAACGCTGGCCCAGCCAGCGATGCCCACATCCCTTGAACAAATAAAGAAAAGAAAAGCTGATCACTTCAAACTTGCTCAACCATGAATGGAACAATGCTGACAGCTGTGCTGTATGGAAGATGTCAATCACAGCCTAGTAAAATCAATACCATAGAGAAATGAATGAACGGCTCTCAGACCAAAGATCGGAGGGGGTTTAAGCACAGCTGACTGGTTTTCTCTTTCTAAGAATTGACTGGTGCTGCTTCCTGTGTCTGAGCCAGCACGTGTATTGCACAGATGAGTTTTAAACAGTGATTTTTTTCACTACCTCTGTCTGGACAACCTTCTAGTTTCTAGACAGGGATCTCTCTTTTGGGGGTTTTCTGACAGGGGTCTCTCGTCTGGGGGATCTGTGGCGGGTCTCCTTATTTCGGGGTCTCTTTATTTAGGGGGTTTCTAGTGGGAGTCTGGTGGAGCTGGGATGAGCAGATCTTGCATTGTTGGGGGAGGATAACCCTCTGATGGGCTTTGAGGACAACCCCTTTAAAGAGTTACCACCTTGGCTCACCGCGGGGTTCTGTGAGTCACGTGTAGGCCAGACTGGGTAAGGACATCAGATTTCCTTTCATAAAGGACATGAGGGAACCAGGTGGGTTTTTGCAACAATCAACAATGGTTTCATGGTCATGTTCATTAGGGCCAGTAGTAATTCTCGCCCACGTGATTCCTGGCTCAGAGGATGTGAGAATCACGCAGGCTCGGAGAATATGGTGCCCCGCCCGGTATGTGGATGCAAATAGGTCTCAATGACCCAGCCTCCTGTTGGCGTGGGGCATAAACCTCAATCCTGATACCAGCGGCAGGTCCTGTGCATCAGAAATGGATCGGTGCCTACCCCAACACTGGATTCTGTGCCTCATCGGTAACTCCACTCCCGGGAGCGCGAAGGGGTGAATACAGCCCTAAGTGCCGCACCACCCTCAACATGTTTTCCGACCCCATTCCGGCTCCTTCGAGATGGTGTAGTCCGTACTGCACCCCTGTTTCCCATCATTGACTGGCACCCAGCCTGTGATGTAGAGCCTCTATCTCACCACCGGTCCCTGCCAATCGAGGTGCCAGTGGTTACTGCAACAGGTGCTAACAATAGGATCTGTTGCCCCTGTACTGTTTCTCCTAGTGTGGTCTACTGTGGATCTCCTCACTGGGTGAGCCTTGTGCTATCCCACAACAGGGCAACTGGTTGTGTGGTGGAGATGTTCATACTGTGCAGTCATTCATCTCCATACTAAGTGTCTGGTCCAACAGCTGGGGGTGAGCGAAGGATGTGTGTGATTGCTGTGACCTTAGCTTGAGTGTTATGTGGAGCCTGGGATCTACACACGGGTTGTGGCAGGCAGCTGGTCAGCTTTATTGGCCAGGGCGGGATGGATGGGATCAGGGGCACGGTGGACAGGCAGGGCTTGGAGACATCTCGTGATCTTCAGGTGTGGGCTAGCTGATAGTGTCATTGGGGAGGTTTCAACTCTGAAAGGGGCTGTGTGCCAGGGAGGGTTCCAGCGGCAATAGTGCATATGTCCTTTGGGTGAGCTCTGCGAATCTTCTGCTGTTACGCTGAGCTTCTGCCGAGTGCACTGAGGAGTGCCAATACCTGGTGGGCAGAAACTGAGCATGGGCATGTCCATCCCGTGGATGATACCGCTGGGGCCTGAGGGTTTCCAGATAGGTGGGCTGGGTGGGAATTCACATGACTGTCAGTAGTCTCAGCAGCCAGGATCCTGCAAGTTGCAGCGAGGGGGGTGGGTTTAAATGCAATTGGGTCTTAGCCAGGATACCCAGAGCGTGAGGGGGGCACCCCATATCAACGCACTTGCCAACAAGTCATTCCCCGCTACCTCCTAAGGTCCAGGCATACACCCAATAGCAGACCCAAAAAGGTTGGAGTTTTCCTACCTACTTGCACCAACTCACACTCAACTGACTCCCGCCTGGATCATCCCGGAAGGGTGGAGCATTGGGCTTCAATCACGTTAATCGCATTTAAATCCATGCAAATCGTGTTTTCGGTGCCAGTGGCACGGGATGTGTAGCTCGCCGCGGTTGCCAGCGGGGGACCAGAGCATGGGAACGGAATCAGTGCCGGGCCCCAATCCTCTGCGAAGCTCAATGCCCGATTCTCTGGCCGATTGGGATCTCGCTACCAATGGAGGACAGCGGAAAACCCACCCCAATGTTGCAGGTCGAATGTCACCCGTTTTTGGAACAGAAGGGAGGTAGAAATATGATGGGTTTTATATTGTTGGAAGAGTGGAGGGGGAGGTAGAACAAAAGAGAAAGTCTGGGATAGGGTAGACAGCCCAATAACAAACATGTCACAGAACAAGAGGAAATGGCAGTGGCTATAATAAAGAGAGTACGTGTTAATGGCTGGATAATAAACAGTTCTGTCTGAAAATAACAACATGAAAATAAGATCCTGGCTCTTAGCAACAAAAAATCAAAACAGACGGCAGGGTTCATGGTTTGAAGCTGTTGAACTCAATGTTGAGTCCAGAAAGCTCTCTTAACTGCCCTCTGAATTGTCCTAGTAAGCCACTCAGTTCAAGGGAAATCAGGGATGGGCAATAACCATCGTCCTGTGAACAAATAAATAAAATAATATTGTCTTTTAATAACAATGGGCGGGATTCTCCGACCCCCCCCCTGGATGGGAGAATCGCTGGGGGTCGGCGTGAATCCCGCCCCTGCCGTCCTCCCAATTCTCCCACCCGCCAAAAGTCGGCGTGGCATGAGTCGCGCCGCCCGCCTCGGACAATGGCGGGGACCGGCGCGACTCAATGGGTGCCGGGGCCGCCAGAATTCTCTGGCCCACGGTGGACCGTGTCCCCGCTTGTTTTTGCTGGGTCCCGCCGGCGTAAATCAAGGTAGGTCCTTACCGGTGGGACCCAGCTCCGTGGCCGGCCTCCGGGGTCATCGTGGGGGGGGGGGGCGCGGGGCAATTTGGCCCCAGGGGTGCCCCCACGGTGGCCTGGTCCGCGGTCAGGGCCCACCGATCCGCGGCCGGGCCTGTGCCGTGGGGGCACTCTATTCCTACTCGCCGGCGCGAAGGTGAACCCCCCTGCGCATGCACGGGGATGATGTCAGCAAACACTGATGCTCCCATGCATGCGCGGACCCGCGCCGGCTGGCAGAGTCCCTTCAGCCCTGGCTGGCGTGGGCCAAAGGCCTTCCACGCCTGCCGGTGGTGCACAAACCACTCCGGCGCCGTCCTAGTGGAGGATTCCGCACTTGTGGGGTGGCCCAACGCCGGAATGATTCCCGCCACTCCACTGCACCATTTCTGCCCGCCCCGCCAATTCCCGGAGAAACCAGTCCCTGATCTTTCTTTGAATAGCTTTTTTTCAATGTCAGTGTGTTTATTTGTATAAAATTAAGAGGTATGAAAGCTTTTTGCTGCCAACATTATGAGTTACTGTGATTGATTCACAGATTTGTGAGAAGGTCAGAGTGGTAATCTATTTCAAAGGGAATGTTGAACTGCAATTCTATTTGGTTCCCAACTCAAGGCTAGGTTTGCCCTGTGGTTCTTGATTCCTCTGAGCTGACATTAAACCAGGTTAACTAAGAAAACAGGCCCAGTTCCACAATACTTTAGGGGTGGGTTTGCAATGGGGCCAGAATGGTATACGAGAGCTGGCTACCCGCACATTTATCCCACCCTCGCATAAATTGCTTGAAATAGGAATTGGGGCGGGATCCCAAAATTAATTCCCATCCACAAATTTTAAAGGCCTCCCGACTCAGCCTGATTACACAAACATCCAGGCCTTAGTGTTAGTTCCGTGTGAGATATCAATCACTTATTAGGAATCTTGCGTCATGCGGTTTTCGGCGATGATGGGGCACTAGAAAAATGTTTAACAAAACAAGAAATATGTTATGAAAGTAATTTTAAAAGCTGAAAAATTACCACCTCTGTGACAGATCTGCTGGAGTGTAAATTTTGCTGTGCTGTTTTGAATTATTTTAGTTCACATCAAGTTGAAAAACAATTATTGCCAGGTGGAATTAGTGATGCATTGACGTTTCAATGCACATCATTGTGTTGACAAACCAAAATTGTCATTCAAGATAATTTAGGAGAACACATTGCCGTCTGATAGAAAAATGCAACTTATGCACTAGATGCAGCAAGACAGGAAATAGTTACGTATATCGGTTCATAGATTAATTCAGCACAAAATAGATTTTAAGGACTGCACAGAAGATTTTGTGAGGCTTGAAAGGAGTGTTTTGTGAATAAAATTATTCACTGAAATAGGTTATTGTCTCCTTAATAGGATAGCACGCCTTGTCATTCAAATCCAGTAAATAGAACTTTGTGACCCCAACCAATCAGACAGGTGCCTTTGTTGTTGAGACATGCTAAAATTGAACCTGATGTTTTGCTAACCATATTCTTGACTAGAATGAAAGCAAGTGATTATTTTGAAATGACTCCTGTTGTGGAGAAGCAGATACAATACCCTCGAGTGGCTTCTCACAAATCTAATGAACTTTCCCCGTGATTGCTTTTTTTGCTGCTTTGCTCACCAACCCAGACTCGATGGTAGAGGTTTACAGATATGAAAGGAAGATTTTTGATGGGAAAGTTTGTCTTTTACACAGGAAATGCTGTCCGTATTTAAATACCCTAACAAGTTAACAAAAATAGCTTTTGCTAATATTTGAAATGCATGAACACCAGAGAAGAAAACTGAGAGAAAATCTATACCAAACATTATTGTTTTATTGAGCTCCAATTCCAGTCATGACACATGGGCGTAATTTAACGGGAGAGGTTCTAAGTGCCGTATCGGGCGCGAATTCCCGGGTGCTTCCCGACAGCTGAGCCGGCAAGACCGCGGCCCGTTTTTAACAGCACTTGGTACCGGAAATGATCTCCCATGAGCTGGCAGGGGGAAATGGCTGTCCCGCCAACTGATTTGCCTGGACTGCGCCCGGCAGCTCCCCGCTAATAAAGTGGGGCTGCTCATAAACACTCCCTCCGAACACACTCCAGTCAGCACACAGCCATGCCATCACATAGAACTGCTCTCAACACTTCGAGAATGCTGATCTGACCAGGCTGCTGGACGCTGTGGAGGCAAGAGGCGTCACCGTTCCCCTGAGGGGGTTGGAGGATCAGCCACAAAGCCGCTAATGCCACCTGGGAGGCAGTGGCAGCGGCCGCCAGTGCGGGTAGTGTGACCAGGAGGACCATCATCCAAGACAGGAGGAAGACCAACAACCTTCACCGGGCCATACGACTAAGTTGACGCTGGCCCCCTGACATCGGTATTGCCAGCCATCATCCTGACCTCCCACCTGACCTCCCCTCCCCCTCCAAATACCACCCCCATCATAAGTCGCCCCAAACCTGCAACCCCCCAGCATATTACCGCGCCCTGGCACACCCTGGCACCCACCAGCTCCATGCCCAGTAGCAGTGGCCACTCATACCACTGCCATATACCCCCCTCCCCCCCCCCCCCAATGTAACAAGCGTACAGCTCACAATGCCCTCTCTTTCTCTTTGTCCACAATAGGTGGAAAAGGGCCCTGCTGGGTGGCGGGGTTCCGTACATCAGGGTCCTCATCCGCTATGAGGAGCGGGCCCTGGAGATCATGGGCATGGCTGAACATAGAACATAAAACATTACATAGAACATTACAGCGCAGTACAGGCCCTTCAGCCCTCGATGTTGCGCCGACCTGTGAAATCACTCTAAAGCCCATTTACCCTATTCCCTTATCGTCCATATGTCTATCCAATGACCATTTGAATACCCTTAGTGTTGGCGAGTCCACTACTGTTGCAGGCAGGGCATTCCACACCCTTACTACTCTCTGAGTAAAGAACCTACCTCTGACATCTGTCCTATATCTATCTCCCCTCAATTTAAAGCTATGTCCCCTCGTGCTAGACATCACCATCTGAGGAAAAAGGCTCTCACTGTCCACCCTATCTAATCCTCTGATCATCTTGTAATAAGGATGGAGCAGTCACCAATAGTGAGGTTGGTCTTCACCCAGATGACCTATCTCATGTGAGTTGTTCGTGTCAGAAAAAATGGGCCTTTCCCTTTCACTGACCACCTACCTATTCTCTCACAGGATCTCCATCTGATGGGGCTAGGTCACCCGGGTCCATTCCACTTCCCTCACCCCCGCTCCACCCATACCACCAAAGAGAACACCCCGGAGGAGAGGTTCAAGGATGCCACCATTGAGGCATCACAGCTGTCACCCCCACCCTTCGCCAGCGCAGAGACACACACTTTGGTAGGCATCAGATGTTACAGGTTCCTTGGCCACAATTTGGTGAATACCACACAGCTGCTGATGTATATCAGGTGGAGGCAGGAACATCCAGGGGAGTCAGCAGCTCGGGACAATGAGGGTTTTGAATGTTCACAATTAAACCATGTTGCACCTGTTACATGTGAAGTCTCAGTCACATTATTCCTCACAGAAGGCCAGCCTGCACCCCCACTCCCTATTGCCCTCTGCTCCCCCCATCCCCTGCCTCCCAGACACAGTGGTCCTTGATCAGGAGCTCCAATGCAGACGACGTGCAGGTGGTGGGTGTGAGCGCACTGTCAGCAGAAAGGCAGGAGTCAAACTATGGCATAAACTGAGGAGCACCAAAGCTTACTCACAGCGAGTGAACATCACTCTCCTGCCTTGTATATTGACTCCCTGACAGTGCCAACACAGGCCCATCACCCTGGGGTGATGTTACACAGATCTTGGAAGGGTGGAACAGGGTAGCCAGGAGGGTGTGTGGGTGTGTTGGAGGATCGGGAATGGTGGTGGAGTGGGAAATAGATGGGAGGGTGGGGGGGTGAGTGTGGTCAATAGGGGGAGGGGTTGGAAGTCACCTCGTTGAGTCGGAGTTTCCTGTGGCACATACTGTCAGTCATCTCCTCGGATGACCAACGACGCCTGGATATTTGGGCCATACTGGCGTCCCCCTCTGGGTCTCTCCTTGGTCTGATTGATGGCTGGGTCTGCAGGGTAAGCGGCGGCCCCTGCACATGGGGTGCTGCCTCCCTCCCCTCGGGGACTCCCCCATACCCCCACCCCATGACTGGGGCAGCTGCTCCAGTCCCCTATGGGCTGTGGCCCAGAAACAAAGATGGCTACTCACCTCCTCCGATCCCCTCAGCAGCCATTGCACTAGGTTCCCGTTTTTAAATAGGAGTGCGAAGCGACCCCTGAATGACCTCTCACTGGGAAGCCGATTAGATCCCGGGAGCCCGTTAGACCGGGTGCCCATCTCGTTAATGAGATGGAGATTTCCCCTAATTGAGGATAATTGTTGTCTCGCCACGTTTAGGTGGAATCCGGAACCCACCAACGGGAGCGGGCTGGTTAGATCGCAAACCGATCGGCGCCCAGCGGAGATCCCGATTTCGGTCTCTCCCGCGATTTAACCGTAGCGCACGGATCCGCGTCGGGCGTCAGGTGGCCGTTAAATTGCACGCAATATTTCCCCGTTCTGTTGCTTAATATGTACGAGCAATAATGCAATCAATGGGTATAGAATGCAAAATAAGTAAGTTACAATAAAGTTGCACAACATACCAGCTCAGCTATAGTCAACATACTGTTCGTAGTTTTGGGCAATCTGATGTAACCATTAAAACCAGAAAAAAAATCATCTGGAGAGTGCTAGAAATGTGAAACTGCAGCAATGAGCTTGAAACCTAGGTATGAAATGCACCTTCCGTAAGCAGTACATTGCTGCCGTTTACATTAGTAAATCAGTAGTCAAGTTGCATTCTGCCTCATTTTCTTTTCATGTGAGGTTAAGGCAGGAGTGCCTGAGGTTTTACTTTGATCTTTATGACCGCATCTGATGTGCAGCTAGAGGGTTAACCAGTTCAGTTAGAATATGGGATAAGGAGCTTAATTAAAATGGAATTGAAGAGTTTAATAAATCTGCCTCACAACCCAAATCCTTTTGCTTTTTTTACCACATTGGGGCAAACTGCACTGAACATCTTGAGCCCGTTGTAAGCGTTAGGCCTAATTTTCTGAGGAGCAGGTATCCAATATGCTGACGGCATCAGGCTCCTGTCATGTTATTGGCCCCCACTTTGACACCCAGGCTCCCACATTATGTCCGGAATTTTCCAAACATCTCTGCCCGCCCCAAGGTGGGTTTTCCGGTGGCCGGGCTGGCTCTCCATTGGCTGCCAGTGGGACCTTCCAGTCACTCCAAAGTGAATTTCCATTAAATTGCTATTCGGTTCAGCACTTACCTATCTCCTCCAAACCTTACTTTCTTTCTTAGATTATAATTGCTAAAATAGCTTAACTTTAGTCATTTTATAAATAAATAAAATGGTAATGAAAACAAATGATACTCAGAGGTAAAGATTGCAAAGCTGCTTCATGCCCATAGAAAAATGATAAAACAACTTCATCCATCGTGGCCCGATTAGGTGATTCAGAACGTGTGTGGGGTCCCTTATGGAATTTTATTATGTACACTGTTACATTCTAGTGTATTGCAATGATTGAGTCAGTGCACCAAAGAACATTTAGTTTGTGACCAGTTAAGATTTATTAAATTACAATAATATGGGTAGAAAACAATACTAATACTACTAACGAACTGTAAACTCTTAACAACAAAAATACGAGAGCTAATACAAAACACGACTATTCTCGACGGTTCCTCACTCAGACTCCACGAGGCTGCACCATTGTATGGTGTAACTCTACTGACACCTACTGGTTGGAGGTCTAACATATATACATGTAGAATTGCTTATGCATATCATTACACTGTATGTCTTAGGTGTGTCAAGCAAACACCGTAAAATCTATCATGAACCTTATATTCAAAATGCTGCTCCATCGGGCAGTTTAGATTGATCATCGAGGTCATGACTGAGAGCAGGGGTCAGCTCAGCAAAGATTGCCTAGATCCCTGGGAAAAGAGCCATTCTCCTTCACATACATTTTGTTATGTTAAGCCTTGGACAGCTTCATTTCTGTTCAAGAAACAATAAGCAGGTTTGAATGAGAATATCAATCACCATGTTCAAATTGAATCTACCTTGCGGAAAGCACGAGCTGTTCCTTGGTAAAACCAAGTCAACAAACACATTTCTGACATTGATATTCTTGACCAGGATTCTCCGCTAAACACTCTTCTATTTATCATGCTGACATTGCTTTAATTTATAAAATGAACTGTTCTTCTCGGTTTTGTATCAAATGATTTAGTTGGCACAAATAGTTAGTATTATGCAATTCGATTGGTGGGCACTGCTAAAAGCAGGATTTTGTTTCCAACTGCAACCTGACTCTTTGACACACTTTCTGGGCGAAATTCTCCCCAAACGGCGCGATGTCCACCGACTGGCGCCCAAAGAGGCGCCAATCAGACGGGCATCGCGCCGCCCCAAAGGTGCGGAATGCTCCGCATCTTTGGGGGCCGAGCCCCAACATTGAGGGGCTAGGCCGATGCTGGAGGGATTTCCGCCCCGCCAGCTGGCGGAAACGGCCTTTGTTGCCCCGCCAGCTGGCGCGGAAATGACATCCCCAGGAGGCGCATGCGCGGGAGCGTCAGCGGCCGCTGACAGTTTCCCACGCATGCGCAGTGGAGGGAGTCTCTTCCGCCTCCGCCATGGTGGAGACTGTGGCGGAGGCGGAAGGGAAAGAGTGCCCCCACGGCACAGGCCCGCCCGCGGATCGGTGTGCCCCGATCGCGGGCCAGGCCACCTTGGGGGCACCCCCCGGGGCCAGATCGCCCCGCGCCCCCCCCCAGGACCCCGGAGCCCGCCCACGCCGCCTTGTCCCGCCGTTCAAAAGGTGGTTTAATCCACGCCGGCGGGACAGGCAATTTATCAGCGGGACTTCGGCCCATCCGGGCCGGAGAATCCAGCAGGGGGGCCCGCCAACCGGCGCGGCCCGATTCCCGCCCCCGCCGAATATCCGGTACCGGAGACTTCGGCAACCTGCGGGGGCGGGATTCACGGCAGCCCCCGGCGATTCTCCAACCCGGCGGGGGGTCGGAGAATGACGCCCTCTATATATTAAACAAAATTCGATGTAAAGAAACAACAAGGGCAATATTCAATTATTCCTTCCAATGTGGAAAACTTTGGTTATTGAAAGAGATCCAAACTGTTAATGCACAGTAGCAAAGCACACCTAACAAAACAGTCTACTAATCAGAAAAGTAAAAGTAAACAGGTAGTATTATATTAGAAGAAAATATTATTGAATAGATAACAGATAGCATCAAAAGAAAGGAGTTGTATAAAGAAGCCTGTTCAATGTAACTGTAATTGAAAGATGCAGAGAGGAGACAGACTCTCCTAACATGCCAGCAATGTCTGGTTATTGTATCCTCAGAGCTTTGGGCCATTATGTATCTCAAAGATTAAAGCAAAATAAAAAGTGCACCTATTATTAAAAACAGCTTTTATTATCTTGTTAAGCATGTATTTTAAGGATAAACGAGTCTGTGCAATAAAATCAAATGTCCATACTCATTCATCATCCTGAGGAAACAGTTGCATTAACATTGTGGTTAACAAATCAAATGTTATTAAGCGCCGGACTAGTTTTACTTGAAGGAAGAGGATTTTGTTTTGAATTACGGGGTCCTGCAATATCAGTTCCTGAACTTCTCTATTTTTTATTGTAATAAGGTAGAGAGTAAATTTTATTAAAGGAGATACAAAATGCTGACGGGCCACTTAGAGTTGCTTTGAGGAGTCAAAATCCCCCCAAAACTACAAAACTAATAAAGTTAAGATCAAAACGACAACTTTTGTTTGTTGAAGCCTTGTTAAAGGTAAATCATTCAAAAGGTACCCAAGGTCAGAACTGGCTTTTCAAAAAAGTGAAGTTTTTCAAATATTGCAAAACAACAGTAAAAGCAAACAAGGCAGGTGTGTCCTTTGTACACAGGACAAATCCCAAGGCCATTGCCGTTTGGTGAGATGAGAAGTTGCAGTCAAAATGACGTCATAGTTCACGTATGTTAATTGCCTCACCTTCCGAAACATAACAAGGTCAGACCTCACCATTTTTGCTGAGCATTAGCACTTTCAGAGTTCTAGACCTGGCTCTACTTTTCTGGGATTAGCATCTATCCTCAAACGAATGCTCGTACCAGCGTCCTCCAAGTACAAACAGCAGCTGCGATATTGACATTAATATCCTGCCAATTGTTACAATCCACATGGAAATGAAATTGCTAATACACTGACGTGAATGATAGGTGGCATCACTGTTTGCACTCTGAATAATCAATGTAAGACACAGCACAAAACTGGGCATATCTGCATTGCTGTTATGATTGCTGCCATAGGGAGCTATATAAACTGTGTGGCACAGCAGTATTTGGGATTAAGAGAACAACACTGGGGTTCTTTGGAGGAATATAAAGTGGATTTATAAAAGATGCCTAACCTCAATTTCAATCTGGATTGAGCAGTTCAACCTCTGTGTCTTATAGTTTTATTTTGTAGATTTCTATCCATCACAAGGGCCATTAAACAAAATACACAACTGCTTGAAACTGGAATCCAATCATGAAATAGAATATAATCAGGTGTAGAGTATAAAACAAGTTTCACTCATTCTCCGGGATATGAAGATTACAGTGAAATAATCAGGACTTCGACCGTTGCACATTCCTTGTTCATGTATGTTTGTAGGAGAAAGCTTGTTAATGCTGAATGAAATTTCATAGGTATTTAACAAAGAATCGCAGGGATAGACATTATGAATTTGCTCTTCCAGCACAGAGCTTTGTGCACTGAGGGAACATACTGGTAATTTTGGTGTCGAGTTAGCATGCTGAATGAGATCTTCCAAACATTAATTTTAATTCCAGGGGCCCTGGTCTTTTCGTTGACTTCCTGGTATGTGGCCTTGGTACTGTGCTGGGAGTAGGAATTCGAAAAATCTCCCTCAGGTTTAAGCAATTATAAAGTTGCGACTTGTAAATTTCGGATAGAAGTTAATTGCCAGCTGGTCTCAGGTAGTAATGCTCTTGCTTCTAAGTCAACGGTTTGTCAATTTAAACCCCACTCCAGTGACTTGAGTGCATAATCTAGGCTAGCACTTTCGTGTCGTAAGATACAATGCTGCTTGTGAGGTATCTGCTTATGAAGCAACATTAAAGCAAAATCGTACCTGCCTGTTAAGGTGCATAGATGGCATTACTTAAAGAAAGGCCAAAGATTTCTTTCTTTTATTCTTTCATGATATGTGGGCGTTGATGGCAAGACCAGCAATTTCCTTTAAGAAGGTGATAGTGAGCCACCCTCTTTAACCCTTGGCCAACATTCACCCCTCAATCAATTCCGCCAAGCTCGATTAATTTATTTATGTCACTGCAGATTGTGAGGCCCTGCTTTTCGCACATTGCTTGCCTGCGTAACATAAGCGACCAGACATCCAGAGCAATTAATTGACTGTGAAGAGTTTTGGAATGTTCGATATGTGAAAAGTGTTATATAAATGCACACACATTCTTCTTAATGAAGTCATGAAGAGATAGTTTTAACTTTTTTTTTCTGTCGGATTGAGCCTTTTGCTTCATTTCAAACTGAGCATTGAAAATAAATATCGGGCTGGATATTCCAGCCCTGCCCGCCGGGCAGGATCTTTCGGTCCTGCTGAAGTCAGTGGATCTTTGGCTGGCTCATTGCATCTGCTGCCATGGCGGACCCAGAAAGTCCCAGTCGGAGAGAACTTTGAGGAGGGGTTGAAAGCCTTTCTTAGAGCAAGTAATGTTGCACATGTGCAGGATGTTTAAAATATATTACATTGCGATGTTTTTGAGATTTATTTAAATCAGGAAAATAATTTGGTCTAACTCATGAATGTGGCAACTTAGAAACAGTTAGCTATTTAAATATATTTGCATAAAATCTTTATTGAAAGGATCTGTGCGAATCCAAGAAGTTTCGCATTAAAGGACATGGAATTGTAGAATCTTACAGCACAGTAGGAGGTCAGTTAAGCCATCATGTCTGCGCTAGCTATTTGAAAGAGCTATTTTATCCTATCCACACACATATTGAATCCAGTTCCAGATCAAAGCAGCTGACTGAGTTATAAGGGAGAATTTAACTCCTCCCTGGTTCTTTTACCAATTATCATGAATCACAGAATCTCAGAATTGTTACAGAGCATAAGGAGGCCATTTGGCTGACTGTGTCTACCCCAGCTCTCCAAATGAGCAATTCACCTGGTGCCTGCTCTCTGTGACCCTGTAGATTATCGTCTAATTTATTTTTGAATTCCGCAATTGAACCTGGCTCCACCACACATTCAGACAGTGCATTGCTGACCTCAACCACTCGCTGTGTGAAAATTGTTTTCCTCATCTCGCTTTTGCTTCTTTTGCCAATTATTTGAAATTTGCGCCCTCTCATTCTCGATCCCTTCACACATGGGATAGTGGGTGGAATTTGTCCATGGCCCCACTGGCAGCG
The DNA here is from genome assembly GCF_047496885.1 of Scyliorhinus torazame. NCBI lineage: Eukaryota > Metazoa > Chordata > Chondrichthyes > Carcharhiniformes > Scyliorhinidae > Scyliorhinus > Scyliorhinus torazame. The sequence goes on from NC_092713.1 coordinate 258,142,185, forward strand.
GCGGGGGACTCAGCGGGAGCTCCAAAAATCAGTCACACACCAGCATGAAATGACAGCAGGATCTTCCGATGCTGTCCACCATGGCAGACCAAGAATTCCACTGGAGACTGGCCATTTTCCTGCTGATGGGATGCAAATAAAGGCCTGACTAGAAACTTTCCCACACGCCTGATTATCCATTACACTGGAGGGAAAACACACTGGTACACAACATGTCAGGGCCAGTGTGGTGTGCAAAAGGCAGGACTTATCTTCAGGGCCTTATTCAGCTTGTGGACATCTGGCAAGAAAAAGATGACGGAGATCTAAAGAAAACAGACCTTGGAGGAACACAGGTATCATATGGTGGGTGGAGCTTAATCCATGTGGTTCCTCCACAAGTCAGTTTTCAGAAGGTGGGAGGTGTCCAAATAGCAGCCCTGACATCACTGAGGTTTTAGACTTCTAGGGACTTTGCAGAGGCTTTGGACCATCTTCCTACAGCTTTGCCATTGGATTGAACTTCCTACAGGGACTTTACCATGGAGGATGGGCTGTGGGATGGAAGGCAGCTGGAGGTAAAGATGGGTAACGAAAGAGGGGGAGGGGGAAATTTGTGACAATGATGTGTTCACCCGTACAACTAGATGTGATAATAATTTCTTGAATATTCTTAGCCTATCACTTCCTCCAGGTGCCATCCTGACATCTACAGCAGGAGTGGAGGCAGCCCGCCAGCCTTTGTGACTTTGGCAGTCGCCCTCTAGACAGCCGGGGTCTGTGGGGACTCGGGTCCTTTTGGTACTGCTCCTGTGGGCCAGCTGTTCACTCTGCGGTCACAGGGGACGGGATTGAAGGCTTCACATGCAAATGGGGTTCAGAGGGAGCGGGCAACCTCTGAGAACCCGGAGTAGATGACCCACGGGTGACCAGCTGCTGCTTCTCCTCCCTTTGAATGCCCAAGGGCATGACCTGACCTCTTGAGGGGAAGGAGTACCTGGAGGGAAGTTGAGGTGCCCTGTCACCCTCTTGTGAAGCCGCTGCAGGAACTCACTTATGTTTGCCACAATGGAACGCATGTCTGCGCACACCTCCCGCAGAACCTGTGTGTTCTGCTAGATCAGGGTCTCCATGACATCCGCCATCCTCCCCGTGGAGACCCCATTGCTCGCACTTCAGAGAGCAGATGGACATATTCCTCTGACTCATGTGCCAATCCGCGAAGGGCTTCCAACCCCTCTACCTGATGTCACTGAGCCTCTCCATCATGAGTTGGAAGGCCATTTCCAGAGGGTCATCATTGGAATCGTACATCACAAATGCCTCTTGCTCACCAGCCCTCCAAGTGCCGGGCTTCCCAGTTGAACCTGCCTCCTTTTGCTGTGGACACGTCTCCATGCTGCGACATCCAGAATGTGACAGCTTTCCTAACCCACTACTAATACCCGCCGAAGTTAGTGTTCCTAAACTGGTGGAGAGTGCAGGTGTCTGTTGTGATGTCTGTACAGGTGGGCGGCTTTCGTCTTTTCCTGTTTCCTGTCTGGGCTGGGGGCGTTGCTAAGGCCTGAGAGGTAGTCCTCTTGTTCAGTGTTTAGCCTCTTCCCGGAGGCACCTGTAAGCAACGGAGGAGACTGCAAGTGACAGCATCAACTGCCTCCAACACAGGCACATTTGACCCTCAGATCTCTGCAGAATTGATGGATTGTTACTTGCGGAATGCACAAGTCCAAGCTCCCAATCACCAATGACACGTGTGTGCCCTCCACTGACACATGCTCAGAAGCCCTTTCCTTGAACTCGGTAAAAGATCTCAGACGTGGGCACCATCCTCCCATCTTCTGTTCTCTGCAGTTGTGATTGATCTTGTCCTGCTCAAAGACAGCAGAGCACGGGTTTGCAATTTGGTTAATTTCTCATGGTTTCCACATCATATTTGTGTGGCAGGTTATCAATGGTGTGAATTGGGCAGAAAAGATGCGGGAAAACTCTCTCCAAAGCACTGAGCCCACCCTCATGCAAGGAGAAAGCTCAGACAAGCATCTGATTTGTGGAGGTTGCTGGTTCACTCTGCGTCTCGCTGCTTCACTTTTCATACAGTGTTCTATGCCTTTTGAAGAAGGTGCAGTGAGGTAACTCCACTCCAGAGTAGATGCACTGCAGTGGGGATGTGAGGCACGACTATGCCGTTAACACTGAGGGCCATGTATCCTGGCATATTGGTGTCCTTGTGATTTCTGTGACAATCTGATGGGATTTACCCTGGCGAGGCGACATTCATCCTCTTCCGGCAAATTGTAACTGACCCCTTTTGTATTCCCTAAGCATCTGTACGTAGTCCAAGTTTCTGAGACATATGAAAGAGTTGGGAGGGCTACCGCCTTGAAAGTAAGAATCATGGTGTCAGCATGGGTTTCGCAGTTGTCGAGGGCTCTTGTCCTTAGGCATTCGAAGGCAGCACTCTGCATCAATGTCAGCCTTAGATGAGAGGTGGCGCTCCACGTAGGGGAAATGTTCCAGGTTTGGGAGGGTTTCTCCGTTGATCTTGATGGAGGAGAGGCAAGGGCCGGGATTCTCCCTTAACCGGCGGGGCGGGGCAGGGGGGGTTCCCGGCGAGATGGAGTGGCGGGAACCACTCCGGCGTCAGGCCGCCCCAAAGGTGCGGATTTCTCCGCACCTTTACAGTCCAAGCACTCACCTTGAGGGGCTAGGCCCGCGCCAGAGTGGTTGGCGCGCCGCCGGCAGACGGGAAAGTCCTTTGACCTTTGGCCGCCGGCCGGCGGAAGTCCACGCATGCGTGGGAGCGCCAGCAGCTGCTGACGTCATCCCCGCGCATGCGCGAGGGGGGGGGGCACTACCGCATTTGCCATCGCGGAGGCTCTGGCCGAGGCGGAAGGAAAAGAGTGCCCCCACGGCACAGGCCCGCCCGCGGATCGGTGGGCCCCGATCGCGGGCCAGGCCAGCGTGGGGGCACCCCCCGGGGCCAGATCGCCCCGCGCCCCCCCCCCCCCCCCCCCCCCCCCGGGATCCCGGAACCTGCTCGCGCCGCCAGTCCTGCCGGTAAGGTAGGTGGTTTGATTCACGCCAGCGGGACTGGCAAGACAGCAGCGGGACTTCGGCCCATCGCGGGCCGGAGAATTGCCCGGGGGGGGTGGGGGCCCGCCTACCGGCGCGGCGCGATTCTCGCTCCCGCCGAATTTTCGGTGCCTGAGATGGCGGGAGACGCCGACCCCCAGTGATTCTCCGACCTGGTGAGGGGTCGGAGAATCCTGCCCCAGGAGTGCGATTCTCCGTTCCCTGACGCTGATTTCGTAATCGGCGATCAGACGAAGAATCCCTTTTGACGCCGAAATCGGTACAGCACCTGTTTGATGCAGGTTTTGCATGCTCTGCCCCCTCTGAAATGACATCATCGTGGCACGTGCGTCACCTAAAGGACGTCCCCCGATGCTCCACCCCCGATGGGCCGAGTTTCCGACCGCACGGTGGACGTGTGGTCTCAGCAGTCGGGAACCCGGTGTGATGGCTGCGGACTGTGTCCAGCACCGCCACATTCGGGTAGGAGTCATGCTGCTGGCTGTGGGGGAGCTTCTGCGATGGCTGGGGACTGGTGGGGGCTGGCCAGGGTGTTGCCAGGGGGGCACTATCTGGCAGGTCCTGTCTGCGCACGGCCGACGCCACGTTTCACGTAAAACGCCACAGATCCTCCGCACTTAGCCTCAGAAACGGAGAATCCAGCCCCAGCTCTTGTCCTGGGTCGGGTTGGTAAAGGACTTGAGTCTTCATGAGATTGAAGCTGAGAATGATTCTTTGGGATGCTTCCGCGAAGGCATCAAGCATTACTTGGAGATTCTCTTCTGAAAGAGTGGATGTCATCCACACATTGAAGTTCCATGAATAATGTCAGTGTTGATTTTTTCTTGGATTTCAACTGGTTACAGTCAAAATGTTTTCCACCCATCCTGTGGACGATGTCCACTCCACTGGGAAGCTTGGCAAGGTGAAGGATGGTGGCAATGAAGATGGAGAAAAGGGTGGGGGTGATGACACATCCCTGCTTGACTCCAATCTTGACCTTGAAGGTTTCTGTCTTAGTTCCGTCATTGAGGATTCTCACTGATATCTTGTTGTGGGGAGTCGGAGGATGTTGAAATTCTCTGGACAGCCAGCTTGTAAAAGGTCTTTCATAGCACTTCCCGATTAATTGAGTCAAAAGCCTTGGTCAGATTGATGAAGTGGTTGATTTTGCTGCTGGCATTTCTCTTGAAGTTGCCCAGCAATGAAAATCATGTCCATCATTCCACTATTTGGTCAAAGGCCACAATGGCTTTCTGGAAGGGTTCCTTCAAAGACTGGGAGACGGTGGCTGGTGAGGATTTGAGCAAAGATTTTCCCAGCAATGGAGAGTAGAGAGATTCCTCGATAGTTCCTATAGTCTACTTTGTCTCCTTTCTTGAAGAAGGTGGCGATGACAGCATCCCAGAGGCCACCAGGGATTTATTCTCCGTCCAAGATTTTCAGGAACAGCTGACGGAGATGCCGGGTGATCTCTCCTCCTCCAAGTTTGAACATTTCGGCTGGGATTCCGCCCACTGCTGTGGCTTTTAAATTTTTTATGTGTTTAATGGCAGTTTTGATTTTGTCCATGCTTGGTGGGAGTCCAAGAGTATCTTTGATGGGGAGTTGGGGAATTTCCTCATGGCCTCATCTATGGTTGTATTACACTTGAGGAATTCTTTGATGTATTCACTCCATCAAAGGCTGATATTTTCTCTTTTTCTCAAAAGGGTTCCATTGTTATTCTGCACCTGTTTGAGGCCTCAGGTGCTGGATCCATATATTGTCTTTGTGGCACTGAAGAAGCCTTGGGTGTCATGCTTGTCTGTGAGGAGTGATAGCTCCTTAGATTTCGCAGTCTACCATTGATTTCCCGAGTTCTTCTTTGTACCTCTGCCTTTGCTGATTAATGAGCTCTCCTCTTTGCCTTGGTGCTGATGTGGAAAGCTTTCCTCTTCTTGTCGATGAGGTCTTGGATGACGTGGTCATTCTCATCGGCCCAGTCTTGGTGTTTCCTGGTCTTGTAGCCGATATTTTCTTCACAGATTGACATGATAGCTGTCTTCAGCTCTTTCCATTTTTCCTCCATTCCATTAGATTGAACGCTTTGGAGATGTTGGTGAAGACATTGTTGGAAGTCTGCTAACATGCTTGTCTCTTGAAGCCACTTCACATTGATCTTTTTTTCTGAGCTGGCTCTTCATCTTCCGTTTCTTCTAATGGTGTTTGATGGACATGGAGGAGATGATGAGCTGGTGGTCTGTCCAGCAGTCATCTGCACCGGTCACCACTTCGGTGATGAAGGTATCCTTTCGGTCTCGGGATTGGACAATGATGAAGTTGACCATGTGCCAGTGTCTTGATCGTGGATGCCTCCAGAAAGTCTTGAACTTGTCTTTTTTGTGAAACAGTGTGGTAGTGATGACAAGTTGGTGTTCTGCGAATTTGGTGAGCAAGAGAACCTCGTTGAAGTTGCAATTCCCAACTCCTTCCTTTCCGATCGTTTCTTTCCAGATTTGGCAGTCCTTTCCACCCCTGGCATAAAGTCCCGAAGGAGGATGAACTTATCTTCCTCAGAAATGTTGGAGAATATGGTGTCCAGCGTGAAATAGAAGCCTTCCTTGGATTCATCATTGGCATCTAGAGTTGTAAATGGAGAGTTGTGAGGCATTCGTTGATGATAACAGGGAGTTCCAAAAGTTGGTTGACGAGTTTGTTCTTGGAGGGAAGATGTTACCAATGATGAGTGTGTCCAGGACCAGGGGGATAAACCATTTCAGACAGTGATGAGGAGACATTTCTTCACACAAAGAGTGGGGAGCCTGTGGAATTCATTACCACAGGATGCTAAAACTTTGAATATATTCAAGAGGTGGCAGGATATAGCATTTGGGGAGAATGGGATCAAAGGCTATGGGGAGAAAGCAGGATTAGGCTATTGAGTTGGATGATCAGCCATGATCGTGATGAATGGCGGAGCAGGCTCGAAGGGTCAAAAGGCCTCCTCCTGCTCCAATCTTCTATGTATCTATGTATCTATGTATCTATGTATATGGTGATTCCAATTCCATGCATTCTGGGCTGATTCTCAGATTTCTCAGAATAAGGAGTAACCATCGCCTTCTTCCCTCTGCTGCCCTTTGCCTGCTCTTCGGGTCTCTTGCGGGGCAGCGACGTCAATGTTCACAGGCAACAAGGGCAGTTCTCCATTCTGGTCGATTGTTTTGCTCATTATCCACGAGGTTTCGTACATTCCAGGTTCTGAAATTTTGTTTACCTTTGATTTTCTGACTGCAGGTAGATGAACCCACTGGATGCGGTTTTCCAGCCAGTTTGGAGATGGAACAGACAATATTTTCGACATCTTTTCTAGCCCTTTCCCCATGTGGGGTGAGCAGAGTGGATCCTGAGGAGGGCTGCCCAGTTGCGAAGAAAGCTGACGAAAAGCTCTCCCATCCTATTCCAAAAGCACAATGACTAAATCAAACTCCACCGCCTACATGCCGGTACGGAGCTGGGGACTTCTCGGTGTCACAGTCCAGTTGCCGTCCCCTCTCACTGATTGTTGCAGGGCTTGTCTGTGTGTGGGGTGTGTTAATTCTCCTTGAGGTGGAGGCCTGGTGCGGGACATGTTTTAACGTGAGAATGCCGTTGCACATCAGCAGACGGAGGATAGGTCCAGTTCCAGTGCCAAAGCAACCTCGGTGACTGTGGATCTCCCTACTGTTGCAGCCTTCATCCGCCATCGCAGCCGCTGATACCACACATGTATCCTCCACCAGATCCGCCATTGGGGACTTGTTTTGGACTGCACGTTGTCTGGTTTCTCCCCTCCGTCATGGGTGATGCTGCCAGGAGTTTAAGACTCAAGGTGGCATAGCTCTTGGGATCAATGGGATGCTCAAGCCTCTCCACCACGACAAGGTGGTAGTCCACCTCAAGTCCCTGGAGAAGTACAATCAATGCTGTCTGAGACGATTTTCCACATTAGCTGGGAGAACAGGCATACTAATATCAGCTTCCTTGAATGAGTCAAGGGCTCCATCACCACAGCCATGATCATCTGAAACCAACTCCGCTGGGCTGGCCATGTGATTCGGATGCCAGAGTACCAAAGCAAATTTCCTTCGCCATTCTGCAGGAGCTCCTCAGTGTAGTGTCTTCGGACCAACCACATTCAGCTGTTACAGCAATGACCTTCCCCTATCTCATGGTCAGAAGAGGATATATTCGCTGATGATTGCACAATGTTCAGGACCATTTGTGATTCTTTGTGCAGAATTCTCCTATTTTGGGGGAAAATGCCATATTGGGCAGGAACGGCTGGCGACATTGGTGGTGAGTTTCCCATCATATTTTTAAACTGATGCACAAAAGGTTTTTTAAGAGGCCGGTCCCGTGACATAATGCTACGGGGTAGGCTCTGATAGAGTTCACCCCACCAGAAAGTTAGGTTTTTAAAAGATCTGAGCCCCCTTTTTAAAGGATGCCCTGATGTGAAAGGATAAATATAGAACACCACGATGGAACTCTCCTCCTCCCCCACTATGAACTCCCCCCGTCTCTTCACTGTGGAGCTTCCACCCTCCCCACCACAAAGCCCCGCACCCCTCCCCCACCACCATGGAGCACCCCCCCCCCCACCCCACCCCCCACATAAAAGGAACACCCGTGCAAAAACCCCCTGCAGAACATCCCCCAGCACTGCCCGGGAAGTACCAGGGGCACAGCCATAGGGCAGTGCCTGTGCAGTGCTAGGTGACAGCACTCGGGCAGTGCCCAGGCATGACACTCCATCCCCAATTTAATGGACAATTTAACATGGGAGGACTATCGGGAGTAAAATCCTGATAATTACATTTAAATATATTCAAATTTGCATCCCTGCATTCAGCATTGGGATAACAGGTATACCATTGGTGGGGGATGAGGACAATTGATTGGGGAAATCCCGCTGGAGTAAATGCTATTTTCGGACTCCCAAAAATGGGAGACAAATCCTGGCCCTCAGATATTGAAGCAGTCCATGTCCGTGTGCAACAAGACCTGGACAGCATTCAGGCTTAGGCTGAGAAGTGGCATGTGACATTTGTGCCATACAAGAGCCCAGGCAATAACCATCTCTATGATATCTGCATATTCTCAGTTCCTATCTGTTTATTTGGCCAAATATTTAAAATTACTTTAAATCTGTGCCCTCTCATTATTAACCCTCGTGCAAGTGGAAAAGGTTTCTCTTTCTTTTCTTTTATCAAATACCTCCTCCACTAACTTCTCCCTTAATCTTTTCTGACCTTCTGGGAACAATCCTATCTCTCCACACAATGATGTCCATAATCGCAGGTATAAATCTGGGAAATCTCCACTGATCTGTCTCCAAGTCCTTAACATTCATGCTAAAATACGATGCTGAGGTAAGGTCTAACCAGTGATTTATAAAGTTCAACACAATCTTTTGCTTTTGTACAATTATCTTCCATTAATAAACTTAAGGATCCCATATGTTTTTTAAAATTCAATCAACTTCTGAAAACCCAGGTCTGTTTATAGGCTCTTTACACTGCGCCATTTTCATTTATATTGTCTCCTAAAATGCATCACTTTACATATCTCAGCATTAAATTTTATTGACCTTATGTTGGTCCAATTTACCAGCCTTTTTACATTCTCTTGAAGCCGACCGCTTTCCTCCTCACTCTTTAATACATTTCTAACTTTGATGTTCTTTGCAAAACTTTGAAATTGTGCCCCTCTGAACACATGCACAGGCTATTCATACACATAAAAAGAGGAGTAATCCTAATAGCAAACCCTTGGGGGATACCACAATATATTCACTGCCAGTCTACAAAACAAGCCACACACTTTTACTTGTTGCTTCCTGACTTTTACCCAATTGTCTATCCATGTTGCCACTGTTCCTTTAATCACATGGCTTGAAATTTCTGGGGGGGGTCCCTTTAATTAGGGAGTCTCTGGGGAGGGTCTCTTTATTCACGGGGCCTCTAGGGGGCGTCATTATGTAGCGGGTCTCTGGAGGGGGTCTCCTTATTTTTGGGTGCTCTGTGGGGGCTGGATTGGGTCAACCCTATACTTGGGGTTAGGGGGCGGACACAGATCATCTGGGGGTGTGGGGCTGATTTGCAATATTGCGGGCGGGGGGTGGTGGGGGGGAGGCACGGGACCTCGCTGTCAGGCTGCCCGCTCAAAATGATGGCCAGAGAGCGGGATTCACTCGGGAATCCCGAACAATTCTCGGCATTCGTAAATTTGCACACCAAAGGATTGGGAATTGCTTTTTGATCTGAGTGCAAATCAATTGCAATTCAGCTCCGGTGGGAGAACATAGGGCGGGATTCCACATTGGCAGGATCCTTCACTTCACCGGCATCGCACTCACGCCCGCGGATTTCCTACGCATGGGGGTGGCCACAATGGGAAATCCCATTGGCCGGCTGCTGGGAAGGAGGATCCCGCTGCTGGCGGGGTCACACCGCACCAGAAAACGGGTCTGGCGGGATGGAGAATCCCACCCATGGGGCTGGATTCTCCGTTCCCCGACGCCAAAATCGCATTCGGCTATGGGGCGGAGAATCCGTCTTGGCAGCTGTCGTAGAGCTCGCAGCTCTAGCTGCCGATACGGCCCCCCACACTTTCGGGTCAGAGACCACACATGCGCACAGCTGCCGCATCCAGCAGCCAGCAGCCGCGAGGTGCTCCATGGCGGACGCAGCTGACCTGGGGAGGCTCCTAGGCACAGTGGAGGCCAGCAGGGATGTCATGTTCCCCTGAAGGTCCCGGAGGGTGAGCCATAGGGCTGCCAGTGCTGTCTCGAACGAGGTGGTGGCAGCTATGAGCTCCGGGAGTGTGACCAGGAGGACTGGCCTTCAGTGCCGAAAAAAGGTCACCGACCTACACCGGGAAGCACGGGTGAGTAGACACCAACGGCCCCCAACCCCCCCCAAAGGAGCATTCACCCCCCAACTCTCTGTGCAACCCCCAACCCTCACTCCACCCCCTCCCCCTTCAACCCCTCCCGCAACAATCCCTTCACAACCCCTTTCCCACCACTGTGAAACACGTCTCTGTATCCCCTCAGGAAAAGCTCTCCCATAGGCGCTGGGAGAGGTCCAGGACTGATGGAGGGGTGCCGGACTCAAGAATCCACCCCACCTTCGAGGAGCGTGCCCTGGAGATGACTGGGGTGGCCGAGGAGAGATCAGTCACCACGCGGAGGCTGGTGGAAACCGCAGAGGTGAGGAACCACCGGGCCCCACCCAGATTATCTGTCAAACGTGAGTTGCAATAGCCTTACTAACTGACCACATGTCCATTCTCCCGCAGGTGCTCCAGGCAATGACACTCTCCAGCCTCCCAGAATACCACCTCGGGTTGAGCTCCCATCACAATTTGCTGTCAAATCAGCTCCTGTCACAATTTCGGTGTCGGAGCCGTTTCCCGATTCCGGTGACGGCCGACGGAGAATCCCGCCCAGTATTTACGGGGCCAAGTATTGTAATTAAAAATGGAGCCACATTTTTGACGTATGTTGGCATTGTTGAGGCACATTTAATTTTTCGAATGTCATGGTTGGTTTATAATTAATGCAACATGGTTCTCTGAAAGAAAAGCTTACCCTTTGTTGTGTAGTTTGCATGAAACAAAACATTGTTCCGCTCACTTGCTTCCTATGAAAAGTATAGTAATGTCAAAACAAAAATCAATAAGCATAACCCCAGAAGGCCCTTACAAGAATAGGCTCACAGTCATGAAAATACTGCCACTGACTGTGCTTTGAAACCTCCTGAGATGCAATATGGTACAAAGCATCAGAGGGTCTGATTGAAACACACCGGCAGTCAGGAGCTATTGAAAATTCCCACTGGTCCAGAGTGTTGACAGGAACACCAGGTGGTTGTTTAACTTCAGGGAGAAATATTAACAAGAAGAAATTACAAATAAATTTTAGCTTCCTAAATTCTACTCTATTTGTTAATTGTTCATTAAATCTTTTTACAATGTCACTCTAATGAGACCAGATGGCACTAGCAGGTTTTAGGCTCACTTGAAATATATCCGTACACTCTGTATTCTTTAAATAAAAAGCAGAAATTTGGAAAGGATAGCCGTGTCGTGGAGTCCATTTTCTGCTTAAAATTCCCAGGCAATTGTGGCATAAATGAGTCATGTTTATGCGTCATCAATTCCTGGGGCTTTTGCACTAATTTACCAAAACTATGAAAAGTTGGCATTCACATCTCTGCCCATTCAAGACATGGACGTTCATGATTCTCTTAATGTTCAGAACCCACTGATGTTAAATGCGAGGGTATCCTAAAACCCAGAAGGGTATTGGAATATGGTTCGTAGTGGGCAAATGTGAGGAACGTTGTACAAACCAGTGAGCAACATTCCTGTCATTGTGTGAACAATTAATAAAAAAGACTTATTAACATAAAAGAAAGACAAAACACACACGGCAAGAAGAATTAAAATATGCCGTGACACTTAAGTAGACTGATGATTATACATACATATTCTTATATGAAACTATCCATTGGTCACCAAACCTACATTACTTGAACTCTGAGACACTGCTTTTCCCAAACAACATCCAACAGTAAGTAACGTTATGAGCTATTCCAGCAAATAATTACCACAAGCAGGTTAAGGTGGCCACTTTTGGGAAATAGTCTTCAGGTTCAGCGAAGGCGAAAAATGGCCGTCTCTTTCAGTAGACTATATCTGCAGTTTGCTGTTTGCTGTCTCTCTCTGCCTATCCTTGGTTACAGTTATACTGTTTCTTTCCCTTTGATGTTATTCACCCTGTGGAGTTGGCTTTTGGAAGGTACATGTCCATTACCTTATCTCTCCACTTTGAAGTTCTCTATAGCCCCATTGTTTTCTCTAATCACATGTGTAAAATACTTGTTCATCACTGATAGGCAAAATTGCATCTCAACATTTCTCCAGACATCTGCCTCACATCAACTCCCTGTTTTTTTTTAATCTTAATTTTTCCCAATTCCCACCTATATTTACACGAGGAGATTAAAAACACGGCACAGGAGAGTCCTTGGTTATCTCTTAGCGATGTGATTTTTGGCTTTCACATTCTCCTCAGCCTGAACAGACATTAAAGCTACAGGACGGGATTCTCCGCCGGCGGGATGCTCCAATTAGACAGCAGCCCGGGGGTTTCCCGACAGCGTGGGGCTGCCCCACAATGGGAAACCCCATTGACCAGCCGGCGTAACAGAGCATCCCGCCGGTGGGGTGAGGCAGAAGTGTGGCACGGCGGGGCGGAGCACCCCGCCCATGATGCTTATCTCTGCGGCGTGGAATTGCTATCCTCTGTTTTCTGCTTCTCTGGTACTGAAATCTTCAGATTTGCCAGTTCTACCGTCCAACATCCAATGAGTTTCTATAGGCAACATTTTCAAATCTCGATCTCCACCATACAATAATGAAACCGCTCAGATCCTGTGAAAACACTTCCTCGCAGCATGGTGGGCAGATACAACTATGCCTACAGATATGGTCAGTTACATGGACAGACTTTGCTGGTTGATGAGCAATCTCTGTATGTCTCCTTCCATGTCACACCATCGAACACATAACAATCTGCGCTTCGCGTGCTTCCAAATTCAGCAAAATGGCTCATCTTTAGGACAGAAGGTCATAGAGCGGACATTTTCTTTCTCTCTTCACAGATGCTACCTGGTTTGCGAAGTATTTCCACCATTTCGCTGTTTACATTTCAGTTTTGCATCATCCAGAGCAGTTTTTGTGCCTTTTGTAGCAAAATGGTTAGTCAGGTCTGCAGGTATTCTGTGCCATCAGGGCCGCTGCTGCTGTCACCACGTGCCTTATCAGTTGGAGTGGAAGTGAGATTTGATCATTCTGTCTGACAGAATGGACGTGTGGGTACTGTCTGGTGGATGGAGCAATGGGTCACCTTTCTGCAGCCCAACCTGCCCGTCATTGTTTCAGTGGCAGATTCCTCCTGTCTCACTTAGGGAAAGTTTCTATCAGGAAATTCATTGATGACAGCAATACCACTTGTGGTGGCTCGAGGCAATACCAGGTAGGTGATCGTTATGAAGAAAAAAGGGCTGGATTTTCCGATTCTGAGGCTATGTCCCCACGCCGGCGTGGGAAGGGTGGCGTTCTACGACAGAAAAAATGAGGTAAAATGGCCACCGATCCTCCGTTTGGCCGGGGGCTAGCATGCCGGCCGCATACAGCACCCGGCTCTAGCTGCCGATATGGCCTGGAGAATTGCAGGGTCCGTGGCTGCGCAGGTGCACGGCAGCGGCCTGCAGCCGCCGCACATGCAACATGACGGCGGCCGCTCACGGACCCGGCCTGCAAAGTAGTCCCCCCTTTGGCCGGCTTGCTCGGCCCGGACCACCCCTCCACAGTCTCCCCCTGCCCGCGGATCAGCCCCCCACTGACTGTGGCTGGACTGATTCCACAGCTGCCACGTCGAGTTCCCGAGGGATGAGACCACAAGCGACCAACACCGTTAGGAACTCAGACGGACAGGGTCGGAGCATTAGCAGTTGGCCTCAGGTAATGTCCTGAGGTTGTCGATACGTCGCACGGCGTACTCTCCGAGGGGAGGGGGTGGAGCATCATGAAATTGGCGCCGCCCCCTATTTGGTCAGGAACTTTGATTCTCCGGTCGATCGCCGAACACGATGTTGGCATCGGTGACTGGAGAATCCAGCCCAAAGTGTTTAATGGCAACTAACAAGGGTAACCTATCTACAGGCACAAATTCTCTAATATAGATGACAATAATCTGGCTCCCAGGCACACTCTGACCAGAACCCTGCTCCCTGGGACCCGCACTGATCCTGCAAGATGGGTCCCAAGCCAGTCACATGGGCCACAAGGGCACGCCCCTTAAAGGGGATCTGCTACCACATTTCTTCTCCCTCAAGTCCCTCAATTGATATATATGCAAACAATCTATGCACAATAATTATTTACAATATAAGACCGAGGAATATAAGGGAAGAGAGTCCAAACAGTCTATCATAGCGTTAATCGATCGGGAGATTTCCTGGGTCTCTTGGATCATTTCAATTCCCCAACCGGCACCTCCAACTCGGAGGTAACGACGTTGATACTCTTAGCAGAATGTTCCTGTGGTCGACCAAAAAGCACAGGGTTATTCCTTTCTGTAGCTTGTTCCTGGATCTGTGATTGGGCCCTCGAGACCTCTGAATCCCCTTTGTCCCAGCTCTACGACAGGAGCATTTGTGCTGGCCAGCGGCTCCAACTATTCCGAGATTGGGGTTGTGGTCCCCCAGCTTTCACACGGTCTACATGTTTCCGTACTGTCTTGCCACCCAAGTCCACCACAAATGAAACTCCCCCCAACTTGGACATGATCTGGCTTGGTAACCATGGTGGGCCCGAGGCAAAGTTCCTGACGAGGACCAGGTTATCTACTTGGAGAGATCTGTCCCCTTTTCACAAAGTGTGTTGTTTCCTCTGGGAGGCCTGCCGTGCCTCCACCCTTCCTGCCAAATTTGGGAAGAGCAAGCCTAACCGGGTCCTCAAACAATGGCCCATCAGTAATTCTGCTGGTGTGACGCTTGTAGTAGCACCAGGGGTGGGGGGGGGGGGGGCGTATTGTAAACCAACCTAAGATTTAGTGCTCAGCTGGATTGCTTCTTCATAGCTGCGTTGAAAGTTTGTACAGCTCTCTCCCTGTTGGACGCAGGATGATAGGGGGCTGCCCTGGTCTGGCGAAAGCCATTCATTTTAGCAAAATTCTGAAATTCCTCCCTGTGGTAGTATGCATTAGGGGTCATGTGGGACTGTGAAGCCGTGATGTCATTGGCTGACAGATCCCGGGTCCTGGTTGGCTGTTGATCTCTAGCTCCGCCCTGAAGGCGGAGTATAAGAACCAGGAATTCTCCCCGCAGCTCCAGTCTGTTGCTGAACTGCGGGGAACAAGTCACGCTTAATAAAGTCTCATCGACTTCACCTCTATTCGTCTCTCGGGAGTCTTTGTGCGCTACAATTTATTAAGCGTGCTTAAAGGACTATGGAGCTCAGGATCGTCCCGGAATGCCTGAGGATCAGCCCCCACGCAGTGAACTCAGCAGCAGTTTTTAAACACTGGCAGACTTGTTTCGAAGCCTACCTCCGAACGGCCCCCGGCCGGATCACAGAAGACCAGAAACTACAGGTCCTGCACTCGAGGGTAAGCCCGGAAATTTTCCCTCTCATAGAAGACGCAGAGGATTTCCAGACGGCGTTCGCAGCACTAAAGAGCATCTATGGTCGCCCAGTGAACCAGATCTACGCACGCTACCAACTCGCAATGAGACGGCAAAGTCCCGGAGAATCGCTAGACGAATTCTACGCGGCGCTGCTAATTTTGGGACGGGCCTGCAGCTGCCCGCCGGTAAACGCGATTGAACACACGGACATGTTAATTCGCGATGCGTTTGTGGCTGGTATGAACTCTCCCCAAATCCGCCAAAGACTTTTAGAAAAAGAGTCGCTAGGACTCTCAGAGGCACGGGCCCTTGCAGCCTCACTAGATGTGGCCGCGCGAAACGCCCGCGCCTACGGCCCCGACCGCGCGGCAGCCCCTTGGGTTCTGTGGACCCCCGTCGCGAGAAAACCCCCCCCCCCACAGGCTTGCGCGGTTCAGACGCCAAGTCGTCCCGGGGGAGCCCGCTGCGATTTCTGCGGCCAGGCGAAACACCCCCGGCAGCGCTGCCCGGCCCGCGCAGCGATTTGCAAGAGCTGCGGCAAAAAGGGCCATTTTGCGGCTGTGTGCCGGTCCCGGGGGGTCGCCGCTGTCCCCGGAGAAGAAGGAGTCCTGCGCGTTCCAAACACTCCCCAACCCCCCCCCCCAGCGCCCCATGTGCGACCCGCAGGCGCCGCCATTTTGGGTCCCGGCCACGACGAGGGGAGGAGGGGCGCCGCCATCTTGGGACCCCCCAGACCTGCGCGACGCATGGGGGCGGCCATTTTGTCCACCCCCGCCGCCAACTTGGGACCCCCCAGCCATGTGCGATGCATGGGGGCGGCCATTTTGTTCACCCCCGCCGCCATCTTGGACGGCAACAATGGACCCCAGCATCGACGGCTCCACGGGGTTCGAGGAAGACGCTGAAGCACTACGACCACGTCCGGCCTCAATGACGCTGGACCAAGCACGGCCCCGGACGCTCCAGACGATGACAACAACGGTGCTGATCAACGGACACGAGACACCATGCCTGGTCGACTCCGGGAGCACAGAAAGCTTCATCCACCCCGACACGGTAAGACGCTGTTTTTTGACCATCCGTCCCAGTACGCAAAAGATTTCCCTAGCTGCAGGATCCCACTCCGTACAGATCAAAGGCTTCTGCATAGTGACCCTAACGGTGCAAGGGAGGGAGTTTAAAAACTACAGGCTCTACGTCCTTCCCCAACTCTGCGCGCCCACATTACTGGGATTAGACTTCCAGTGCAATCTGCAGAGCCTAACTTTCCAATTCGGTGGCCCAATACCCCCACTCACTATCTGCGGCCTCGCAACCCTCAAGGTTGAGCCCCCATCCTTGTTTGCAAACCTCACCCGGATTGCAAACCCGTCGCCACTAGGAGCAGACGGTACAGCGCCCAGGACCGGACATTTATTCGGTCCGAAGTCCAGCGGCTACTGAAGGAAGGCATAATCCAGGCCAGCAATAGTCCCTGGAGAGCACAGGTGGTAGTAGTAAAGACAGGGGAGAAGCAAAGGATGGTCATAGACTATAGCCAGACCATCAACAGGTACACACAGCTAGATGCGTACCCTCTCCCCCGCATATCCGACATGGTCAATCGGATTGCCCAATATAAGGTCTTCTCCACCGTGGACCTCAAGTCCGCCTACCATCAGCTCCCCATCCGCCCAAGTGACCGCAAGTACACAGCCTTCGAGGCAGACGGGCGATTATACCACTTCCTAAGGGTCCCATTTGGCGTCACAAACGGGGTCTCGGTCTTCCAACGGGAGATGGACCGAATGGTTGATCAACACGGGTTGCAGGCCACGTTCCCGTATCTCGACAACGTAACCATCTGCGGCCACGATCAGCAGGACCACGACGCCAATCTCCAAAAATTCCTCCAGACCGCTAAAGCCTTGAACCTCACATACAACGAGGACAAGTGCGTTTTTAGCACAAACCGGCTAGCCACCTTGGGATATGTAGTGGGCAATGGGATAATAGGCTCCAACCACGAACGTATGCGCCCCCTCATGGAATTTCCCCTCCCTCACTGCTCAAAAGCCCTAAAACGCTGCCTGGGGTTCTTTTCATATTACGCCCAGTGGGTCCCCCAGTACGCAGACAAGGCCCGTCCCCTAATACAGACCACTACCTTCCCTCTGTCGACAGAGGCTTGCCAGGCCTTCAGCCGCATCAAAGCGGATATCGCAAAGGCCACGATGCGCGCCATCGACGAGTCCCTCCCCTTCCAGGTCGAGAGCGACGCCTCCGATGTAGCTCTAGCGGCCACCCTTAACCAAGCGGGCAGACCCGTGGCCTTTTTCTCCCGAACCCTCCACGCTTCAGAAATCCGCCACTCCTCAGTGGAAAAGGAAGCCCAAGCCATAGTGGAAGCTGTGCGACATTGGAGGCATTACCTGGCCGGCAGGAGATTCACTCTCCTCACTGACTAACGGTCGGTAGCTTTCATGTTCGATAATGCACAGCGGGGCAAAATTAAAAATGACAAGATCTTAAGGTGGAGGATCGAGCTCTCCACCTTCAACTATGAGATCTTGTACCGTCCCGGAAAGCTGAACGAGCCGTCCGATGCCCTATCCTGCGGCACATGTGCCAACGCACAAATTAACCGTCTCCAAACCCTCCACGAGGACCTCTGCCACCCGGGGGTCACTCGGTTCTACCATTTTATAAAGTCCCGCAACCTCCCCTACTCCGTGGAGGAGGCCCGTACAGTCACAAGGAACTGCCACATCTGCGCAGAGTGCAAACCGCATTTTCTCAAGCCGGATAGTGCGCACCTGATCAAGGCTTCCCGTCCCTTTGAACGCCTCAGTCTGGATTTCAAAGGGCCCCTCCCCTCCACCGACCGCAACACATACTTCCTGAACGTGGTGGACGAGTACTCCCGTTTCCCCTTCGCCATCCCCTGCCCTGACATGACTGCGGCCACAGTCATTAAAGCCCTTAACACCATATTCACACTGTTCGGTTGCCCCGCATACGTCCACAGCGACAGGGGGTCCTCCTTCATGAGTGACGAGCTGCGACAGTTCCTGCTCAGCAAGGGTATAGCCTCGAGCAGGACGACCAGCTACAACCCCCGGGGGAACGGGCAAGTTGAGAGGGAGAACGGCACGGTCTGGAAGACCGTCCTACTGGCCCTACGGTCCAGGGATCTCCCAGTTTCACGGTGGCAGGAGGTCCTCCCGGACGCCCTCCACTTCATCCGGTCACTACTATGTACCACCACTAACCAAACGCCTCATGAGCGCCTCCTTGTCTTCCCCAGGAAGTCCTCCTCTGGAACGTCGCTGCCGACCTGGCTGGCGGCCCCAGGACCCATCTTGCTCCGGAAACATGTGCGGGCGCACAAGTCGGACCCGTTGGTCGAGAGGGTTCACCTCCTCCACGCGAACCCGCAGTATGCCTACGTGGAGTACCCCGACGGCCGACAGGACACGGTCTCCCTGCGAGATCTGGCTCCCGCCGGCAACACACACACCCCCTCGACACCAATCACCCCCTCCCTGCCACCGGCGCACCCCGCGACAGCCCACTTCCTGGGAGGATCGGTCCTCCTCCCAGGTCCGACCAGAAGTAAAGCTGAAGCTGAAACCGTAAAGCTCCCGGAGGCGACAACACTAGAACAAGCACCACCACCACCGGGGCTGAGGCGATCGACAAGGACGACCAGACCACCCGCCCGACTCGTCGCATCGGTGTAACACTAGAATGTTGTGGACTTTAACGAGAATGTGTTTTTTCTTTTTCCCTCTTACGAATACTGTAAATAGTTCAAAACAAATAACCCTGTACATAGCCCAGTGTAGGGCACTGTAATGACATGCAAAAGTTTTTTTTTCCTCCCAGGACCAGCCTTGTAAACCCCTACCACCATGCGAAGCACCACCCCGCCGGGTTCATTTTTAACAAGGGGTGAATGTGGTAGTATGCATTAGGGGTCATGTGGGACTGTGAAGCCGTGATGTCATTGGCTGACAGATCCCGGGTCCTGGCTGGCTGTTGATCTCTAGCTCCGCCCTGAAGGCGGAGTATAAGAACCAGGAATTCTCCCCGCAGCTCCAGTCTGTTGCTGAACTGCGGGGAACGAGTCACGCTTAATAAAGCCTCATCGACTTCACCTCTATTCGTCTCTCGGGAGTCTTTGTGCGCTACACTCCCCAGTGAAGAGGCTGCCATTGTCCAACACGATGACTTTGGGAGCAAACACCCAATGCAAGGTCTCTACTCTGGCCGTTGAGGCGTCATCACCATCTCTTGAACCTCCAACCACTTTGAATGAGCATTTTCAATTTTGTCTGGCCTGGGTGGGCACTCTGTAATTCTTGCAACAAGGGCTCTCAGGCCAGGGGTGGCACTACTCCTCAAAAACCTCAGACTATGACTCCATCCTCACAAATGAATTCGTCCTTACAAGTGAGGTATGATCTTAATTGGTCGGATTTGTTGTGATGCCACCCGGTTAAGATCATGCGTCTCACTTTGTCAGGATTGGGTCGCGTTGTATCCAAGTCTTTATGTAGCCAGCCGAAACAGGCAAGGTGTCCAAAAGGTTCAATACTAAGTCCATTTCTTGAGATACCGACAGGGTGCTAGGTTCTTGGGTAGTGGGAGCCGACTCAATGCTTCAGCATTTGAAATCTGTGTACCTGGCTAATATTGAAAGATGTAGTCATAGGTCGCCAGCAACTGGACACACCATTGTACTCTGGCAGAGGAGGTTGGGGGAGCGGCTTACCTCCATGAAGGAGCCCCAGCAGGGGTTTGTTGTCTGGTATTATTATAAAACGTTGGCCGTAAACATACTGGTGAAATTTCTTGACGGGTAGATTGTGGCAAGGCCTTTCTTCTCAATTAATGCGTACTTACGCTCAGATTCAGTTAGTGTTCTTGAGACAAAGGCAATTAGCCTCTCTGAGCCATCCTCCATTGTATGGGATAGAACAGCCCCTATCCCTTACGGCAAGGCATCGCAGATCATAATGGTGGTTTTTTTTCAGGTCAAAATGAACCAGTAGGCTCTGTAAAACCTGTTTAACATGTTGGAAGTGTTGTTCCTGTGGTTCCTTCCAATGCCATCACCCATTTCTTCTCAAGAGAATATGCAATGATGCCAATTTCATTACTAGGTTGAGAATAAAATAATAATAATAGTTTACCATCCCGAAGAAGGACTTTAAATTCTGCCGCATTCTTAGGTGCCGGGGATTCTCTTATGGTTCTGGCATTGTCTCTAAGTGGGTGCAGGCCTTTTGAATTCACTTTGAACCCTAGGTAAGTGACATCACCAGCTTTGGAAATGCTTTTCTCGCATTTGAGTTGGATTTCCGCATCTCTGAATCGTCTCAACACCTCTTCTAAACTTGCAAGGTGCTGCTTAGGTGATGTTCCAGTTTATAGGGATCATCCAGGTAGTTCACAACCTTTGAGATGCCATGAAAGAGATTCTCCATTGCACGCTGGAATATCATAAGGCCGAGGAGATGCCAAAAGGTAATCTGGTGTATTGCGTGTTAATTGTTGCAAATCTTTGGGAATCTTCATCCAGTTCCAGTTGCAAGTACACATGGCTGAGGTTGAGTTTGGTGTATGTGAAGCATAAATGACTTCAATTTGTGGATTGTGTATTTATCTACTGGTTGATTGTCAGCCCTGAATATCCTAACGGAGCAGTCCAGCTTTAATACAGGGATGATGGGGGCTTCCCATTCTGAAAACCGCATGGTTGTGATGATTCCCAGTTCTTCCAGGCGTTTAAGTTCGGCTTCCACTTTTTGGTGCAAGGTGTAAGGGACTGGTCTGGCTCTAAAAAACTTGGATATTGAGTCTGGGTTGGCATCAATCTTGGCCTTTACTCCCTTTATTCAACCCAACTCATTCTGGAACACATCGTTGTATCTGCATAAGACTTCATGAAAGATGCTGCTCAAGATTTAAAATGTTTCCAACCAGTTCATTCTCGCCTCATCAGGCTTGGTTGATGTCTTTCAACAATGATCACAGGCATCTGGGCATCTTGTTGCTGATATGGCACCTGACACCAGGGTCACTGTTGTTTCCAAACTCTTTTGGGTCTCCTCCTTGTATGTTAGGGTATTGTTTCACTCAAGTTCAAAAACTGAACACGTCCTCAAAGATATTTAAAAATTTGTTCTCCCACAACGGTGGGACCTCCTGGTGTCGACCTCCTTCTTTAGAGGTCTTCCATTTACTGTGAGGATTATCTCAATTGGGGCTGTTTTGGTCACTCTCACCACCTTCAGCCTGTATGTTTCAGACTCCTCATCTGAATTCTTCTCCAATTTGTTTACTGGTGTAGTGGTTTGCTGCTTTTCTTTGAATTGGCACATTCTGGCTGTGGCAACATGCCTGAATATGGCCCTTTCTATTGTACCAAAAACAAATACATTCCAGCGGCCCGATTCCTAGGTTTGGTCTCCCCCACACTGATAAGAGTCGTCTTGACTCTTGGGCTGACGACCCAATTTTTCCCTGGCCATTGACTACGATCCTGTTCCTGGGATCGTGCCTGAACCTCCTCTGTGTTTGTTGACCTGACTGTGTCCCTTGCAGCCCCCACCCCACAACTGGTTCACCTTGCCCTCTTGCACACTTGGAAACTCTATCGCACCTCTCTCAGTGCACTTGGTCGCCTGGGCGATCTTGATTGCCATGTCTAAGGTCATCTTTGTTTCAGCCAGAAGCATCTTTTGCACACATATGTTGTTAATACCACATACTAAACGCAGCAGGTCGCCTAGTGCTACACCAAACTTGCGATGCTCGATCATGTGCCTGCGTCTGGCAATGAAAATGGAGATAGTCTCTCCTGGGTCCCTGACAGCCGAATTGAAGTTGCATCGCTGATGTATGTTTGAGGGTCTGGGGTTGAAATGCCCCCTGGCCAGCTTCGCCACTTTGTGTCAGGAGCCTCCGGGGTTGTCAAATTACTTATAAGGTTGTAGGTTGTTGGCCCACAAACTGTTAATAGGATAACTTTCTGTTAATCTTCCACCATTATTTTATTTGCCATGAAGAAGTAACAGCTGCTCAGTATACTGGCTCCAGTCTTCAGCCCCCTGATCGAATGGGTCTAAATTCCCAATCGTGGGCATTTTTCACTCACTATTCTCTGGGATTGATGACCATTTCTGACTCTGCGTTCATCTTGGAGGCTTTCCTTCCCCCCTCAAATTTTACGACTGCGGGTTTGCGATCGATTCGGTTTATACTCATTGCCAACGTCCTGGCTCGAGGCAATACTAGGTATCATAGTTTCATAGTATCATAGAATTTCCAGTGCAGTCGGAGGTCATTCGGCCCATCGAGTCTGCACCAGCCCTTGGAAAGAGCTCCCCACTTAATCCCATGACTCCACCCTATCCCCATGACGCAGTAACCCCAACCAACATTTCTTGGAAACTAAGGGCAATTTAGCATGGCCAATCCACCTAACCTGCACATCTTTGGCTGCAGGAGCACCCGGAGGAAACCCATGCAGACACGGGAAGAAAGTGCAAACTCCGCACAGACAGTGACCCAAGCTGTGAATTGAACCTGGGACCCAGGAGCTGCAAAGCAACTGTGCTAACCACTGTGCGACCGTGCCCCCCCAGATAGGCGGTAGTAATGAAGAACAAAGTGTCTATAGGCAACCAACAAGGGTAACTTATGTATAGGCACAGAGTCTCTAATGTAGGTGTTAACACTTTGGCTCCTGGGTTCACTCTGACCAGAACCCCGCTCCCCAGGACCCATGCTGATCCCCCATTGCCGGGGTTTGTGCGCTCCTGCATGATAGGCCCTGAGTCAGCCACATGGAGCACGAGGGCATGCACCTTAAAGTTGCTGCACTACAACAACACTGGATAAAGAATGAAAATGTTTGACACAAAGGAGCTAGGTTCCAATTAAATAAAACATTACTTAAGAAATCCGTCAATTTTCTCTCAAAACTGCGAACGACATCTGCTTTTTGGTCTTTATAATTTGTTTGCATGGCTAATATAGACCACACAGGTCGCCCATAGGTGCTGGAAATGACCCTATGCCATGAAAATTGAACATAAACACTCACGGAGAGAGTAGAGGAGCAAATGAGCATGGTTGCAGGTTCACCGAGAATATGTGACAGGATATCCTTTGGTCTGTGTAATAAAGCACACTCCTCTTATGCACAACTCATCAGAAAGTTCCTTATATGACCTGTGCTGCCTTTATATACCCAGGTGTTGGTATATGAGCTGGTAAGGCTGCTCATCTGTGTCCTGTGCTTCAGAAATCTGTATTCAAAATCTTGAGACTCTTGTATCACAAACTCATCACTTTTACTTTGATTCTGGCAGCTGCTGCACTTGGTTAATCTCACTCTAAGTTACCCAGAATGTGATTGGAGTGCAAAGACATTCCAAGCTGCAGTCTCACTGGCCCTCACCTTGACTTTTGCAAATTAGGCCATTCGGGACTCAGCACATAGATCAGAGGAAGGTTCAAAAACGGAGGACACGTCATCTTTGTTCTTTGCTGAAGGCAATTTCAATCTACAGAAGTGTTTTTCAAACATTTTGCCCGAGACCCATTTTACCAACCGGCCATCCTTCGGGACCCATGCCAGCCAACCTTCACGACCCACGCCGGCCAACCTTTGCGACCAGCCATTTTTATTTACCTTTAATGTGACAGGTGAGGCTGCTTGGTCCTCACAATCTCACTTGCTTTGTTATTCAATGTTACACTTCTGATAATGACCTCGCTGATGATTTAAGATCTCACTGCATCCATTGGAAAAAATCACGAGGTTTGTCCTCGAACTTGCCATGCTTAGCCTTCAAATGTCTTTGAAGTTTTGAGGGTTGAAAATTTTTATTTGCCAGTGCTTCCTTGCATATAACACACATAGGCCGGGATTCTCCAATCTCGCGGCCACGTTCTGACGCCAGCGTGAAAAGCGGCGCAAGTCGCTCTGCTGTCAACAGGGGCGAGATTCTCCGACCCCCCGCCGGGTCGGAGAATTGCCGGCGGCTGGCGTGAATCCCGCCCCCACCGGTTGCCGAAGTCTCCGGCACCGGATATTCGGTGGGGGCGGGAATCGCGCCGTGCCGGTTGGCGGGCCCCCCCCGCGCGATTCTCCGGCCCGGATGGGCCGAAGTCACGCCGCTAAAATGCCTGTCCCGCCGGCGTAAATTAAACCACCTACCTTACCGGCGGGACAAGGCGGCGCGGGCGGGCTCCGGGGTCCTGGGGTGGGCGCGGGGTGTTCTGGCCCCGGGGGGTGCCCCCACGGTGGCCTGGCCTGAGATCGGGGGCCACCGATCCGCGGGCAGGCCTGTGCCGTGGGGGCACTCTTTCCCTTCTGCCTCCGCCACGGTCTCCACCAGGGCGGAGGCGGAAGAGACTCCCTCCATTGTGCATGCGCGGGAATGCCATCAGCGGCTGCTGACACTTCCGCGCATGCGCCGCCCGGAGATGTCATTTCCGCGCCAGCTGGCGGGGCACCAAAGGCCTTTTCCGCCAGCTGGTGGGGCAGAAATTCATCCGGCGCCGACCTAGCCCCTCAAGGTTGGGGCTCGGCCCCCAAAGATGCGGAGCATTCTGCACCTTTGGGGCGGCGCGATGCCCGTCTGATTTGCGCCGTCTTGGGCGCCAGTCGGCGGACATCGCGCCGTTTCCGGAGAATTTCGCCCCGGGTCTCAAGTGGTAGGTATCCACCCCTTCTTAGGGGGCTAGTGTGGCGCCGGATTGGTGTCCGCAGCTCCGGCGCCCGAAGGCCATCGCGCCACGGCAGGCGCCACGGTCTGTGCGAATTCGCGCATGCGCGTGGGTTCCTGTCTCCGTGCCGGGCAATATGGCAGAGCCCTACAGGGGCATGGAGTGGAGGAACATAGGCCCCAACGGAACTAGCCCGCCCGCCGATCGGTGGGCCCCGAGCGTCGGTCAGGCCCCCCTTACCAGGACGGCCCCCGCATCCAGAACTCCGAGGTCCCGCCGGGTGGGACCATAAGTAACACATGCCGGCAGGACCCGGCCAAACTCAGCCGGCACTCAGCCCGTCGAGGCCCGGAGAATCGCCGGGGGGGGGGAGGCGCTTTCAACGGCCCCCGACCGGCGATCCGTGGGCGCCCAAAAATCGGCGTCGGAGAATCGATGGGCCGGCGAAGGGGCGGCGTGCCGGGATTCTCATGCCCCCACCTCCCCGCCGATTCTCCGGCCCGGCGTAGGGTCGGATAATCCCGGCCATGAACTTTGAATCCTGGTTTGCAGTGGCACCATTTATAAACCAATACCTCAAGTAACGATAATTATGCAATTTGTTCCTGTTTTCACCTTCTTCTTGGGTGTTCACAGGAGGCCCTGGAGTTCACACCAGTACTGCTGGCCGCTGCAAAGTGGAGGAATCTCTCTCGCGCGCAGAACATGTGACATCAGTGTACAATCACGTGACCAGCTCTCTGCTGCCGCTCCAAGCAGGGAGACTCCAGCAATTTAAAAACAAATCTGCTCCTGGGTCAGCACACTAACGTCAGGAGGAGGTGTTCTGCCTCTCTGGGCTCTGGGCCTGCGCACTGCTGAGGGGGCACGCATGCCCAGGAAGGCTGTCATTCTGAAAGCTGGTCACGGCCAGCATTTTTAAAAAGCCGGCCCCGCCGATGAGCACTGCTTGAGTGATCGGGAACGCCGCAATGCATGGTCCTGCAATCAGGAATGCCATGACGCATGACCCCGCAACCCCCCCGACACCCACCCGCGACCCACCCACGGGTCGCGACCCAGGGTTTGAAAATGACTGATCTACAGCAATGCGATTTCCACCGCAGGTAAGGCAAGGAGGCATGTCCCAAATCCACCCCAACCTGTATACAGATCAAGCCCCATGCAACTGCCACCAATCTCACCACACAGTGTGACAAATATGAGAAAGGTTCATATTTTAAAGTCTGTACTTAATATTTTTGCTGTGATTACAAAGGGGAAATATTATTGATTTTTAGTGGGTCAGCGTTACCTTTTGTAACGAGACACAAGAATGTGGTGGGCTTTTAGATTGCATGTGCTATAGTTAATGGGTGGGGGGGGGGCAGGTTTATCAGTTGCCTCTGGAACATCAAGCTGGACAGACAGGGTTCAAGTTACTTCCAAAGAAATACCTCTCTCCCAAAGATGGTCTCAAGATAAGCAGGTAAAACCTGGTTGTTAACCTTATTTATAAGTGGTGTTTAAAATATTTGGGTGTGTTTAATTGGAATGTAGAGGCAGGTTTCAGAAAGCAAGTTAAGATATCATACCTGTTAACTGCAAAGCTATTTCTTTGTTGCTAATATGCTTAATTCTGTGTTTAAATTAATGTTTGTTTTACCGTGAAAGCTGTCTACTGGTCAGTTATATCATTCATGTGGTGCACTGGAATTTTCTCGCAGTTTTACCAAATGCAAGTTGTGGGTTCTAGTCCGGCATCTCAGCAAAAGATTGGGGTTCTGGTCCGGACCCATGACACCAGCCATCCAGCCAACTGAGCCACCCAAGGATACGAGTTGCTGTGGCAACTTGCAGTGTTGTTGAACAGGAATACAAATATATTGTAATTGTATTAGGATGCCTCAGAGAGGAACATGCTGCATGAAGGAAATTTGAATTCTATTGCACTCTTTGTAATTTTTCAATTTGAAATGTTTGCCCTCAGACCAACATGGAATGCATATTGAAAATGTCAAAAGAATTACAATTGTATTGGGGCAACAAAAAGTGAAACACACCTTATGGAGGCAAGTCGCGTTATATGGCACTTTCTGCAATTTACAAGTTGAAATGTTCACAGTGGTTAGCACTGTCGCTTCACAGCGGCAGGGTCCCACGTTCGATTCCCGGATTGAGTCACTGTCTGTGCGGATTCTGCAAGTTTGCCCTGTGTCTGCGTGGGTTTCCTCCGGGTGCTCCGGTTTCCTCCCACAATTCCCGAAGTACGTGCTGTTAGGTAATTTGGACATTCTAAATTTTCTCTCTGTGTGCCCGAACAGGCACCGGAGTGTGGCGACTAGGGGCTTTTCACAGTAACTTCATTGCAGTGTTAATGTAAGCCTACTTGTGACAATAACGATTTTATGAATAAAATATATTTTTGGAAAAAAAGACATGCACATTGAATAGTGATGGTAGAGGCTCCAATTTTACTTTCCATTAGATGGTTGCCCAGGAATCTCTCCTGCTTACACCACCTGCTATATATTGGAACGAGTTCAGGTTGATATCCAACCATTTTGGTCATGTTATAAATCCTGGCATGGGACGTGAACCCAGAACTTCTGGCTGAGAGACAGGGGACCCATTGCGCTACGGACCTCCAACTGAGAATGCTTAGGGGAATCATTTTAATGGCAGAGTTTGGCTTGGAATGTTTTGCACTTAATAATGCTGCCTTAACTAACTTCTGGCACTATTTATGAACTGCTAACACAGTGAAGACTGTGAAAAAAACCTTGTGAATAGGTTCCCAATATATTTTCGTTTTGTGCTGACAGTCTGCCTAACCTCGCCTGTAGAAAACCTATCTTCTAGCTTCAATTTAAAGACAAACAGCTGCAGATGGAGTTTAATATTATTCAAAATGAATTTAAACGTTTGTCAGCCTTTGCCAACGATTGAGACTGGCAAGGAGGGTAAGTGTGCCAGGCAAACACAGAGTGGGAAATAAATGTTTTGCAATTCAAAAATTCAGCCCTAAACACTAACAAAGGTCAGTGTACTAATGAAAATTCAGAAATTGCAATATAATAAGGCAAAACAAAATCTGTCTTTCCAAATAAGAAGTAGTGCTTACTTTGAAGAAGTAACTTTTACAGGCCAGACCATCCACACACTGCATGTGGGTTTCACATGAGTGAATAGTCTATTGATGGTGAGGTGGAGAGACAGGCCCTAAATCCAATATAGGCCAGTACAGATTAATTTGTTTGGCAAAATTGTGTGGCTCATTGGCAGAAACCCAAGAAGCCAGTAAAGGTTATGAACGGTGGAGTAATGGTTATGTCACTGGATTAGTAATCCAGAGGCCCAGATTAATGCACTGGTGACATGGGTTAAAATCCCACCGTGGCAGCTGATGAAATTTAAATTCAACTAACAAAGATCTGGGATTAGACCATAAGACACAGGAGCAAAATTAGGCTACTTGGCCCATCGAGTCTACTCCACCATTCTCTTGCCTTCTCCCCATAACCCCTGATCCCCTTATTAATCAAGAAAGCACATCTCAGTAATGGTGCCCATGGAAGTATCATTGGTTGTTACAAAGGAATGTCCATGAATGTCCTTTAGGGAAGGCGTTTGCCATCCTTAAATTGTCTGGGCTACACCTGAATCCAGACCCACAGCAATGTGGTTAACTCCTAACTACTATCTGAAATGGCCTAGTGTTGGACACGGTTCAGGCCAATTAGGGATGGGTAGGAAGGCATGGCCATGCACATCTTATGAAAGAATAAAGAAAAAATATAGATGTTTTATGTTCTTTAAAATATTTTAGACTAATGTAATCTATTTTTTATTATTTGCATTGCACCTAATGAAAACATTCCAATAGAAATGCAGATGTGCAGAGGCCCTTGTCATGCCATGGTTAAGATCATTAATAATTCTCTGAATTCTGGCTTCATCACACCACTGTTTGTATTCTATTCTTCTTGGGACCATGAGTTCTTCTTGATTCCTAGCCACCTTTGTAGTTAATAGCAGTCTGCCTATTACCTTTGACAATATTTTGCAGTTTCTGTAGGGTCCATTAACTCTTATTCCTGCTCTTGCTTCTCAGTTTTTCTCTTTTGTTTCCCTCAACCTGAATATAATTCTCAACACCAATTGCCTTTTTGCGACGAGTAATGCCTTTTTGCGATGTGACAACAACTCTTAAGTGCCCTTGCAGTATTCCTGCAAGCACATAGCAAGAGTCATAACGTCCTTTACACACATTTACTCTCGATCGAACAATGGGAACATGGCTATGCCTCTGACAGATTACCTTGTTTTGATTCATGGAAACATTGTTTCTTCAAAAGCAATAAATGTTTCAACTTCAAAGGTACTTCTATATTGTGGAGATAACACAGGCCAGTCAAAAACCTCAGCCAGTACACAGGAAAAGGGAAAATTTTGCCCGTAGCAAGAATGCCTTCTATAGACATCAAAGAGGTTTATTGAAGTTTCCAATGACTGATAATTATACTTGGAAGGAGATAATTTTTTAAGTGATTTTTTTTTTCTCCTAATGAAAATATTCCCATTTCAACAATATTATCAATCCGGTGCGATCTGAATCACTGGTCTCTAAAGAGGAACAAATTTGATATAATAAGGCTGGTGTATTAAATCAGCTGATTAGCAATTTCTCCTTTTAACTACTTGAAGTGAGTTTGTGCTAGTAGTTCAATGAATACTAATCCGTTGCATTAAAACACCGGTTTTAATCCAGGTAATGCATTTTGGAAGGGCTAATGCAGGTAGGGAATATACAGTGAATGGTAGAACCCTCAAGAGTATTGAAAGTCAAAGAGATCTAGGAGTACAGGTCCACAGGTCATTGAAAGGGGCAACACAGGTGGAGAAGGTAGTCAAGAAGGCATACGGCATGCTTGCCTTCATTGGCCGGGGCATTGAGTATAAGAATTGGCAAGTCATGTTGCAGCTGTATAGAACCTTAGTTAGGCCACACTTGGAGTATAGTGTTCAATTCTGGTCGCCACACTACCAGAAGGATGTGGAGGCTTTAGAGAGGGTGCAGAAGAGATTTACCAGAATGTTGCCTGGTATGGAGGGCATAAGCTATGAGGAGCGATTGAATAAACTCGGTTTGTTCTCATTGGAACGAAGGAGGTTGAGGGGTGACCTGATAGAGGTATACAAAATTATGAGGGGCATAGACAGAGTGGATAGTCAGAGGCTTTTCCCCAGGGTAGAGGGGTCAATTACTAGGGGGCATAGGTTTAAGGTGAGAGGGGCAAGGTTTAGAGTAGATGTACGAGGCAAGTTTTTTACGCAGAGGGTAGTGGGTGCCTGGAACTCACTACCGGAGGAGGTAGTGGAAGCAGGGACGATAGGGACATTTAAGGGGCATCTTGACAAATACATGAATAGGATGGGAATAGAAGGATACGGACCCAGGAAGTGTAGAAGATTGTAGTTTAGTCGGGCAGTATGGTCGGCACGGGCTTGGAGGGCCGAAGGGCCTGTTCCTGTGCTGTACATTTCTTTGTTCTTTGTTTGTTCTTTGTTTACCATATCCATTCTTTGTGAAAAGTTACTCAGTCCAGCTATGTTTTACTCTGTTGATCTAATGAGTCTAATGTGAGTAACAATAATAAAAACAGAATACGCTGGAAAAACTCAGCAGGTCCGGCAGCATCCGTGTGTTTCGAGTCCAACACCATTCCTTTTCGGAACTTCAGAAGAGCCACCTCGAACTCGTAACTTCAACTGCTGTTTCTCTCTCCACGCTTCCCGACCTTCTGATTTTTTCCAGCACTTTGTGTTCTTATTTCAGGTTTCCAGCATCTGCAGGACTTTGATTTTTTTAATGAGTAGCAATGAAACAGATCCTTAATATAATAAATGTAACCGCACCACATCTGTTATCCATGCAAAGCAATTTAAAAGGAAAACTAGTCCTGAGGTTGTTAGACTGTTCCCAGCATGGAGCTTCACTCGAAGAGATGACAGACTGGAGAATCAGGAGCAGTCGATCCATTTGATTCACCATGGCTTCCCGGTGACTGGGATTACTGGCCGGAAATTCAGGAGCATTATGAACTCGATATGCTGAACTCTTTGCTTGATTCTGTAGTCTGTGCTCCTGTCAAGCAAGACTCTGCCAAGAACCAAACCTTCCAATGTCGGAACATCGGTGTAAGTTTGGTTTTTCATGTTTACTTGTTTTCACAAGAAAATCGCATTAGTTTCTGCCTTGGTTTCATCGTGTCGTGATTTTTTTCCAATTGGATATATACCTCTACCACTATGCTTCCCAAACCATTTTCCAATATGACCCCATTTTAACATTTGAAAGTTAACATGATCTCAAACACCAAAAAACTAAACAGGAATAAAGCAGAAAAGCAATAGTCAGGACGTAATGATTAAAGTTTGTGTATTATAGACCAACATATAAAAATACATCATATAGATGTGAAAAACTGTGTTTTTAAGTATTTCATTAAAATGTTATTATTTTACGTGCTCAGGTTGGTTTCAATCAGGCCTTCCATATTGCCTGAGGACAAAAGACTCAGTGAAGCCTCTCTCCTCTCCACCTCCATACACACATTGGGTGGAATTTAATGCTCCTTTTCTGAGACAGGATTGGAAGCAAGGACACATTTCATTGAGTAGGAGGATGCCAAGTGGAGGTCCTGTCACCTTCCCATACCTGCTCCGATTATATAGATGATCTTCCCACCCTGAATCCGATTGAGACCTTTAAGTGGGCAGTTAATGCTGTTTGTCCAGGGGGAGGGAGGGAGCGGGGGGAGGTGGGAAGCAACCTTATTTAGAGACACTCAGTGCCTGATGGAAAGACTTGCCATCAGGAACTGGGAGGCCTCTGACAGCCAGTCCCTACTCTCCTGACCCTCCTGCCTCCGCGACTCACACCCTACCCCCACCCAGCCAGCGACTCCCACCCAATAATCCCATCTCTCCGTCTCTCAGCTTAGTGATTTGTGATCTCATTTGGTTGCATTAATGACAATCAGATTCCCAGTGGCACTATCGAATAATGAAGAACTGCATCTGATTGGTCAGCAGTTCTCGGCAGGTGGGGCTTCCACCTTGGGATCCTTAATCCTGGGAAAAGACCATTTCTGCCCGGCTAAGTATTTGATTGGCACTTAATGTGGCAGGACTTCCTGAAAAGTGGTGACTTTTGCTGGCTCAACAGCCAGTGGGCCAGATCTCTGTCATCTATGTTAAATTCTACCCACTCACGAGTAAGCCCCTCTTCTGAAGTCTACACCCCCCCCCCCACACTCCCTCCTCAGCGGCCTCCCCTCCCCAAACACCTCGCCCTTACAAACTCACTCATTCAGCAGCCCCTCTTCCCTTCCTCCTATTTGGTTTAGCTGCCATCCTGCACTCAGTCAGTGACCTCTCCCTGGCCTCTCCCTGCACTAACCTGGTGCACAAACATCCCAGGCCCACTCAGACCTTGCTCCTAAGATGAAAGAGTGCTTTGGACCCACTGACTGTCTTTGTTGTTTGGCGGCAAGGATCCAGTGCCTCTAGGGCTGTCCCACCACAGTCTCCTCTCCACAATCATCACTGCTGTCATAGAGAATGGGGAGTTTGCAGCCCCAAATGTGTGATCTCTGTGACC
The DNA here is from genome assembly GCF_047496885.1 of Scyliorhinus torazame. NCBI lineage: Eukaryota > Metazoa > Chordata > Chondrichthyes > Carcharhiniformes > Scyliorhinidae > Scyliorhinus > Scyliorhinus torazame. Next base: position 258,174,831 of record NC_092713.1, read on the forward strand.
CCATTGGGGGTCACGAGCTGCAGTTTTGAAACTCCTGCTCTCGCACTTAGAAGGACAAGCACAGCAAATGCTTGTGGTTGTGCAGGTCGGTCATCTCAGTCCCAAGACATCACTACAAGAATTCCTCAGGGTAATGTCCTAGGCCCAACCATCTTCAGCTGTTTCGTCAATGACCTTCCTTCCAACATAAGGTCAGATGTAGGGATGTTCGCTGATGACTGCACAATGTTCAGCACCATTCATGACACCTCAGATACTAAAGCAATCCACATACAAATGCAACAAGACCTAGAGAATATCCAGGCTTGGGCCGACTAGTGGCAAGTTACATTCGTGCCACACAAGTGCCAGGCAATGACCATCCCCTACAAGAGAGGATCTAACCATCGCCCCTTGACATTCAATGGCATTATCATCACTGAATCCTCCACTCTCAACATCCTACGAGTTACCATTGACCAGAAACTGAACTGGAATAGGCATATAAATACTGTAACTACAAGAACACGGCAAAGGCTAGGAATCTTGCAGCGAGTAACTCACCTCCTGACACCCCAAAGCTGTCCACAATCTACAAGGCACATGTCAGGAGTGTGATGGAATACCCCCCACTTGCCTGGATCAGGGTAACTCCAACAACACTCAAGCAGCTCAACACCATCCCGGACAAAGCAGCTCATTAGATTGGCACTCATTCCACAAACATTCACTCCCTCCACCACCGATGCACAGTAACAGCAGGGTGTGCCATCGACAAGATGCACTGCAGGAACTGCTCCTTAGGCAGCACCTTCCAAACTCACAACGACTACCATCTAGAGGAAAAGGTCAGCAAATACCTGGGAATACCACCATCTGGAAGTTCCCATCCAAGTCACTCCATCCTGATTTGGAAATATATCACCGCTCTTTCACTGTCGCTAGGCAAAATCTTGGAACTCCCTCCGTAATAGCACAGTGGGTGCACCTCCACCACATGGACTGCAGCGGTTCAAGCAGGCGGCTGAGTACCACCTTCCCAAGGGCAATTAGGGATGGGCAACAAATGCCGGCCTAGCGAGTGAAGCCCACCTCCAAAAAATGAAACTGAATTTTAAAATAGATGCACGTAAGCACCACCATCTGAAATTTCTCCTCCAAGCCACACATCATCAATATAGAACTACGCCTCGAAACTTACCAGAATTCGGCAAAGTGACAATCCCGGTGTGAAAACCGATCCGAATCCCGCTGATGCCATTGGTGGGAAATCTCACGGAATATTGAGCTTCTTTAACAAATGATATTTCTTTTACCAAATGAATCACACCACACTCGTTGCAGCCTCCCGATGATTCACGCGCCCCGGGACAACTTGATTTTTGCAATCAGTGGTGAGCGCCATATAAACATCTCCCCAGCACTTCCCAGCACTTGTTCCAGATCCGCTAGGACGTCAGCTCCTCCTACCTCAGAGGGAGCCCTAACCAGACTCCTGGATGCAGTGTAGCAGAGGCGAGATGTCCTCTATCCACGGTCACGCAGGCATCCTTCCAGCAAGGGGACCATCCCCACCCGTGACCACCCTCGCCCGGGAGGCAGTGTTAGTCCTGGTCAGGGCCAGCTCACTGCAGAAGAGGACGAGACAGCAGTGCTGCAAAAAGATGAATGACATTCTCTGTATGGCCGGGATAGGTCTGCCACCTCCGGTCTCTCAAGCATCCCTTCAAACACCCTTGCACCTCCAAGGTGATCTCGTACCCAGCCAGCCTGTGGGCTGCCAACATCTCTCACAAAGGCCTCTTCCCCCACCACCCAACCCAATGATCTCCGCCAGTATCTACTCTGCTCCTCACATGCCCGCTGTCACTCAAGTGTCACACAAGCCACACTTCATCACCATCTGAATTAGCAGGACTCCCACCATCTGTCTCATTGCACGAGAAATTCAAGCATAACAGGGGTGAGCGGGCACAGCAACCCAGAGTCATGCGCAAGCTTAGATGCCTCATCCACTTTGAGGAAAGAGGCCTTGAGTTGGCCGAGGAGAAGCAAGACCGCACCAGCACAGAGCGTGAAGTGGAGGCTGCAGACCATTTGTGAGAACCCTCAGGGCATATAGTCTTCCTTCAAGACTCACGTGAGTGAACATTGTCCCATCATTTATCCCCCATTAAACACTAATGCCATCTCTCTTTCCTTGCAGGGAAATTAGTGGACCATCCTCGTGCCCCTTGGAGACCATGGAAATGAGCAGTTCCGAGGAAGACTTTTCAAACACCACCACAGAAGAGGCATAACATCTGTCACCCGCACCTTCCACCAGCGCAGATAATCACACCTTGGTGGGATTAACTAGTAAGCAGGTTTCTGGGTCATTCACTGGTGAGCACCACACAATTGAAGGTCCACAGCAGGCAGAGGCAGGGACGTCCCAGTAAACAGGCATGCCAGTGAGGGGATGCCAGAGCTCAGGACTCTGCGGAGCCCCTGAACAAATACGTGACCCTGGGGACGGTCATTCCAGAGCTGCTAGAACTACAAAGGCAGAGCCGTGAGCATCAGGATGAGATGATAGCATCTCTCCTCAGAGTGCAAGACCGACTGGAGGAGTCCCATCACCTTCTGTCCGAGGAGATGCTGCTGTCACGCCTACACAACGAGTCCAACACTGCAAGAGTGTTGTCCACAGTGGAGACCTTGGTGCAGGATGTTCCCTCCATGGCTCAGCTCATGCCCTCCATTGCTGAGGGCATCAGCTCCTTGGTGCAGGACTTCAACTGCATGGTGCAGGCACTAGTGGGAATCCACAATTTCCAGTGCCAAAGGATGGTGGGGCTTCTGGATCTGACTCCAGCTGCTCCTCTTTCCCATGGAGGAGCATGGGGGCCCTCCAGGTACTCAAAAGGAAGAGAATCGGCAGGAGTGCTGCCTGGGGCCTTCCACCCAGAAGACCCCATGTGTGTCCAGCCTGTCTGACACCTCCCTTCATGTGAGCGACACATCTCCAGCCAAACACATCAAGGAGGGCATCACTGCAATACCCATCCTGCCGAAAGTAGGCCCGGTCCCTCAAGGTCCAGGCCCCCCAGGGAACGCCCGCAAATGTCATCTAAGGCAACAGGGTGTGGAAGGCAGCAGACCACCTCAACATCAACTGGTGATCCTGGGAAAATACCTGGACATAGTGGGAGGGTGAGGAAGAGGAAGAAACTGTAGGCACCAAGTGGGCATGGGTGAACCTAGGCACTAGCAGAGGTAGATCATTATTATAGTACAGCTCTTGAATTAAACATTACTTTGTTCACCAGCAGATCCTCCACCTTGCAATTTGATGGTGCCACGCTTCACAACCCTCCGTGTCAATTCGGGTCTTCATCCCTGTGGAGAGTGGAAATGGCAGCACTATCTCCCTCCATCTCCCACTATAATGATTCAGTAAAGACGCCCTGCTGCTGGTATGGGCCAGCCACCCTTCAACGCCCCCCTCCTCTGATTCCACCTGCTGTCCCCAGCATCAACGCTGAGGCCTCTCTTGTCTGTCACTCTTTTCCAGTGATGAGGATGCAATGGCTGGCAAAGTGTGGAGAGGCTGCCCACCTCGGATGTCAGTTAGAGGAAAACACCAGAGCCCCTGACCTCGGAGGGGACTGTAGCAGACGAGTGGTCATTCAGCATCTCTGAACCCCAGGATAAACCTGTTAACTGGCAGGATGCATTCAGCTCTCTGTCAGGCAGAAGTCAGACACATCGCTGAGGATGAAGGCAGCATCACTGTGTACTCAATGTAAGGCATCATCATTCTCCCGCAGAGTCAGGCCAATGACTTTAGCGCCCTGCCCATAAACCTGGGCACCATCATGAGAACCCACCATTGGCACGACAGTACCGATGAGATTCACTCCCGATGGTGAGAGAGCTCCTCACTCCCTAGTCCTCGTCATCCCCAAACTGAGAGGCTATGACAGGCTGTGCAGGCCCTGGCCATTGCTCGAGGAGGTCTCTTCCCCTCCTCTGAAGGGTGCCCCTCACCACCCTCCTCGCCCTCCTCCTCATCCAAGGAAATGTGGCGCTCCCCCATCTCCTCTTGGTCCAGCTGGTCTCCTCTCTGCAGCGCCAAGTTGTGGAGAGCGCAGCAGACCACAATTATAAGGGACAGCCTCTGGGGGCTGTGCCGCACGGCAGCCCCCAACAGTCCAGGCACCAGAACCGCAACTTGAACAGGCCAATCACCTGCTCGACCAACCCGAGCATTGACGCATGAAACTCATTGTAACGAGTCTCACCTGGTATTTGGAGCCTCTGCAACAGCATCAGAGCCATCTCCCAGTAGTACACCCTGTCACTCCACACTCTGCTCTCCCTCAAAAATATCAGTGCACCAAATGTAACTATCATGGATGCGACTGTGAAAATGGGCACACACCTGCATTGTGCACATCGTGTGGCCACAAATAATTTGGACATTGAGGGAGTGGAATCCCTTGCAGTTCAGAAATGGTGACACATGATTTAATGGAGACTACAGGGCCACGTGGATGGAGTCTATCATACCCTGCACCTGGGACATGCCTGCTCAGCTGCAAAGACCATGGCCCTGGTGTCCTGTCCTGGTCCAAGTTTATATACATATAGGCCCTCGCATAAAGGCATTCTGTTACTTCCCTTATGCATTTGTGCACGGCAGAATGGGAAATGCCACACAGGTCATTCCTCTGTGCTGCCCTGAAATGAGTGGCCTGCATACAAACTCAGAGCAGCGGTAACTTTAAGGGCCATGGGCAGTGGGTGTCTTCTCATTCCACATGGTGCCAGTTCTTGCAGGACGGTGGGGGCGGGAAGTGAGGAATGTGAGTGGGGGATGCGGTATCCGTGCCCCTGGCCAGTAACACCCTCTCCACCCTAGTCTGCCCAGCTGGAGGGGCGGGGGGGTGGGGGGGGCTCAAACATGCCAGGGTGGTCGAGTGTGCCAGGATGAAGGAGGCGTGAACACTGCCTGGGTATGGGCACAGACGTGAATGATGCGCATCTGATGGTCACATGTCAGCTGCATGATCATGGAGTGAAACCCCTTTCAATTTCTGTAGAGCGGCCTGTCATTTGCAGGTGCCCTTGGGGGATATGCACCCTGTCAATCACCCCATGGAATGGGGCATGTTGATGATGGAAGCGAATCCCGCCAACCGGGGAGCCTGGTGGGCTCGGTCCAAGTTGAAGTGGATGTATTGAGCCGCCTGGGCATATAGGGCCTTCTTGATGGCGTGGATGCACTTGTGCTCCGAGGTCTTTGAGATCCTGGAGAGATCCCCACTCAGCGACTGGAAGGACCCCTGCATGTAAAAGTTCAGAACGACCGTCACCTTGACAGCCACCGGGAGTGGGTGTCCTCCCCCATACCCCTGCAGTGCAGGTGCTCCATCATCTGGCACATGTGTCGCATTGTCGCCCTGCTCAGCTGGAGTCTCCGACGGCATGCCCAGTCTGGCAGGTACTTGAATGACAGGCGGTGCCGGTGCACACGAGGCCTCATGCGGCACCTCCTTGGCAACTCCTCGTCCTCAGCCTGTTGGGCGCTCGCTCTCCATCCTTGATGGCTGCCGCCTATTTCCCTGCTGCACCCTCTGCTGCTGCATGCTCCGCTGCTGCCTGCTCCGCTGCTGCAGCTTCCTCCTCCTCCTACAGCTGCAGCAAGTAGGAGGAAAGCCACTATTGCTGGTTGAATTCCAATATTCATTATCTGCGGCGATGATAGGCTGACACGTTAGCATGGTGCATACCTCCATGCCCAACCAGTGTACCAGGCTACATGGTGACCTCGGTTGGCATTGCAGGCTCTGCCCCCACATAACCCCCCCATCCCCGCATCCCTGCCCCATTTGTGGCCGTCACCGCAGGGGCCTCTAGCTCTGGTGCCCATCACTGATGCCAGGGGTACCATCAGCTGGCACTGTCCTCACCAGGGGTATGCACTACGGCCCCGGTGGGGCTACTGTTGGTGTTGCCTTGGGTGGGCTGCTGGCAGTTGGCAGCTAGGTGAGGGGTGTGTGTGGCGCAGGGTGGGGTGCGGGTGTGGGGGCACCCATACGGCCGGTGTCACTCTGCAGACCCAGGGGTCAAGGTGGGCGGTCAGTGAGGTGCACAGCAAGATGCTGCGGTAATGGCGTTTCGTGCCTGGCCACCGCCCAAGTCCAGTGGGGTGTCACCCCAGCCACTTGGCCTATTCCTCCCATCACGCACCCTCCTCCGTATGGGCGCTCCCACCCCAGCCAGCCCGGCCAGTGTCTGGCCCGGCTGCCCACAGTCGCTCCTCTCTGTGTCCTACCTCTTCTCTCTCTCCCTCATCAGCCATTGATTTCACAATTTTTAAAAGCACAAGTGAACCGCACTGTCAGGAACTCATCGGAGGTGGAGAATCGCGGAGGCCCCGGAGAATACCGGGTCAGGTCCTCTAATGATATGCAAACGGTGTTTACTGTACGTACGTTCCGGTATGCATTGACACCGCTGTCGAGGGGACGGAGAATTGCGATTTGGTGTCAAATAGGCATCCGCTGTGATTTTGGCATCGGACCCTATTCTCCACCCAATCGCGTTCGCAATTTTGGAGTTGGCCAATGGAGAATCCCGCCCCCTAGCTTTGATAGCAATTTTGAGATGTGCGAGCGTTGCGAATTAGTAGCAAATAGGAGTACAGAGTCAGAACGTATTCAGGGATTTGGGGGCTTCTGAGCTTTGATGCTCTGTACTTGTTTGCACGTGGGAAAGATATTTTGGTGTATGGAACTTTGGGATGGGGAGCTCTTGGAGGGGTGGCTTTAGACTGAAGGAGCAGTGTCAGTGCTGCACAAGGAACTGACTGTGGTATGAATGCTTCCTGTGATCTAGGAGTCCCTGGGATCATACTCCAGGATGTGTAAGCAGCAGAATGATGTCCTGAAGTCAAAGGGCACTGGCCAGGGTTTTCTCAGTTCTAGGAGCGGAAGGACTCTTCCAGGATTAAGTATATTGCAGGGTGATCATTGAGTACAAATGTGCTAGTGACAGAAATGTATATCATCAGGAGCCACAGAACTGAAGAGCAGGATCCTGGAGCTCTGTGGGGAGCATGGTCTGCGTACATTAATGGTGCAGAAAACATCAGCAATGGATGCTGCCACCCACCCTGATAACAATTGTACTTGGTGGGAAGCTGTTTGCAGATTTTGATGTGAAGTTAGTGTCATTCGTTTAAAAACAAACCATGTAAAATCAGGATCTACAGACTCCTCAGCAGTAGAAGAACTTTGCCAGACTCTTTAATCCTCTGGGACATTATTTTCCTCTTCCATTGCTTGCTCATCCCTTTGTGCAATCATTGGTGATTCAGTCTGCATAATTGTTTGACCAAAACATTTTATGGCATGCCTGTGTACTTTGCCCTGCATTTTTACCTGCAAGAGACAAGCGTCCCAATGCTTAGAGGCAGTTGGGATATTAATTTGTTCTCCTCACTACTTCTCCTCTCCTGCATCTTCTTGGGAGGTCAAAGGATCTATGATATAACAACATGACAAAGAAATTGTGTAATGTATGGGCACACAGAGTATATGCAATTACTTCCTGATGATGTATTTACTGAGTTTAGATAGAAGGCTTCCTAGTTTTTACACTTGCTGATGACTAGGAATAATATATATTTGGAAAGCTGGTCCACTACTAGAATAGTTCTTCCCACCTCTCCATATACCACTCACTCTACAACAGGTCTCCACAGGTCTCACAATCTTTCTTCTCCCATGGGGAATCAGGCCAAAGCTTGGAGAGGTTGTAGTCCTCAAGCCCATAATCTTCCTTTCTGGAATTGTGGATAGGCTTGCCTGAGGGGGGAAAGGTAGGAATTGTGAGATCCAAGATAACTATGCATTAGAATCAACATTCACACGATGGGCATTCTACCTTGAAGTGAAAAGAATCACTTAAGGGTTTCAAATGTTGACCACTATGATGTTCCATGCATCATCGGCTCCAGCCCGCAGGATACTTTCCCCCATCATCTCAGCACAACCCCAACCTTGCATGAGTTAGAAAAGGCTACCCCACAGCTAAAGAACAACAAGACATTAGGAGCAGATGGGATCCCCGCTGAAGCACCAAAACATGACGGAGAAACACTAATGGTGAGAATACATGACCTCATTTCCCTCATCTGGAAGAAGGAGAACATGCAAGGAGATCTCAGAGACACCGCAATGACTATTTTCAAGAAGGATGACTAGTCCGACTGTAACAACTACAGAGAATTTTCCTGCTATCAGCCAAAGTGAAGGTCATTGCAAGAGCCCCCCTTAACCACCTTCTCCCTGTGGCTAAAGAGTTCCTCCCATATTCCTCCCACTAGGGGGCGCAGCAGACATGATCTTCACCGCGCGACAACGATTAGAGAAATGTAGGGAACAGCATCAACCCTCTTCAGCCTTCTCTGGCCTCACAAAGACCCGTGACACTGCCAACCATGAAGGATTATGGAGCACCCTCCTCCATTTTGGCTGCCCCCAAAGGTTTGTCACTACCCTTCTCCTGCTTCACAATGACGTACAAGCCATGATCCTGACCAACAAATCCACCACAGATCCAAGATTCTGGTTTCTCTCAGGCTAAACTATTTTGCAAATGAAATTCCAAATACATTTACCTGAATAAAGCTTTGGAAAGTTGTCCTATTTTACTTCAGTTTAGAAAGCCAGCCAAGAAAAGAAAGTGACGAGATTCATTCTGGCAGGTGGGCTCACTAAATGCCACTGATACAACCTGGGAAACTGCAAATTGCACATGTTCCGACAGTAAGGCCTGCCTTGGTTTACCGTTCTGGGAAAAACAACAAGTTAGACTGCAAGTTTCTGTGACACGCACAGCTCTGATGTTTTTTTAAAAGAATGAATGGATTAGGAGACACAAAGGTCAATTAAATGGGCAAATTTAATAATGTTATTGTCGGTTATGTAATTGTTTAATGCACTTATTTTATATAGGGCATAAAAGGGCAGTTTCTGAAAAAGTGGCTGGCTTTCTTTTCACAAAGCGCTTGGCTGCTTTGATTCATTCACCTCTTTTTCACCTTTAATTTTTACGGCACATTCTTCGAGTGGGTTATTCAGGATTGGTTGTCTCCAACGGTCCTTGGTAGTCTCTCACTGGCAATCTTCTAGCCATTTTCCATTCATATGTTCTGCACCTATACTGATTAAGGATGCTACTAGTCAATTTTGGCAGTGAACAGGAAAGTAGGGCCAAAGAGGCTGCAACCCTAAATCTACTGCTGAAGCACTGCACTTGAATTATCCTCCTTAAAAAGCGATTTCTCGCCTTAAGGACCATTAGAAAGCCATCGGTAATCTTTCTTGTCCATCTTCCCTGACTTCAGCCCAAAATGATGGGTAGTTGGATTGGTCCCCTTGGATACCTTGAGACCTGAAGCAACTCATCTAAGGCAAGCAGCTGTCCCAGAGAAATACATTTCCAGCAGTCCTTTCTTGTACTGGGCCCATATCCAAACCTCTCTCATGTAAAGGCACTAGAGGAGCTGAAAGGCAGCTGGATCAATGCCACACACAAGAAAGATGTATCTGCTTTTACTTGAGTTGGGCACATTCTCAGAGGAACAACTGTTGTCTGTCGGTGCAATAACTCCAACCAGGCATTGTTAGCCCTCTGCAATTATTCTGTTCAAAGCACCTATGTTCACTGCCACTCCAGAATCCAGGTCTGCAAAAGGATATCCTAGGATCTTAATGTGAAAGAAATCTCCTGGGTTATCACACTTGTCAGGGTGCTCCACAAGTCACAGGAAACCTCTTGCAATGTGTGGCACATCTGCATACTGGATCTTCCCATCATCCATATCATCTCAGCCATACGTGAACATAGGAACAAGAGAAGGACATTCAGCCCCTCGAGCCTGTTCTGCCATTCAATTAGATCATGGTTGAAACTGTGGCCTAACTCTATATCCCTTAATATCTTTGCTTAATAAAATTTTATTTGTCGCAGATTTAAAATTAACAACTGTTCTGGCTTTAACTGCTGTTTGTGGGAGCGAGTTCCAAACCTTTACCACCCTTTGAGTGAAGAAGTTCTTCCTAACCTCTCTCCTGAACAGCCTGGCCCTAATTTTTAGATTATGCCCTCTAGTTTTAGAATCTCCAATCAGTGGCAATAGTTTAGCTTTATCTATCCTGTCTTTTCCTGTTAATATGTTGAAGACTTTGATCAAATCACCCCTTAACCTCCTGAATTCTGGAGCAAATAGGCCTAATTTGTACAGTCTCTCTTTCGTAACCTAACCCCTGTAGTCCAGGTATCACCTTAGTAAACCTATGTTGCACTCCCTCCAAGGCCAATATATCCTTCCAAAGGTGTGGTGCCCAGAACTGTACACAATATTCCAAGTGGGTCCTAACCAGGCTGCAGCATAACATCTGTGTCTTTATATTCCAATCCTCTAGATACAAAGGCTAGCATTCCATAACCTTATTGATTATTTTCTGCACTTGTTCGTAGCATTTTAAAAATCTGTGCACCTGAACCCCTAAGTCATTTGGATACCCACTGTACTTAACCTCTTTTCATTTAGAAAGTACCCTGCTCTATCCTTTTTTGGTCCAAAATGGATAACCTCACACTTGATACTCTCTTTTGTGTCTGCATGAGATTAATTCTCCTTAATTATATATCTTTTGATTATTGAGCCCTTGGCTCCTAGACTCTTGAACAGAGGGCCATTATTTTGCTGCATTGATGGCCTTCATAGCTGCAAGATGTTAAGAGTTGGAAAACAGTTCAGTTCTGTCTCCTCTTTTTGTGCTCCAGAAATAATGCAGTTCGAAGCAGAGTTGAACCAATTGTCGCACAAGAAATGAAAGCATCCTATTCATTGCTGAATGCGGCAATACCCAAGATTGATTTTAACTTCTCACTTAGCCTGCATAGAGTTTGCATATCTACTATTTTTTCTTTCATCGTCCTGGACCTGATTTCCCATGTGCAGCGCAATGATATCCATTGCTAAACAGTCCAGTAATGCTCAATGTACAGGTGCACAAATATAGCAGCCCTAAAATGCCTCAACTGGGTGAAATATCAGAGAGTTTTCAGGCCCATGATAATATATTTCAGCCATTGCCATCAAGAGAAGAGGCGAATGAATTGGGGTGGAAGAGGAAAGTACATGTTTGTAAGGCATTGCACCATTGACTAGTCCTGACATGCAACCGGGGAACCCTATCTGAATTTGTGAAATCGGATGTTTGTCTCTAGGATTTCACTTGATAACTTGTAAACGTTGCCCTGAAGTATGACTGGAGAATTCAAATGACAAATAATATGTGAACATTTCAATTAAGCTAGTCGTGAAACTAAAACATTGAATACTTCAATGTTGACATCCTGCGAGGATGCAGAATATTTACACTTGTCAAAAGGAACGCACAATAGTTATTGTCCAGGTATTTTCAAAATAGAAAGAAAATATAACATGGATGATCAGTTCTCTGGATGCATCAGGAGAAGCATGAATTGAAACTTAAACTAAGGGCAAAACGAAAATCAAAGGAAAAACTTTTCTCCCAGAGGATTTTTAATTTATGGAATAAATTAACATCTAGTTGTGAAATGTATAAAATATTTGTATGTCCGTCTATCTCTTTCTCCCAGCAGGCTTTGGCTGAATAATTTGACAGTACCCACTCCTGATCTGACTGACGCAGTGTATTGAACTCCTTGACAGTGCTCAGTGAGAGTGTATTGCATTGCACTGTCCTGAATGGCCCTTGGAAGGGCATTTTTTAGCCAATTGGTAAGCTGCTTTTCCCTATGTTATGGATATAGGCGATTCAGCGGACAAATGCTGAACTCCGCTTTTGGGTGCATTTAGCAGGAAGTTTCTCGATGGCAGCAGCACCACTAAACACCCCACTATTCAACAGCACTTTGCCGGGTTTTTTGGCCTTGGGATATTTCTCCCTACCGAGGCTGCACTGTGATTTCCTGTTGGCGAGCTGATCGCAGATTGGGCCGCCTTTTTGATGGACAGCCCCGATCCTCTCCCCCCTCCGCTTTCTCACCCCCCCCCCCCACTCTCCCAACATTCTCTAAACCCAGGGAAACCCCCCTCCAATTGGCAGGGCCTCGTCCTAGCCCGACCCCTGGCAATATCAACTTGACACCCGAGCAGCCGGGCACTGCCAGCCTGGCACAATGGAAATAACCCTGGCATGCTGGTTGTGCCACCTGGGAACCCTGGTAGCGCCATGGTGGCACTGCCATGGTGTGAGGCTGGCAGCACCAAGGTGCCCAGGTGCCGACGGGAGTGCCAGGTTTACACCCTGCCCTCTCTTACAGGTCACCCGGGGAGTCTCCAATGGCCTGAAAGATACCCCAAAGTGCCATTACACCTGGTTCACATTTGTGTGGGCCAGTACTAAACGGCACCCTGGCGTTGTCTGTTCCTGGTTGCCGGATGAATCTGGCGTCCGGGTATTTAAATGTACCATTCGGCTCATTTAAATATGCAGATCTGGATCTTGCCCAGGGAACATCCCGGCGCCTGGCATGGAACCTGATTTGGGGTTGGCGCATGACCCACCCATTGCGCCCAGCTCCTGCCGGATACAATTGGGTCGCTGAATCGCGCCCATAATATTTACGGTCAATTCAGGGCTCAATGTATAATAAGGAAATAGTAGCAGTGTTTCACTGTGAATTTCCAAGACAACAGTATTAAGTGTTGGTCAAACAGTGATTCTCTGATCACAGCTATTGTAAATCAGATGATTAGAGGAAACCAACAAAGTTGATGAACTGTTTCAGCATTAACCATAAGTTTCACAAGAATCAGTCGAGATATAGTAATCTGCATATAATGAAGGATGGGTCCACTCTATTTGTATTTTGTATCTGACTGTAAAATGTTTGACGATGGGCTGGTGATTGATTTTTTTGCAATTGCGCCAACCATTTCCAGTTGAATAGCGATCAACTTGTGTTGCCTATAAATATCCTATTTGAAATTTTATAGCAAATTGTAGGTCAACAGAATGACCATTACCCATCACTCTACAGAGACAAAGAACAGACCGTAGATATTATCATTCAACATTAATGGTCATATCTGAATTCTTAGTAGCATTCATTGCAAACATTCAATGCCTGTTTGGCCTTTAAATAATTGTTGACGAGAATAACTTATTAAACCTGAAAGATGTTTATGGGATGTCAACTCATATTGAATATAGTATGAAATTAACTGTTGATTTTAGAGCTTAGTGTTGTAACAATTTAGAAAATTATCTAATGATTATTCAGCCATCTTACAACCAAGGATATGACCTTGACATTTGATGGATGTGGAGCATATCATTGATTTGTGCTGGTCACGGTGCAGACAATGTTCAATATATACAAGAAGCATACAAAAACTGCAGCTGATAGAGGACTCAACTTTGAAATTCTATGTGCCTATAGAGCAGTGCTCTATATTAAATATATATAATTTCAAAAACATGCTGTTTTATTCCAAGGTTTAACATCTTAGAATAATGATGGGATAGAAAAGTGTAGCAATGTGGCCTCAACACATGCTCAAGCGAAGCGACTCAAGGCTACCCTGTAATTGGGCCTGAGGACTTATTAATATTAATTGGGTGAGCAGCTGGTGCCTGCTGCATCTCCACAGGTAGCTCACCCGTGTGAAATGAATATCGGACCATTTGCCTCTCCGACAGAAGTCTGACGGGAGGTCCTGGGGGAGTGAAATGGGAATGAAGAGGGGTCATCGTGCTCCTCTTTATTCCCCAGCAATGTTTAAAGTAAATTACGTCACCTACCGTTGGCTACCACTGTTTAGGTCACAGTGGCTACTGAAGAATCCAGAGCAGCTCTTATACAAGTTATTTCTTTTGAAGGCCTCAGAATTGCATATGCAAGGAGCCTGTGAAGGTGGCTGCCAGGGATGCTAAAAAATGTCCTGGACTAATTTTTTGTCAGATGATGTTCAGACAACCTTGAGTACAGGATGTTGGTTCCCAAAATTGGGTGTAAAATTGATGCAATGAAGCCGAACATCTGCCTCAATTGGATTTTTAACATTTTAGCTGCTGTTTTCTGCACTGACTGGATAGTTTTGTTACTAATGTACAGGGTTTAAAATAAAAACGACCAGTGAAGTACAATTGATGTGTAGTCACTGTTATAATGCAGGAAACAAGGCAGCAAGCTCTCACAAACAACAATGTATGATGCTCCACTTCTCCAGCTTCCACCCGAAACACATTAAAGAAGCCATCCCCTATGGACAAGCCCTCCGTATACACAGGATCTGCTCAGATGAGGAGGAGTGTAACAGACATCTACAGACGCTGAAAGATGCCTTCGTATGAACCGGATATGGCACTTGACTCATCGATCGACAATTCCAACGCGCCACAGCAAAAAACTGCACCAAACTCCTCAGAAGACAAAAAGGGTCACAACCGACAGAATTCCTTTCGTCGTCCAGTACTTCCCCGGAGCGGAGAAACTATGACATCTTCTTCGCAGCCTTCAACACATCATCGATGAAGACGAATATCTTGCCAAGGTCATCCCCACACCCTCCACTACTTGCCTTCAAATAACCGCACAACCTCAAACAAACCATTGTTTGCAGCAAACTACCCAGCCTTCAGAACACCACATAACCCTGCCATGGCAATCTCTGCAAGACGTGCCAGAACATCGACATGGGTACCACCATTACACGTGAGAGCATCATCCATCAGTTACGTGGTACATACTCGCGCAACTCCGTCAACATGGTCTACCTCATACGCTGCAGGAAAGGATGTCCCGAAGCGTGGTACATTGGCGAGACCATGCAGACGCTGTGACAACGGATGAACGGACATCGCGTGACAATCGCCAGGCAGAAATGTTCCCTTCCAGTCGGGGAACACTTCAGCAGTCAAGGGCATTCAGCCTCTGATCTTCGGGCAAGCGTTCTCCAAGGCGGCGTACAGGACCGCGCGACAACGCAGAATCGCCGAGCAGAAACGTAAAGCCAAGTTCTGCACACATGAGTACGGCCTCAACCGAGACCTTGGATTCATGTAGCATTACATTCACCCCCCCACCATCTGGCCTGGGCTTGCGAAATCCTACCAACTGTCCTGCCTTGAGACAATTCACACCGCTTTAACCTGTGATTACCCCTCTCTCTGAATCTGTAAATACTTAATTACCTGCAAAGACTCGCATTCAAAGTATCATATTGCATCTTTGACTTTGTCTATTGTCATGTGAGAGTACCTTTAAGAAATGGGTGTTTAAGAAATGTACCTTTAGGAAATGGGTGTTTATCAGTGATGTCAGAGTGTGGGTGGAGCTGGGCTGTCTGTCAGATTTTTACTTTTGTTTTAGGCTGTTTGCTGCAGGGTGTGTTTTAGTTTCGTTTTCAGTGTTGGAGCTGAAGCCAGACAGAGCAGGTGTACTGTTGATCTCTCTGCCATGAAGAGACTATGTCTTGATCATTTGGTGAATTCAGAATTATAAATGTTTTCAGTCCTGAATGTAAACCTGATGTGCTTCTGTTAAAAGGTGTTTCTTCTGTCTTCTGGATGTTGTTTGGGAAGTTATTAAGGATTACTTAGTGTTGTATTCTTTGGGGCATGTATTTGAATTGATGGTTACTAAGATGTTCACTGTATGTTTCAAAAAGGTTAACTTGAGTTCATAGAATAAACATTGTTTTGCTTTAAAAATTACTTTTCCATTTCTGCTGTACCACACCTGTAGAGTGGGCCGTGTGCTCCCCATGCCACAATCTATTAAAAGTTGTGTGTCAGGTGAATTCCATGATACACTTTGGGGTTCTCTGAATCCTGGCCCATAACACTATATATATGTTTCTGGAACCCACCTCTTCATTCACCTGAGAAAGGAGCAGTGCTCCGAAAGCTTGTGATTCGTAACAAACCTGTTGGACTTTAACCTGGTGTTGTAAGACTTCTTACTGTGCTCACCCCAGTCAAACGCCGGCATCTCCACATCAAACAACAATGTGATGGCAACCAGATGATCATTATTTTGTCACCCTAATTCAGGGATAACTATTGACCAGGATACCAGGGAGAACTCTGCTGATATTTGGAAAAGCATTTGGGATCTTTTTAGAAGTTTGTTTGTCCTGATCTTTGGGTCTAGGGATCACCATGTTTCATGACCGGCCATTTCGAAACAAGGTGGACAGCAAAATCAAGTCATGTGTGCACCTCATTTCCCTCATGACAGGGGGGCCACAAGTGATTCCTGTGCTTGGCTGGCTGCCATGGCGCTGCCGACAGATTCTGGGCATGGCAGACGGCAGAAGAAGCCAGATGCTCTGGTGAGCTTTTCCATTTTTAAAGCAGCAGTACCTATAAAAGAGAAGTTGTAGCAATGCGCTGCAGGCTGCCGGATCATCAGAGTGGAGCAGCAAGGGATCGGGAGGATGTCACACCACAGCAGGGAATGGGCCCCTCATTCAGTGAAGCCAACCTAGGCGCACAGGTCAGACAGCTTGAAACCAGGAAAGAGTGGGAGAGAGGGCGGTGGGGTGTGGGGGGGGGGGGGAGCAGGAAGCCATCATGAATGAGCCTCAAAAGGGAGTGGGAGCAAGTGGCAAAAGCGGTTAATACCTAGAGTGAGGTTTCATGGCAGCTGTGGCCGATAAAAGTTTAATGACCTCACTCGGGTGGTCAAGGTGAGCGAATGCATCTGCGCAACACAACTCAGATCCATCACCTCATCCACCGCTCACACTGCTCAATACCCCACATCCCCAGTTAAGCTTTGCGCAAGTGAAGGAGGCACAGCCGGAGTGAGACATATCCAGAGTGGGAATTTGGAACTTGGTAATTTGGTGCAGTGAGGTAATTCGGTGCAGAGTGGGAGAAGGTGCTTTTTCCCTACTGTTTTGTTCTCTCTCTTTCTTTTGGCCTGTAACTTTTAATCTGCAGGGAGAGAACCAGAGAGCATCTGAGACCCTCGGAAGGTAAGTAAGTGATTTTTATTCATTTTTACTTTTATTACCGTTTCAAATTGTGTGTGTGTGTGTGGGGGGGGGGGGGGGGGGAACTGAAGTGACATCACAGAAAAGATGTGACCTGATTGGCTAGTTGGGAACCTACACTAAATTTAAAAATTTAAGCATTGTTAAACTAATTAAACATAATTACTTAATTATAATTTAGAGGGGTATCTAAGCCAGAGATCGGAGAGTACTGTATTTAGCTTTCACATTTATAGTAGAATTCTAGTGCTAGGAAACAGATAGTTAATAGTAACTTTTTTTAAAACTTTTAAATTTAAATTACTAATTAATTGATGCAATGTCAATTAGAGGGGTGCAGTGTTCTGAAAAGTCATTGGCAAATAGGGTTAAGGAAAATCCCAAGGCTTTTTACATGTACATAAAAAGCAAGAGGGTAGCCAGGGAAAGGATTGGCCCACTGAAGGATAGGCAAGGGAATCTATGTGGGGAGCCAGAGGAAATGGGCGAGGTACTAAATGAATACTTTGCATCAGTATTCACCAAAGAGAAGGAATTGGTGGATGTTGAGCCTGGAGAAGGGTGTGTAGATAGCCTGGGTCACATTGAGATCCAAAAAGACGAGGTGTTGGGCGTCTTCAAAAATAGTACGGTAGACAAGTCCCCAGGGCCTGATGGGATCTACCCCAGAATACTGAAGGAGGTTAGAGAGGAAATTGCTGAGGCCTTGACAGAAATCTTTGGAACCTCACTGTCTTCAGGTGATGTTCCGGAGGACTGGAGAATAGCCAATGTTGTTCCTTTGTTTAAGAAGGGTAGCAAGGATAATCCAGGGAACTACAGGCCGGTGAGCCTTACGTCAGTGGTAGGGAAATTACTGGAGAGAATTCTTCGAGACAGGATCTACTCCCATTTGGAAGCAAATGGACTTATTAGTGAGAGGCAGCATGGTTTTGTGAAGGGGAGGTCGTGTCTCACTAACTTGGTAGAGTTTTTCGAAGAGGTCACAAAGGTGATTGATGCAGGTAGGGCAGTGGATGTTGTCGATATGGACTTCAGTAAGGCCTTTAACAAGGTCCCTCATGGTAGACTAGTACAAAAGGTGAAATCACACGGGATCAGGGGTGAGCTGGCAAGGTGGATACAGAACTGGCTAGGTTATAGAAGGCAGAGAGTAGCAATGGAATGATGCTTTTCTAATTGGAGGGCTGTGACTAGCGGTGTTCCGCAGGGATCAGTGCTGGGACCTTTGCTGTTTGTCGTATATATAAATGATTTGGAGGGAAATGTAACTGGTCTGATTAGTAAGTTTGCAGATGACAGAAAGGTTGGTGGAATTGCGGATAGTGATGGGGACTGTCAGAGGATACAGCAGGATTTAGATTGTTTGGAGACTTGGGCGGAGAGATGGCAGATGGAGTTTAATCCGGACAAATGCTTAACATTCACAGCCATTAGTTAAGAAATTGACAATGTGAGTACCTTAGGGGTCAGTATGGAGGTCGGTTCTGCAAGTGGTGAGTCACCAGGCATAAGTAGGCTGCAGCCAGGGTAGGAGTATAGGATGGCACATGGGCAACTCCCCAGAGTGAGGTTACACGCCAGTTTTAGAGCAAGCCTCCCAGATGAGGGTCTTGTTGGAGCAAATTACAGAAAAAAGGTGATGACATGCACACAGAGAAGCTTGCCAGGCCCGCAACTTGCCAGGCCCGTCAGCTTGCCAGGCCCATTGGTGTTGCTGAGGTCCCTGACTGCTATCATTGTGCTACAGGCAACATCTGTCACTGTGGGTGAACCTCTCATTGTTCAACAGGACATGCAGCTCAAAGTACAGTCCAGCCATCTGTGCCCTAGCTGACGTGCTTCTCTGGAGGAATGGCAGTGGCGCCATGGAGCACGAGTCTGCTGCTCCCCTGAGGATGGGAGAATTCATGATCCCATTACCTCCAGTGACTTTGCTGTTGCCTCTCACCCAACTGCCCAGACTGCTGAAACCCAAAAGTAATCTGCAGTCTTCCCCAATGGAAGTCAGCAGCCTTCCACCAGGAGAAGAGTCATAGAAACATGGAAACATAGCAAAATAGAAGGAGGCTGAGGCCATTCGGCCCTTCAAACCTGCTCCAACATTCATTATGATCATGGCTGACCATCAAGTTGATCCTGATCCAGCCTTCCCCATATCCCTTGATCCTTTTAGCCCCAAGAGCTACACCTAATTCCTTCTTGAAATTACACAACATTTTGGCCTCAACTACTTTCTGTGTTAGCGAATTCCACAGGTTCACCACTACCTAGGTGAAGAAATATCTCCTCACC
This sequence comes from Scyliorhinus torazame, assembly GCF_047496885.1. Classification (NCBI taxonomy): domain Eukaryota; kingdom Metazoa; phylum Chordata; class Chondrichthyes; order Carcharhiniformes; family Scyliorhinidae; genus Scyliorhinus; species Scyliorhinus torazame. The sequence continues at coordinate 258,194,164 of NC_092713.1, forward strand.
TCAGTCATAAAAGGTTTCCCTCTTATCTTAGCACAGGGCTAAATAGCTGGCTTTTAAATCAGACCAAGGCAGGCCAGCAGCACGGTTCAATTCCCGTACCAGCCTCCCCGAACAGGCGCCGGAATGTGGCGACTAGGGGCTTTTAACAATAACTTCATTTGAAGCCTACTTGTGACAATAAGCGATTTTCATTTCATTTTTTTCATTTCATTTCCTCAAACTATGACCCCCTAGTACTGGGCTCCCCCTTCATCGGGAATGTTCTTTCTGAATCTACCCTGTCTAATCCTGTTAGAATTTTGTAAGTTTCTACGAGATCCACTCTCACTAAACTCCAATGAATATAGTCCAAACTGATTTAGTCTCTCCCCATGTGACAGTCCTGCCATCCCGGGAATCAGCCTGGTAAACCTTCGCTGCTTTCCCTTCATAGCAAGAACATCCTTCCTCAGATAAGGCCACCAAAACTGCACCAAATACTCCAGGTGTGGCCTCACCAATGCCCTATATAATTGTAGTAAAACATCCCTATTCATATACTTAAATGCTCTTGCTATGAAGTCCAAAGATGTGCAGATTAGGTGGATTGGCCATGCTAAATTGCCCTGAGTGTCCAAAATTGCCCTTAGTGTTGGGTGGGGTTACTGGGTTATGGGGATAGGCTGGAGGTGTGGGCTTGGGCAGGGTGCTCTTTCCAACAGCCGGTGCAGACTCAATGGGCCAAATGGCCTCCTTCTGCACTGTAAATTCTATGAATTCTATGAAAAACATGCCATTTGCCTCATTTATTTCCTGTTGTATCTGCACGCTTCCTTTCAGCGACTGATGCACAAGGACACCAAGGTCTCACTGAGTATCCACCTCTCTCAATTTACACCCATTCAGATAATAATCTGCCTTCCTATTTTTTCTACTGAAGTGGATAACCTCACATTTATCCACATTATACTGCATCTGCAATGCATGTGTCCACTCACTCAGCCTGTCCAAATCCCGCTGAAGCATCTCTGCAGCTCACCGTCCCATGCAACTACATTTAGTTCCCTCATCCAAATCATTAATATATATATATTAATATAATAATGTGAACAGTTGAGGTCCTAGAACAGAGCCCTGCGATACCCCACTAGTCACTGTCTGCCAATCAGAAAAAGACCCATTTATTCCAAGTTTTTACTTCCTGTCTGCTAACCAGCTATCCATCTCAAGACTCTACTCGTAATCCCATGCGCTTTAACTGATATTTAGCAGATATTAATCTGCTATGTGAGACCTTGTTGAAAGTCTTCGGAAAGTCTAAATAAACCGCATCCACCTGTTCTCCCTGGTCAACTCTACGAGTTATATCTTCAAAGAATTCTCGTTGATTTGTCAAGCATGATTTTCCTTTCATAAATCCATGCTGACTTTGTCTGATTACACCACTGCTTTCCAAATGCTGTGCTATGAAATCCTTGATAATGGACTCGAGCAACTTGCCTATTACAGACGTTAGGCTCACTGGTCTGTAGTTCCCTGTTTTCTCTCTACCTCCCTTTTTGAATAGCGGGGTTACATTCGCTACCTTCCAATCTGTAGGAACCATTCCAGAATCCAAGGAATATTGGAAATTGACCACCAATGGATGTACTATTTCGAGGGCCACTTCCTTAAGTACTCTGGGATGAAGATTATCAGGCCCTGGAGATTTTTCCGCCTTCAATCCCATTAATTTCCCCCAAACCATTTCTTTACTAACACTAATTTCCTTCAGCTCCTCACTGAAATTTGTGTTTCTCAGAACTTCCGGTACATTATTCATGTCTTCCTTTGTGAAGACAGAAGCAAAGTGCGAATTTAGTTCCTCAGCCATTTCTTTATTCCCTGTTACGAATTTCCCCATTTCTGACTGTAAGGGGCCTACATTAGTTTTTATCAATCTTTTTTCTTTACATACCTATAGAAACTTTTACAGTCAGTTTTTATGTTCCCCGCTACTTTACTTTCAAATTGTATTTTCCCCTTCTTAATCAATGCCTTGGTCTGCCTTTGCTAAATTTTAAACTATTCCCAATCCTCAGGTCTGTAGTTTTTTCTTGCTAATTTGTATGCCTCGTCTTTGAATCTAATACTATCTCTAATTTCACTTGTAAGCCATGGTTTGGCACAGTTCCCTTTCTACTCTTGCGCCAAATAGGAACAGAATCAAAATGTTAACTCTGTTCCTCTCTCCACAGATGCTGCCAGACCTGATGAGTTTTTCCACAATTTTCTGTTTTTAGCCTCCCATCAGCCTTGCTGCAGCTACTGAATTCATAGTGTGTTGGAGCATCAGGGCTGGCAGAGCTACCGAGAAGCTCGGTACCAAGAGGGGTGGACATGGGCGATTGGTTCTGTTTTCTTTTGCATATGTGTTGCTGGATAAATTTGTTGCGTGAAGGTATATGCTATTGGCCTTTATTTGAATGATGTTGACCTGGGAGGTTGGGAGCACGAGTTTGAAAGCACTGGAATGGAAAGGTGGATCCATCCTGGGGTGAGGAAGTTAAATTTAACTGAAGTGAAACCTCACAATACTGTCCCTCTCGCTCCATCCAGTTGTACCAGATAGATACACCTCCTTGTGCATTGTTCTTAGCTCATTTCAAAGTAAGAATTGTTCGTCATGTATAGGGTCTTCAATGGAGAGCGCACCTCGCAAAGTTTCCCCTCTCTGCTCCATCCTCATGTTGGGGTGTTCGTGGGGGCATGGCAGCCACTGCTCCTACACTCATGTAGGCAATGTTATTTTCTGCCTTCTTGTCATCAGCAATGTTATGGGCACGGTTGTTGGGTAATAACAATTTTCTCAAATCCCAGAAGAGAAACTTGAAACAACTACCCTCAACTGTGTTTGCAATTTGTATCGTATGAGGAGAGGTTTGAAATCCAGAAATTGATGTCCCCAATTCTTTGTGATAATTTTAACAAAGGAAATGTTTAATACGAATGAGAAGAAAAACAATAATGTAAGCTCAAAGTACATTTAACTAAGACAATGCCTTTACAAAGTATCACTACTTTAAACAGTTCCAAGCAATTTTAACCTAACTACCTTCAGAGCTAACTCTCCTTATAGATTTTGAGATACATAAAAAGCCAGTAACTTCTACCACACAGTGCTTTTATGTCTCCAGAGTTGCTTCTGAAGTAAACCAGCAGTTTGCGTTTCAAATCATGCTTTCTTAATTCACTGCTTGCTGCGAGGTAAATAGCTATTCCCACTGTTGACGGAGATCTAAAAAATAGAGTTCTCCCTGCATAGGTTTAAGTATCTCCTTAAATGTGTTTTTTTTACCTTTGATCTCTCACTTATTCTGACTTAATTTCTTTAGATCTGCATGCGCCCAGATTTAATTACGTTCATCTCTCTATTTTATCTTTTAGAGTTTAGAAGAAAACTAAATTCCCTTCACCCACCTTCCCTACAACACCTTTCCTTCACACCTTGAATCTCTTCAACCTGCTCAAATCTATTCATGTTCTGCACCCATTGTTACTAAACTGCCTTCGGTAAACATCTGTTTTCAATGTTGCTAGGCTCTGTAGGTGTCCTTCCTGTTTATTCCCTTATTTCCCCTTTCTTTTATTTTGCCGTCATCATTTTTGATCCATGGATGATTAATGGACGTGTATCTTTAAGTCAAGCAGCAGAGAGGAGTGAGGAATTCAGATGTTACATGAGAGAACACTCTGCTAGTTTTGAACAGGAGACCTCAGACCTTTCGGCACCAGAGAGAAATGGGGTGGGATTTGGTTTGATTGACTGGCTAGTAGCCAATGAATTGGCCAAAAGGCTGTACTCTGCCTGGCAACAGGTGATGATTGGATTATATCTCAGTGGAATGATTCTCCGTCACCTCAGGGAACAGTTGAGTCCTAGTCACACAGAGACAAAGACCTTCTCACTCTCTCTCCTTTGTGTTTTCTCCAGGATTGGAATTTAAAATACAGATGGAGGGTGAGAAGGTAAAATCAAGCACTAGTGTTTTGTGCTTAAACAAAGGAGATTACAATGGGATGAGAGAAGAACTAGCTAAGGTAGACTGGGAGCAAAGACTTTATGGTGAAACAGTTGAGGACCAGTGGAGAACCTTCCAAGTGATTTTTCACAGTGCTCAGCGAAGGTTTATACCAACAAAAAGGAAGGACGGTAAAAAGAGGGAAAATCGACCGTGGATATCTAAGGAAACAAGGGAGAGTATCAAATTGAAGGAAAAAACATACAAAGTAGCAAAGATCAGTGGGAGACTAGAGGACTGGGAAATCTTTAGGGGGCAACAGAAACCTACTAAAAAAGCTATAAAGAAAAGTAAGATAGATTATGAGAGTAAACTTGCTCAGAATATAAAAACAGATAGTAAAAGTTTCTACAAATATATAAAACAAAAAAGAGTGGCTGAGGTAAATATTGGTCCTTTAGAGGATGAGAAGGGAGATTTAATAATGGGAGATGAGGAAATGGCTGAGGAACTGAACAGGTTTTTTGGGTCGGTCTTCACAGTGGAAGACACAAATAACATGCCAGTGACTGATGGAAATGAGGCTATGACAGGTGAGGACCTTGAGAGGATTGTTATCACCAAGGAGGTAGTGATGGGCAAGCTAGTGGGGCTAAAAGTAGACAAGTCTCCTGGACCTGATGGAATGCATCCCAGAGTGTTAAAAGAGATGGCTAGGGAAATTGCAAATGCACGAGTGATAATTTACCAAAATTCACTAGACTCTGGGGTGGTCCCGGCGGATTGGAAATTAGCAAACGTGACACCACTGTTTAAAAAAGGAGGTAGGCAGAAAGCGGGTAATTATAGGCCAATGAGCTTAACTTCGGTAGTAAGAAAGATGCTGGAATCTATCATCAAGGAAGAAATAGCGAGGCATCTTGATGGAAATTGTCCCATTGGGCAGACGCAGCATGGGTTCATAAAGGGCAGGTCGTGCCTAACTAATTTAGTGGAATTGTTTGAGGACATTAGCAGTGCGGTAGATAACGGGGAGCCAATGGATGTGGTATATCTGGATTTCCAGAAAGCCTTTGACAAGGCGCCACACAAAAGGTTACTGCATAAGATAAAGATGCATGGAATTAAGGGGAAAGTAGTAGCATGGATTGAGGATTGGTTAATTAATAGAAAGCAAAGAGTGGGGATTAATGGGTGTTTCTCTGGTTGGCAATCAGTAGCTAGTGGTGTCCCTTAGGGATCAGTGTTGGGCCCACAACTGTTCACAATTTACATAGATGATTTGGAGTTGGGGACCAAGGGCAATGTGTCCAAGTTTGCAGACGACACTAAGATAAGTGGTAAAGCAAAAAGTGCAGAGGATACTGGAAGTCTGCAGAGGGATTTGGATAGGCTAAGTGAATGGGCTAGGGTCTGGCAGATGGAATACAATGTTGACAAATGTGAGATTATCCATTTTGGTAGGAATAACAGCAAAAGGGATTATTATTTAAATGATAAAATATTAAAACATGTTGCTGTGCAGAGAGACCTGGGTGTGCTAGTGCATGAGTCGCAAAAAGTTGGTTTACAGGTGCAACAGGTGATTAAGAAGGCAAATGGAATTTTGTCCTTCATTGCTAGAGGGATGGAGTTTAAGACTCGGGAGGTTATGCTGCAATTGTATAAGGTGTTAGTAGGGCCATACCTGGAGTATTGTGTTCAGTTTTAGTCTCCTTACTTGAGAAAGGACGTACTGGCACTGGAGGGTGTGTAGAGGAGATTCAATAGGTTAATCCCAGAGCTGGAGGCGTTGGATTACAAGGAGAGGTTGAGTAGACTGGGACTGTACTCGTTGGAATTTGGAAGGATGAGGGGGGATCTTATCGAAACATATAAGATTATGAAGGGAATAGATGGGATAGACGTGGGCAAGTTGTTTCCACTGGCGGGTGAAAGCAGAACTAGGGGGCATAGCCTCAAAATAAGGGGAAGTAGATTTAGGACTGAGTTTAGGAGGAACTTCTTCACCCAAAGGGTTGTGAATCTATGGAATTCCTTGCCCAGTGAAGCAGTAGAGGCTCCTTCATTAAATGTTTTTAAGATAAAGATAGATAGTTTTTTGAAGAATAAAGGGATTAAGGGTTATGGTGTTCGGGCCGGAAAGTGGAGCTGAGTCCACAAAAGATCAGCCATGATCCAATTGAATGGCAGAGCAGGCTCGAGGGGCCAGATGGCCTACTCCTGCTCCTAGTTCTTATGTTCTTATGTTCTTATGATAGCTGTATAACTGTGATATTTCTGAAATTGAAGAGGACCTGAATGAATGAATCTACAGGGAAGACCGGTACAGGCTGCAAACAGAGACTTTGACCTGCAAGCTTACTGAAAAGGTAGGTGTGCTAGAAACCATCATCTGAAAAAAAGACTCATTTTCATTTTACATATTATTTTTACCCCTTTCTTCCCCTCTATGTAAGTTTGTCTTGTGTCTGTGTGTAGAGGGTGGAGGCAAATTAAAGTGGGGGCATTAGGAATTAGATAACAGTTAACCAGTTGTATTTGCTGCATATTATATTATAGTTCTTGTTCTAAATAAAAAGCAATTGTGTTTAAACTTACAAACCTGGTGACTGTAGTTATTGGGCAGCTAAGGACGAAAGACTTTGAGTATTTTTCCAAGAATTGTTGGTTAATTTACTTGGGTTGTGACTCCGGGTCAAGTGGAATTGATCGCACATTAGCTCAGGGTGTGGGAAGAGCACATTTACATATCAAATGCACTAATTAGATTTACGTAGTCAATCTGTTCCTGCCTTAATATTTTACACTCATATTCCCACAGTTTAAAATATATATCCTTGCCAGCAGAAAATATTCCAATTTCTTGGATTTTGCTGATATATTTTCATGACAGTAAAAATCTCCAAATTGCTTTGGCAACTCACCACAGTGCTTCCACAAACCTTGCCCCAGAACAGGGCCCCTTTTGCTCAGGGAGCTTGTTGTTTCTTGGCTAGTTAATGAGAATATTACCTGGACGTGCAATTTTTGCTTTGCATCAGTCCTTTCACCAAAGTCATGAAATAGCACTTTCAATGGCTTCAGGCATCCTTGCATGTGCTACACCTTAAAATTCTGCCTCAAGTTTGCATGTCCATTGAAAGCAAACCAAGCCCTGGGGTTTATTTCTAGGGGGATAACTAGGGTTCATCAATATAAGATGGTCTCTAAAGAATCCAAAAGGCAATGTGGAAGTGTTACAGACAGGAGGAGGATCAATTTAAACTGTCATGGTTTCCCCGTTCCACAAGCAGAAAGGTATGCCTTAAATTTGGAGTTTCCACAGCAAGCTCGGGTTGGTTTATTTTCACACATGCATGCAAGCAAGTTTATGCATACGCACCTTTGGCCAATTGTAGGATGCTCTGTCTTTCCAGAGCGAGGCTTCCATGATTGGAGAAGGTACATAGAGTAAGTTAGTCTTGAAGGTACGAGTTCCAAGGTTCCGGCAATTTGCAGTTTTGGATGAGGGCCAGATGATCTTTCTCCTGCCACCTGCTGCCACCTGCTTGATGGTAAGATGGTAGACAGCACAGATGCTTGACTGAAGTTGCTGTTTCCTTCAGAGGTTCAGCAGCGACTGCCCATGAGGCCCAAAGATTGTGTGATTAAGGGAAATCAGTTGTTCCAAGTCTTGGTCAGCTGATAGATAGGATCTGTGAAGGGTTGCCTTTGTTTGAAGTTGTCTGGGGCAGACCGACCCTTTGCTGTGCAATTCTGTGAGATTGGCTGGCATGTTTTTCCGATGCAAGGAGAGTTACATTCCAGACCTTTGAGGTCTTAGCTTTTGTTAACTTTGAAACTTCTGGAAGCCAGCATGTGACCAGCTGGAGCAACCTTGTTAGCTCAGCAATTGTCCATCAGCTAATGATGGCGTCTCGACCGTGAGAGGGGAAATTCCTTTACTCACCGAATGGTGAGAAGGTGTACCTTACAACCACAGGGAGCAGTTTAAGCAAGTTGCATTGATGCATTTAAGGGGAGATTGGCAAGAACATGGGGGGAAAGGGAATCGAGGGTTACGTTAATGGACTTAGGTGGGGAAAAATAGAAGGAAGCTGGAGTAAAGTAGGAATGTGGATATGGACTGGTTGTGCCGAATGATCTCTTCCCATGCCATATATCCAATATTATCCTATCTACTCCACTTTGCTTATGGTGTGCAGGAAGCAGCCTGTGTCACATCACACGCATGAAATCCCAGGCATTCCTTCATCTAGCTCTAACCGTTGCTGCATCTCACGCCCTTAATGTCCACCCGAGAGAGAAAATCGGACCGATTTATCCTAGAAGTGGCAATTTGTCAGACCAGCACTGCAGTATCAACCGAGATTTTTGCACTCGAGTCTTTGGAGTCTGTCTTGAACTGACAACCTAATGACTCAGGCAAAAATGCTGCCAACTGAAATAAGGCAGTAACTACAATTATATAATTAGTTCTGTATTATCTCTGGGAAGTTATGTAAGTTTTTTTTCACTTTACTTCACTTGATATTTAAGTTCTTAAAGATTATTTATCATACTTTTGGGATAGACCAACTGAAGTACGTTTCTTGAGACTTTCCAAAATACACGTCACAGAATCAATTATTTTTCATAATGTCTAGAGTCGATTTCGGCGGGAGAATCAGCTGGTGAGTCAGTTTCAGCGAGAGCATTGCGGAAGTGGCTGCTGGGAGGTAAGTCAACCTTTAAAAGCACTTGTCTTTGCAGGGGCAGGCCAGTCGATTTCGGCGGGAGAATCAGCTGGTGAGTCAGTTTCAGCGGGAGCATTGCGGAAGTGGTTGTTGGGAGGTAAGTCTGTCCTTTAAAAGCACTTGTCTTTGCAGGGGCAGGCCAGTCGATTTCGGCGTGAGAACAGCTGGTGAGTCAGTTTCAGCGGGAGCATTGCGGAAGTGGTTGCTGGGAGGTAAGTCTGTCCTTTAAAAGCACTTGTCTTTGCAGGGGCAGGCCAGTCGATTTCGGCGTGAGAACAGCTGGTGAGTCAGTTTCAGCGGGAGCATTGCGGAAGTGGCTGCTGGGAGGTAAGTCAACCTTTAAAAGCACTTGTCTTTGCAGGGGCAGGCCAGTCGATTTCGGCGTGAGAACAGCTGGTAAGTCAGTTTCAGCGGGAGCATTGCGGAAGTGGTTGTTGGGAGGTAAGTCTGTCCTTTAAAAGCACTTGTCTTTGCAGGGGCAGGCCAGTCGATTTCGGCGTGAGAACAGCTGGTAAGTCAGTTTCAGCGGGAGCATTGCGGAAGTGGTTGTTGGGAGGTAAGTCTGTCCTTTAAAAGCACTTGTCTTTGCAGGGGCAGGCCAGTCGATTTCGGCGTGAGAACAGCTGGTAAGTCAGTTTCAGCGGGAGCATTGCGGAAGTGGTTGTTGGGAGGTAAGTCTGTCCTTTAAAAGCACTTGTCTTTGCAGGGGCAGGCCAGTCGATTTCGGCGTGAGAACAGCTGGTGAGTCAGTTTCAGCGGGAGCATTGCGGAAGTGGTTGCTGGGAGGTAAGTCTGTCCTTTAAAAGCACTTGTCTTTGCAGGGGCAGGCCAGTCGATTTCGGCGTGAGAACAGCTGGTGAGTCAGTTTCAGCGGGAGCATTGCGGAAGTGGCTGCTGGGAGGTATGTCAACCTTTAAAAGCACTTGTCTTTGCAGGGGCAGGCCAGTCGGTTTCGGCGGGAGAATCAGCTGGTGAGTCAGTTTCAGCGGGAGCATTGCGGAAGTGGCTGCTGGGAGGTATGTCAACCTTTAAAAGCACTTGTCTTTGCAGGGGCAGGCCAGTCGATTTCGGCGGGAGAATCAGCTGGTGAGTCAGTTTCAGCGGGAGCATTGCGGAAGTGGTTGTTGGGAGGTAAGTCTGTCCTTTAAAAGCACTTGTCTTTGCAGGTGCAGGCCAGTCGATTTCGGCGTGAGAACAGCTGGTGAGTCAGTTTCAGCGGGAGCATTGCGGAAGTGGTTGCTGGGAGGTAAGTCTGTCCTTTAAAAGCACTTGTCTTTGCAGGGGCAGGCCAGTCGATTTCGGCGTGAGAACAGCTGGTGAGTCAGTTTCAGCGGGAGCATTGCGGAAGTGGCTGCTGGGAGGTAAGTCAACCTTTAAAAGCACTTGTCTTTGCAGGGGCAGGCCAGTCGATTTCGGCGGGAGAATCAGCTGGTGAGTCAGTTTCAGCGGGAGCATTGCGGAAGTGGCTGCTGGGAGGTAAGTCAACCTTTAAAAGCACTTGTCTTTGCAGGGGCAGGCCAGTCGATTTCGGCGGGAGAACAGCTGGTGAGTCAGTTTCAGCGGGAGCATTGCGGAAGTGGTTGCTGGGAGGTAAGTCTGTCCTTTAAAAGCACTTGTCTTTGCAGGGGCAGGCCAGTCGATTTCGGCGTGAGAACAGCTGGTGAGTCAGTTTCAGCGGGAGCATTGCGGAAGTGGCTGCTGGGAGGTAAGTCAACCTTTAAAAGCACTTGTCTTTGCAGGGGCAGGCCAGTCGATTTCGGCGGGAGAATCAGCTGGTGAGTCAGTTTCAGCGGGAGCATTGCGGAAGTGGCTGCTGGGAGGTAAGTCAACCTTTAAAAGCACTTGTCTTTGCAGGGGCAGGCCAGTCGATTTCGGCGGGAGAATCAGCTAGTGAGGCAGTTTCAGCGGGAGCATTGCGGAAGTGGTTGTTGGGAGGTAAGTCTGTCCTTTAAAAGCACTTGTCTTTGCAGGGGCAGGCCAGTCGATTTCGGCGTGAGAACAGCTGGTGAGTCAGTTTCAGCGGGAGCATTGCGGAAGTGGTTGCTGGGAGGTAAGTCTGTCCTTTAAAAGCACTTGTCTTTGCAGGGGCAGGCCAGTCGATTTCGGCGTGAGAACAGCTGGTGAGTCAGTTTCAGCGGGAGCATTGCAGAAGTGGCAGCTGGGAGGTAAGTCAACCTTTAAAAGCACTTGTCTTTGCAGGGGCAGGCCAGTCGATTTCGGCGTGAGAACAGCTGGTGAGTCAGTTTCAGCGGGAGCATTGCAGAAGTGGCAGCTGGGAGGTAAGTCAACCTTTAAAAGCACTTGTCTTTGCAGGGGCAGGCCAGTCGATTTCGGCGGGAGAATCAGCTGGTGAGTCAGTTTCAGCGGGAGCATTGCGGAAGTGGCTGCTGGGAGGTAAGTCAACCTTTAAAAGCACTTGTCTTTGCAGGGGCAGGCCAGTCGATTTCGGCGTGAGAATCAGCTGGTGTGTCAGTTTCAGTGGGAGCATTGTGGAAGTGGTTGTTGGGAGGTAAGTCTGTCCTTTAAAAGCACTTGTCTTTGCAGGGGCAGGCCAGTCGATTTCGGCGGGAGAATCAGCTGGTGAGTCAGTTTCAGCGGGAGCATTGTGGAAGTGGTTGTTGGGAGGTAAGTCTGTCCTTTAAAAGCACTTGTCTTTGCAGGGGCAGGCCAGTCGATTTCGGCGTGAGAACAGCTGGTGAGTCAGTTTCAGCGGGAGCATTGCGGAAGTGGTTGCTGGGAGGTAAGTCTGTCCTTTAAAAGCACTTGTCTTTGCAGGGGCAGGCCAGTCGATTTCGGCGTGAGAACAGCTGGTGAGTCAGTTTCAGCGGGAGCATTGCGGAAGTGGCTGCTGGGAGGTAAGTCAACCTTTAAAAGCACTTGTCTTTGCAGGGGCAGGCCAGTCGATTTCGGCGGGAGAATCAGCTGGTGAGTCAGTTTCAGTGGGAGCATTGCGGAAGTGGTTGCTGGGAGGTAAGTCTGTCCTTTAAAAGCACTTGTCTTTGCAGGGGCAGGCCAGTCGATTTCGGCGTGAGAACAGCTGGTGAGTCAGTTTCAGCGGGAGCATTGCGGAAGTGGCTGCTGGGAGGTAAGTCAACCTTTAAAAGCACTTGTCTTTGCAGGGGCAAGCCAGTCGATTTCGGCGGGAGAATCAGCTGGTGAGTCAGTTTCAGCGGGAGCATTGCGGAAGTGGCTGCTGGGAGGTAAGTCAACCTTTATAAGCACTTGTCTTTGCAGGGGCAGGCCAGTCGATTTCGGCGGGAGAATCAGCTGGTGAGTCAGTTTCAGCGGGAGCATTGCGGAAGTGGTTGTTGGGAGGTAAGTCTGTCCTTTAAAAGCACTTGTCTTTGCAGGGGCAGGCCAGTCGATTTCGACGTGAGAACAGCTGGTGAGTCAGTTTCAGCGGGAGCATTGCGGAAGTGGTTGCTGGGAGGTAAGTCTGTCCTTTAAAAGCACTTGTCTTTGCAGGGGCAGGCCAGTCGATTTCGGCGTGAGAACAGCTGGTGAGTCAGTTTCAGCGGGAGCATTGCGGAAGTGGCTGCTGGGAGGTAAGTCAACCTTTAAAAGCACTTGTCTTTGCAGGGGCAGGCCAGTTGATTTCGGCGGGAGAATCAGCTGGTGAGTCAGTTTCAGCGGGAGCATTGCGGAAGTGGCTGCTGGGAGGTAAGTCAACCTTTAAAAGCACTTGTCTTTGCAGGGGCAGGCCAGTCGATTTCGGCGGGAGAATCAGCTAGTGAGGCAGATTCAGCGGGAGCATTGCGGAAGTGGTTGTTGGGAGGTAAGTCTGTCCTTTAAAAGCACTTGTCTTTGCAGGGGCAGGCCAGTCGATTTCGGCGTGAGAACAGCTGGTGAGTCAGTTTCAGCGGGAGCATTGCGGAAGTGGTTGCTGGGAGGTAAGTCTGTCCTTTAAAAGCACTTGTCTTTGCAGGGGCAGGCCAGTCGATTTCGGCGTGAGAACAGCTGGTGAGTCAGTTTCAGCGGGAGCATTGCGGAAGTGGCTGCTGGGAGGTAAGTCAACCTTTAAAAGCACTTGTCTTTGCAGGGGCAGGCCAGTCGATTTCGGCGGGAGAATCAGCTGGTGAGTCAGTTTCAGCGGGAGCATTGCGGAAGTGGCTGCTGGGAGGTAAGTCAACCTTTAAAAGCACTTGTCTTTGCAGGGGCAGGCCAGTCGATTTCGGCGGGAGAATCAGCTAGTGAGGCAGTTTCAGCGGGAGCATTGCGGAAGTGGTTGTTGGGAGGTAAGTCTGTCCTTTAAAAGCACTTGTCTTTGCAGGGGCAGGCCAGTCGATTTCGGCGTGAGAACAGCTGGTGAGTCAGTTTCAGCGGGAGCATTGCGGAAGTGGCTGCTGGGAGGTAAGTCAACCTTTAAAAGCACTTGTCTTTGCAGGGGCAGGCCAGTCGATTTTGGCGGGAGAATCAGCTGGTGAGTCAGTTTCAGCGGGAGCATTGCGGAAGTGGTTGCTGGGAGGTAAGTCTGTCCTTTAAAAGCACTTGTCTTTGCAGGGGCAGGCCAGTCGATTTCGGCGTGAGAACAGCTGGTGAGTCAGTTTCAGCGGGAGCATTGCGGAAGTGGTTGTTGGGAGGTAAGTCTGTCCTTTAAAAGCACTTGTCTTTGCAGGGGCAGGCCAGTCGATTTCGGCGGGAGTGGAGCTGGCTGGTTAGACAATTTCAGCAGGAGCTGAGAATTTTTCTTTTATTTTTTAATTAGTTTTTTAGGCGGGAACAGGAAGTCGACCCGCGGACGTCTGGGAAGACCCTCACCAATAAATTCTGGTGGAGAGGAAACCCGAGACACTACACGCGTAGTGTCTCCCACCCGCCCTCCTCCTCTAACCTAATAATAAAACCCATTGGTCTGAGGTAAGTACCATATTTTATTATATTATTATTATTTTTTATAAAAATTTAATTTAGTTGTTAGCCAGATCTTGGTAGAAAGTTAGAGGAATGGCAGGGAAGGGAGTGCAATGTTCCTCCTGCAGGATGTTTGAGGTGAGGGATGCAGTTAGTGTCCCTGCTGATTTTACCTGCAGGAAGTGCTGCCATCTCCAGCTCCTCCAAGACCGAGTTAGGGAACTGGAGCTGGAGTTGGAAGAACTTCGGATCATTCAGGAGGCAGAAGGGGTCATAGATAGCAGCTTCAGGGAATTAGTTACACCAAAGATTGGAGATAGGTGGGTAACTGTAAGAGGGACTGGGAAAAAGCAGTCAGTGCAGGGATCCCCTGCGGTCGTTCCCCTGAGAAACAAGTATACCGCTTTGGATACTTGTGGGGGGGGGGGCTTACCAGGGGTAAGCCATGGGGTACGGGCCTCTGGCACGGAATCTGTCCCTGTTGCTCAGAAGGGAAGGGGGGAGAGGAGCAGAGCATTAGTAATTGGGGACTCTATAGTCAGGGGCACAGATAGGAGATTTTGTGGGAGCGTGAGAGACTCACGTTTGGTATGTTGCCTCCCAGGTGCAAGGGTACGTGATGTCTCGGATCGTGTTTTCCGGGTCCTTAGGGGGAGGGGGAGCAGCCCCAAGTCGTGGTCCACATTGGCACTAACGACATAGGTAGGAAAGGGGACAAGGATGTCAGGCAGGCTTTCAGGGAGCTAGGATGGAAGCTCAGAACTAGAACAAACAGAGTTGTTATCTCTGGGTTGTTGCCCCTGCCACGTGATAGTGAGATGAGGAATAGGGAGAGAGAGCATTTAAACACGTGGCTACAGGGATGGTGCAGGCGGGAGGGATTCAGATTTCTGGATAACTGGGGCTCTTTCTGGGGAAGGTGGGACCTCTACAGACAGGATGGTCTACATCTGAACCTGAGGGGCACAAATATCCTGGGGGTGAGATTTGTTAGTGCTCTTTGGGGGGGTTTAAACTAATGCAGCAGGGGCATGGGAACCTGGATTGTAGTTTTAGGGTAAGGGAGAATGAGAGTATAGAGGTCAGGAGCACAGATTTGACGTCGCAGGAGGGGGCCAGTGTTCAGGTAGGTGGTTTGAAGTGTGTCTACTTCAATGCCAGGAGTATACGAAACAAGGTAGGGGAACTGGCAGCATGGGTTGGTACCTGGGACTTCGATGTTGTGGCCATTTCGGAGACATGGATAGAGCAGGGACAGGAATGGATGTTGCAGGTTCCGGGGTTTAGGTGTCTTAGTAAGCTCAGAGAAGGAGGCAAAAGAGGGGGAGGTGTGGCGCTGCTAGTCAAGAGCAGTATTACGGTGGCGGAGAGGATGCTAGATGGGGACTCTTCTTCCGAGGTAGTATGGGCTGAAGTTAGAAACAGGAAAGGAGAGGTCACCCTGTTGGGAGTTTTTTATAGGCCTCCTAATAGTTCTAGGGATGTAGAGGAAAGGATGGCGAAGATGATTCTGGATATGAGCGAAAGTAACTGGGTAGTTATTATGGGAGACTTTAACTTTCCAAATATTGACTGGAAAAGATATAGTTCGAGTACAATAGATGGGTCGTTTTTTGTACAGTGTGTGCAGGAGGGTTTCCTGAAACAATATGTTGACAGGCCAACAAGAGGCGAGGCCACGTTGGATTTGGTTTTGGGTAATGAACCAGGCCAGGTGTTGGATTTGGAGGTAGGAGAGCACTTTGGGGACAGTGACCACAATTCGGTGACGTTTACGTTAATGATGGAAAGGGATAAGTATACACCGCAGGGCAAGAGTTATAGCTGGGGGAAGGGCAATTATGATGCCATTAGACGTGACTTGGGGGGGATAAGGTGGAGAAGTAGGCTGCAAGTGTTGGGCACACTGGATAAGTGGGGCTTGTTCAAGGATCAGCTACTGCGTGTTCTTGATAAGTATGTACCGGTCAGACAGGGAGGAAGACGTCAAGCGAGGGAACCGTGGTTTACCAAGGAAGTGGAATCTCTTGTTAAGAGGAAGAAGGAGGCCTATGTGAAGATGAAGTGTGAAGTTTCGGTTGGGGCGATGGATAGTTACAAGGTAGCGAGGAAGGATCTAAAGAGAGAGCTAAGACGAGCAAGGAGGGGACATGAGAAGTATTTGGCAGGAAGGATCAAGGAAAACCCAAAAGCTTTCTATAGGTATGTCAGGAATAAGCGAATGACTAGGGAAAGAGTAGGACCAGTCAAGGACAGGGATGGGAAATTGTGTGTGGAGTCTGAAGAGATAGGCGAGATACTAAATGAATATTTTTCGTCAGTATTCACTCAGGAAAAAGATAATGTTGTGGAGGAGAATGCTGAGCCCTAGGCTAATAGAATAGATGGCATTGAGGTACGTAGGGAAGAGGTGTTGGCAATTCTGGACAGGCTGAAAATAGATAAGTCCCCGGGACCTGATGGGATTTATCCTAGGATTCTCTGGGAGGCCAGGGAAGAGATTGCTGGACCTTTGGCTTTGATTTTTATGTCATCATTGGCTACAGGAATAGTGCCAGAGGACTGGAGGACAGCAAATGTGGTCCCTTTGTTCAAAAAGGGGAGCAGAGACAACCCCGGCAACTATAGACCGGTGAGCCTCACGTCTGTAGTGGGTAAAGTCTTGGAGGGGATTATAAGAGACAAGATTTATAATCATCTAGATAGGAATAATATGATCAAGGATAGTCAGCATGGCTTTGTGAAGGGTAGGTCATGCCTCACAAACCTTATTGAGTTCTTTGAGAAGGTGACTGAACAGGTAGATGAGGGTAGAGCAGTTGATGTGGTGTGTATGGATTTCAGCAAAGCGTTTGATAAGGTTCCCCACGGTAGGCTATTGCAGAAAATACGGACGCTGGGGATTGAGGGTGATTGAGAGATGTGGATCAGAAAGTGGCTAGCTGAAAGAAGACAGAGGGTGGTAGCTGATGGGAAATGTTCAGAATGGAGTAGTCACAAGTGGAGTACCACAAGGATCTGTTCTGGGGCCGTTGCTGTTTGTCATTTTTATCAATGACCTAGAGGAAGGCGCAGAAGGGTGGGTGAGTAAATTTGCAGACGATACTAAAGTCGGTGGTGTTGTTGATAGTGTGGAAGGATGTAGCAGGTTACAGAGGGATATAGATAAGCTGCAGAGCTGGGCTGAGAGGTGGCAAATGGAGTTTAATGTAGAGAAGTGTGAGGTGATTCACTTTGGAAGGAATAACAGGAATGCGGAATATTTGGCTAATGGTAAAGTTCTTGAAAGTGTGGATGAGCAGAGGGATCTAGGTGTCCATGTACATAGATCCCTGAAAGTTGCCACCCAGGTTGATAGGGTTGTGAAGAAGGCCTATGGAGTGTTGGCCTTTATTGGTAGAGGGATTGAGTTCCGGAGTCGGGAGGTCATGTTGCAGCTGTACAGAACTCTGGTACGACCGCATTTGGAGTATTGCGTACAGTTCTGGTCACCGCATTATAGGAAGGACGTGGAGGCTTTGGAGCGGGTGCAGAGGAGATTTACCAGGATGTTGCCTGGTATGGAGGGAAAATCTTATGAGGAAAGGCTGATGGACTTGAGGTTGTTTTCGTTGGAGAGAAGAAGGTTAAGAGGAGACTTAATAGAGGCATACAAAATGATCAGGGGGTTGGATAGGGTGGACAGTGAGAGCCTTCTCCCGCGGATGGATATGGCTGGCACGAGGGGACATAACTTTAAACTGAGGGGGAATAGATATAGGACAGAGGTCAGAGGTAGGTTCTTTACGCAAAGAGTAGTGAGGCCGTGGAATGCCCTACCTGCTACAGTGGTGAACTCGCCAACATTGAGGGCATTTAAAAGTTTATTGGATAAACATATGGATGATAATGGCATAGTGTAGGTTAGATAGCTTTTGTTTCGGTGCAACATCGTGGGCCGAAGGGCCTGTACTGCGCTGTATTGTTCTATGTTCTATGTTCTAACAGATATCCAGATTGATAATTACCAATTTCCTCAGGGAATGGGAAAGTAAACCACATTTCATCTGCATATTGACACAGGGCAATTTAATTGTCTGAAGCCAAAATGTAGCATTACAGATATTACCACAGTAACAACCTGTGGATCAATATGCAGAAACGATAAAAGAGACAGGGAAGGATAAAATTAAGTGACAGATTAGAGAGAAGAGAACTAAAATGTTTGAATACAACAGGCAAGAGTGGGGTCGATTTTGTGTCTCAGGTGACCATCCTGCTGAGCAAGTTGCCTTGATTGCTTGCACTTAATATGCAGAAGCATCAATGATATTGAGCCACAACCACATAAATATTGGCCTGGAAAATAATAGAGAATCAAGCGGGTCTCCTGATCCAGCTCACCAGATTGAGGGACACCAATATAAAACTCCTGCTGCCCCCACTACCACCATGTTCCTGGTCCCACAAAAATAGTTACTCGTGTACCTTTGAATATCTCTGCTACACGGAGCTGGTTTAGCTCAGCAGGTTAGACAGCTGGTTTGTAATGCAAAATAAGGCTAGCAGTGTGGGTTCAATTCCCTTACCGGCTGAGAATTCTGAATTCTCCCTCTGTGTACTCGAACAGGCACCGGAATGTGGCGATTAGGGGTTTTTCACAATGACTTCACTTGTGAAGTCTACTTGTGACAATAAAAGATTATTATTATTACTCTATTGCCTGTGGATTTGTGATAATGAACTAGGCTGACTGCTTTAAACAGAAAGACGCCTTTCTTGTGGTATGCCTCTTACAAAATAGCACTGTCTGCATCACCAGAGTTACTGGGACAGTAAGGCTATCAGTCCCATTTTGAGGTTGTTACCACCTCAACAATACAATCGACCTCAGTGATTCATCCACGAAAGTCAAAGAAAGTGCAAAAAAATTATCAATAATAGTCATGTAGAACAGATCAACATACAATAACGGCACTAATTTCTCACTTATCAACAGAAAGTCCCATTGTCAAGATCAATATTAAATTTTCAATAGTGGAAAATAATTAAGATTAACAGTGATCTTCATCATTCTTCAGAATATGCTTTGTGCAACTGGTGAATGTTGGTCATCATCGGGACACTACTTGAAACAGCTACTGAAGCTCAATGTTAAGAAGCTGAATTGGCATTCACAGAAGCTTGTCATAAACCAAATGATGACTGTTTTGGGCAAATTCTGCACTTCAACAAACAAAATTAAAGAATATTGTTGCAAAGATCTTGCCTATAACCTCATTATTTAATAAACTCTTTTCTATTAATTTTCTCCTTTGTTGACTCCTAAGTAGTTAACTCCTGTCAAGAATATGGGTCTAAAGGCTTTGGTTGTCCTTCATAATGAAACCCAAAGGGGTCATTACTACATTATTATGAGACTTGATTGTTTGGCCTATAAATTGGTCTCTGCCAGTTCCCTAACATAAACTAGGACTGGGGATCAATTACTACAGCAGAATGGGTTATACCCATGGTTAGCACTGCTGCCTCACAGTACCAGAGACCTGAGTTCGATTCCGACCTTGGGTTTAATTATAATTATCTTTATTGTCACAAGTAGGCTTACATTCACACTGCAATGAAGTTATTGTGAAAAGCCCCTAGTTGCTACATTCCAGTGCCTGTTCGGGTACACAGAGGGAGAATTCAGAATGTCCAATTCACCGAACAAGCACATCTTTCGGGACTTGTAGGAGGAAACTTGGCACGGGGAGAACAAAGCAGACACAGGGAGAACATGCAGACTCCGTACAGGCAGTGACTCAAGCTGGGAATTGAACCTGGGACCCTGGCCCTGTGAAGCCATAGTGCTAACCATTAAGTGACTGTCTGTGCGGAGTCTGCACGTTCTCCCCGTGTCTGCATGGGTTTCCTCTTTGTGCACCGGTTTCCTCCCACAGTCCAAAGATGTGCAGGTTAGGTGGATTGGCCATTCTAAATTGCCCCTAAGTATCCAAAGGTTAGGTGGGGTTGTGGGGATAGGGCGAGGGATTGGACTTAGGTAGGGTGCTCTTTCAGAGGGTCCGTGCAGACTTAATGTGCTGAATGGTCTCCTTCTGCACTGCGGGGATTCTATGATTCAATGACCTGAGATCCACTGGACACTGGGCCCTGGCCTCATTTACATCAAAGCAGCGAGCTGCAGATACCCGCTGGACATCCTCAGCCAGCATATTGATGAAGACCACTCAGTTTCAAACTGCTGCTTGCAATGCAGGGAATCTTTTGAGACGCGGTTGAAGTTGGGAGAAGAAACAGGGACAGAAGGACTCCCAGGAGAGAGGACATTCAGATGAAGAAGCAACTGGGGGAGGAGTGTGATTGGGAGAGAGAGTGATGGAGAGGTGGTGGGATGGGGAGCACGAGTGACCAGAAAGTGTACTTCTGAACCTCCAAGATCCACGCTCTGGTCAGTAGTTTTTATACACTTCAATCATGCATCTTCTCTTTTGGGGATTGTTGGTTCTGCCTCATGCAGACCTGGTTTTACTGAATGGAGCAGATCCATTGCAGGTTACATTTAGGGCTAATCAGTTGGGTGTCAAAAAGGCAGTGGGCTCCTTAATCACTACATACACGCTTACCTGGCAGCTACAAGCTGCGGCTGGTTTTACCACCCCTAAACCAGAGGTGTTGAGGTAATTTTCAGGTTGGAGCCCCAGTGTGTAAATTACATTGTTACATGCTGGCTGCAATAACTAGTTAAGACATTAGGACAGACAGGTATGTGGGAGAATCAATGTACAAAATCAAACTTTTCTGATACGGTCTATAGTTTATCAAATTTTCACATGTTTTGTCCACTATATTTGCAATCCAATATCCAATGAGACTCAGTAAGGCATTTATAATTTTAAAGTGTGCAAAAGTGACCTAGATATGGTTAGCAATGTAAATAATGCTTTCATTTATATAATATTTGATATTAAAACATCTTTGGCTGCTAAAGCAACTAATTATTTTTTGAAGTTCGATTTTACTTAAGGAAATGCAACAGGTATCCTGTACTACTAACATTCCAAAAATAGCAATGAGATCATTGACCAGTTAATCTATTTACCTGCCAATGGCAGAGTGGTAATGTGACTGGACTAAATAATCCAGAGCCGAGGTTGATACTCTGGCGAGACTCTCCCACCACAGCAGCTACATTAATTTAAAAGGCTGGAATTTAAAAAGTCTCTGCGATGGTGACCATGAAATGATTGGACTGTCATAAAAATCCATCTAGTTCACTAATACATCTTTAGGAAAATTAACCTGCTGTCTTTACCTTGTCTGGCCTAGATGTGAAACCAAACTCATACAACGTGGTTGACTACCAAATGCCTACTGAAATGGCCTAGTAAGCAAGCCGATCAGTTGCACCAAACTGTGATAGAAAAGTCAAAAAAGAGTAACAGAAGGGATCATCCAGCATTGACCTAGGCACCGGAAAGAACCAGGGCATTAATGTGCCCAGTCGACCCTGCAAAGTTATTCTTTCTGTACATCTGCAGATTCAAACCAAACTTGGGAGACAAGTCGCACAGACTAGTCAAGCAACAGGCTGACATAGTTATACTCAACGAATCATACCTCAGACGATTCCCAGACATTCCAGGTATGGCTTGTCCCACCAACAAGACAGTCCCAACAGAGGTGGTGGCACATTTGGGTAGGAGTTGCTCCTGGAGTCCCTAACATTGACTCTGGACCCCATGAAGTCTCACGGCATCAGGTCAAACGTGGGCAAGGAAATCTCCTGCTGATTACCACCTACTGCCCTCACTCTGTTGATGAATCAGTACTTCTCCATGTTGAACACCAATTGGAAGACGCACTGAGGGCAGAAAGGGCACAGAATGTACTCTGATTGGGGGACTTCAATGTCCATCACCAAGAGTGAGTTGGTAGCACCACTACTGACCGAACTGGCTGAGCCCTAAAGATCATACCTGCCAGACTGAACCTGAAGCAGGTGGTTAGAGAACCCACAAGAGGGAAGAGCGTACTTGACCTCACCCTCGTCAATCGACCTGTTGCAGATCCATCAGTCCATGGTATTATTGGTAAGAGTAACCACCATACAGTCCTTGCGGAAACAAAGACCTGCCTTCACATTGAGGAGACCTCCTTCCTATTGCGTGGTACTGCTAACATGAAATAGATTCAGAACAGATCTAGTAGCTCAAAACTGGGAATCCATGAGGCACTATGGGCTAGCAGCAGCAGCAGAATTATCTTCAACCACAATCTGTAACCCCAGTGTCTGGTATTTTGTCCTGCTATCCGATCTTCAGAAGATACCAAAGGCAGGTCAATTGAAAGTGATTGAGCTGTTTGGCATACAACATATTATCCAAGTTTCGCTTGCTTAAAGCAGATTGGGAAGAACTATTGTTCTGTACACTTTCAGTTTGGTGGGCAGACATACTTGTTCCAAGACTGATGTTCGAAGTCTGCTGAAGGCAAATTGTTTTGGAAATTTTTGCATGTGTCTTGTTGTCAATATAGACAACTCGAATGAGTGTGCTGCTAAGATAAGTGAATTTATCCACTGCTGACAGGTTCTGGTATTGGAGTGAAACCTAGGGCTCAAGATATGGCTTTCCTGGAGAAGGCTGGGACATTTTCTAAAACCGCACTGGCCTGCCGGGCAGCAAATCCTGCTCAAGATGTTTCACTAAGTTGTTCAGTATGGTTCGGGATGGAGAGGAGAAAAAGCTCAAATTTTAGAGGGATGGGTTGATCACTTTAACCGTATCCACAATCCACCTTCATTTATCATTCAAGAAACAATCAAGAGGCTTCCACAGGTTCCACCACCTGATCTCTTGATGACCCGTCCACACTGTTAGAAACAGCAAACACAATCAAACTCCTGTCTCGCAGCAAAGCTTGAGGAGTTGATGCAAACCCTGCTGAGGTGTACCAGGGCTGGAGATCAATGACTGGTCATGAAGCACACTGAGCCCTTTCAGTCTATATGGTAGCAAGGAACAATCTTACAAAATAACAAAGATGCTTCCATTGTCAGCCTGTACCTAGGGTGGCCAACCCTCCTGGAATGGCCGAGAGTCTCCTCAAATCAACATCAATCTCCCGATGGCCAAGAAAACCAGATGGTATCTCCTTTTGAAGCCATGTTTTTATTGGTTCGTACCATTCATGGTAAACAGCCAATGAGTGATCAGTCAGATCCACTATGAATTATTTAATATCTACCGAGAACTAAGGGGATCTCATGTACAACGGCAATATGAGACGAGTATGACGGAAAGAGATTTTAATATGGAGACATCGAAAGTGATGCGGTAGCTAATCTGAATTGTATTAGTATGAGTAAATGAGCAAATGTCTGATCTTCAAGCTTGCTTTGTTTCCTATTTAGAGTTGGTCACTTTTTTAAAATGGCTGAAGGATGGGGTGCACTCCCGCTGTCACTGGCGGGGAGGGTGCAGACTGTAACGATGACAATCCTCCCTAGATTTCTGTTCATCTTCCAGTGCCTCCTGATCTTTATCCCACGGTCCTTCTTCAAAAGGGCTGGCAAAATCATCATGAGCTTTGTCTGGGCGGGAAAATCCCCGCGGGTGAAGAAGGCGATGCTTGAAAGGAGCCGCAGCGAGGGGGGACTGGCATTGCCGAGTCTGATCAACTACTACTGGGCGGCTGCTAACATAGCCATGATAAGGAAGTGGATGGTGGGTACGGGGTCTATCTGGGAGCGAGTGGAGGCGGCTTTGTGCAGGGGCACCAGTTTGGCAGCCCTGGTCATGGCTCCCTTACTGCTGTCGCCGGCCAGGTACTGCACCAGCCCGGTAGTGGGGGCGGCCTTGCGGATATGGGGCCAGTGGAGGAGGCATGTAGGGGAGATGGGTGCGTCTGTCTGGGCTCCAATATGTGATAACCATCGATTCGCACCCGGGAACATGGATGGAGGGTTTCTAACATGGCGGCGAGCGGGGGTGGGCAGGGTGGGCGATATGTTCCTGGAGGGGAGCTTTGCGAGTTTGAGGGGCTTGGAGGAGAAATTTGGGCTGGTAAGGGGAAATTACTTCAGGTACTTACAGATGCGGCACTTTGTACGCAGACAGATCCCATCCTTCCCACGCCTCCCGCCAATAGGATCCAGGACAGAATAGTCTCTCGAGGAGAAGGAGGAGAGGGTAGAATCCCGGATATCTACAAGGTGCTCATGAAGGGGGAAGAGTCCCAGACGGAGGAACTGAAACTCAAATGGGAGGAGGAGCTTGGCGGGGAGATGGAGGACGGGCTGTGGGCGGAAGCCCTGAGTAGGGTAAACTCAACTGCAACATGTGCCAGGCTCGGCCTGATTCAATTTAAGGTCGTTCACTGGGTCCACATGACGGTAGCTCAGATGAGCAAATTCTTTGGGGTAGAGGACAAGTGCGCTAGATGCGCGGGAGGACCAGCGAACTACGTTCACATGTTTTGGGCATGTCCTAAGCTTAGGGAGTACTGGGAGGGATTTGCGGAGGTCATGTCCCGGGTGCTGAAAGCAAGGGTGGTGATGAGTCCAGGGGTGGCAATTTCCGGGGTTTCGGAAGACCCGGGAGTCCAGGGGGAGAAAGAGGCAGATGTTCTGGCCTTTACTCCCTAATAGCCCGGCGGCGAATACTGCTGGCATGGAGGGACTCAAAACCCCCGAAGACCGAACTATGGTTTTCGGACATGTCAAGTTTTCTGTGTATGGAAAAAATTAAGTTCGCCTTGAGGGGATCTGTACTGGGGTTCGCCCGAAGGTGGCAACCATTCATCTACTTCTTTGCGGGAGAGTGTACATCAGCAGGGGGTGTGGGGGGGGGTGGAGATTAGAGTAAAGTAGGAGGGATAAATAGGCGGGTAGTGTCTAGGGGATAGGAGCGGGCATGTGCAGTATGGTTTGAGTGAAGTATTGGTTTTATATTGATGTTTGCACATTTCTGTTATCTGTAACTGTTTGCAGTGCCAAAAAATACCTCAATAAAATTATTTGTTAAAAAAAAAAATGGCTGAAGAATTATTTTGGAAAAATATGTCTCGACCTTTAATTTAATGTAGGAAGGAGCTGTTGAAGTCTTGAGATATTTTAGCTCCTGAGCGTCATATACATGTGCAGATCTGTCCGTCTGCACCAAGCCTAGCAGGAATCACTGCTTGACAATGAGCAGTAACAGGAACTTGGGCAGACGGATGCCACCATTTGGGCAGATGGAGCTGCGCTAAGGAGGTCATTCATCTTCTTCCAGCATTGTGTGCAGGTCCTCTAGGTGAGGCTGGCAGCACTGACTGCCTCTGTGCCACCTCCTCCTCCCAGGCGCTATTTAGAAGGTTGGGCTTCAGTGTGCGCCCTACCCTGGGCAAAAGGGTTTCCCTCCTCTCCTCAATGGCATTGAACAGTCAGTTCACTTCAGACGCCCAGGGGGGGAATGATGCTGGCGGGGGGGGGGGTTCTCCGTTGGCTGACGCCGAAATCGCGAAACACTATTGGGCGGAGAATAGGTTCCAATGCTAAAATCGCAGCAGGCGCCGATTTGAAGCCAAATCGCAATTCTCCGTCACCTCGACAGAGGCATCAATGCTGTCCGGAACGCACATACAGTAAACACCGTTTGCATATCATTAGCGGGCCTTACCTGATATTCTCCGGGGTCTCCAGGATAGGCCGAGTTCCCAACGGTGCGGGTCACTTGTGTTTTTAAAAATTGTGAAACCAGCGTTGTGGTTGCTGAGGGAGAGAGAGGGGGTACAGAAAGTGTCCAACATCGCCATAGTGTGCTGACGGTTGTGCTGCTGGCCGGGGGGCTGCCGCCAGGGCCTGGGGGGAGGAGGGGGTTGTGGGGGGGGTGTGGGGGGGGGGGGTGGACTATGGGGTTGGGGTCGACAGGCACAGAACACTTAACAGCCCACTGTGAACTTAGGGCATAGATTGTATAGGTGTCCCCCAGGTCACCCCCCAAGGTGCCGTCTGGCCCCAGCCGGTCCATCAGCTGTATGGGCGCACTCCAGCATAACCAGTGTTGGCTGGGATGAATGTGTGGGGATTGTAACGTGTATGTGCGGCTACAGCTTGTCAGCTTCCCAAGTGTCAACCACGGACTCGGCGAATCCCGCTCCGTTTTTCATTGGAATCTATTGCGTTCCACGTGATGCCGCTGCTAGCCCCTCCACGGTTGCGGAATCGATCCAGGTTCGGCGGCAGTTTTGCTGTTGCTAAAGTCCACAAATTTTGCATCGGCGTCAACACATTGGGTGGGATTAGCCGATTGACATCATCTGAGGCCCTCCCCTGATGCTCCAACCCCCGATGGGCCGACTTCCCAACGCCGTCGGTCACGTCTCCTCTCAGTTTTTGTGGACCTCGCGTGACAGTGTGGACTGTGTGCAGTGCTGCCACAGCTGGGTGGGGAGCCATTCTGCTGCCCGGGGGTGCTTTGGCGGGGGCAGGGGGGACTGGTGGGGGTGATCTGGGGGTGGCGATGGGGGTTACAGGGGGGCATGATCTGGCAGGCCGGGTCCACACGTGGCCGGCGCCATGTTGTACGGCGTAGCAGCCGCAGGTCGCCACCGTGCCCATGCGCGGCCACGGACCCAACGATTCTCCATCCGTATCTGCAGGTAAAGCCGGCTTTACGTGGCACAGCAGCAAGTCCCCCGCCAGACGGAGCATCGATGCGGGGGCGCCGCCGTCTTCTGCATTGTAAAACTGGACGCTTCCTCCAGACATAGCCTCAAAATATCCAGTGCTTAGTCTCAGAAATGGAGAATCCTGCTATTAGTCTCCCAAACGGAGAATCCAGCCCTTTAGCTGCTAACCATGAAGTAATCAAAATCAGGGATGTCCAACAGAGCAGAATTGGAGAAACACGGATATCCTGATGGCTTAGCACTAGACGAGGTGACAGCGATAGGGGAGGGCGATGACATGGAGGAGTTTGAAAACAGGGATGAGAATTTTATAGTTTAAAAAAAAAACATTTTTATTCTCCTCTTTTTTTTTTTTACATTTTCTCCCAAATTTACACCCACCAACAATAATCGTTCAGAGAGATTGAGGGAATGATTACTTCGAGAATTTTAAAGTTGAGTCATTGTCAGATCAGGAGCCCGTGCCGGTCAGCAAGCATGAAGATGAAGTTTGATGAGGCTTAATGGAATACCCATGACAACATTGGTTACACAGTTACCGAAGTGAAGCCATGAAGTGTGCACAAAAGGAATGGCGAATAGAAGAAAATCAGCAGAGTCAAAATCCAATAATTGTAATGATCAAGGTTCAGTTGGTCATGTCAGAATGCAAGTCTCATCGATAAAGGCAACCTCGCATTAAATGCCAGAGTTCCTCAACAGCTCACAGCTCCCCCAATGTCTATTTTATTCAGGTGCTTAACTAATCAAGAACTGTGCTGCAAATCAGCGTGAGGAATCTGGAGTGGGCACAATTAACATAATTCTTAAGGGATAATGAGGTCTGCGCTCACACAAAAGGTTACTTCAAAATCTTAAAGAAATATCTGCTCCCGGATGTGGTGATACACCACTGTACCTCCCTACCATTGTACATAGTATATAATAGTTGTGCGTAACGTGGCCCTGTAATACTGTGTATTGTACTGTAACTCTGCAGAGGTTCGGTCACTGGTAGGTAACCCGACCTGGCCACGGAGAGCTCCGCCTTAGCCACTCCCCCGGGAGTCAGTATAAGAACCTCTTCTGGGACAGGCCCCATTCTGTCTGGGGCCGTCTGTGTCGGGTAAGCCTCCCTTGTAGTATATTAAAGCCTGAGTTAAAGTCTCACATGTCTTTGTGGTTCTTGACGCTTAGCGCATCAATTTAATATACTACAGTTATAATGGAGGCTGCTCTGAAACCCGACAAGCTCTCGCTCGACCCCCACGCTCCACGCGCGGACCACCTTTTCAACTGCTGGCTCCAGTGTTTCGAGGCCTACCTGGAAGCATCCTCCGCCTTCGCCAAAATGGACGCCGACCGACTCAATCTCCTGTGCTCACGGCTCGACTACGGGCTTTTCGACCTCATCACGGGAACAACGACCTACGCCGAGGCCATCGTGAAGCTCAAAAGCCGGTATGCACCAACTGTTAATTCTATTTATGCCCGCCACCGCCTTGCCTCCTGGCACCAGCAGCCAGGTGAACCCCTATCCGTGTTTGTTCGGGACCTCCGTGCCCTCTTGCTCACCTGCAACGCGCCAGCAGTCTCCGCTGAGCAGAACACTGAGGCCCTGGCGCTTGATGCCTTTGTAGCTGGCATCGCTTCCGTCCCGATTCGCCAACTCCTTCTGGCACAAACTACCCTGACTCTGGACACGGAGGTCACTATGGCAGAGGCCCAACAGGCAGCCTACGACAATAATGCGTCCTACACGCCTGCACGAACTTCCTATGCTCCTGTCCACGCTCCCTACGTGGCCGCTACCTCCCAGCAACAACCCCTGCAAGTCACGGCCCACCCAGCCACTCCAGCAGTAAAAATGCCTGAGCCCCAGTGTTACATTTGTGGCCAGGCAAAACACCCCAGGAAACGCTGCCCTGCTAGAGATGCTACCTGTTCAGCCTGTGGCAAGAAAGGCCACTTTGCAAACGTCTGCCGCTCCACTGCTGCCTCGGGGTCCAACGCCGTGGTCTGCTACTCCGGGGTGCCGCCGTCCTCCGTTCCCGGCTCGCTGTTCAACATGTGCGACGCAAGGGCGCCGCCATCTTTGATCATCCCCGGCCCGGCTCACTTCACTCCCGGTTCGCCGATCGTCACTTCCGGTTCGCCGATCGTCACTTCCGGTTCGCCGATCGTCACTTCCGGTTCGCCGATCTTCGCTTCCGGTCCGTCGCCGATCGTCGCTTCCGGATCCGCCCCGCCACCGAATTGCGTCACTTCCGGTCCACCGCCGATCGTCACTTCCGGTCCTGCGCACTGGACCGAAATGCTGCAAACAAAGGAGATGCAGCCACCAACAGCAACCTGGCCTCCAGCAGCAGCCTACGACGCCTGGGCGCTGCCACCTTCTCCCACAGGCCGCTCCTCGGATCCGGAACCCTTCTCCAACAGCTCCACCATCGCATCCATCGTCCTCGACCAGGACCGACCGCATCAGCTCGCCAGATCCACCATGGAGGTTCAGGTAAATTGTTTCACTGTCACCTGCCTCTTCGACAGCGGCAGCACGGAGAGCTTCCTCCACCCGGACACCGTGCGCCACTGCTCCCTCAAGGTACTACCCACGCGCAGGCATATTTTCATGGCCTCCAACTCCCAGTCGGCCGAGGTTTTGGGCTACTGCGTCGTCACCCTCTCAGTGAACGGCGTGGTGTTCCAGGATTTCAAATTCATGGTCCTCCCTCACCTCTGCGCCCCCGCGCTCCTCGGCCTGGACTTCCAATGCCACCTGCGCAGCCTCACCTTGCGTTTTAAAGGCCCCCTCCCCCCCCTCACGGTCTCCAACCCCCAGTTCTTCCCTGATTCCCCCCCGGGTCCCACCTGTAGTCTCTCCACGCTCAGGATCCCCCCCCCCCCTTCACTGTTTGCTAATCTCACCCCCGACTGCAAGCCCGTGGCTACTAAAAGTCGGCGTTACAGTCTCGGGGACCGCCAATTCATTCGAGCGGAGATTAAGCGCCTTCTCTCGGAAAATATCATTGCTCCCAGCACCAGCCCCTGGCGAGCCCAAGTGGTGGTAGTCAAGTCTGGTGAGAAACACCGCATGGTCATTGACTACAGTCAGACCATCAACCGGTATACGCTGCTTGATGCGTATCCCCTCCCCCGCATATCTGACATGGTCAACCAGATTGCACAGTACCGGGTGTTCTCCACCATAGACTTGAAATCCGCCTACCACCAGCTCCCTATCCGCCCGGAGGACTGTAACTTCACGGCCTTCGAGGCGGACGGCCGCCTCTACCACTTCCTTAGGGTACCCTTTGGCGTCACCAATGGAGTCTCGGTCTTCCAACGGCAGATGGACCGAATGGTGGACCAGAACAGACTGCGGGCTACCTTCCCGTATCTGGACAACGTCACCATCTGCGGCCACAACCAGCAGGACCATGACGTCAACCTCACGAAATTCCTCCAAACTGCCAAACGCCTCAACGTCACGTACAACGAGGCAAAATGTGTTTTTGGCACCACCCGCCTCGCCATACTCGGCTACGTGGTGGAGAACGGTGTCCTCGGCCCCGATCCCGACCGTCTGCGCCCCCTTCTCGAACTCCCTATCCCCACCTGCCCCAAAGAACTGAGGCGATGCCTCGGACTCTTTGCCTACTATGCCCAGTGGGTGCCCGAGTACGCTGACAAGGCCCGACCCCTCCTCCGTTCCCCCTCATTCCCCCTCCCGCCCGAGGCCTGCCAGGCCTTCCACCTCCTAAAAACCGCTATCGCCAAAGCCGCCATGCATGCGGTAGACGAGTCTGCACCATTCCAAGTCGAGAGCGATGCCTCCGACTTTGCCCTGGGTGCCACCCTCAACCAGGCGGGCAGGCCCATCGCCTTCTTTTCCCGCACACTCCAAGGCCCCGAGATCAGCCACTCCTCTGTTGAGAAGGAGGCACAAGCCATAGTGGAAGCCGTCCGGCACTGGAGGCACTACCTTGCCGGAAAACCATTTACCCTCGTTACTGACCAACGATCAGTTGCGTTCATGTTCGACAACAAACAACGAGGTAAAATCAAAAATGATAAGATATTATGGTGGAGGATCGAACTCTCCACCTACAATTATACTATCTTATACCGGCCAGGTAAGCTCAATGATCCTCCTGATGCCCTGTCCCGTAGTACTTGTGCCAATGCACAGGATGACCGGCTGCGGGCACTACATAATGACCTCTGTCACCCGGGCGTCAGGCGGCTCTACCACTACATCAAGGGCCACAACCTACCCTTCTCAGTCGAGGAGGTCAAGGCCATGACTAGGGACTGCCAAGTCTGTGCGGAGTGCAAGCCGCAATTCTACAAGCCAGACAAGGCGCACCTAATCAAGGCCACCCGCCCCTTTGAACGTCTCAGCATTGACTTCAAAGGGCCCCTCCCCACCCACAACCGCAACACGTACTTCCTCAACGTCATCGACGAGTACTCGCGGTTCCCCTTCGCCATTCCCTGCCCCGACACGACCTCCGCCACCGTCATCAAAGCGTTGCACGACCTCTTCATGCTGTTCGGTTATCCCAATTACATTCACAGTGACCGGGGCTCCTCCTTCATGAGCGAGGAGCTGCGTCGGTACCTGCTCGCCAGGGGCGTTGCCTCGAGCAGGACGACCAGCTACAACCCCCGGGGGAACGGACAGGTGGAGAGGGAGAACGCGACTGTTTGGAAGGCCGTGCTGCTAGCCCTCAAGTCCAAAGGCCTACCAGTCTCCCGTTGGCAGGAGGCCCTCCTGGCCGCATTCCACTCCATCCGGTCTCTTTTGTGTACTGCAACGAATGCTACCCCTCATGAGCGGATGTTTCTCTTCTCCAGGAGATCGGCATCCGTGACATCGCTTCCATCCTGGCTCCTGTCCCCGGGAGACGTCCTGCTCCGCAAGCACGTGCGGACCTCTAAGGCGGAGCCCCTGGTGGAGAGAGCCCATCTCCTCCACGCCAACCCACAGTACGCGTACATAGCGTACCCCGACGGGCGTGAGGAGACCGTCTCCATCAAGGACCTGGGCCCCTCTGGGGCCCCTGCCGCCCCCGCCCCGCAGCCTCCACCCCACTCCCTCTCTGCTCCCGTCGATCCCTCGGTCTGTTACTAATCCGTGCCAGCCGCTGTCATCCCGCAGTTTCGCCTCGAGCCAGCCGAAGCGGTGGGGGACGTCATGCCGCCTCGCGACCCAGCACCACCGACCGCACGGATACCACCGGACACTACCTCAGCGCCGCAGCTCCGACGTTCAAAGAGATCGACCAAACCCATCGTTCGTCTCGACCTTTGACGACACGGAACCTCCTGATGGACTCTGTTCACTGCTCCAAATTTTCACCCCGGACTTCCTTCTAAACAAGGGGTGAATGTGGTGATACACCACTGTACCTCCCTACCATTGTACATAGTATATAATAGTTGTGCGTAACGTGGCCCTGTAATACTGTGTATTGTACTGTAACTCTGCAGAGGTTCGGTCACTGGTAGGTAACCCGACCTGGCCACGGAGAGCTCCGCCTTAGCCACTCCCCGGGAGTCAGTATAAGAACCTCTTCTGGGACAGGCCCCATTCTGTCTGGGGTCGTCTGTGTCGGGTAAGCCTCCCTTGTAGTATATTAAAGCCTGAGTTAAAGTCTCACATGTCTTTGTGGTTCTTGACGCTTAGCGCATCACCGGAGAATTGGGATTGCTGAGCCAAGTAGGCCAAGCTGGTCATGCACGTTGTTGGTAAAGAGGCCCCGATCAGAGCAGGCCACCATGAAATTGATCCTTTTGTTACTTTCAAAATTTTACATTCTGCCCAAAAGGCTGACAGTTGTGTCACCAGAAAAATGAGTTAATTTTCCAGTTAGTTTTAATGACATATTGATTTGAGCAGTTCATTCCTGACTGTGTGCTCACAGCAGCTGGTATTACTTGAGACTGAACAGACAATTTGAGCCAAGCAAACATACCCCTTGTTGAGGGGAATGCAGGCATATAAGAAAACAGATACTGAGAGGTCATTCAAGGGCTGTATGTATCCAATTGATAAATCTCTGGGGTTTGAAATCAGTCAATTGGATTTATTCTCGAGAAATGGCTTGCACTCAATCTCAGTTAAAGCCTTTTCAGGAAAAAATTCATTGGCTGAAAAGGATTAAATAGGCTTGGAGTAGGCTGCCGGAGTAAGAAGGTGAATTGATTCTGCTTATAATCAAACATACCCAATGACCTATACCAGAAGTGATAGAAATCCACGTTCAAACTCCTGCAGAATGCTAAGATTTCATGTGGTTCCTTGGTCTGTGCGAATCCCATAAGTAAAACAGATTTGAGGGAGTGATAAGTACTCACGCTTCCTTCATGTTAGTTCTATCATAGGGTCATCGGGTTTTACAGTACAAAAAGAGGCCCTTCAGCCCATTGTGTTAGCACCAGCCATCAAGCATTTATCCTAATCCCATTTTCCAACACTTGGCCATTGCCTTGTAGCCTGGTTATTAACATCTGAAAATATTCTAATAAAAAATAAAAACATTTTAAACCTGTGATCCCAAAATTCCTCTTTGAATGGTGAACAGAATTTTGCTGTAAGTAATGGACCTGGTGGTGAAATAGCATTCTTAGAAATTGTACACCTCAATGGTGCATTCCCTGGTTTACATAGTCAGTCGTTAATTTTAGAGCTAAAAACATTGAGCGGGATTTTCTGGCCCTTTTCACTGGTGGGATCATCTGGTTCTGCCGAAGGCGATTCCCCCCCCACCCCCCATGGCGGGTTCCCTGGCAGTAGAACGGATGAGCCACAAAAAATAGTGTGGGTATCGGCGAGACCTGAAGATGCAGCCAGCGGCCCATGACGAACCACCTCTGCTGCCAGAAACACGATGTGGGGGTGGGGTGGGGTGGGGGAGGGGGGGGGGGGGGGGGGAGAGGGGGGCGTGCTTGATGGTGGGGTGTGGTTTGGGGGGGTGGAAATTCCTGCCCATTGTTTCGATATTTTTGTCAAAAGGATGTTCGTGGGAACAGATTTTGGAAAATTATACAAGTGCCAATCTTGTGGCCCACATGTTGGAAAGATAAAGAGCATATTTCAGCCCTGGCAGACTATAACGAGGCTCAAGATGGAGAATACTGAATGTCACGCAAGGAAAAGAAAATGTGTGAAAAGGAAATGAATGCAGAGGTCCAAAGTGGAGACACGGGCTCCGGTAAATAGCTGAAACGCTGAATTTATGGCTGGAGGTGGAGATGTGTGTGAGGAAGTTTGTCACGTTTGCTGCCACAGGGAACCATCCCCAGGCTCTGCACCATGTCTGACTGGAGGTATCTGGTCACCTCCATGCTGTGCACGCCATCTGCTAGACAAGAGGACAAATGCAACAAAACAGAGGATCGCAAGGGGTGCGGGGGGGTCTACAGCCCCCGAGGGGTTTGTGAAAGTTTTTTTTAAAGATCTGCCAAAATGGCATTTCTCAAGAATAAAACATTTTTTTTGTGAGCAGGGTAAACAAAGAAATAGAACGAGGTTAATCTCTATGGATGTCTGCGATGCCTCATTTATTATGAAGAAGGAGACCTTGGAATCAACGATATATATTTTTACCCACCGCTAACAAAGAGGATGGTTTAACTCAGTACACTGCGATACATTTAGGCTGATGTGCTCCCACCACCACGACTGATGTTTAGAGAAGAGGTGAACGCCATTTCCTCTGCTCTTCCACATCCATCAGTGATAGTTGACAGTGGATTCTACTGTAAGCAGGGCTTAGGTAACCACTCCTTTGAAGCACCACGGGATGTTGAATTATGATAAAGGTGCTAGATAAGTTCAAGTTGTTGTATTGTAGAATTGTAAAATATGCCAGACTCTCAAGAAACTGCTGCATAGAGCATGAACATTTATTAATGTCCGACTTTGCAAACGGGTGGGGTGTGTCTCTCACGCAGCATGCGCTCCTTCAAAGTCCAGCAGTTCAAAACTGCTTTTTTTAAATAAGAAATTGTGACTACATGAGAAACAATCTTGAATAACCACAAAAAAATTGAAAGTAGGACAAACACAATCATCAAGGAGGGCCTTTCCTGTGACCATTTTATTTGCAGCCAAGTGTGTCTTTTTTTTCAGCACACAAACCTTGAGAAACAGTGCTCCCCCTGTATTTCGATCTTTTAACAATTGTTCTACCTGTGAGATGTAATCTCAAAACATTTCATGACTTGTGATCTGGTTGCAGGAGTTCCAAAGCTGCCACTCCTGGTATTTTCCAACCCTCATCTGCTCGTTGTTTGCCAAGTCATTTTATTGAAAAATTTATTTTATGGGAGCCAATTACGAGACAACTTAAAATATTTAGTTTTATCAAACATTATTTCCCTCTTCTGTAAATTGCTCTGAGAAGACATCTTCCTGTTGTTTTGACTTGGCGTTAGTGATTGAATTTCATTTGTTATAATGAAAATTTAAGTCCCTGGTATGACACGGAAGATGGCTGTTTGGTGTTGATATTAGAAGGTCAGTTGGCTCAGATTTAAGAGTGTCTGAGGGTAACATTAATCGACGGGATGATGATGGCTGGCTGCCCATAGTTAACATGATATGGGCAGCATGGTGGCACAGTGGTTAGCGCTGCTGCCTCCCAGCGCCAGAGACCTGCATTCAATTCTTGCCTTGGTTGGCTGTCTGTTTGGAGTTTGCACATTTTCCCCGTTTTGTGTGGGTTTCCTCCGGGGTGCTCCGGTTTCCTCCCACAGACCAAAGATGGGCAGGTAAGGTGGATTGGCCATGCTAAATTGCCCCATAGTCTCCAAAGATGTGTAGGTTAGGATAAGGGGTTATTGAGATAGGGAAGGGTTAGGGTAGTAAGAGGGGCGGTGTGGACTCGATGGGCCGAATGGCTTCATTCTGCACTGTTGGGATTCTATGATTATGTCCTCTCAAATGTATAATCTTCATAAGGCTAACATCTATCTCCCTTGGATAAAAGCAAATTACTGCGGATGCTGGAGTCTGAAACGCAAGAGAAAATGCTGGAAAATCTCAGCAAGTCTGGCAGCATCTGTAGGGAGAGAAAAGAGCTAACGTTTCGAGTTTATGGATTGGATTGATGGCAGGAATTAGCAGGCAGGAAACTCGGGAAATATGGGAAACACAGAGGTCGTACCGAATTTAATGGCAGTGCCTCATTTGATTTTTTTTTTCGCCATTTGCCACAGAGCAGCTGACCAGATTAAGAGGTTGAGCTGGCTGTCAGTTAGGTAGGCTTGTGGTTGAAGACCGCAATTGAGCACTGTGGTGAATGTATTATGGCAGCCATTCACCACTGTATTGCATTGTACTATGTTGTTGCCCTTGTGGGGTCCACCTATGGACCATTGTATTGTATTACACTGCATTGTATCATGTTGATGCTCTTGTGGGCTCCGACCCTAGCCCCGCCCTTTGTGGGAGGTATATAGAGTTGCTGCCCTGCAGGCGGCTCTCAGTGCAGAGCAGTCGCAGGCAGGCACAGTTCTAGCTGATTAAAGCCACTGTTCACTTCAACTTTTTGTCTCGAGTGAATTGATGGTCGCATCAATTTAATCAGCTACAACATCGTGATGGAAGCAGTCTTCAAACCTGACCGACTGGAACTCGACCCACAGGCCGCTGAAGCCAAAGGGATTTTTTCCGCACTGGCTCCACTGTTTTGAGGCCTACCTCGCTGCCTCCTCCTCGCCTTCCGTCACCGACGAACAGAAGCTGAGCCTCCTCCACGCCCGGGTGAGCCATTGAATCTCCGTGCAAATCGAGGAAGCGACCACATATTCAGACGCGGTCGCGATCATGAAGCGGCAATACGTGAGGCCAATGAATGAAGTGTTCGCGTGGCATCTCCTCACCACTCGCCGCCAACGCCCCAGGGAATTGCTGGAGGAGTACTTATGCGACCTGAAAGTACTTGCGCGAAGCTGCAACTACAAGGCCGTCACGGCCTCACAACTTGCCATCCTGGATGCCTATGTGGCTGGAGTCCGGTCCAACTACGTCAGGCAGCGCCTGCTCGAGAAGGGTGCCCTCGACCTAGAAGAGACGGTAAAACTAGCCACCTCCCCAGAAGTAGTGTTCCAGAGCCTCAACGCTTTCCCCTACGACCACGCGACCCCCTCGTGGAAACCCGACCAGAGAGTACCCCAAGCCTGTGCTGCGTGGCTATCCGCCCAACCCGGGGGGCTACCCTGCTATTTCTGCGGCCAGCACCAGCACCCCAGGCAGCGTTGCCCGGCTCGGAACGCGACCTGTAGCGACTGCGGCAAGAAAGGACTCTTTGCCAAAGCTTGCCTGGCCAGGTCCAAGTCCTCTAAATCACACGCCCGACTCTCAGATTCACAGGCCCGCAGACCCGCTGGGTGGCTGCATGCCTGCCGGCTCCTCCCCCTTCAGACGCATCATCCGCCTCATGTTGTCCGTGGGGGCAGCCATCTTCGACTCTACACAGCACGTGCGACTCACGGGGGCCACCAACTTGGCCACCGTCCCCCACGTGGCCCGCCATAAGACCATAAGACCATAAGACATAGGAGCGGAAGTAAGGCCATTCGGCCCATCGAGTCCACTCCACCATTCAATCATGGCTGATTTCAACTCCATTTACCCGCTCTCCATAGCCCTTAATTCCTCGAGAAATCAAGATTTTATCAACTTCTGTCTTAAAGACACTCAACGTCCCGGCCTCCACCCCCCTCTGTGGCAATGAATTCCACAGACCCACCACTCTCTGGCTGAAGAAATTTCTCCTCATCTCTGTTCTAAAGTGACTCCCTTTTATTCTAAGGCTGTGCCCCCGGGTCCTAGTCTCCCCTGCTAATGGAAACAACTTCCCTACATCCACCCTATCTAAGCCATTCATTATCTTGTAAGTTTCTATTAGATCTCCCCTCAACCTCCTAAACTCCAATGAATATAATCCCAGGATCCTCAGACGTTCATCGTATGTTAGGCCTACCATTCCTGGGATCATCCGTGTGAATCTCCGCTGGACCCGCTCCAGTGCCAGTATGTCCTTCCTGAGGTGTGGGGCCCAAAATTGCTCACAGTATTCTAAATGGGGCCTAACTAATGCTTTATAAAGCTTCAGAAGTACACCCCTGCTTTTATATTCCAAGCCTCTTGAGATAAATGACAACATTGCATTTGCTTTCTTAATTACGGACTCAACCTGCAAGTTTACCTTTAGAGAATCCTGGACTAGGACTCCCAAGTCCCTTTGCACTTCAGCATTATGAATTTTGTCACCGTTTAGAAAATAGTCCATGCCTCTATTCTTTTTTCCAAAGTGCAAGACCTCGCACTTGCCCACGTTGAATTTCATCAGCCATTTCTTGGACCACTCTCCTAAACTGTCTAAATCTTTCTGCAGCCTCCCCACCTCCTCCATACTACCTGCCCCTCCACCTATCTTTGTATCATCGGCAAACTTAGCCAGAATGCCCCCAGTCCCGTCATCTAGATAGTTAATATATAAAGAGAACAGCTGTGGCCCCAACACTGAACCCTGCGGGACACCACTCGTCACCGCCATTCCGAAAAAGAACCTTTTATCCCAACTCTCTGCCTTCTGCCTGACAGCCAATCGTCAATCCATGTTAGTACCTTGCCTCGAATACCATGGGCCCTTATTTTGCTCAGCAGTCTCCCGTGAGGCACCTTATCAAAGGCTTTTTGGAAGTCAAGATAGATAACATCCATTGGCTCTCCTTGGTCTAACCTATTTGTTATCTCTTCAAAGAACTCTAACAGGTTTGTCAGGCACGACCTCCCCTTACTAAATCCATGCTGACTTGTCCTAATCTGACCCTGCACTTCAAAGAATTTAGAAATCACATCCTTAACAATGGATTCTAGAATCTTGCCAACAACCGAGGTGTGACTCATGGAGGCCATCACCTTGGCCGCCATATTCATCGCCGTCCGACACGTGCAACCAACGGGGCCGCCATCTTGGGACCACCCCACCACCTCCGACCACACCGACTACCCGCAACTCAGCGCGGTCACCCATTCAACCAGTCACGCCTAAAGCACCTCAGAAACTCCATGATGACCGTCCAGGTCAATGGGCACAAGACGCCTTGCCTGTTTGACTCCGGGAGCACGGAGAGCTTCGTACACCCAGACACGGTAAGGCGCTGTTCCCTCCGAATCTCCCCCGCATCTCAAACAATAGCTCTCGCTTCCGGATCGCATTCAGTGCGGGGATACTGTGTCGCGATACAGGGCGCCGAGTACGCAAATTTAAAACTATATGTACTCCCCGATCACTGCGCCCCTCTCCTGTTGGGACTGGACTTCCAGTGCAACCTCAGGAGCCTGACCCTGAAGTTCGGCAGGCCCCTACCCCCCTCACCGTATGTAGCCTCGTGACCCTTAAGGTCACCCCTCCCTTGCTCTTCGCAAACCTCACCGCCGACTGTAAACCCGTCGCCACCAGGAACAGGCGGTACAGTTTCCAGGATAGGACTTTTATCAAGTCCGAGGTCCAGCGGCTCTTGAGGGAAGTGATCATCAAGGCCAGCAATAGCCCCTGGAGAGCCCAGTTGGTGGTCGTCAGGACCGGGGAGAAGAACGGGATGGTTGTAGACTACAGCCAAACCATAAACCGGTACACGCACCTCGATGCATACCCCATTCCCCGGATAGTGGACATGGTGAATCAGATTGCACACTACCGGGAGTTCTCCACGGTAGATCTGAAGTTTGCATACGACCAGCTCCCAATCCGCCCGGAAGACCGCCACTACAAGGCCTTTGAGGCAGACGGCCACCTCTTCCACTTCCTCCGGGTCCCCTTCGGTGTCACCAACGGGGTCTCGGTCTTCCAAAGAATGATGGACCGAATGGTGGACCAGTATGGGCTGCGGGCCACATTTCCATACTTGGACAACGTCACCATCTGCGGCCACGACCAGCAGGACCACGACGCCAACCGTCAGAAGTTGCTCCAAACCGCCCAAGCCCTCAACCTCATTTATGACAAGGAGAAATGTACAACCCGACTAGCCATCCTCTGCTATGTCATGGAAAACGGAGTCCTAGGGCCCGACCCTGACCGTATCTCCCTCTTCTGCATCTCCCTCTCCCCCACTGCCCCAAGGCCCTGAAAAGATGCCTCGGGTTCTTTTTCTATTATGCCCATTGGGTCCCCAACTATGCGGACAAAGCCCGCCCACTGATCAAAGCTACCATCTTCCCACTGGCGGCTGAGGAAGAGGAGGACCTCCTGCCAGCGGGAGACCGGGAGATTTTTAGACCGCAGGGCCAGCAGGATGGCCTTCCAGACCGTCCCGTTCTCCCTGTCCATCTGCCCGTTTCCCGGGGGTTGTAGCTGGTCGTCCTGCTCGAGGCAATGCCCTTGCTGAGCAGGAACTGACTCAGCTCATCGCTCATAAAAGAGGATCCCCGATCACTGTGGATATCGGCGGGGAAACCGAACAGAGTGAAGATGCTGTGGAGGACTTTAATGACCGTGGCAGAAGTCATATCGGGGCATGAGATGGCGAAAGGGAACCGGGAGTACTCGTCAATCACGTTCAGAAATATTCAGGAATATTCATCGACCACACAAAGAAAGTACGTGTTGCGGTCGGTGGAGGGGAGGGGCCCTTTGAAGTCCACACTGAGGCGCTCAAAGGGGCGGGAGGTCTTCATTGGGTGCGCTCGATCTGGCCGGTAGAAGTGCAGCTTGCACTCTGCGCAGACCTGGCAGTCTCTGCAGTACCCCCGGATTTCCACAGAATAGGATCCGGAGGCCAGGGAGATTTTCTGGGTGACGGGGTGTACCGGGAGGGAGCAGCGCCTTACCGTAGTGGGGTGGATGAAGCTCTCCGTGCTCCTGGAGTCAAAAAGGCAGGTCGTCTCGTGCCCATCGATCTTCACCGTCGTTGTTGCGGTCGCGAGGTTGCGGGGCCGGGACTAATCCAGGGTGATCGAGGCGAGCTGCGGCAGATGCTGGGAGGTCCCCGGCTGGTCAGCGGTGGTGGAGGTAGCGGCCAGCGATGAACGGCCAGATGAGCAGCAGTCCTGAGACGCCGTCCAAAATGGCGCCGAAGGTGGCGGCGTCCACATGGCGGGTGGCATCAAAGATGGCGGCACCCATGGACCGCACGTGGCTTGCGGTGAAGAAGATGGCGGTGCCCACGAGCCGCACGTGGCTTACGAAGAGGAAAATGGCGGCGCCCCTGGGTCGCATGTGGGAGGTGTAGGAACGCCGGGCCTGGAAACAGTGGCGACCGACCGGGATTGGCAAACAGAAACAAAGTGTCCCTTCTTCTAACATCCGTCGCAGGTCGCGCTCCGCGCCGGGCAGCGCTGCCTGGGGTGTTTGTTCTGCCCGCAAAAATAGCACTTGGACCCCCCAGGGTTGGCTGGCTGCCGCGCGGCGCAGGCTTGCGGTGAGCTGGAGTCGGAAGCTGGTGGGGCCCACGATACCCATGAGGGTGCCGCGCGGTCGGGGGCTTATGACTGGACGTTACGGGAGGCCACTTCTAATGAGTTAACGAGCTGCCTAGTTCCCGCAAGATCAAGCATAGCCCCTTCCAGTAGCCGCTGGCGGACGTACGCAGACCTCATGCCCGTAACGAATTGTCTCAAATTAAAAGTTCTGTGTGCTGGACTGCCAAAACTGCCTGGCAGTCACAGTTCCTACCTAGGATGTGCAGGGCATGCCAGAAATCGTCCAGAGACTCCCCGGAGTGTTGCTGTCTCGTGGCCAGGAGGTGCCTGGAGTATAGTTGATTTATTGGTTGAACGTAATGTCCCTTCAGGAGCTCCATCGCTTCAGAGTAAGTGGGCGCGTCCAGGATGAGATGAAAAATGTCAGGGCTCACCCGTGAATAAAGGACTCGGAGCTTCTGCGAGTCCGAGGGTTCCTCAGCGGA
The DNA here is from genome assembly GCF_047496885.1 of Scyliorhinus torazame. Taxonomy (NCBI): domain Eukaryota; kingdom Metazoa; phylum Chordata; class Chondrichthyes; order Carcharhiniformes; family Scyliorhinidae; genus Scyliorhinus; species Scyliorhinus torazame. The sequence continues at coordinate 258,235,292 of NC_092713.1, forward strand.
TGTTCGGAGGTAGCTTTCGAAGCAGGCTGGCCAGTGGTCAAAGGCGGACGTAGCCTTGGCTGCTTGAGGGCTCAGCTGCAGGCGATCAGGCTTGATGCGGAGATCCATCGTTTAAAAAAATCTTTGCTCAATAAATCGATGCACTATCAATTACCACAAAGCCGAGAGCAGTAGAATAATCGAGGCTTTATTGAGCAAAGATGTTGTGCCTCCTGTAGCTGGAACCAGAATGGCTGCAGCACTGGCGAACACACACATTTATACGCCGCCGACTGGGCGGAGCCAGCAGGCAAGGATTTACCCATGTACCTCTACTATACGGGCCTTACCGTAATACATGTAATACTACTAGTGGTGACTACCACAAGTGCCTCATCACTTTTTTGTATTTATGTCATGCCCCCTTGTGGTGATGCCACCTCTGAGCGTCCTGACTGCCCATTGGTTGTGTCCTATTCTGAGTGTTCATTGGTTGCATGTTTGCATATCATGACATCCGCGATACTGAGGGCGTTGTGGATAGCACGTTTAGTGAGTTGGTCACACCGCAGGTGAAAGTTACTGAGGGAGATAGAAAATGGGTGACCAAAAGACAAAGCAAGAGTAGGAAGGCAGTGCAGGTGTCCCCTGCGGTTATCTCCCTGCAAAACAGATATACCGCTTTTGATACTGTTGAGTGAGATGGCTCACCAGAGGAAAGAAGCAGCAGCCAGGTTCATGGCGCCATGGCTGGCTCTGCTGCACAGCTGGGCAGGAAGAAGAATGGCAGGGCTATAGTGATAGGGGACTCAATTGCAAGGGGAATAGACAGGTGGTTCTGCGGACGCAATTGAAACTCCAGATGGTACGTTGCCTCCCTGGTGCAAGGGTCAAGGATGTCTCGGAGCGGCTGCAGGCCATTCTGGGGGGGGGGGGTGTGAACAGCCAGCTGTCTTGGTGTACATAGGCACCAACAATATAGGTAGAAAGTGGGATGAGGTCCTCCAAGCTGAATTCAGGGAGTTAGGAGTTAAACTAAAAAGTAGGACCTCAAAGGTAGTAATATCAGGATTGCTACCAGTGCCACGAGCTAGTCAGAGTAGGAATGTCAGGATAGATAGGATGAATGTGTGCCTCGAGAGATGGTGCAAGAGGGAGGGATTCAAATTCCTGGGGCATTGGAACCGGTTCTGGGGAGGTGGGATCAGTTCAAACCGGACGGTCTGCACCTAGGCAGGTCTGGAACCAATGTCCTAGGGGAGTTGTTTGCGAGAGCTGTTGGGGAGGGTTTAAACTAATGTGGCAGGGGGATGGGATCCGATGTAGGAAGTCGGGGGGAAGTAAAGCGGGGCCAGAAACAAAAAGCAGTAAGGGGGAAAGTGTAAGGCAGAGAAGCCATGGTCAAAAATCAAAAAGGGCCACAGTACAGGGAACAGTGACTGAGGAGAGTGTGAAAATGGAGGTGGCCAATGCAGGATTGAGGGTGTTGTACCTAAATGCGCGCAGTATACGGAACAAGGTAAATGAGTTTGTTGTGTACATTGAAATTGGCCGGTACAATGTTGTGGGCATCACAGAGACGTGGCTGCAAGGGGATCAGGGCTGGGATCTAAATATCCAAGGATATATTTCCTATCTAAAGGACAGGCAGATGGGCAAAGGGGGCGGGGTTGCATTGTTAGTAAGGAATGAAGTTAAATCGATAGCAAGGAGTGATATAGGATCAGAAGACATAGACTATCTGTGGGTAGAGTTGAGGAATCGCAAAAGTAAAAAGACCCTGATGGTAGTTATGTACAGGCCCCCTAGCAGCAGTCAGGATGTGGGGCAGAAAATAAATCAGGAGACAGAAAAGGCATGTAAAAAAGGCAATATTAAAATAATCATGAGGGACTTCAATATGCTGGTGGACTGGGAAAATCTGGTTGGTAGTGGATCCCAAGAAATTGAATTTGTGGAATGTCTGAGAGATTTTTTTTGGAGCAGCTTGTGACAGAGCCGACGAGGGAACAGGCAATTCTGGATTTGGTGATGTGTAATGAGGCAGTCTTGATTAGGGAACTTAAGGTGAAAGAACCCTTAGGGAGCAGTGACCACATTATGATAGAATTTACCCTGCTGTTTGAGAGGGAGAAGCTACAATCAGATGTTGCGGCATTACAATTAAATAAGGGTAACTACAAAGACATGAGGGACGAGCTGACCAGAGTTGATTGGAGAAGGAGCCTAGCAGGGAAGACAGTGGACAGCAATGACAGGAGTTTTTGGGGGTTATTAGGGAGGCACAACAGAAATTCATCCCAAGGAGGAGGAAGCATGCTAAGGGGAGGACAAGGCATCCATGGCTGACGAGGGATGTCAAGGACAGCATAAAGGCGAAAGTAAAAGCATACAAAGTGGCGAGTATTAGTGGGAAACCAGAGGATTGGGAAGCCTTTAAAAGCAAGCAGAGGACAACTAAAAAAGCAATAAGGGGGGAGAAGATGAAGTACGAGTGCAAGCTAGCTAGTAATATAAAGGAAGATAGGAAGAGATTTTTTCAATATGTAAAAGGTAAGAGAGAGGCAAAAATCGGCATTGGACCACTAGAAAATGTGGCTGGAGAAGTAATAATAGGAAACAAAGAAATGGCAGACGAACTGAATAGTTACTTTGCATCAGCCTTCACAGTGGAAGACACCAGTGGGATGCTAGAGCTCCAGGAGAACCAGGGGGCATCGGTGAGTGCAGTGACCATTACTAAGGAGAAGGTTCTGGGGAAACGGAAAGGTCTGAAGGTGGATAAGTCATCTGGACTGGATGGACTACACCCCAGAGTCCTAAAAGAGATAGCTGAGGAAATTGTGGAGACATTAGTGATGATCTTTCAGGAATCACTGGAAGCAGGATGGGTCCCAGAGGACTGGAAGGTGGCGAATGTAACACTACTGTTTAAGAAGGGAGGGAGGCGGAAGACGGGAAATGATAGGCCGGTTAGCCTGACTTCGGTCATTGGTCAGATTTTAGAGTCTGTTATTAAAGATGAGATCGCGAAGCACTTGGAAGTGCATGGTAAAATAGGATATGGAAATGGAAAATCACTTATTGTCACAAATAGGCTTCAAATGAAGTCACTGTGAAAAGCCCCTAGTCGCCACATTCCGGCGCCTGCTCGGGGAGGCTGTTACGGGAATTGAACCGTGCTGCTGGCCTGCCTTGGTCTGCTTTCAAAGCCAGCGATTTAGCCCTGTGCTAAACAGCCCTGAGTCAGCATGGCTTTGTCAAAGGGAGGTCGTGTCTGACAAATCTGTTAGAGTTCTTTGAGGAGGTAACAAGCATGTTAGACAAAGGAAAACCAGTAGACGTGATTTATTTAGATTCCCAGAAGGCCTTTGACAAGGTGCCGTATAGGAGACTGTTAAATAAGTTAAGAGCTCATGGTGTTCAGGGTAAGATCCTGGCATGGATAGAGGATTGACTGACTGGCAGAAGGCAAAGAGTGGGGTCTGTTTCAGGATGGCAGCCTGTGACTAGTGGTGTGCCTCAGGGGTCTGTGCTGGGACCACAACATTTTACAATATACATTAATGATCTGAAGAAGGTACTGAAGGCACTGTTGCTAAGTTTGCAGATGATACAAAGATCTGTAGAGGGACAGGTAGTATTGAGGAAGCAAGGGGGCTGCAGAAGGACTTGGAAAAGCTAGGAGAGTGGGCAATGAAGTGGCAAATGAAATACAATGTGGAAAAGTGTGAGGTTATTGATGCACTAAGCGTCAAGAACCACAAAGACATGTGAGACTTTAACTAAGGCCTTAATATACTACATGGGAGGCTTACCCGACAGAGACAACCCCAGACAGAATGGGGCCGGTCCCAGAAGTGGGTTCTTATACTTAACTCCCGGGGGAGTGGCTAAGGCGGAGCTCTCCGTGGCCAGGTCGGGTTACCTACCGGTGACCGAACCGCTACAGAGCTACAGTACAATACACAGTATTACAGGGCCACGTTACACACAACTATTATATACTATGTACAATGGTAGGGAAGTACAGTGGTGTATCACCACAGTTATGCACTTTGGAAGGAGGAACCTAGGCATAGACTATTTTCTAAATGGGGAAATGCTTCGGAAAGCAGAAGCACAAAGGGACTTGGGAGTCCTTGTTCACGATTCTCTTAAGGTTAATGTGCAGGTTCAGTCGGCAGTTAAGAAGGCAAATGCAATGTTAGCATTCATGTCAAGAGGGCTAGAATACAAAACCAGAGATGTGCTTCTGAGGCTGTATAAGGCTCTGGTCAGAACCCATTTTGTGTACTGTGAACAGTTTTGGGCCCTATATCTAAGGAAAGATGTGCTGACCTTGGAAAGGGTCCAGAGGAGGTTCACAAGAATGATCCCTGGAATGAAGAACTTGTCGTATGAGGAATGTTTGAGGACTCTGGGTCTGTACTCGTTGGAGTTTAGAGGGATGAGAGGGGATCTTATTGAAACGTACAAGATACTGCGAGGCCTGGATAGAGTGGACGTGGAGTGGATGTTTCCACTTGTAGGAAAAACTAGAACCAGAGGACACCATCACAGATTAAAGGGACGATCCTTTAAAACAGAGATGAGGAGGAATTTCTTCAGCCAGAGGGTGGTGAATCTGTGGAACTCTTTGCCGCAGAAGGCTGTGGAAGCCAAATCACTGAGTGTCTTTAAGACAGAGATAGATAGGTTCTTGTTTAATAAGGGGATCAGGGGTTATGGGGAGAAGGCAGGAGAATGGGGATGAGAAAATATCAGCCATGATTGAATGGCGGAGCAGACTCGATGGGCCGAATGGCCTAATTCTGCTCCTATGTCTTATGGTCTTATGGGTCTCAGCCTGGTGCTGACCCTGTGGAAGAGGTATTCCCGAAGTTGATGGAGACGATAGTGAGCAGTCCGGACATTCAGAGGAAGATGTCAGCGTCACTTCAGCAGATCCATGGTCGATCGGAGGAGTCCCAGAGGCTATGGGTGCAGCAGATGTCATCTGCAATGCGTGGCATTGAGGTCAACACTGCTAGGGTGGTGAGTGCAGTGGAGAGCCTGGTGCACAATGTCGGTGCCATTAGTGAAGGTGTCCAAGGCGTTGTGCAGTAGGTGATGACCATGGCTGAGGGTCTCAGCGGAAAGTCCGCCTCGCTGGGGAATGTTACCCAGTACCGGGCTGACCTTGTTGAGGTTCTGCGGGACGTCGCCCACCATCAGATGGGAATGGCCGAGGTGCTACAGAGCTTGTCCCATTCGCAGGTGGGCATTGCTGAGATGCTGCAGATCATGTCCCGTCACTGAGGAGCATCGCCGAGGGCATCGACACGATGGTGCAGAACATGGGGAGCCGCCAGTGCTGGCAGGGCCAGAGGATGCAGGGGCAGCTGGGGATCAAACCAGTTGCCCCTCCATCCTAAGGTGAACCTCAGGGCTCTATGGGCACTGAACAGGAGGAGGGGGCGCTGAGTGCCAACCCAATCCCTTGGAGTAGCGACGGTGGCCACCAGCTCCCCAAGTTCCACCCTTCTGATGAGGCCGCATCTCACAGTCAGCACCTGAAACAGGGTGGCATGACTGTGCATGTGCCGCCGACAAGTGTTCCGACTCCAGAGCCTCCAGAGGATGCCCACCAGAGGCATCGAAGGTCACAGGACGAGGTAAGCAGCTGGCTGCCTCCACCTCTGATGGTATCCTGGGGTCACGCCTAGACATAGCGGTAGAGCTAGGAAGGCACTGCAAATCAAGGATTACTGAGAGCTCTGAGGAAGGCTCTGGGGAGGTAGGCAGGTGGTGAGGAGGATAGGGGGGGGCAGCACCATTGGGAGAGTGGGGAATTGTAAAACACAATAACATCACTGTATGACGTCTCTGTCACTTTTTCTTCCACAATGCGGACTGACCTCTGACCCCTTGGCCCAGCTCTCCAGTCATCCCCCCTCCTCCCCGGGCACAACGCATGCAGATAATGGGTGTGAGCGAGCACTCAGCAGACAGGCAAGGGTCAGAATATGGCATAGATTGAGGAGGACTGGTGCTCAGATCTCTACGGGTTATCATCACATCCGTGCCCTGCCCTCGACAGTGACCCGCTGACGTTGCTGACACAGTCCCACCACCCTGGAATGCTGAGATGGGGATGGGGGTGGACCTGGCCACATCCTACGTGTATCCTGAGAGTATGAGGGCCTGCCTGGCCAAACCCCCGCCACCTGCCCTGCAGCCTCCGGCTGCGGTTCCTCCCTGGGCTCGTCCTCCAGCCCCTGCTGGTCCGACGGCCCCTCATCATCCTTGTCCTCCTCCTCCTCCACCTTGGCATATGTTCCTCATCACCAACCTCCAGCATGTCACCCCGCTGCTGTGCGAGGTTGTGGAGGACACAGCAGACCTCTGGGCGGTGTACTGCAGTGCACCACTGGAGCAATGAAAGCATTGGAGCCACATTTTGAGTAGTCCGGTGCACCGCTCAGTCACAGCCCGGGTGGTGCATGGGCCTCGTTGTACCGGGTCTCCGCTTCCTCTCTGACCTCCGTACTGGTGTCATTAGCCAGATCCTCAGCGGTACGTCTTATTCCCCAAGAGCCAGCCGCCCATCCAGAGGGGTCCTCGAAGAGGCTGGGGATGACCGACTGCCTCAGGATGTAACTGTCGTGGACACTCCCCGGGAAGCATGCATTATCTTCATCTGGTGGTAGCACAATATGTTAAGGGGGTGGAGCCCCTTGTACGGCACTACCAAATGGCACGGTGAGCGCAGGGCAACATGCGTTCCATCTATTACCCACTGGACCTGGGGCATCCTGGTGATGGCAGAACATCCTACAGCTCGGTCACCTTGCTGGGTTTGGTTCATGTCAAAGTTGATGTAGTTTTCCGCCTGGGAAAACTGGGCATCTGTGACCTGCTGGATGCACCTGTGGGCTGTGGCCTAAGAGATGCCACACAGATCTCTACTCGAGTCCTCGAATGATCCCAAGGCATAAAAGTTCAGAGCAGCAGTGAACTTGATGGCCACCAGGAGCAGGTGTCCCGCTCCTCCATGTGCAGCGAAGACATGGGACAGATGACACACACTTGTTGAGGCGGAGCCTTCTGCGGCATGGGCTGTCCGTCATCTGATCAAAGGACCCAGTGATGCCTGTACATCCTAAGTCGTTGCAGGACTCCCACTCTGGATCCCTCTCTAGCCTGATAGGCGGCCGAGTCCTCAGGGTGTGGAACGGGGTCCAGCACATGGGCCCCTGCCTCGTACATCTGCAGATGCTGTTGTTGCCGCCGTCTCTGGCGCCTGGCTGCCTGGCCTAGCAGCAGCCCCACTTGGACAACGTCTGTGTCCAATATCGCTGCAAAATCAGTAAAGCATTGGGAAAGGGTGTTAGACTGACAAATAGCAGTGGCTCCCACCCCGGGACCCTCCATTCCCCATTGATCCCCCTCCCTACCCCCACCTCCGGAACACCGTGTCCATGCACTCCCAGTCGCAGCGGGCTTCCCTCACTGGATCCCAGACCCTCTCCCAGACACGCACTCATAACATCACCTGGTCCAACCCCATTACACTCACCCACATGTCCGGCTGTGGACATGCCCCGGAGCTGTTTCCCATCCCCTGGGTGTTCGGATATTGGCTGCTGCATGTGTGGTGTTGCCTCCCGTAATGTTCAATCACAATGTCCAGGCGCTCTGATTGGGGTGCTAGGCAATGACTCCCACATGCCACATGGCCCGCCCACCCACAGGAATCCACTTGGGTTGTGTGAAGTGCTTACTTAACCACAATTGTCAATTTCCTATTAGCAATAGCCTTCAGCCTCACGGCCAGAACCCTCGGCAACCGGCAGGGATTAGGAGTTGTTGGTGGGGCTGACGGTCAGAGACAAGGGTTGCCCCCAGAATGGATACACGATCCAGGGGTTGGCATGGTTGTGTCGCGTGCGTTTGCCCCCGTTGCCCCCCCCCACCCCCACCCCTAGCGCCTCCTCCCATCAGCCTCCCATGGCGGTCCACCCTTACGGAGAGTCCCCCACCCCCTGCCGAGCACTGGGGTGACAAGCCCAGCGCCCCAGGGCACTTTGCTTGTGACCAAAGATGGCTACTCACCTCCCCGGCTCCTCGCAGAAGCCTTTCCGCCAGGTTCACATTTTTAAAAGGAAGTACTAACCGCAGCCAGCTTGACCACTTGCTGGGGAGGACAATGAATGACAGGAAACTGTTGGACATGAAGTGGCTCCCATTATTTGGATGGAAATGGGGCTTAAGTGGTGATAATTGGTTTCTCGTCACGCTACGGCGACATCCCGATTGCGCCTACGGGAGCGGGCCAGTTGCATCGCAAACTGTTTGGCACCTGGCACGGTTCTCGTTTTTGGCTTCTCCCGCTATTCACTGGCCTCGTTTCGCTCAACTGAGTGCGCGAAGAGGCTGGAGAATCACGTCCTATAATTCGTAACCTGCATCTTAAGGGTAGGTTACTTGTCTGATCCTCAATCCCCTCTGGTTAAACCAGAAGTAGACCCATTCATAATACTGGTTTAGCACAGTGGGCTAAGGCAGGTGGCTTGTAATGCAGAACAAGAGGCTGTTCCAGCCTCCCGAACAGGTGCCGGAATGTGGCGACTGTCATAATGTACACCAGTATATCATGGTGCAGACACACACTGATGGACACACAGCAAGACCAATCAACACACACAACACCGCAGCCAATCACCAGTTAGAGCACACTCACTATAAAGACAGAGGGCATCAGAGTTCCCGCTCATTCGGGATACAGCCTCTCAGAAGGACAGAGCTTACAGTTTACAGCACAGATCTTCACCATGTGCTGAGTGCATAGACTGGTTAGGACAGTGATAGGTCTTTAGTTTAATCTAACATTATGTTAACCCACAGTGAAAGTATTTTCAATAGTTTCTAGCTTAATAAAATCGTGTTGTACTATTTTAAGTGTTGGTGGCCTGTATGTGTTCCACGAATCCAGAGCATCCAACACATCATGGTACCAGTAGTTGAGGGATGTTAAAACTTCTTAGACCTACCTGCAAGTGATCTGCCTTCCGCCAGCATACAGCCATCCTGCAAAATGGACAGCGTCCGCCCGCCGCCGCCGCTCCGCATCACCGGTAACCTAGGGGCCAACTGGAAGATATTCAAATAACGCTTCCAGCTCTACCTGGAAGCCACAGACCGGGAAGCTGCCACAGACACCAGGAAGATCGCTCTCTTCCTATCCACGGCCGGGGAACATGCCATCCACAATTTCAATTCTCTCGCCTTTGCTGATGGTGAAGGTAAATCAAAATTCAAGACAGTCCTTCTTAAGTTTGACAGTCACTGCGGCACCGAGGTGAATGAAAGTTTCGAGCGCTATGTATTTCAACAGCGTTTGCAGGGTAAGGATGAACCTTTCCAGTCTTTTCTCACCCACCTCCGCATCTTTGCACAGTCCTGTAATTACAGCTCCACCTCCGACTCCATGATACGCAGCCAGATCGTTTTTGGTGTTCAGTCGGACCCCCTATGCCAGCAGCTCCTCAAGGTAAAGCAGGTCACTCTAGCGATTGCCATCGAGACCTGCGTGCTACATGAACACACCACCAGTCGGTATTCCCACATCCAAGCGGCTGAAACGGTGCGGCATAGTTCCCATGAGGCAGAACGGGTCCAAGCAATCGAGCAACTCCAGGGCCTCAGTCTGGATGAAGGCGGCCATTTTGCACGCGTTTCGTGGACTCCCGCGCTTGTGTGCATCGAACGAGGGGATGTCGACGAATGTACTGCGCACCACGTACGACCGCACCACGCATGCGCGGTGGCGCAGCGAACGTACTGACGCTACAACATGTGGCAACTGTGGCTCCGCTCACTTAAAGCGGCAATGTCCTGCCAAATCCCGACGATGCCTGCGATGTGGCAAACTTGGCCACTATGCTGCTTTATGCAGATCAGCTCAGCCTGCCAACTCTCGTCTTTCCAGCCAGCCTCGCAGGAATGTCGGGGCCATTCAACCAACGGTCACCGAGCCCGATTCGGACCTGCTGCCCGATATTGACACCGAGGACCCGAAGGCGCCTTTTTGAGTCAGTATCATTACAAAAAACAGGGTGTCCCCGAAGCAAAGAATCCAGCCTCTATCGGTATACAGCATCGATCCAGACGATGAGTGGTGAGCCACCCTTACGGGCAACCGGTCCCAAATATGATTCCGCCTGGACACCGGTGCCTCCGCCAATCTCATTGCGTGGTCTGACCTCCAAAGCCTTTGTGTCAAACCAGCCATCCTGCCATCAGCCTGCCAGCTATTAGATTATAATGGCAATGCCATTGCTGCCAGCGGCTCATGACAACTTGAAGTGACGCACAGGTCACGCAAAGCCAGCCTTCCCTTTGAAATCATAGGCTCCTCGAAAGCCTCCCTGCTTGGCGCGCAGGCATGCAAGCTGTTGAACCTAGTTCAGAGAGTTCACACTCTCCTGCTGACGCACCTGCCTTTCAGGACACCGACTTCAGCTCGACGCCATTACCAACCAGTACCACAACGTCTTCGAGGGCATGGGCACGCTCCCGTACACCAATGAGATTTTAGAAAACCAAATGCCACGCCTGTGGTGCACGCACCTCGCAGGGTCCCAGCACCCCTTAAGAACCACTTCAAGCAGCAGCTGCAGGACCTCCAGAACCAAGGAGTGATTTCCAAAGTCACGGAACCGACCGACTGGGTCAGTTCCATGGTATGTGTAAAAAAGCCTTCCGGCGAATTGAGAATTTCCATTGATCCCAAGGATCTAAATCGCAATATTATGAGAGAGCACTATCCAATTCCCAAGTGCGAAGAGCTCACATGTGAGATGGCTCGCGCCAAGCTCTTTACCAAACTCGACGCCTCAAAAGGATTCTGGCAAATCCAGCTCGATAAATCCAGCAGGAAAATCTGCACATTTAACACCCCCTTTGGAAGATATTGTTACAACAGGATGCTGTTTGGGATCATCTCTGCATCAGAAGTGTTCCATAGGATTATGGAACAAATGATGGAAGGTATTGAGGGTGTTCGCGTCAATGTCGATGACATAATCATTTCGTCCACCACCCTGCAGGAGCATGTTAGTCGCCTCCAGCACGTATTCAGACGTCTACATGAGCATGGCCTCCGCCTCAACAGGGCCAAATGCTCTTTTGGTCAGACAGAACTTAAGTTCCTCGGGGACCACATCTCCCAATTGGGTGTTCAGCCGGATGCGGACAAGGTAGCTGCCATCACAGCTATGAAAACACCAGAGGACAAGAAGGCGGTCCTCCGATTTCTGGGCATCGTCAATTTTTTAGGGAAATTCATCCCTAACTCTCATATCACGGCTCTCAGGAACCAGGTCAGGAAGACGACAGAGTTCCAGTGGCTCCCTGCCCACGAGCGCGAATGGAGGGAACTCAAAACAAAACTGACCACGGCCCCGGTCTTAGCCTTCTTTGATCCAGCAAAGGAGACCAAAATTTCGACCGATGCCAATACATCTGGCATTGGGGCAGTGCTCCTTCAATGTGATGAGGCCTCATCATGGGCCCCCGTTGCATATGCGGCAAGTGCAATGACCCCCACGGAACAGCGCTACGCGCAGATAGAAAAGGAGTGCCTGGGCCTTCTGACCGGTGTTGTTAAGTTTCACAATTATGTCTACAGACTTCCTCAATTCACCGTCGAGACTGACCATCGCCCGCTGGTCAATATAATACAGAAAGACTTGAACGACATGACACCTCGCCTCCTGCGTATTCTTCTCAAGCTCCGACGATACGACTTCCAGCTGATATACACCCCAGGCAAGGACCTCATCATTGCAGACGCTCTCTCCAGGGCAGTTAACACTCCATGTGACCCAATGGGATTTGTCTGCCAGGTTGTGGCCCATGTGGCATTCGCGGCCTCCAATCTACCTGCCTCGGATGAACGCCTCGTCCAAATTCGCCGCGAGACGGCAGCTGACCCCTTGCTACAGCGTGTCATACGCCACCTAACGGACGGGTGGCTCAAGGGCCAATGCCCACAATTCTATAATGTCAGAGATGATCTGGCGGTAGTAGACGGGGTTCTTCTAAAACTGGACAGCCTTGTCATCCCACATAGCATGCACCAACTTTTCATAGAATTTACAGTGCAGAAGGAGGCCATTAGGCCCATCGAATCTGCACCGGCTCTTGGAAAGAGCACCCTACCCAAGCCCACACCTCCACCCCATCCCCATAACCCAGTAACCCCACCCAACACTAAGGACAATGTTGGACACTAAGGGCAATTTATCATGGCCAATCCACCTAACCAGCACATCTTTGGACTGTGGGAGGAAACCGGAGCACCCGGAGGAAACCCATGCACACACGGGAAGGATGTGCAGACTCCGCACAGACAGTGACCCAAGCCGGAATCGAACCTGGGACCCTGGAGCTGTGAAGTAATTGTGCTATCCACAATGCTACCGTGCTGCCCCACGGGGAGCTTGTCCTGGAACAACTACACGAGGGCCACCTTGGCGTGGAAAAGTGCCGCCGATGGGCCCGAGAGGCAGTGTACTGGCCCGGCATTAAATAGGACATAGCCAACACAGTGCTCAACTGCCCCACTTGTCAGCACTTCCAGCCGACCCAACCACGTGAGACCCTGCAGCCCCATGAGTTGGTCACGTAACCATGGACCAAGGTGGGCATCGACCTGTTCTACGCGCTGGGTAGAGACTATGTCCTGATCGTGGACTACTTTTTGAATTACCCGGAGGTGATACGGTTGCACGACCTCACCTCGTCTGCAGTCATTCGTGCATGTAAAGAAACCTTTGCTCGACACGGCATCCCGCTCACGGTTATGTCGGACAATGGCCCCTGCATCGTCAGCCAAGAATGGTCCAAATTTGCCAGGCGGTACAATTTTGCCCATGTGACGTCCAGTCCCCTGTACCCCCAATCCAACGGCAAAGCAGAGAAGGGAGTACATATAGTCAAACGGCTCCTATGCAAGGCTGCCGATGCTGGGTCTGATTTCTACCTTGCCTTGCTGGCCTATTGCTCCGCCCCGCTGTACACTGGTCTGTCGCCAGCCCAATTACTCATGAATCGCACCCTGAGGACGACGGTGCTGTCCATCCATGTCCCAGACATCGACCACGTTCCGGTCCTTCGCCGGATGCAGCTGTCTCGTGCACAGCACAAGGCGGCTCATGACTCCCGTGCAGCTGATCTCCCTGCTCTGGCTCCAGATGACAACGTCCGCGTCCATCTTCTGAATGGTGGCTGTTCTGCAACCGCTGTTTTCCTTCAGCTGGTGGCCCCCCGCTCGTTCCTGTTTCGTCTACCGGATGGCTCTATTCTGCGCCGCAATCGACGCGCCTTTCGTCTCGTTCCACGCTCACCATGTGATCCTCCAGTGTCGCCTTGCCCTCCTGCTGACCCTGCCACGGACTATGCAGAGCTCCCTGTCACTCTGCCTCCCCCTGACTTTGACGCAGCCCAGCCCGCTTCTGAACCGGCAGCTCTCAACCCACCCTTGAGGCGGTCAACCAGAACTCGTCGCCCACCTCAGAGACTTAATTTATGAACTTTTCGAATTGATGGGCTCTCTGAATTGTTTTGTTGCTTTGTTTGATCGTTTGCCTGGTTTGTATATAGTGTTGATCTCGTTACTCTTGTTGCATACTGCTTCTCTGCACCAGGCACCTTCCCATGTAAATAGCTTAGTTCTCATGTACGTAGTCCTGTAAATATGTCTTCGCACCCCATACGGAGTTCGGGGCATTCTCACCACATTATTTATTGCCACATATATTTTTTTATAAAAGGGGGGATGTCATAATATACACCAGTATATCATGGTGCAGACACACACACTGATGGACACACAGCGGGACCAATCAACACACACAACACTGCAGCCAATCACCAGTTAGAGCACACTCACTATATAGACAGAGGGCATCAGAGTTCCCGCTCATTCGGGATGCAGCCTCTCAGAAGGACAGAGCTTACAGCTTACAGCACAGATCTTCACCATGTGCTGAGTGCATAGACTGGTTAGGACAGGCATAGGTCATCAGTTTAATCTAACATCGTGTTAACCCACAGTGAAAGTATGTTCAACAGTTTCTAGCTTAATAAAATCGTGTTGTACTATTTTAAGTGTTGGTGGCCTGTATGTGTTCCACGGATCCAGAGCACCCAACACATCAGCGACGAGGGGCTTTTCACAGTAACCTCATTGAAGCCTACTTGTGACAATAGGCTATTATTATTAATAGGTTGGGTTTCCCTATTTTAAGCATTTAGTCTACCTAGAAACTCGCTGGCTAAACCTAGAGGGTTAAAATTGTATCCATCGTATCACCACTGATAAAGGTAACTGAACTAAATAAAATCTTCTCAGTGGCAAGCAGCTAAAATAGCAAAAGTTGAATGTTTACCTGAAAGACCTGTGACAGCACATGAATTCACAATATGGATATCTAGCTTAAGGGAATTGTAAATGATAAAATCTGTTGGCTGTTCCATTTCATTTCCCAGATATCAGTGTATTCTATGGAGACTTTTGACACAACATCTATTTAGACTGAGATCTGTGTAATTCTTTGCACCACTGCTGTGCAAGAATCAACGAATCAATCTCTGAGAAGCACAGTAGCTTATCACCTCTGATGTGGTTTCACGGGCAGAAGTGTATTAGTTTATACAATTCACGGTACTTCTGATGAAAAAGTCATGGTAAGATCGAAAAATGTTGCTTCAATTATAAATCGTAATTGGCTTATTTTCACTGTCCTGATATTCTCTTTTTTAGGAAGTAAACTGCAATTTGGAATTGATTATAAATTAATTAAACAGGTTCCGACGGTGCAATTTAACGGGGAAAAAAGGGGGAAAAAAACATAAACAGGTTCCCTGGGTGCAATTTAAGGGGAAAAAAAAACAGAGCCTTGATTTAGGCGCATTGAGCAGGGTATCTCTTAGCGCATAGGGCGCCGAGAACGACCCCACTATCAAACAGGATTCTGATCCTTTTTGGCAAGGCGGTACTGAGCTTGCCAGAATAGGAAGAGATCAGAGCGCCATTTTTAAATGCCGCCCCGGTCTCTGGACACCCTTCGGGCCCTCCCGGGTTCCAACTTACCTGTTAGGGGGTCTTCGAGCTCCTCCTCACCCCACCATATAAGGCCAGGGCACCCCCGGACCCGATCCTTGGCAGTGCCCGCACCGAGCCTGAAGCTCCGGGTTCGAGCCCAACGCCAAGACTTGTTGTTCACACGGTTCATGGGCTGATAATCAGCTTGCAAATCCTTCCACTATTTCCCAAAAGGGTGAAAGAACAATATGTGGGTGTGAAGATATGCTAACAACAGCATTACAGACAAAAAGACTTTTGCACACAATGGGGGGATTTTTCCCTGTACCTTGGGGACTGATTTGGAGCTTGGGTGACTTTGGGTATAGGGCAAAAAAAAGGGTTTGGGCTGGCTCCCTGAAGTGCTCCTGCTGTTGGTGGCTTCAGAGTGGTGGCATTGGCAGGAAGCCAATTAACTTGAGGAGGTAAACAATAGGAATTTTTCCTGCGCTTCCAATCACCCCAGAGGAGAACTAGATCCTCGCAGTTAGCATAACTCAGCAACTCACAGGAAGTGAGTACATAGCAGGAGATCCTAGCTACTTGACATTTGCATGCAATCTGACCATTATTTGCGGAAAACAGAATGACAGCGATGATCCAGAGGCATAGACCTGCCATGGCAACCATGCCTCTTGGCGACTGCTGCCACTGAGAGTGAGCGGGTCAGCGAAAAAGTTTTCTGGTGCTGACAGCCTAATTTCCCTTTCTCCGCGTTGTTTCCTCTTTTGTACCAGTCACTGTTTCTGCATTCCCCTTGAAGCCAGAGTGAAGGCTATGAGCCTGTCACGTCTGGGATCCTGATTGGCCTTGCTGAAGAGAGAACAAACTCACAGTTCAATAGTTATAATGACTCAATAAACAGTATTTGCTTTCAATTGAAGACATCGAGTATTAATGAACATCGAATACAGGACCATCTTGGAAATAAGCAAATGAGTAATATATATTACACAAGGTAATATAACACCTCTCTCCTCTGCCCATCCAATATTGCTAACTGACCGGCAACCCTGAAGGCCGGGTCTTACTTGGCCACCTCCTAATTAGAGCCTGCACTTCCTGCAGCCCACGGAGTTGGAACCTGAAAATGGTATCTGTGCAAGAAGGTCGTCTATGAGCCTTCTTGCCCCGGAATTAATCAGGTGATGGTGGAATGGTGGTAAGGTCCCCACACCCTCCCACGTGATGAAATGCACCCCGCCTCAAAACTTGCCAGCAAAGGAGTATTACATTTCCTTTCTTATTACAACTACGTATACAGCAGTTTTTCTTTTAGAATTTCCCCTTTCTCTGAACGGTAGTATGCCAGCTCGTAGTGTCAGCTGAATCTCCTGCTTCCCATTAGTAACCAAAGTGTGCTATATCTACCTCACTACCAAAACTCTTCTTGCATTCATGTACATTAATTAAACTTCATTGAAGCTGATAATTCCAGCAAGGCAACACTGCAGCATGCATATTCAAAACATTTTAAATCTTAAATTAATTATTATTCTAATTAATTTGTGTGTGGACTAAGCATCCACTTGCTCATCTTTTCCCTACCTGGCATCCGCCAAGTTTTAGACGTAGATAAAGTATTTTTCAGGGAAGGTGTCATTTCTCAATGCTGACTTGTGTTTTTCATTGTATATTGTTTATATTAATTAAATGAGATCACACAAAAAGTTTCCTCCAGGAATATGGTAAATGCCATCTTCTCTTATAAATGACTCGAATAGTGTAAATATCCTGATTTTTGCAGCCACATTCTGTGTATGTACAACTTTATATCAACTTCACCAATTATCGGTTGATCATTTCCCCAACCAGAGCCATACCATCAATTTGAAATCTCATTCTTATTTTCAAACCATTCCCCAGCCTCGCCCAACCCTATCTCTGTCGCTTATCTCAAGCCTTGCAACTCTTAAGCTTTCTGCGCTTCTCCAGTGCCTTCAACTGCAAAGGTTGGAAATTGAACCCTAACCCTCTCTGCCTTAATTTCTACTCCTCCTTCCATTTTTAAAACATTCTTGGAAACTTACTTCTTTGATGAGGTTTCTGGCCTAGATAGAATGGACGTGGAGAGGATGTTTCCACCACTAGGTGAGACTAGAACCTGAGGGCACAGCCTCAGACTGAAGGGACGATCCTTTAAAACTGAGATGAGGAGGAATTTCTTCAGCCAGAGTGTGGTGTATCTGTGGAATTCATTGCCGCAGAAGGCTGTGGAGGCCAAATCACTGTGTGTCTTTATGACAGAAATAGATAGATTCTTAATTAATTAAGGGATCAGGGGTTATGGGGAGAAGGCAGGATAATGGGGATGAGAAAATATCAGCCACGATTGAATGGTGGAGCGGACGCGATGGGCCGAATAGCCTAATTCTGCTCCTATGTCTTATGATCTTATGGCTATCTGCCCTAAACTTATGTGGCCTCAATCTATGGTGTAGAAATTGTAAATTTAAGTTGGAGGCCTAAGCACTCTGGAAAGACAGATAAGGGGCTGGATTCTTGTTCGCCGACGGCGAAATCGGAGAAAGGCGATCGGGCGGAGAATAGCTTCCGACGCCGAAATTGAGGTAGACGTCGGTTTGACGCTAAATCAGGATTCTCCAGCCTCCCAAAAATTCCTTAAACACGGCACTCGCCGCGCGGCCTGAAAGTACAGTCGGCATATCATTAGAGGGCCTGCCGCCCGATTCTCCGGGGCCTCCGCGATTCAGCGCCTCCGATGGGTCGATTTCCCGAAGGCGTGTTTCTAATGTGTTTTTAAACATCGTGAATCTGGCATACTGGTTGCTGAGTGAGAGAGAGGAGGTAGGAAGTGGGGTGACTGCAGGCCTCCGGCTCGGACATCAGCCCTGCTGGCAGTGGCGGGGGTGAGGGGGGACGGTGAGAGGAGCCCCCCCCCACAGGACAGGGGCGGTGCCTGATGCATGATCAATGACCACTAAAGCGAGGTTGTAGTCCAACTGAAGGCTTTAATAAGCGAGATGTTTCCCCCAGCAGCTCAGGTACAGAAAGAAGGCTGCTGGGGCGGCACGGGCTCTTATACCCCGCCTTGCAGGGCGGAGCTACCTTACAGCTTGACCAATAGGAAACATACAATATCGACCAATGGTGCTCCAGCATTACCAAGTACCGTAATACCTCTACACAGACTACCACATTCACCCCCTGTTAAAAAAGAGTCCGGCGGATGTGGTGGCTTGATATTACAAAATGGTAACGTGGTAGAAATTATAGTTATGGAGGTACCGTAATACCTCTGTACAGTGTTTTTGTCTTATTGTCGTACTATTTACAGATTCACAATTAACTATATACACTTTAAAATGAAGCAATCAGTCGATCGGGAGCCCTGGTCGTCCTCTGTGATCGTCGAAGCTCTGTTGGTACGCCGGTGGAGGCTCGGGCATCTGTGACTCCGGGAGCGTGGCCTCGATCTCTGTGGCAGCTTCAACACCCCTAGACGGCGCTGGTGGTGAAAACGGTTGACCTGGGAAGGGAGCGTCTCTGGGGGTGCGTTGGTGGGTGGGGGGGGCCTAGACGGGGCCGGCGGATGGACCGATCCTCCTGGGAAGGGGCAGCTGTAAGGTGGACCAGTGGGAGGGAGGGTGGGACTGGTGGCTGGGGTGTGCGTGAGGATCCGGCGGGCGTCAAGTCTCGTAGGGAGACCATATCTTGCCGGCCGTCGGGGTATGCCACGGAGGCGTACTGGGGGTTAGCGTGGAGAAGATGGACCCTCTCGACCAACGGGTCCAACTTTTCGGAGCAGGATGGGTCCGGGAGCTGCCAGCCAGGTCAGGAGCGTGGTCCCAGAGGAGGATTTCCTGGGGAAGACAAGGAGACATTCGTGAGATGTTTGGTTGGTCGTGGTACAAAGCAGTGACCGGATGGAGTGGAGGGCATCCGGGAGGACTTCCTGCCAGCGGGAGACTGGGAGATTCCGGGACCGTAGGGCCAGTAGGACGGTCTTCCAGACCGTTCCATTCTCCCTCTCTACCTGTCTGTTACCCCGGGGGTTGTAACTGGTCGTCCTGCTCGAGGCTATGCCCTTGCTGAGCAGGAATTGACGCAGCTCGTCGCTCATAAAAGAGGACCCCCTATCACTATGTATGTAAGCGGGAACCCGAACAGTGCAAAGATGCTATGGAGGGCCTTGATGATGGTGGTTGCGGTCATGTCCGGGCAGGGGATGGCGAATGGGAACCGGGAGTACTCGTCAATCATGTTCAGGAAGTACGGGTTGCGGCCGGTGGAGGGGAGGGGGCCTTTGAAGTCCATGCTGAGGCGTTCAAAGGGACGGGAAGCCTTTATCAGGTGCGCTTTCTCTGGCCTGTAGAAGCGCGGTTTGCACTCCGCGCAGATTTGGCAATTCCTGGTGGCTGTCCTGATCTCCTCGATGGAGTAGGGCAGGTTGCGGGTCTTGATAAAGTGGAAGAAGCGAGTGACCCCCGAGTGGCAGAGGTCCTCGGGGAGGGCTCGGAGGCGGTCCACTTGTGTGTTGGCACATGTGCCGCGGGACAGGGAATCAGGAGGCTCGTTTAGCTTCCCAGGACGATACAAGATCTTGTAGTTATAGGTGGAGAGTTCGATCCTCCACCGCAAGATCTTATCATTTTTTATCTTGCCCCACTATGCATTATCGAACATGAAAGCAACCAGCCGTTGGTCAGTGAGGAGAGTGAATCTCCTGCTGGCCAGGTAATGCCTCCAATGTCGCTCAGCTTCTACTATGGCCTGGGCCTCCTTTTCGACTGAGGAGTGGCGGATTTCGGAAGCATGGAGGGTACGTGAGAAGAAGGCCACGGGTCTGCCCGCTTGGTTGAGGGTGGCTGCCAGAGCTACGTGAGACGCATCGCTCTCGACCTGGAAGGGGAGGGACCCATCGATGGCGTGCATCGTGGCCTTTGCAATGTCTGCTTTGATGCGACTGAAGGCCTGGCGGGCCTCTATCTACAGGGGGAAAATTGTGGATTGGATCAGGGGACGGGCCTTGTCCGCATAGTTGGGGACCCACTGGGCATAGTAAGAGAAAAACCCGAGGCAGCGCTTCAGGGCCTTGGAGCAGTGAGGAAGTGGGAACTCCATAAGGGGGCGCATGCGTTCAGGGTTGGGGCCTATAACTCCATTTCGCACTACGTAGCCGAGGATGCCTAGGCGGTCGGTGCTAAACACGCATTTATCCTTGTTGTATGTAAGGTTAAGGATTTTTGCGGTCTGGAGGAATTTTCGGAGGTTGGTGTCGTGGTCCTGCTGGTCGTGGCCGCAGATGGTGACATTATCGAGATACGGGAACGTTGCCCGTAAACCGTACCAGTCAACCATTCGGTCCATCTCGCGCTGGAAGACCGAGACCCCGTTAGTGACACAGAAGGGAACCCTTAAGAAGTGGTAGAGCCGCCCATCTGCCTTGTAGGCAGTGTACTTGCTGTCACTAGTGCGGATGGGGAGCTGGTGGTAGGCGGACTTAAGATCCACCGTGGAGAAGACCTTGTAATGCGCAATCCTGTTTACCAGGTCGGATATGCGGGGGAGAGGGTACGCATCCAGCTGCGTAAACCTGTTGATGGTCTGGCTGTAGTCGATGACCATCCTATGCTTTTCCCCGGTCTTTACCACCACTACTTGAGCTCGCCAGGGGCTACCACCACCACTACTTGAGCTCCACTTGAGCTCTCCAGGATCCGATCCTGGGCACTGTACCGTCTGCTCCTGGTGGCGACGGGTTTGCAATCCGGGGTGAAGTTCGCAAACAGGGAAGGCGGATCGACCTTGATGGTCACGAGGCCGCAGACATTGAGAGGGGGTATAGGGCTGCCGAATTTGAAAGTTAGACTTTGGAGATTGCACTGGAAGTCTAACCCTAGGAGGGTGGCCGCGCAGAGGTGATGAAGGACGTAGAGCCGGTAATTTTTAAACTACCTTCCCTGGACTGTGAGGTTTACTACACAAAACCCCTTTATCTCTACTGAGTGAGAACCGGAGGCCAGGGAGATTTTTTGATTAACGGGGTGGACGAGGCGAGAACAGCGCCTTACTGTGTCGGGGTGTATGAAGCTCTCCGTGCTCCCAGAGTCGATTAAGCGGGACGTCTCGTGCCCATTGATTAGTACTGTTGTTGTAGCAGTTGAGAGTGTTCGAGGCCGGGACTGGTCGTCCAGGGTCACCGAGGCTAATCGCTGCAGTTGAGTGTTCTCTTCGGGCGGTGTGCGGTCAGCCGAGCTGGGGTCCTGGGAGTCCATCCAAGATGGCGGCTCCCATTGGTTGCACATGGCTGGGAGTGCACAAAATGGCGACGCCCATCCATCACACGTGGCGTCCGCGGGACAAGATGGCGGCGCCGGGGGCCGCACGTGGCCCTGGAGGAGGAAAGTGGCGGCGCCCGCTGGCCGCACGGGGACCGTGGAGAGGTTTGTGGTGGCGGTCCACATTCGCCTCCGGAGACAGCGGCGACCGCACGGGCCTGGCATACCACCATGAAGTGGCCCTTTTTACCGCATCCCTTGCAGGTGGATGCGCGGGCCGGGCAGCGCTGCCGGGGGTGCTTGGCCTCACCGCAAAAGTAGCAGCGGAGCCCCCCGAGGTTGCCAGGCCGCCTTGCAGCACAAGCTTGTGGGGGGATGGGAGATGTCTCAGTGTCGGCTGCGGCGGGGTTTCACGCTGCCCAGGGGGCTGCCGCACGGTCGGGAACGTAAGCGCGGGTGTTTTCGGGAGGCCACATCCAGGGAGCCTGCAAGGGCCCAAGCCTCCTTGAAGCCTAGGGTGTCTTTTTCCAGCCATCGCTGGCGGATTTGGGAGGACAGCATACCGGCCACAAAACCGTCCCGGATCAAAAGTTCTGTGTGGTTGCTCGCCGAAACTTGCGGGCAGCTGCAGTTTCTCCCCAACACCAGGAGCGCACGGTAGAATTTTTCCAGCGATTCCCCAGGGATTTGTCGCCTCATTGCTAGCAGATGTCGGGCATAGATCTGGTTTACCAGGCGAATATAATGTCCTTTTAGCAGCTCTATTGCTGCATCAAAGTCGTCCGCGTCCTCGATGAGGGTGTAAATTTCGGGGCTCACCCTCGCGTGCAGGACTTGCAATTTCTGTTCTCCCATTGGCGTGTTTTCGGCCGTTCCGAGATATCCTTTAAAACACGCCAGCCAGTGCTTGAAGGTTGCCGCTGAGTTCGCCGCGTGGGGGCTGAGTTGCAGACACTCCAGCTTGATTCGGAGCTCCACCTTTTTAAATCTAGCTTATTAAATTGATGCACGATCAATGACCACTAAAGCGAGGTTGTAGTCCAACTGAAAGCTTTAATAAGCTAGATGTTTCCCCCAGAAGCTCAGGTACAGAATGAAGGCTGCTGGGGCGGCACGGGCTCTTATACCCCGCCTAGCAGGACGGAGCTACCATACAACTTGACCAATTGGAAACATACAATATCTACCAATGGTGTTCCAGCATTACCAGGTCCCGTAATACCTCTACACAGACTACCACAGTGCCCAGGCATCAACCGTCATTACGGTGGCCATCTTGCCGACCTCCCACCCCGGCCCCTGGGTGCACGCAGTGACAACAGCTTATGGATGGCCCACACAACCCACCCAACCGGCAGCCACCCACCTGGGGACCACTCAGGGCCAGATCGACGGCAGCCCCCAGTGAGGGCGCTGCTAGCCAAGGGTGCCCCTGGCAGCAGGGACGGGCGCCAGGACCCGGGGCATCGACGGGGCCGAGTGCGCAGGGGGGGGACACACGGGACATGCGTGGGTGAGGCCCACGGTGCCAACCGGGACCACTGTGTAGCCCATGGTACCTGGTTGAGCATGGGTGTATGCGCCATGCGAACATGTTTGCCTTTCACCCCATGCTGAAAACAATGGCGTTTGGTCATCAGCCTGCGATGCTGGCCACCGTGGCGATGGCCGCAGCCCTGCATGCAGCCCTGTGGCAGCATGAGCGGGAGCCACACAGAGAGGAGGCGGAGGCTGCAGCACAGGAGCGGGCTGCAGAGGTGCAGGTGGCATTCCACTTAGGCTGGAGAGCTGGCTGCCCAACAGGGGGAGGAGGAGGTGCCAAGGAGACGCCTAGTGAGGCCCCGCATGTACCGGTGCCGCATGTCGCTTGAGGACCTTCCGGACCGGGCGTGCAGAAGGAGACTGCGGTTGAGCAAGAGACGGTGCGACACATCTGCCAGATGATGGCATACCTGGCACCGCAGGGTTATGGGGGGTGACACCTGCTCCCGGTGGCCATCAAGGTGATGGTGGCGCTGAACCTCTATGCAACGGGGTTGTTCCAGTCGCCGAGTGTGACCTGTCTGGCATTTCCCAGACACCGGCGCACAAGTGCATCGGTGCCATCACGGCGGAGTATTACATCCAGTACCCTGGAGACCATGCCCATCAGGATGCCCGGGCATTGGGGTTCTCTGCCATCACTGGATGCCCCGGATCCATGGGGTGATAGACGGGATGCATGTCCCCCTACGGCCACCGGCGGATAACAGGTCGCTGCTCACAAACCGAAAGGGGTACCACTCCATGAACATACAGCTGGTCTGCGATCATCAGATGCGCATTATGCACGTCTGTGCCCGATACCCGGGTGGTGTACATAACTTGTTCATACTGGCGCACTCGGTGATCCCCGACATGTTCGAGGGACACTCCCTCCGGCTGCGGGGCTGGCTGCTGGGTGACAGGAGTTACCCGTTGCAGTCGTGGCTGATGATGCCTATACGGAGGCCACAGACCAGCTACAATGACGCCCATACAGAGACTAGGGGTGTGGTCAAGCTGTACTTCGGGGTCCTGAAGATGTGCTTCAGGTGCCTGGACCGCTCCGGAGGTGCCCTCCAGTACGAGGCTAGGAGGGTCGGCCGCATCGTGGTGGTCTGCTGCATCCTCCACAACATCGCGCAGCAGAGGGGCGATGTGCTGGAGGAGGATGAGGAGGAAGGGCAGGCCTTGTCAGATGAGGAGGATTATGGGGAGGGGGGCAATGAGCGGGACATGAGGCCTGGCCAGGCATGGGAGGCCGCACAACGCCATCGCCAGGGCCAGAGCGCATGGGATGCCCTCATCGAGACACGCTTCACCGACTGGGAGGGGGGGGGCGCTGGCCAGGGGGACGGACATCACCATCCCATACACCCTCACCTTCCACACCACCAAACCCCCTCACCTTCCACAACACCAAACCACCCACATGTGCAGGTCGAGGGGAAGCAGTTTTCAGTGGTATTTAAAGAGGTTCTCTTGTTGTTTCTATTGCATTGCCTCTCTTGGATACTTGGATCATTTCAAATTGCTAGTCCTAGCTATAAAGAAATTCTGAGCTAGTAATAGCAATGCATTTTTTTGCTACATGGGGACCTTCTGGCAATGTCATTCTGCAGGAGGATCTGCAGCAAGTGGAATGCACCAACAGAGCTGTGGCTACAAGGATTGAAAATAGAAAGAAACATGCTTGCAAGCATCTTTACGCTCCCTGCACAGTATACAGAGCCAGGACAACTTACCTGCAGTTCTATGAGAGGTGTTTGGGAGGGACCTGTGATTCCCCAGGAAGTCTATCACAGATTTGTGTCACCTTTGTCACCTGGAACTACCACAAATGCCCACATGTAGCACAGCAATGCCTGTTGCAGTTGAGGCAAATGTAGTCTTCAGATTCATTGGGTGGAATATTCCTCTCGCACCAGCAGTAAGATTCATGGAGGGCGGAGAAGGACCATATGGCAGGATGAAAAAATCAGATTCCCAATGACAAGAAATGACAGTGGGAATTTGTGGTCCCGAGTATCAGAATTTCTTTATAGCCAGTACTAGCACTTTGAAATGATCCAAATATCCAAGAGAGGCAATGAAAGTTGTCTGAAACCAAATCTGCATGTCATGAATGCTAATTAAAACAGCAGCAGAGCGGAATTGTTTCCCCCTCTTCTGTGCAGCCTGTAGGAATTGTCATTAAACCGATTCATGTCCAGATATACCTGACATGCACATGGTGGGATACTTACCTGAGAAACTATGGCCTGGAGCTCCAGAGGACCACATAACCCCAGGTATGGTGTGCACCGAGAAGTCAACCAGATTGTGTGTGTGGGCGGGGGGGGGGGGGGGGTCTGGTGGTGTGAGTGTTGGAAGGGATGGGAGGGGGTGTCGAAAGGGATGGGAGGGGCTATTAAGAAGCCTTGAGTGGGGAGACTGGAAGGATTTAGGTGGGGGGCAGGGGGGAGGATGGACAAGGAAGGTTTGAGGGGATAAAGAAGACTTAAGGAAGCAGGTGGTGGGGAAATCAGGAAGGCTTCAGGGGGTGGGGCACGGCAGGAATGCTTGAGGTGGGATGGGGACCAGAAAGGTTGTGGATAGAGGTGCTGTTGTTCAGAGGGAGGGGTCAGTTCTGTCAATGCTGAAATCCCAGAAGGGGGGCAAACCGAGTGTGTTGGAGGCAAAAGGTACTGTGACTGTGAGAGGAGGCTGTGGGATATGATAGGCTGGGAATCTGAGGGTGTGGGGCTGGCAGGAGTGATTCTCATCAGGTGGGTTGTTCAAGGGGATAAGAATTTTCACACAGATCTGGTGATTGGCCAGGATTAAAGTGGGGATGGGGTCTAGGGTGAGGGAGGGGAAGTTCCAGGATAACTGGAGGCACAGTGAAGATAATAGATGGGGGATAGGAGTGGTTTACTGGTCACGGATTCTGTGGGTCTTTGTGTGGCTGATGAGCCCAATCATAGAGTCACATCTTCAATTAGTCATCTGGCAGGAGTTTCCAAAAGGTGGGATTGGTCCTTGGACTCTAGGTCACGGGTTTCCTTTCTCAGGCTCCGTTTCCAGGCCTCCTCTTACTGTCGGGGGTTCTCGAAGAACTGTGTCCCTTCAATCAGGAAGTTTCTCCAAGTAGGTCTCTTCTGGACGGGTGGTTAACAGTGAGGTTGAGTGTCTTGGGTTACAGGAAGATATAGACGGGATGGTCAAATGGGCCGATAAGTGGCAGATGGAATTTAACCCTGAAACGTGTGAGATGATAACCTTTGGGAGGAGTAATTTGACAAGGAAGTATACTGTGAAAGGTCTGACACTGGGAAGTTCCGAAGAACAAAGGGACCTTGATGTGTTTGCCCAATGATCTCTGACGGCAGAAGGACAAATTAACAGGGTGGTGAAAAAGGCATATGGGACACTTGTCTTTATCAATCGAGGCATAGATGACAAAAGCAGGGAGGTCATGATGGAGATGTATAGAACTTTGATGAGGCCAAAGCTGGAGTACTGTATGCAATTCTGGTCACCACATTATAGGAAGGATGTGATTGCACTGGAGAGGGTGCAGAGAAGATTCTCCAGAATGTTGCCTGGGATGGAACATTTAATTTATGAAGAGAGGTTGGATAGACTTGGGTTTTTTCTCTGGAGCGGAGAAGATTGAGGTGTAGAAGATTGAGGGGCATGGGCAGGGTGGATTGGGAGCAGTTGTTCCCCTTGGTTGAAGGGTCAATTACAAAGAGACTCAAGTTCAAAGTGAGGTTGGAGCTTTGGGGGATTTGAGGAAAAACTGTTTTACCCAGAGAGAGGTGACAGTCTGGAATGCACTGCCTGGGAGGGTGGTAGAGGCGGGATGCCTCACATTCTTTAAAAGGTACCTGGATGAGAATTTGGCTATGGGCCAAGTGCTGACAACTGGGAATAGGTGGACAGGTCAGAGTCTTTCATGGGTCGGTACACACTCGATGGGCCTAAGGGCCTCTTCTGCACTGTAGTATTCTGTGACGAGTCTCCCAGGCATTGACAGCTATGTTCCATTTCTTGAGGTGAGCCTTCATGGTGTCTTTGAAGAGCTTCCTTTGTCCTCCTCATGTTCGGGATCCTTCCTTGAGCTGGGTGAAAAAGATTTGCTTTGGCAGTCGGGACTCTGACATCCTAAGCATAAGGGCCACAGAGCGGAGTTTGTTTTGGATGATTATGGCTTTGATATTGGTGCTATTGACTCCTTGAAGGACACTAATGTTAGCACGCCTGTCCTCCCAGGATTCAGAGCTAAAGTACATTTGGATTTTGCAATGTATTTTAAGCTGTGTTGTTCAAGAGTCTCCCTGATGTAATGTTCACCCTTTCAAGCCTCAGTGACTACTTCAAATGCTTTGACAGAGTTTAATGCCTTAGTTGACGTATGCAAGCCTCCTGTAAGCGAATGTGAACTATCTCTGACAGGCATTACAGAATCCAGTGCAGATTCAAAGTCATGCTTCACCTCTGCTGGGGCATCCACACTAATAGGGGCCGATTCTCTGAGCCCCGCGCCGGGCCGGAGAATCGCCGCAACCGCGCCACGTCGCCGGCGCGCGATTCTCCGAGGTGCGGAGAATCGGCGCAATTTGCGCCGGCGCATTTGACGCAGCGCCGGCCGCGGGCCACTGCGCCGATTCTCCAGCCCGGATGAGCCGAGCGGACGCGCGGATACGACAGAATCCCGCCGCGCCGTTCACCCCTGATCGCTGCCGGCGGGAACTCTGCGCGAAGGGTCGGGGGGGGCAGCCTGTGGGGTGGGGAAAAGCGATCCTTCACCAGGGGGGGCCTCCAATGGGGTCTGGCCTGCGATCGGGGCCCACCGATCGGCGTGCCGGCCTCTCCCCACCCCGGGCCTACTTTGTTTCACGGCCGGCCCCTGAACACTGCCGCCATGCTGAGTCGGGGCCGGCGCGCTGAAGTCCCCTGCGCATGCGCGGGTTGGCGCGGCGCCCATTTGGCGCCGGGTAGGGAGGCTGGAACGGCACGAACCGCTCCAGCGCCGTGCTGGCCCCCTGTGGGGGACAGAATCGGTTGTACCTGGGCCCGTTTCGCGCCATCGTGAAATGCGACAGCGTTCACGGTAGCGCGAACACTTGGTCTCCATTTTGGAGAATCGCCCCCTAAGTTTGGCACCTTAAAATCCTTGAACTTCTTTTGAGGCTTTGGCGTAGGCACAAAGATCTTGAGAGAGGAGCCTGGCTACATCTCCACCTGGCGAGGCAGCAAATCAATTAGCCACCACTAAGAGTATACAGGCAAAGGACACCATACAAAATGATGTCAGAGAAGATGTGTGCCAGGAGACAGCGCTTCAGAAGGAAGCAATGGGACGCCTTTGTTAAATGTTGAAGGACGATCTGAAGCTGAACTTTAACTGCCTCACTGCCTTAACAGTGGAAATGAAACTAACAACAGTGTTGAATTTTTTGCATCTGGGTCCTTTCAACATGGCATTAATGACATTTGTAACATTTCACAGAATGCTGCCAGGACCTGCATTCACCAGGTAATGAGTGCAATTTATCATAAGGCTTCGGAGTTTATTATTTTTGACACATCCCCTGTGAAAATGAAGGAGACGTCCATCACATTCTACAGGATTACTAGTTTCCCAAAGGTAATCGGGGCTGTCGATGGAACACATTTTGCATTGAAGGCACCAAGAATGACACCGTTTCATTCATCAACAGGAAATGATTCCATTCTTTAAATGTGATGATAGTGTGTGATGCACAAATGAGGCTCCTAACTATAAATGCAAACAACAGGGGAAGTGCCCATGTCTCATTTGTCCTTGAAAGCTCACTGTTACGCTGGTCCGTGACAACATCACCATGAATTTTAAAAATGGTTACTGGCTGATAAGGGAACATTGAGGCCATGGCTTATGACACCATTCCGGAGGACCAACATAAAGCACAGGACTGATACAGCGGTGTGCATGTAGCAACATGTCAGGTAGTGGCGAGGATAATTGGGGTTTTGAAATCGTGTTTTTGATGTCTGGACAGGTCAGGGAGCACATTACAGTATGCACCAGAGACAGTCTCAAAGGTTGTTGTCGTGTGTTGTGCATTGCCTAACTTTGCCATTCAATGTGGACTGAGCATTCACCAAGAAGATGTATTGCCACCAGAAATGGATGTGCTGGAGGAAGGTAATATGGAGTCTGATGCAGGCATACTTCCTGGTGCAGGTGTGCAAGCCCAGACTCGAGGTGACGAAAGGCCCATTCAAAATTGCCTGGCAGCTGCTACGTTTGGACACTGAGCTTGTAAAATTAATAATCGATATGTCAAAACTCTCCACTTCACTCTTTCCTTCCCTTTCCCCCCTCTTCCTTTCCCTCCCTTTTACAAATAGACAGAACTACGGTGTTTATGTGGAAAAGTATATTTTATTGACCGTTGCCTTTAAGTGAGAAAATATATTTTATTGCACAAAATTTGCAAAAGTTGAAGTAGTTTTATGCCATTGTTCAACAAGTTAACTGTTACCTGGTTTCAAAGTTTGGTAGTTAAAAAATTATTTTTGTTAATAAATGTTTTCCATTAAACTTTACAAGCTTAGACCATAGGAGCAGAATTAGGCCACTCGGCCCATTGAGTCTGCTCCGCCATTCAATCATGGCTGATATTTTTCTCATCCCCATTCTCCTGCCTTCTCCCCATAACCCCTGATCCCCTTATTAATCAAGAACCTAACTATCTCTGTCTTAAAGACACTCAGTGATTTGGCCTCCACAGCCTTCTACGGCAAAGAGTTCCACAGATTCACCACCCTCTGGCTGAAGAAATTCCTCCTCAGCTCTGTTTCAGCAAATATCTTATTGAAACATCAAAACACAGCATTTAATTATGAGATAATTATAAAAGAATAATACAATTGATGTAAGCAAGGCAGAAAAATAACATGAGGAACACTGGTTAGCACTGCTGCCTCACAACACCAGGGACTCGTGTTCAATTCAGACCTTGGGTGACTATGTGGAGGTTGCAGATTCTCCCCGTGACTGCATGTGGGTTTCCTCCCGGTGCTTCAGTTTCCTCCCACAGTCGAAAGATGTGCAGGTAGGTCGATTGCCCCTTAGTGACCAAAGGTTACGGGGATGGGGGCGGGGGCATGGGCCTTTGTAGGGTGCTCTTTCGGAGAGTCTGTGCAGACTTGATGGGCCGAATGGCTTTCTTCTGCACTATAAACACAAGTCAAAAAAGTATCAGGACAGCAAAAAGCCCTGGGGCGCGTTTTAAAATCTTATGACCATAATCTAAATTAAAACATACGAACACTTTAAGCATGCCGCACGTAAAGTTATATAATAATATAGTGCAGATTTAAATAGTTTCACAAATTTAAAACAAATAACAAAATCTATGTTCACTTATAAATAATAGTCACCTTTCATAAAACAAATTAGAAGTTACTTTGAAAGAACCAAAACAACAGCAATGCCTGTATGAAAGAAAGAGCGGAAAAAAAATGTTTCAAAATCTTCTACATACTGTTAAAACATTTGTATTGCTTGTTGTCTTCAAGCACAGTGGTTAGCACTGTTACTTCACAGTTCCAGGGTCCCAGGTTTGATTCCCCGGCTGGGTCACTGCCTGAGCGGAGTCTGCACGTTCTCCCCGTGTCTGCGTGGGTTTCTTTCAGGTGCTCCGGTTTCCTCCCACAGTCCAAAGCTGTGACGGTTAGGTGGAATGGCCATGCTAAATTGCCCCTTAGTGACCAGAAAGGTTAGGTGGCGTTAACGGGGATAGGCCGGAGGTGTGAGTTTAAGTAGGGTGCTCTTTCCAAGAGCCGGTGCGGACTCAATGGGCTGTAAATTCCACGACTCTATAAACCTGCAATTTAAATGCTCGACCTCAATGGGCATTCATAGAATTTTTTTTTCATAGAATTTACAGTGCAGAAGGAGGCCCATCGAGTCTGCACCGGCTCTTGGAAAGAGCACCCTACCCAAGGTCAACACCTCCACCCTATCGCCATAACCCAGTAACCCCACCCAACACTAAGGGCAATTTATCATGGCCAATCCACCTAACCTGCACATCCCGTAGCTGCTGCATCACAAGGATGTGTGGCTGCATTGAAACTGTACCATGCGCAGACTATCCTGCTGGAGGCCCGAGGCTACTGTGATTTTTGAGCCTGGGTAAGCGCGCACACTTTGTGGTAATACCAGGTATTGCGGTACCTGAGAGGTGGATGACCATTGGCTAGACCCAGGAGTCTACCATTGGCTGATGTACATAGCTCCGCCCTGAGAGGCAGGGTATAAGAACCAATGCCGTCCCAGCAGCCTTCACTTTCTGTATCGAAGCTGCTGGGGAACAGTTCTAGCAGATTAAAGCCTATTAGTTATGACTCACCTTGTCTTGAGAGTAATTGATTGCGCATCAATTTAATCTGCTACAACTTCAGTTGAAAGGATGGATCTCCGTATCAAACCGGAGTGCCTTCAGCTCAGCCCCCACGCGGACAACTCTGCTGCTATCTTCAAACATTGGCTGGCATGTTTTAAGGGCTACCTGGACACGGCTGCCGACACCCCCACGGAAAGACAAAAGATGCACCTTCTACACTCGCGGGTCAGCCCTGGGATCTACCCTCTGATCGAGGAGGCGGAGAATTATGCTGCAGCAATCGAGCTGCTAGAAGGACGCTAGATCCACCCTGTGAACAAGGTCTATGCCTGTCACCTGCTGGCAACTAGGAGGCAAAGCCCCGAAGAAATGTTGGAAGACTTCTACCGGGCGCTGCTGGTGCTGGGCCGAAACTGTGGCAGCCCGCCAGTTTCGGGGAATGAGCACACGGAACTTTTGATCAGGGATGTTTTCGTGGCAGCTATGACTTCCCCCAATACCCGCCGAAGGCTCCTAGAAATGGACACTCTGGGACTTACTGAGGCACGAGCCCTGGTGGGGTCCATGGACGTTGCGTATAACAACACGCTGGCTTTAGCTCCCGGACGCGCGACGGCCCCCTGGGCTGCGTGGCACCCCGTTGTGGCAGCCTCTCAAACCTTCACTCTGACCCCGCAAGCCTGCATGCGAGACGGCCCGCTACCGCTGCCGGACAACGCTGTTTCTTCTGCGGGCAGGCGAATCATCCCCGCCCGCGCTGCCCGGCCCGCCACCGCCACCTGCAAAGGGTGCGGCATGAAAGGCCACTATGTGGGGGTCTGCCAGGCCCGCGCCGTGGCCGCGGTCTCCAGCAACTATCGGCAGCCCCCTTTTCAGGCCCCGGCCGTCCAGCGCCCACCGCCACCCCCCTACCCTCAGGCCGCGTGTGACCCGTGGGCGCGCCCATTTTGCCCCCCGGCCACCACGCTGGACGGATGGGCACCGCCATTTTGTCCCTCGCCGCTGCCATCTCCTTCATCCCCGGACTCCATGTGCGACCCATGGCTGACGCCATCTTGGATGGGGCCCCCAGCACAGCCGACTACACGCTGCCCGACCAGAACTCTCCATTACTGCAGCTGGCCTCGGTGACTCTGGACCAGAGTTGGCCCCGGACGCTTGCGAAAGCTACAACGACGATCTCCATCAACGGCCACGTGACGTCGTGCTTGATCGACTCTGGGAGCACGGAAAGCTTTGTTCACCCCGACATGGTAAGGCGCTGTTCTCTTGTCACCCATCCCGTAAATCAGAGGATCTCCCTGGCCTCCGGGTCACACGCGGTGGAGATAAAGGGGTTCTGCCTAGCGAACCTCACTGTCCAAGGCATAAAATTCAACAAGTTCCGCCTGTACGTCCTGCCGCACCTCTGCGCAGCCACCCTCCTTGGGCTGGATTTCCAGTGCCATTTGCAAAGCCTGACTTTTAAATTTGGCGGCCCTATACCCCCACTTACTGTCTGCGGCCTCGCGACCCTTAAGGTCGACCCGCCTTCCCTGTTTGCGAACCTCACCCCGGATTGCAAACCCGTCGCCACCAGGAGCAGACGGTACAGAACCCAGGACCGGACCTCTATCAGGTCGGAGGTCCAAAGGCTGCTGAGGGAAGGGGTAATCGAAGCAAGCAACAGCCCCTGGAGGGCTCAAGTAGTGGTGGTAAAGACCGGGGAGAAACATAGGATGGTCATTGACTACAGCCAGATCATCAACAGGTTTACGCAGCTGGATGCGTACCCTCTCCCCCGTATAGCCGACCTGGTGAACAGGATTGCACAATACAAGGTTTTCTCCACGGTGGATCTCAAGTCTGCCTACCACCAGCTACCCCTCCGTAATGGTGACCGCCAGTACACTGCCTTCGAGGCAGATGGGCGGTTCTATCACTTTTTAAGGGTTCCCTTCGGTGTCACGAACGGGGTCTCGGTCTTCCAACGTGAGATGAACCGAATGGTTGACCGGTACGGCTTACGCGCAATGTTCCCGTATCTTGATAACGTCACCATCTGCGGCCATGACCAACAGGACCACGACACCAACCTCCTAAAATTTCTCCAGACCGCGAATATCGTTAATCTGACCTACAATAAGGATAAATGCGTGTTTAGCACCGACCGTCTAGCCATTCTAGGCTACGTAGTGCGAAGTGGAGTTATAGGCCCCGACCCTGAATGCATGCGCCCCCTCATGGAGTTCCCCCTCCCTCACTGCTCCAAGGCCCTAAAGCGCTGCCTTGGCCTCTTAAGCTATTATGCACAGTGGGTCCCCAACTACGCAGACTCCCCAACTATGCAGACAAGGCTCGACCCCTGATGCAGTCCACAACCATCCCCCTGTCGACGGAGGCCCGCTAGGCCTTCTGCTGCATCAAAGCAGACATTGCAAAAGCCACGATGCGCGCCATCGACGAGTCCCTCCCCTTCCAGGTCAAGAGCGATGCGTCCGACGTAGCTCTGCCAGCCACCCTCAACCAAGCGGGCAGGCCCGTGGCTTTCTTCTCTCGCACTCTCCATGCTTCCGAAATTCACCACTCCTCGGTCGAAAAGGAGGCCCAGGCCAGAATAGAAGCTGTGCGACCCTGGAGGCATTACCTGGCCGGCAGGAGATTCACTCTCCACACGGACAAACGGTCGGTTGCCTTCATGTTCGATAATGCACAGCGGGGCAAGATGAAGAACGACAAGATCTTGCGGTGGAGGATAGAACTCTCCACCTACAATTACGAGATATTGTACCGTCCCGGGAAGCTGAACGAGCCTCCTGATGCCCTGTCCCGCGGCACTTGTGCCACCGCACAAGTGGACCGCCTCCGATCCCTCCACGAGGACCTCTGCCACCTGGGGGTCACTCGTTTCTTTCATTTTATCAAGACCTGCAACCTGCCCTACTCCATCGAGGAGGTCAGGACAGTCACCAGGGACTGCCAAATCTGCACGGAGTGCAAACCGCACTTCTACCGGCCAGAGAGGGCGCACCTGATAAAGGCTTTCCGTCCCTTTGAACGCCTCAGCATGGACTTCAAAGGCCCCCTCCCCTCCACCGACCGCAACACGCACTTCCTGAACGTGATTGACGAGTACTCCCGGTTCCCATTCGCCATCCCCTGCCCGGACATGACCACAACCACCGTCATCAAGGCCCTCCATGGTATCTTTACACTGTTCGGTTTCCCCGCATACATTCACAGTGATAGGGGGTCCTCCTTTATGAGCGACGAACTGCGTCAATTCCTGCTCAGCAAGGGCATCGCCTCGAGCAGGACGACCAGTTCCAACCCCCGGGGAAAAGGGCAGGTAGAGAGGGAGAACGGAGCGGTCTGGAAGACCGTCCTGCTGGCCCTATGGTCTAGGAATCTCCCAGTCTCCCGCTGGCAGGAAGTCCTCCCGGTGGCCCTTCACTCCATCCGGTCGCTGCTCTGTACTGCATCTAATCAGACGCCTCATGAATGTCTCCTTGTTTTTCCCAGAAAGTCCTCCTCCGGGACCTCGCTCCCAACCTGGCTAGCGACGCCCGGACCCATCCTGCTTCGGAGACATGTGAGGGCGCACAAGTTGGACCCGTTAGTCGAGAGGGTCCACCTGCTGCACGCCAACCCCCAGTACGCCTATGTAGCGTTCCCTGATGGCCGCCAAGACACGGTCTCCCTTCGGGACCTGGCGCCCGCCGGAGCCCCACGCGCACCCGCACCAGTGCCCCCACCCCCACTCTCCCCGCAGCACCTGACCGGAGGGTCAGTGCTCCCGCTGCCCCTGCATAGGCCCGAACAAGCCCCGACGCCCACTACAGGCGCCCCCCCGCCCACTTTTCGCCCCAACAGCGCCGCCTAGGGGTGACGAAGCTGCCTGGGAGGACGACACCACGTTCCCGGAGTCGCAACCACCGGGACCCCCATCAGGATCACCAGACGCTCCAGAAGGATGACCAGGCCACCCGATCGACTAATTGCTGCACCATGAACATTTAGCTATTACACTCGACATCACGGCACCTCCATACCTGGTCCTACCATGCCAAAGGCGACATTAACGCTGGCCATCACCCCGCCGGGCTCTTTTTTTAACAGGGGGTGAATGTGGCAATACCAGGTATTGCGGTACCTGAGAGGTGGATGACCATTGGCTAGACCCAGGAGTCTACCATTGGCTGATGTACATAGCTCCGCCCTGAGAGGCGGAGTATAAGAACCGATGTCGTCCCAGCAGCCTTCACTTTCTGTATCGAAGCTGCTGGGGAACAGTTCTCGCAGATTAAAGCCATTTAGGTATGACTCACCTTGTCTCGAGAGTAATTGATTGCGCATCACACTTCTCATCCAGCATCAGCAAGCTTTCCGCCGATACTCAGAGGTTACGGGCCATTGTGCCTGTTCTCTATTCCTCCATGCTTTGTCCCTCTGCTAACAAGTGAGAAACCAACTGCTTGGAGACATGGGCTTCGCACTGCACATTTGCCTTATGGCACTTTCCAGAAGTCCATGCTCGGTGTATAACTGCATTACATTCAGATCAATGGTTCAACTAATGCACTCAGATCATGGGAGACCTCAATCACAGATTCTGCTGCAGAAGGAGATCTTGTGACTTTCTGCAGCGGAATCCTCAAAGAACATCCTGGGCGGGATTCTCTCAGCCCGCGTCTGGGCCGGAGTATCCCCGCGACTGGCACGAATCGCACCACGTCGCCCTGACGCCGGCACGCGATTCTCTACAGAGCGGGCCTGGCGATTCTCGGCCGAGTCCTGCCGGTGCCGTCCACACCTGCTCTCACCCGGCGGGACCTCGGAGTGGAAGGGTCGGGGGGGGGTCCGATGTGGCCTGGTCCGCGATCGGGGCCAACCGATCAGCGGGCCGGCCTCTGTGGCTGGGGGCCTCCTTTCTTACGCGCCAGCCCCTGTAGTCCTGCGCCATGTTGCGTCGGCGCCGGCGCGGTGAAGGAAGCCACTGCGCATGCGGGGATCCCGCGCCGCCCAGTTAGCACTGGGATTAGCAGCTGTCGGGGCCAGAATTATTCATGGGGTTGGCCCGTTCACGCCGTCGTAAAACGCGATGGCGTTTCCGACGGCATGGACAGTCTGCCGCGGGATTACAGAATCCCGCCCCCTGTATGGCAGTGATTAGCTGTGACCGGCAAGCCTTTCTTCTGCATTGGGACAGTACATGGAGCACGCATTGAACAAAGGCCTTCAGAATGATAATGAAGAGAATATTGGGGAGATAGAAGCGAGTGCAGAGGAAGCAAGAAGACTGCAGCAGTTGCTTCCTGCAGCCAAGTCTTTTTGGCAGGAGCTCATTGAACAATGCTTCAGCTGAACAATTCCTGTCCGCCGCACTAACAATCATGTCTGACAATTCTCCTGGTCCTTCCACCCTGCGCTCACCCAAATGCCAGCATTGATATTCATGTCAGCGAACATTGCAGGTTAACAGATGCTTCAGGAATGTTGTTTGCACACAAGGATTTAGGAAGGATTGTAACTGCCTTGATTAATAATAATTTCTAACTCTAATTATCACCCTGGTGAGCAGTGCTGGTGCCTGTTTTGCCTACTCTAATGGTCCTGTAAGGAGCTCATCCCCTACACACTCCAGCTTGGGAGCAGAAAAGCTCTATTTATCAAGGCATATCACCAACCTCTAATAGAGCACCTTTAATATAGCAAAAGATGCCAAATTGCTTTAGTGGGGCTTATTGAAAATGGTTACCAAGCCAAAGCAGCATTTTGGAAGTATAGTCACTGTCATGTGAATGTCGCTTTAAGGAATGGTTAGCTGCTCATGTTACTGCAGTGATGTCAGAGTGTGGGTGGAGCTGAGCTCTGGTTCTGCTTTTTAATTTCACTTTGAGAAAAGCTTGGGTGTGTCTGTCTTTTTGGTTTCGTTTTCAGTGTTGGAGCTGAAGTCAGCCAAAGCAGCTGTACTGTTGATCTCTCTGCCATGAAGGACTATCTCTTGATCATTTGGTGAATTCAGAAGAATTATAAATGTTTTCAGTAGTGAATGTAAACCCTGATGTGCTTCTGTTTAAAGGTTTGTTAAGTATTTTGGGTGTTAAAAGGACAGCAGACAGATTACTTAGTGTATTATTCTTTGGGGGTTATCTTTGAATTAATGGTTGCTAAGATATTCACTGTTTGTTTTAAAAAGGTTAACTTGAGTTCATGGAATAAACATTGTTTTGTTTTTAAAAATACTGGTCCATTTCTGCTGTACCATACCTGTAGATTGAGCCGTGTGCTCCCCATGCCACAATCTATTAAAATTTGTGGGTCTGGTGAACTCCAAGGGTCATAATCTCCGGATTACTGCCCGAGCCACGTGCAAATTGGCATAGGGAGGCAAGAATAAGGGAAGTTAACACGTGGCTGAAAGAGTGGTGTGGGAAAGAGGGGTTCCTTTTCATGGGAAACTGGCATCAGTTTTGGGACAGGGGGGACCTATACCGTTGGGATGGTCTCCACCTGAACCGAGCTGGGACCAGTGTTCTGGCGAAAAGAGTAAGTAGGGTGGTCAATAGGACTTTAAACTAGAGATTGGGAGGGGAAGGGAAAGTCAGGGAACCAAGAGGTGAAGTAATCAGTGGGAAGTGTAGCTGCTTAGGAATACAAAAAAGCACGAAAAGACAGAACTCAGCAGAGGTTACGATAGTCCCCATCCCACAAAATATGACACAGTGTATGGAAAGGCTCAGTAAACCAAGGTCCACCACACTAAGAAAACAAAAAGGGATGGTAAATAGAGAATTAAAGGTGCTATATTTAAATGCGCGCAGTGTACGGAGCAAGGTAGATGAGCTTGTGGCCCAGATTGTGACTGGCAGGTATGATGTGGTAGGCATCGCAGAGACGTGGTTGCAGGGGGTTCAGGACTGGTATTTAAACATCCAGGGATTCACAACCTATCGAAAAGACAGAGAGGTGGGCAGAGGGGGCGGGGCTGCCTTGTTAATTAGGAATGAAATTAAATCAATAGCACTAAACGACATAGGGTCAGATGATGTGGAGTCTGTGTGGGTAGAGTTGAGGAACCACAAAGGCAAAAAAAACTTTTTTTGGCCTCCTAACAGTGGTCAGGACCAGGGGCACAAAATGCACCACAAAATAGAAAGTGCATGTCAGAAAGGCAAGGTCACAGTGATCATGGGGGACTTCAATATGCAGGTGGACTGGGTAAATAATGCTGCCAGTGGACCCAAGGAAAGGGAATTAATTGAATGTTTACAGGAGGGCTTTTTGGAACAGCTTGTGATGGAGCCCACGAGGAGACAGGCCATTCTGGACTTAGTGTTATGTAATGAGCCAGACTTGATTAAAGATCTTAAAGTAAGGGAACACTTAGGAGGCAGTGATCATAATATGGTAGAATTCAATCTCCAATTTGAAAGAAAGAAGGTAGAATCAGATGTAAAGGTGTTACAGTTAAATAAAGGTAACCACAGGGGCATGAGGGAGGAACTGACGAAATTCGACTGGGAGCAGAGCCCAGTGGGAAAGACAGTAGAACAGCAATGGCAGGAGTTTCTGGGAGTAATTGAAGACACAGTACAGAGGTTCATCCCAAAGAAAAGAAAGGTTATCAGAGGGGGGATTAGGCAGCCATGGCTGACAAAGGAAGTTAGGGAATGCATCAAAGCAAAAGAGAAAGCCTACAATGTGGCAAAGAGTATTGGGAAGTCAGAAGATTCGAAAGGCTACAAAAACAAACAGAGGATAACAAAGAGAGAAATAAGGAAAGAGAGGATCAATTATGAAGGTAGGCTAGCCAGTAACATTAGGAATGATAGTAAAAGTTTCTTTAAATACATTAAAAACAAACGGGAGGCAAAAGTAGACATTGGGCCGCTCCAAAATGACGCTGGTAATCTAGTGATGGGAGACAAGGAAATAGCTGAGGCACTCAATAAGTACTTTGCATCAGTCTTCACAGTAAAGACATGAGTAATATCCCAACAATTCAGGAGAGTCAGGGGGCAGAGTTGAATATGGTAGCCATCACAAAGGAGAAAGTGCTAGAGAAAGTAAGAGGTCTAAAAATTGATAAATCTCCGGGCCCAGTTGGGCTACATCCTAGAGTTCGAAAGGAGATAGCTGAAGAAATAGTGGAGGCGTTAGTTATGATCTTTCAAAAGTCACTGGAGTCAGGGAAAGTCCCAGAGGATTGGAAAATCACTGTTGTAACCCCCCTGTTCAAGAAGGGAACAAGGAAAAAGATGGAAAATTATAGGCCAATTAGCCTAACCTCGGTTGTTGGCAAGATTCTAGAATCCATTGTTAAGGATGAGATTTCTAAATTCTTGGAAGTGCAGGGTCAGATTAGGACAAGTCAGCATGGATTTAGTAAGGGGAGGTCGTGCCTGACAAACCTGTTAGAGTTCTTTGAAGAGATAACAAATAGGTTAGACCAAGGAGAGCCAATGGATGTTATCTATCTTGACTTCCAAAAGGCCTTTGATAAGGTGCCTCACGAGAGACTGCTGAGTAAAATAAGGGCCCATGGTATTCGAGGCAAGGTACTAACATGGATTGACGATTGGCTGTCAGGCTGAAGGCAGAGAATTGGGATAAAAGGTTCTTTTTCGGAATGGCAACCGGTGACAAGTGGTGTCCCGCAGGGTTCAGTGTTGGGGCCACAGCTGTTCTCTTTATATATTAACGATCTAGATGACGGGACTGGGGGCATTCTGGCTAAGTTTGCCGATGATACAAAGATAGGTGGAGGGGCAGGTAGTATGGAGGAGGTGGGGAGGCTGCAGAAAGATTTAGACAGTTTAGGAGAGTGGTCCAAGAAATGGCTGATGAAATTCAACGTGGGCAAGTGCGAGGTCTTGCACTTTGGAAAAAAGAATAGAGGCATGGACTATTTTCTAAACGGTGACAAAATTCATAATGCTGAAGTGCAAAGGGACTTGGGAGTCCTAGTCCAGGATTCTCTAAAGGTAAACTTGCAGGTTGAGTCCGTAATTAAGAAGGCAAATGCAATGCTGTCATTTATCTCAAGAGGCTTGGAATATAAAAGCAGGGATGTACTTCTGAAGCTTTATAAAGCATTAGTTAGGCCCCATTCAGAATATGGTGAGCAATTTTGGGCCCCACACCTCAAGAAGGACATACTGGCACTGGAGCGGGTCCAGCGGAGATTCACACGGATGATCCCAGGAATGGTAGGCCTAACATACGATGAACGTCTGAGGATCCTGGGATTATATTCATTGGAGTTTAGGAGGTTGAGGGGAGATCTAATAGAAACTTACAAGATAATGAATGGCTTAGATAGGGTGGACGTAGGGAAGTTGTTTCCATTAGCAGGGGAGACTAGGACCCGGGGGCACAGCCTTAGAATAAAAGGGAGTCACTTTAGAACAGAGATGAGGAGAAATTTCTTCAGCCAGAGAGTGGTGGGTCTGTGGAATTCATTGCCACAGAGGGGGGTGGAGGCCGGGACGTTGAGTGTCTTTAAGACAGAAGATGATAAATTCTTGATTTCTCGAGGAATTAAGGGCTATGGAGAGAGAGCGGGTAAATGGAGTTGAAATCAGCCATGATTGAATGGTGGAGTGGACTCGATGGGCCGAATGGCCTTACTTCCGCTCCTAGGTCTTATGGTCTTGTGGATACACTTTGGGATTCTCTAAACCCTGACCCATAACATCGTACAGTTAGGTTTACGGAGGCTCTTAAAGAAGGACAACCTTCAGAAAGTATATCCCAGATCATAAATTGCAGGGTAGGATTTAGCGGACTTGTTAACCAAGGGTACAAATCCGATCATGGCTGCAAAATATCTCAAAATGCCAGAAACAAG
Source organism: Scyliorhinus torazame (assembly GCF_047496885.1). Lineage (NCBI taxonomy): Eukaryota > Metazoa > Chordata > Chondrichthyes > Carcharhiniformes > Scyliorhinidae > Scyliorhinus > Scyliorhinus torazame. The sequence continues at coordinate 258,276,383 of NC_092713.1, forward strand.
GTTTTCTCTCTCTCTCTCTCTCTCATGCATATATATTCGGGGGTGGCAGACGGTTGGAATGCCAAGAAGATACAGGGAGCACTTACCAATGGTCATTCATTTTCTTCCGACACTGTATACTCGTCCACTTGGTCAGGCTGCTGGCACTAACCAGTGCTGCCACAGGAGGGCCTCCTGCCAACCTGAGGGCATACTGTTATCCACCTCCCCTCCACGGCATCGGGTATATGAACAAAGAACAATACAGTACAGGAACAGGCCCTTCGACCCCCCAAGCCTGTACCGCTCATGATACCAACCTTTGCCAAAACCCTCAGCACTTCCTTGTGCCGTATCCCTCTGTACCCATCCTATCCATGTGTTTGTCAAGATGCCTTTTGAATGCCATTAATGTATCTGCTTCCACAACTTCCCCTGGCAACACGTTCCAGGCACTCACCACCCTCTGCATTAAAAACCTGCCTCACACATCTCCTCTAGGCCCCACGGATCTTGAACATATGCCCCCTGGTGACTGACCCCTCCACCCTGGGAAAGAGTGCCTGCCCGTCCACTCTATCCGTGCCCTTCATAATCTTGTAGACCTCTATCATTCACCCCTCAACCCCCGTCTTTCTAATGAAAACAGTCCGAGCCTATTCAGCTTCTCCACAAAGCTAACACCCTCCAGACCAGGCAACATCCTGATAAACCTCCTCTGCACCCTCTCAAAAGCCTCCACATCCTTCTGGTAGTGTGGCGACCAGAATTGTGCACAATATTCCAATATTACCAACTGTAGCATGACTTGCCAGTTTTTATACTCAATGCCCCGTCCAATGAAGGCAAGCATTCCATATGTTTTCTTGACCAACTTACCCACCTGTGTTGCCACCTTCAAAAGTCTGTGTACCTGCATGCCCATATTTCTCTGACTTTCTATATTCCTAAGAGTTTTGCCATTTACAATATATTTTCCTTCTATGAAAGACCTACCAAAATGCATTAGCTCACGTTTGCCTGGATTAAACTCCATTTGCCATTTCTCTGCCCAAGTCTCCAACCTATCTATGTCCTGCTGTATCCTCTGACAATCCTCAACACTATCTGCCACTCCACCAACCTTGGTGTCATCCTCGAACTTACTAATCAGACCAGCTACATTTTCCTCCAAATCGTTTATGTACACTACAAACAACAGAGGCCCCAGCAGAGATCTCTGTGGAACACCACTAGTCACAACCTTACATTCAGAAAAATACCCTTCTGCTACACTTTGCCTTCTGTGACTGAGCCAGTTCTGTATCCATCTTGCCACCTCACCTCTGATCCTGTGTGACTTCACCTTTTGTACTAGTCTGCCATGAGGCACCTTGTCAAAGGCTTCACTGAAGTCCATGTAAACAACATCCACCGCCCTCCCCTCATCAATCATCGTTGTCACCTCCTCAAAAAACTCAATCAAGTTAGTGAGGCATGACCTCCCCTTCACAAAGCCATGCTGTCTATCGCTAATGAGTCCATTTGTTTCCAAATGGGTATAAATCCTGTCCCTGAGAATTCTCTCCAATAATTTACCCACTACCGACGTGAGGCTCACCGTTCTACAATTTCCAGGATTATGCCTGCTACCTTTCTTAAATAGCGGTACCAAATTAGCTATTCTCCAGTCCTCTGGGATCTAACCTGTAACTAATGAAGATACAAAGATGTCAGTCAAGGCCCCAGCAATTTCCTCCCTTACTTCCCACAGTATTCTGAGTGAGGACCCCTTCTGTAAATCGAGCAGTTAGTTTCCTTGCTGCCATCCTCCTGGCTTAAATCAGATCAAGTGCTGTGCAACTGCTTAATGCTTGATTGAAGTGCTCAGGTGACTCTTGGAGTGGGCGAATGAGACATTTTGCACCTTAGGCATGGTATTTTTCACATGGCAGAAAAATGTTTAAATGCCTGAAGATTGTGATCCAGCTTGCACCGCCGGGACTGACAGGAATTGTACCGATTTTCTCGTTGAAAATTAAACAATGCCATTTTTTGGAAAAGTTCCGCCCGCAATGTCTCTGTGATATTATAGGTATTACAGTACCTGATAGGCTGGAGCACCATTGGTGGAAACTGTATGCTTTCTATTGGTTAGAATGTATGGTAGCTCTGCCCTACTAGGCGGGGTATAAGAGCCCGTGCCGCCCCAGCAGCCTTCATTCTGTATCTGAGCTGCTGGGGGAAATATCTAGCTTATTAAAGCCTTCAGTTGGACTACAACCTCGTTTTAGTGGTCATTGATCGTGCATCAATTTAATAAACTAGTTTTTAAGAAGAAAGGATGGAGCTCCGAATAAAGCCGGAGTGTCTGCAACTCAGCCCCCACGCGGCAAACTCAGCGGCAATCTTCAAGCACTGGCTGGCGTGCTTTAAAGGGTATCGCGAGACGGCTGAAAACACACCCACGGGAGAGCAGAAACTGCAAGTCCTGCACTCAAGGGTGAGCCCGGAGATTTACACCTTCATCGAGGAAGCGGAAGACTTCGATGCAGCAATAGAGCTACTAAAAGGACACTATATTCGCCCGGTAAACCAGGTCTACACCTGGCACCTGCTTGCAACAAGGCGACAAACTCCTGGGGAAATCGCTGGAAGAATTCTACCGTGCACTCCAGGTGTTGGGAAGAAGCTGTAGCTGCCCGCAAGTTTCGGCGAGCGAACACACTGAACTCTTAGTCCAGGACGCTTTTGTGGCAGGTATGATATCCTCACAAATCCGCCAGCGACTGTTAAAAAAAGACACTCTGGGTCCCAGGGAGGCTTGGGCCCTTGCAGGCTCCCTGGACGTGGCCTCCAGGAACGCCCGCGCTTACGTTACCGACCGCGCGGCAGCCCCCTGGGCAGCGTAGAACCCCTCCGCGGCCGACCCCGAGACTTCCCCCATCCCCCCACAGGCCTGCGCTGCAAGGCATCCTGGCAACCCCAGGGGGCCCCGCTGCTACTTTTGCGGGCAGGCCAAGCACCCCCGCCAGCGCTGCCCGGCCCGCGCATCCACCTGCAAAGGATGCGGCAAAAAGGGCCATTTTGTGGGGGTATGTCAGGCCCGTGCGGTTGCCGCGGTCTCCAGCGGCGAATGCGGGCCGCAACCACAAACTTCTCCACGGTCCCCGTGCGGCCAGCGGTCGCCGCCGTCTTCCTATTCCAGGGCCACGTGCGGACCCCGGGCACGCCATCTAGTTCCGCGGATGCCACGTTGGAGGGATGGGCGCTGCCATTTTGTGCACCCCCAGCCATGTGTGACCAATAGGAGCTGCCATCTTGGATGAACCCCCAGGACCCCAGCTCGGCTGACCACGCACTGCCCGAAGAGAACTCTCAACTACTGCGATTAGCCTCGGTGACCCTGGATCAGTCCCAGCCTCGAACACTCTCAACTGCTACAACGACCGTATTCATCAACGGGCACGAGACGTCCTGCCTAATCGACTCTGGGAGCACGGAGAGCTTCATACACACCGACACGGTAAGGCGCTGTTCCTTCCTCATCCACCCCGTTAATCAAAAAATCTCCCTGGCCTCCGGTTCACACTCAGTGGAGATAAAGGGGTTTCGTGTAGCAAACCTCACAGTCCAGGGAAGGGAGTTCAAAGATTTCCGTCTCTACATCCTTCCCCTGTGCGGCTACACTCCTGGGTTTAGACTTCCAGTGTAATCTCCAAAATCTAACCTTCAAATTCGGCGGCCCTATACCCCCCTTACTGTCTGTCGCCTTGCGACCCTTAAGGTCGATCCGCCTTCCCTGTTTGCGAACCTTACCCCGGATTGCAAACCCGTCGCCACCAGGAGCAGACGGTACAGTGCCCAGAACCGGATCTTTAGTAGGTCAGAGGCCCAAAGGCTACTGAGGGAAGGGGTCATTGAAGCCAGTAACAGCCCCTGGAGAGCTCAAGTAGTGGTGGCAAAGACCGGAGAGAAGCATAGGATGGTCATTGACTACAGTCAGACCATCAACAGGTTTACACAGCTGGACGCGTACCCTCTCCCCCGCATATCCGACCTGGTAAACAGGATTGCGCATTATAAGGTCTTCTCCACGGTGGATCTCAAGTCCACCTACCACCAGCTCCCCATCCGCACTAGTGACCGCAAATACACTGCCTTCGAGGCAGATGGGCGGCGCTACCACTTCTTAAGGGTTCCCTTTGGTGTCACCAAAGAGGTCTTGGTCTTCCAGCGCGAAATGGACCGAATGGTTGACCGGTACGGTTTACGGGCAACATTCCCGTATCTCGATAATGTCACCATCTGCGGCCCCGACCATCAGGACCACGACACCAACCTCCGAAAATTCCTCCAGACCCCAAAAATCCTTAACCTTACATACAATAAGGATAAATGCGTGTTTAGCACCGACCGTCTAGCCATCCTCGGCTACGTAGTGCGAAATGGAGTTATAGGCCCCGACCCTGAACGCATGCGCCCCCTTATGGAGTTCCCCCTCCCTCACTGCTCCAAGGCCCTGAAGCGTTGCCTCGGGTTTTTCAGCTACTACGCCCAGTGGGTCCCCAACTATGCGGACAAGGCCCGTCCCCTGAACCAGTCCACAGCTTTTCCCCCGTTGATAGAGGCCCGCCAGGCCTTCAGCCACATCAAAGCAGACATTGCAAAGGCCACGATGCACGCCATCGACGAGTCCCTCCCCTTCCAGGTCGAGAGTGATGCGTCTGACGTAGCTCTGGCTGCCACCCTCAACCAAGCGGGCAGACAGGTGGCTTTCTTCTCTCGTACACTCCATGCTTCGAAATCCACCACTCCTCAGTCGAAAAGGAGGCCCAGGCCACAGTAGAAGCTGTGCGACATTGGAGGCATTACCTGGCCGGCAGGAGATTCACTCTCCTCACGGACCAACGGTCGGTTGCCTTCATGTTCGATAATGCACAGCGGGGCTAGATAAAAAACAACAAGATCTTGCGGTGGAGGATTGAACTCTCCACCTTCAACTACGAGATCTTGTATCATCCCGGGAGGCTAAATGAGCCTCCTGATGCCCTGTCCCGCGGCACATGTGCCACCGCACAAGTGGACCGCCTCCGAGCCCTCCACGAGGACCTCTGCCACCCGGGGTCACTCGCTTTTTCCATTTTGTCAAGACCCGCAACCTGCCCTACTCCATGGAGGAGGTCAGGACAGCCACCAGGGTCTTCCAAATCTGCGCGGAGTGCAAACCGCACTTCTACCGACCAGAGAAAGTGCACCTGATAAAGGCTTCCCATCCCTTTGAACGCCTCAGCATGGCCCCCTCCCCTCCACCGATCGCAACACGTACTTCCTGAACGTGATTGGTGAGTACTCCCGGTTCCCATTCGCCATCCCCTGCCCCGACATGACCGCAACCACCGTCATCAAGGCACTCCATAGCATCTTTGTACTGTTCGGGTTCCCCGCTTACATACACAGTGATAGGGGGTCCTCCTTTATGAGCGACGAACTGCGTCAATTCCTGCTCAGCAAGGGCATCGGCTCGAGCAGGACGACCAGTTACAACCCCCGGGGTAACGGACAGGTAGAGAGGGAGAACGGAACGGTCTGGAAGACCGTCCTACTGGCCCTACGGTCCAGGAACCTCCCAGTCTCCCGCTGGCAGGAAGTCCTCCCGGATGCCCTCCACTCCATCCGGTCACTGCTTTGTACGACTACCAATCAGACACCTCACGAATGTCTCCTTGTCTTCCCCAGGAAGTACTCCTCTGGGACCTCGCTCCCGACCTGGCTGGCAGCATCCGGACCCATCCTGCTCCGAAAACACGTGCGGGCGCACAAGTCGGATCTGTTGGTCAAGAGGGTCCATCTGCTCCATGCTAACCCCCAGTACGCCTACGTGGCGTACCCCGACGGCCGACAAGATATGGTCTCCCTACGAGACCTGGCGCCCGCCGGAGCCCCACGCACACCCCAGCCACCAGTCCCACCCTCCCCTCCACCGGGGCACCTTACAGGGGGGTCGGTCCTTCCGCCGGCCCCGTCTAGGCCTCCCCTCCCACCGACGCTCCCCGCAGGCGCTCCCTTCCCAGGTCAATCATTTTTCCCACCAGCGCCGTCTAGGGTTCCGAAGCTGCCATGGAGATCAAAGCCACACTCCCGGAGTCACAGACGCCCCGCGCCTCCACCGGAGTCACCGCCGAAGCTCCGACGATCACAGAGGACGACCAGGGCCCCCGATCGACTGATTGCTTCATTTTAAATTGTAAACTGTAAACTGTAAATGTAAATCATCAAATGTACATAGCTATCGGAATTGTAAATGGTTACAGGGCACTGTATGGAGGTATTACGGTACCTCCATAACTGGTTCTACCACGCTGCCATGTTTGTAGTATCGGGCCACCACCCCCGCCGGACTCTTTTTTAACAGGGGGGTGAATGTGGTATTATATGTATTACAGTACCTGATAGGCTGGAGCACCATTGGTGGAAACTGTATACTTTCTATTGGTTAGGATGTATGGTAGCTCCACCCTGCTAGGCAGGGTATAAGAGCCCGTGCCACCCCAGCAGCCTTCATTCTGTACCTGAGCTACTGGGGGAAACATCTAGCTTATTACAGCCTTCAGTTGGACTACAACCTCGCTTTAGTGGTCATTGATCGTGCATCAGTCTCAAAGGGTGGTAGCAACGGCTAGCCCTTCTAAACCTACAGTACTATCACTGGGCAGCAAATGCAGAAAGAGTAATGGGATGGGTTCAGGAGCCAGAAGCCGAGTGGGTGTGCGTGGAGGAGGCCTCCTGTAGGCGGACCTCCGTCCGGGCCCTCGCCACTGCGGCACTCCCATCCCAACCCCAAAAAAATACCCCAGCAGCCCAGTGGTGGTAGCCACCCTCCAGACCTGGAACCAGCTACGGCAACAATTCGGCCTGACTGAAATGATCGACAAAACCCCCATCTGCAATAAACATAGGTTCATGCCAGCACTCACTGATGCCACCTTTAAAAGGTGGAGACAGGATGGGGGGACACTGACAGTCAGGGGCCTACACACCGACGGCAGGGTCACAACACTGGACAAACTGACGGAAAGATTCCAGGTAGCTATGGGCAATGAACGACGCAGATATCTGCAGCTAAAAAACGTCCTTCTGAAGGTGACAAGGACCTCCCTGCGACCACCACAATGGACGCTACTAGAAGAACTACTGGACGCAGACATTTTATGTAGAGGGAACTGTAGCGACATGTACGAACGACTGATAGAGAGGGTCGACACTGTACTGGATACGATGAGGAGGAAATGGGAGGAAGACTTGGGGTTTGAAATAGGGTGGGGTAGGGTGGGGACTCTGGAGCGAAGCACTACATAGGGTCAACTCCAACCCACGTGCACAAGACTCAACCTAACGCAACTAAAAGTGGTACACAGAGCCCACTTAACAAGAAAACGACTGAGTAGGTTCTTCCCAGAGGTGGAGGACAGATGTGAACGGTGCCAAGGAGGCTGGCCAACCATGCCCACATGTTCTGGTCTTGCCCCAGACTTGCTGGGTACTGGACAGCCTTCTTCGAGACAATGTCCAAGGTGGTGGGGATGAGGGTGGAGCCATGCCCAAAAGTGGCGGGCTTCAGGACATCAGATCAGCCAGATCTCTTCATGGGGATGAGGGCGGATGCCCTTGCCTTTGCCTCCTTGATCGCCTGCCGTAGAATCCTGGTCGGCTGACTGTCAGCAGCACCACCCAAAGCTGCAGACTGGCTGTCCGACCTGCTTGGAATCCCTCCAAATGGAGAAAATGAAATTCGCCGTCCGAGGGTTGGAAGATGGCTTCCTCAGAACATGGGAGCCATTCACCCAACTGTTCCGGGACTTGTTTGAGGCCACCAAACAAGCAAACAAATAAACAAGTAGCCAAGAGCAGGGGAAAGTAGCCAGGACATGATAGAAGAGTGGGAACGGAGGGAGGTCCGGGGTGGGAGGAGGGTGGAGCAAGAGGGAGTAGCCAAACCCAGCAGGAAAGAAAGGGGAGTAGCAGAGAAGAAAGGGGTGGGAGGGGAGTGGGTGGGGAAGGGCGTAGGGAAGGGGGTGGGGTGGGGGGGGAGAGGGAGGGAGGGAGGACAAGGGAAGGAGAACAACAGAGGGGAACCAGAAAGGAGGAGAGTGGAGGGAACACAAACTGAAGGGAGGGCGCAGGAAACGACGACAAGCACAGCAAGGTGAAAGGGAGAAAGAAAGGACAGGAAAAAGGAAGGGCGGATGGCCGAAGTTGAGACAAATGGACAAAAAAAAATGACCAAGAGACGCAAGTGACATCAGGGGCACCACCCAAGTGCCCCTTCCACCCGGTTCTGTTTTGCTTGTTTTGTATTAAAAAAAGAAGGGGGCAGAAAGCTCCCCCTTACTGCGACGTGTTATGAAAGTTTTTTTAAAAAAATCTATACTGCCTCTATTTTGTTTTTGTTTCTCTGTGTGTACATTTGTAAGTATATCATACATAAAACCCAATTAAAATATTTTAAGAAAAGGGTGGTAGCAGGTAACTCAATAGAAACTTTCAAAATGGGAACTGAATTTAATACTTGAAAAAAATAATTTCACAGGGCCATGGGGAAAATCCAGGATCGCTAGACCAAAGAACTATGATGGATTGTAAGGTATCTTGTACTGTATCATTCTGTGACAACACCCGATGATCTTAACTATTTTAATAAAGAACTAAATAATCTTCCGAGTGCAGTTTTATTCTTAACTGTTATGGACGTCTTGGTACGACCGTGAGCGCAGAAAGATTATTAAAATAGTCCAACGTGTTGCCTGTAACATGCTAGATTGTTTGACTGGGAAGGCTTAAGGGAGGAGAATTATCAATGCAAGCCCGTGATGACATAATTAAGGTTACAGATGTGATCTTGAAAGAAATCATCATTCTCGCTAAAGACGCAAGACTGAAGTGCTTGTCGAACCACGTATCACCATGACAACTAGGACTGAAAATCAGAACCATGGTCTAGATTTCCTTCCATTCAGAGTCAGCGGTTGAAGATCTAACCTCACATATTTAACCAACGGCACCTTTTATGTCTGTGTTTCTGTGTGTCTGTCGAAGAGAAAAAACAGGATAACATGATCAGGGAAAAAATGTTCAAGATTGATGGAATTACCAAAAGTGCAATGCTTCACACAAAGTGTTAATCTAAATTTAAAATCCAGTCTAGTCCACTGATCACGCCCCACTAAAATTAGTGTATTTAGAATGACAGACACTTAAAGTATATTCTGTGCAAATGTATATACTGTGCAAAATGATATGTAATCATAACTGCAATTATTACATAGCGACATGGAAACATAGAAAATAAGAGCAGGAGGAGGGCATTCGGCACTTCAAACCTGCTCTGCCATTCATTACGGTTATGGCTGATCATTCAACTCCAGTGTTCCTGCTTTCCCCGCATATCCTTTGATCCTTTTTGGCCCAAGACCTAGATCTAACTCCTTCTTGAAAACATACAAAATGTTTTGGACTCAACTACTTTCTGTGGTAGCGAATTCCATAGGCTGACCACTCTATAGATAAAGAAATTCCTCCTCATCTCAACCCAAAATGGTCTACCCCGTATCCTTAGATTGTGACCCCTGGTTCTGGACTCTCCCGCTATTGGTACATCCTTCCTGCATCTACCCTGCCTAGTCTTGTTAGAGTTTTACAGGTTTCAATGAGATCCCCCCTTCATTCTTCTGAAGTCCAGCGAATATAATCCTAACCGACTCAATCTCTCCCCATACATCAGTCCCACCAACCCACCGGAGCACCTGGAGGAAACCCAAGCAAACACGGGGAGAGCATGCAAACTCCACAAAGTCAGTCACCTGAGGTTGGAATTGAACCCAGGTCCCTGTCGCTGTGAGACAGCAGTGCTAGCCACAGTGCCACCTCGAAGGGCAAGAGCAGCATGGGAACACCCCCACCTGGAAATTCACCTCCAAGCCACATAGCATCCTGTCTGGAAATATATCCCCGTTCCTTCACTGTCACCGGGTCAAACACCTAGAACTCCTTCTCTAACTGCACTGTGGGTGTACACACACCATATGGACAGCAGTGGTTCAAGAAGGTCGTTTATCATCAGCCAATTAACGATGGGTATAAATTTGGCTGAGCGAGCGATGCCTACACCCGGTGAATGAATACATTTTAAGACGTCCACCTTGTAGCGGTACATCCATAGTGCTATTGGGATGGAAGTTCCAAGATTTTCACCCAGCGTCAGTGAAGGAATGGTAATATAGTTCCATCTCAGGATGGTTTGTGGCTTGGAGGGAAACTTGCAAGTGGTGGTGTTCACATACGTCCGCTGCCCTTGTCCTTTGACATGGTAGAGAACACGGGTTTCAAAGGTGCTGTTCAAGGACCTTTTGGAGTTGCTGTAATGCATCTTACATACAGTACACATTGCTATCACCATGTATCAGTGGTGAAGGAAGTTAATGTTTAATGTGGTGGATGGAGTGCCAGTGAAGCAGATTGCATTGTCCTGGATGGTGTTGAGCTTCTTGAGTATTGTTGGAGCTTTACTCTTCAAGGCAAGTGGAGAGCATTGCTTCACACTTCTTCCTATGCTTTGTAGATGGGGGGCAGGCTTTGGGGAATCAGAATTCCAAGCTTTTGACCGAGTCTTTGTAACCACAGTGTTTATAGGGCTGGTCCAGTTAAGCTTCTAGTCAATAGAATCCATAGGATGTTGATAATGGGGGATTCAGCAATGTTATACCATTAATTGTCAATCTTTATAATATTTATCATCTTTATTATTGTCACAAGTAGGCTTACATTAACACTGCAATTAAGTTACTGTGAAAATCCCCTAGTCGCCACATTTCGGCACCTGTTCGGGTACTCAGAGGGAGAATTCAGAATGTCCAAACTGCCTAACAGCATGTTTTTCGGGACTTGTAAGAGGAAACCGGAGCACCCGGAGGAAACCACGCAGACACGGGGAGAACATGCAGACTCTGCACAGAGAGTGACCCAAGCCGGGAATCGAACCTGCAACCCTGGTGCTGTGAAGCAACAGTACTACCCACTATGCTACATGCCACCCATGGGGAGATTATTAGATATTCACTTGTTGGAGATAGCCATTCCCTGACACTTGTATGGCACACATGTTACCTTCCATTTATTAGCCAAGCCTAAATGTTGTCCAGGTTCTGCTGCGTGTGGACATCTGTAACTGAGAAGTTGTGAATAATTCTGAACACTGTGCAATCATCAGCAAACATCCCCATTTCTGGCCTCACATTGGAGAGAAGGTGATAAAACAGCGGAAGGGCGTCACGATGACATGTTGGTTAGCACTGCTGCCTCACAGCACCAGGGACCCGGGTTCATTTCCGGCCTCCGGTGACTGTCTGTGTGGAGTTTGCACATCCTCCCCGTGTGTGCGTGGGTTTCCTCCGGGTGCTCCGGTTTCCTCCCACAGTCCAAAGATGTGCAGGTTAGGTGGATTGGCAATGCTAAATTGCCCTTAGTGTCCAAAAGATTAGGTGCGATTACTGGGTTACGGGGATAGGATGGGGGTGTGGGTCTTGGTAGGGTGCTCTTTCGGAGGGTCAGTGCAGACTCAATGGGCCGAATGGCATCTTTCCGCACTGTAGCGATTCTATGATTCTATGAAGATAGTTTTGCCTGGGACAATGTCTGAGGAACTCCTAGTGCAAAGCTTTTGGGTTGAGATGCTTGACCTCCAACAACCACAACCACCTTCCTTTGTGCTCAATATGATTCCATCAAGATTTCCTCTGATTCCCATTGCCTTCACTTTTCCTAAGGCTTCTTGATGCCACACTTTCTCAACGCTGCCTTAATATAAGAGACATTCTCACCTCTTGGACTCAGCTCTATTGTCCATGTTTTGACCAAGGCTGTAATGAGGTCTGGAGCCAGATGGCCCTTGCTGAACCTAAATTGGGCAACACTCTGCATGGTATTGCTGAGTAAGTCCTGCTTGATGTCACTGCCTAAGACACCTTCCATCGCTTTGCTGAGTAAACTGATGGGGAGGTAATTGGCCAGATTGAATCTGTCCTGGACAGGACAGCTTGGTAGATGCTCGTGTTGTAAGTGTGCTGGAACATATTTCCTCGGGAGCAGCTAGTTGTGGAACACAAGTCTTCAGCACTATAGTTGGGATATTGTCAGGGTGCATAGCCTTTGCTGTATTCAATGCCAGTAAGTGAATAGGATAAACTGAAGATTAACATCTGTGATGCTGGAGACCTCAGGAGGGTCGAAATGGATCATCGACTTGACACTTCTGGCATGGATGTGCTGGGCTCTCCCATCATTGAGGAGAGAATCTTGGTGAAGTCTCCTCCTCCAATTAGATTTTTAAAGTTGCCCATCGCCATCCACATCTGGACGCGCATGACTGCAGAGCATTGATCTGATCCATTGGTTGTGGGATCATTTAACTCTGCCTATCACATGATGTTTTCACTGTTCAGCATGCACACAGTTGTAGTTCACCAGTTTGACACCTCATTTTCAGGTGTATCTGGTGCTGCTCTAGTGCCCTACTTGATGTCTCATTGTACCAGCATTGGTCCCTGTTTCGATGGTAATGACAGCATGAGGGATATGCCAGACTGTGAGGTTACAGATTCTGGTTGCATACAAATCTACGCCTCTGATGGTCCACAAAACCTCATAGAGGCCCAGTTCTGAGCTGCGAGCTCTGTTCCAAATATATCCATTTTGCATGGCTGTAGTGTCACACAACATAGTGGAGAGTGCCCTCACGGTGAAGGTAGCTCTTCTTTTCCACAGGGACTATGTGATGGTCACTCCTGTTTTGGACAGGTGAGTCTGCGACGGGTAGATCGGTGCGGATAAGGTCAGGTCGGTTTATTTAGGATGTTATAAACTGTGTTACAGACAATTGCTTTTGGAGTATGGATTTGATTGTTTTGTCAGGAAACGCAGTCGCTAATTTACATACAGAGTCGTGAGATGAATAGACAGTTCATCTGTTGGTTAGAACATCAGTGAACTTCCTGTTCTTCAGAAAGTGCAAAGGGATTTATTTTTACAAACAGCTGTTGCCTCAGTTTAACATTTCATCTGAAAAATAATTCAGCACTTTCTCAGAACTGCACTGAAGTGTCAACCTGGATTATAAGTTCAATTGGTGGAATGGGGACTGAAATTACAATCCTCAAACTCGGGGGTGTTACCCACAAGCTAGGCTGACATGTTCTCAGCTGGTCCTTGTTCTGATCATCGAATCAAAGAATTTACAGTGCAGAAGGAGGCCATTTGGCCCATCGAGTCTGCACCAGCCCCATGTATTTTCAGCAGAAGCATGAGGGAGATTCAATGGCAACAGGAGAAATATCGGTTGGGTGTATGCTTTGCCCTTCAAAAATCATCCTTCCATTTTGTCATGTTTGTCATAATATCCACTCATGTATATAATGAGATGCAGACAGGCAGTGATTGACACACAGGATAACCAATGAACACACACGCCACATAACAACCAATCACCAGACAGGACACCACCACTATAAAGCACACAGGGCATTAAGACTCTCTCTCTCTCTACAGGACACAACTACTGAGATAGTAAGAGTGCACAAGCCAGTGAGCACTATCACCATGAGGTAGAGAGTTAGTCTGGTCAAGCCAGTAGGAGGTTATCAGTTAGATTGATACAGTATTAACTCACAGTAGACTATGTACCGCAATCAGGAAGTTCAATAAAACAGTGTTGGACCATCTCCTGTTCAGAAGCCTGTTTCTAGTTTCACTGCATCCAGTTGCAGTCAACGTTGAACCAACTTACTTAACACATCATGGTACCAGAGTGCTATTAATCCTAACGAACCTACCTCGAGTGCATCTGCAACGACCAGCAAGCAGCCATCCAGCGTCATGGAAAACATCCAGCCTCCTTCCCAACTCCGGATCTCTGGCAACCTCGGCGCTAACTGGAAAGTCTTCAAACAAAAGTTCCTCCTGTACATCGAGGCCTCCGACCTCGAGGCAGCACCGGATGCAAGAAAGATCGCACTGTTCCTGTCGACTGTGGGGGATCCCGCCATCCACATCTATAACTTGCTTACGTTTGCCGATGGCAAAGATAAGACAAAGTTCAAGACAGTTCTGCTGAAATTTGACAGCCACTGCGACATTGAGGTGAATGAGAGCTTTGAACAGTACATATTCCAACAGAGGCTTCAGGGTAAGGACGAACCTTTTCAGTCCTTCTTGACCCATCTCCTCATCCTAATGCAGTCATGTTATTATGACTCGACGACTGATTCCATGATCCGGGATCAGATTGTTTTCGGGGTCCAGTCCGACTCCCTGCGGGAGCAGCTCCTCAACATCAAACAGTTGACCCTCTCCGTCGCCATCGAAACGTGCGTTGTCCATGAGCATGCCAGAAATCGCTACTCCCGCATCAGGGCGGCAGAAACTGCAAAACTGGCCTCCCACGAGGCAGAAAGGGTGCAGGCCATGGCGAATGTGCAAGGCCTGACCATCGGGGAGAGTGGCCGTTTTGCGCGCTTTTCTCGGGTCCCCACGCATGCGCGCCACGACCGGGTGGACAATGAGACCGAAGACCCTGAGGTGCATGCGCGAACGTCGGCCGACCGCACTGCACATGCGCGATGGCGCACAGAACGTGCTGACGCAGCTTCATGATGTGTCCGAATTGTGGCTCCGCCCATTTAAAGCAGCAATGTCCAGCCAAAGGCAGGTGATGGCTACAGTGTGGAAAGCCTGGCCACTACGCGGCCTTCTGCAGGTCCGCTCCACCGAACAACAGCCAGCGATCCCAGCTGCAGCGCAGACGTGTCCGCTGCGTAACAACAAGGCATGCAGGATTCTGATCCAGACAGCCTAACGGACCCCAATGCTGACTGCCTCGAGTCTCCATATCGGGTGGGCAGCTACCGTGCCTGCCAACCGCCTTTCGATCCTCAGTGTGGATCCAGATGACGAGTGGTGTGCCGTCTTCACGGTCAACCAGTCTCGCATCCGATTTAAATTGGACACTGGCGCATCTGCGAACCTCATATCACAGTCGGACCTCGACAGCATCCGACACCAAGCTAGCATTCTTCCACCAGCCTGCCAGCTCCTTGACTACAATGGTAATGCCACAGCTGCCAGTGGGTCATGTCAGCTAGGTGTCTCTCACAAGGCAATCAGGGCGACGTTGAGATTCAAGATCATCCGGCCTGACAAGGCATCCCTGCTCAGTGCTCGCGCATGCAAACTCCTAAATCTGGTACAGCGAGTCCATGCCATGTCCTCGACACTGGCGACTGCCTAGCCCAATGCAAATCTCCAGGCTGAGATAGACGACATTCTCACGCAATACCACAATGTGTTTGATGGGATGGGCATGCTCCCATATCGCTCAAGCCGAATGCCACCCCAGTCATCTATGCACCACGCCAAGTGCCGGCTCCTCTCAAGGATCGTCTGAAAACACAGCTTCGAGAGCTCCAAGACCAGGGCATCATCTCAAAGGTCACGTAACCCACAGACTGGGTCAGCTCCATGGTCTGCGTCAAGAAACCCTCTGGCGAACTCCGCATTTGCATTGATCCCAAAGACCTGAATCGCAACATCATGCAAGAGCATTACCCGATTCCGAAGCGTGAAGAATTGACCTGTGAGATGGCTCACGACAAATTCTTTACCAAGCTGGACGCCTCCCGTGGCTTCTGGCAAATTCAGCTGGATGAGTTGTAGCCATCTGGGATGGCCACGTCCCGATTACAAAATGGACACTTGCAAAGAATGCAGAGAAAATTGGACAATACCGAAAAACAAGCAGGTGCAAGGTCTGTCTGTTGATTAGAGCCTTGGCTCTCAGACAGGACAGAAACTGCTAAGCCATCTATATACTAATGAGCCATCTCCGGGGACAAAAGGGAAACATTTAGATAAACAATGTTAAGGCAGACTCCCCGGCACCAGAGGAGACTGAAACAAAGCAAACCAACGGCCACCTAGGACACGCCCAGCAACCAGGGAACCCACCCCTCTATTGGAGGAAGATCGATAAGAATGATTGGGAAAGGCCCAATTAATTGGGGCCAAGTTCAAGGCCCGCCCAAATGCGCGCGAAGACCTTTCGGGTATAAAAAGTATTCCTCAAGAGAGAATCTTGCTTCTTTGGCCTTGGCTCTTAGCGAAGAGGGACCAGCCTAGCAGCTACACCAGACCAAGTAAGTTCCAAGTCAACGTACGCTACGAGATAGACGCTCCTAGTTCCTATCTTGTAAACAGCTCAACCCAGCAGCATCAGAACCGAGCAACGGCCATTGTTCCTCTGACTGAGTGGGCACCCGAAGCTAAGTGTAGGCTTTAGTAATAGTGGTAGTTTAGGTTGTAGAGTTTTATGCATGAGTAGATTTGACTGTGTGTAAATAAATGAGCATTGCTTTTGAATTTATTAACTGGTGTATCGAGTCTTTGATCAGTATTCGGTTCTGAACCTTGCGGCAGTGTCGAAAGATACCTGGCAACTCTTGAGCAAACGTAATTAAACAGAGCCAAATTAAGAGACAACACCAAAGAGAGCAACAGAGTCCAGTCGGAAGCTGTGCACTTTTAACACTCCGTTCGGCAGGTATTGCTACAACCGCATGCCTTTTGGTATCATATCAGCTTCCGAAGTATTTCATCGCATAATGGAGCAAATGACGGAGGGTATCGACGGGGTGCGAGTCTATGTGGACAACGTTATCATCTGGTCCATGACGCCCGAGGATCACATTGCTCGCCTCAAACAGGTTTTCCAGAGGATTCATGAAAATGGCCTCCAGCTCAACAGGGCCAAATGCTCGTTTGGGCGGTCCGCTATCAAGTTTTTAGGTGACCACATTTCACAGCAAGGTGTGCAACCTGACGCCGACAAGGTGCTGGCAATCAATGCCATGAAGACACCAGAGGACAAAAAGGCGGTCCTCCGCTTCCTCGGGATGGTACATTTTCTCGGAAAACTCATTCCCAACATGGTATCCCACACCACGGCCCTCCGGCATCTCGTTAAAAAGTCGACAATGTTCCAGTGGCTTCCCGCACATCAAGCGGAGTGGCTTGAGCTGAAGGCGAAGCTCACCACAGCCCCAGTACTGGCGTTCTTTGACCCAACCAAGGATACCAAGATATTCACAGAAGCAAGCCAGGACGGCATTGGGGCGGTGCTCCTCCAGCGAGACGATTCCTCGTCCTGGGCTCCAGTGGCATATGCCTTCAGGGCCATGACTCCGACCAAACAACGGTATGCCCAGATCGAAAAGGAGTGTCTGGGTGTCCTGACAGGAATAGTCAAGTTTCATGACTACGTATACGGTCTGCCGAAGTTCACGGTGGAAACAGACCACAGGCCTTTAGTCCACATAATCCAGAAGGATTTAAATGACATGACACCTCGGCTGCAGAGAATTCTTCTTTGTTTCCGCTGATATGACTTCGAACTCGTCTACACACCGGGCAAGGAGCTGATCGTCGCGGATGCCCTATCCCGATCCATCACCACGCTGTGTGAACCGGGCGACTTCATTCGCCACATCGAGGCACAGGTGCAGTTGTGTGCCAGCAACCTCCCAGCCACTGATGAACGAGTTGTCCAGATAAGCGAAGAAACTGCCAAAGATCCTCTACTGCAGCGCGTGATGCAACACCTTGCCCATGGCTGGCAAAAGGGGCAGTGCCCCCAGTTCTTCAACGTTAAGGACGAGTTAACGGTTGTCGAGGGGATCCTTCTTAAACTAGATAGAATCGTCATTCCCCAAAGCATGCAAGCCATGGTGCTCGGACAGATCCATGAGGGTCACCTTGGGGTCGGAAAATGTCGACGCAGAGCTCGGCAGGTAGTCTACTGGCCTGGCATCAGCCAGGACGTTGCCAACACGGTCCTCAACTGCACAACATGCCAGATGTTTCAACCAGCTCAGCCCAAGGAGACACTGCAACAGCATGAGATCGTGACTTCTCCGTGGTCCAAGGTGGGGGATAGACCTCTTTCACGCAAATGAGTGTGATTACGTGCTCTTGGTCGACTACTTCTCCAGCTACCCAGAAGTGTCAGACTTCACATCCAAGTCAGTGATTAAAGCCTGCAAAGAGACGTTTGCCAGGCATGGCATACCACTCACAGTAATGAGTGACAACGGCCCATGTTTCTACAGCCAAGAGTGGTCCGACTTTGCACGATCCTACCAATTCAGTCACATCACATCCAGTTTCCATTACCCGCAATCAAACGGGGAGCCCGAAAAAGGGGTCCATATTGTCAAGCATTTGCTGTGCAAGGCTGCAGACTCAGCCTCGGACTTCAAGCTGGCGCCGTTGGCATACAGGGCAACCCCTCTGTCGACTGGTTTGTCTCCGGTGCAGCTGCTCATGAACCGCAACCTGAGGATGACTGTTCCAGCCATCCATGTTCCAGACCTTGACCGTCTCATGGTGCTGCAGAAAGTGCAGCGATCCAGGGACCTGCAGAAGATCACGTATGATGCTCATGCCAAGGATCTACCTGCGCTGGCTCCAGACGACGTTGTTCGCATCCAGTTGCCTGAGGGAGGTTGGTCAGCTCCAGCTATTGTCATCAGGTAGGCTGCCCCCAGGTCCTTCATTGTCCAAATGGCTGATGGCTCCATTCTACAGCGCAACAGGAGGGCGCTACGAAAAGTTCCCTGCCCACCGCCTGGCCGCACTTCTCCGCATGTCATCATGCCTCCTCCGGACATCTCGCTCCATGAGCCCACCGATCTGGCAGCGATCCCGCCTCTCCATGAGGCCACCAACATGGCAGCAATCCCTCCTGTCCAAGTGCCGACGTCCCCCCCTCCACCTCTGAGGCGATCGACAAGAATTTGTCGCCCGCCACAAAGACTGAATCTATAGACTTAAATCTTGTAAAGTTTGTTCCATTTGCTCTGTATCTGCACGATAGACACCTTCCCATATACATATGTTCATTCACTCACCACTTGTATATAATCATGCATGTATATATAGCGCCATGTTCCAAAATTTGCTTCAAAAAGGGGAGATGTCATAATATCCACTCATGTATATAATGAGATGCAGACAGGCAGTGATTGACACCCAGAATAACCAATGAACACACACGACACATAACAACCAATCACCAGACAGGACACCATCACTTTAAAGCACACAGGGCATTAAGACTCTCCCTCTCTCTACAGGACACAGCTACTGAGACAGTAAGAGCGCACAAGCCAGTGAGCACTATCACCATGAGGTAGAGAGTTAGTCTGGTCAAGCCAGTCGGAGGTTATCAGTTAGATTGATCGAGTGTCAACTCACAGCAGACTATGTACAGCAATCAGGAAGTTCAATAAAACAGTGTTGGACCATCTCCTGTGTCAGAAGCCTGTTTCTAGTTTCACTGCATCCAGTTGCAGTCAACGTTGAACCAACTTACTGAACACATCAATGTTCACTGAAGGGAAAGAGTCTCAGGGCTGCTGCCTAAATGAAGGTGCCAGAACCAAGTATTGATAGGCAGAACCTGTAGCTTGTGGTCACAAAACTCCAGCAATTGAAGTAAACTCTGGATTTGCTACAGAGCTTCCTGTAAATAGGCTACTGAGGTGTAACCCTGAGGCCTACTCAAGCACTAACGCTCCAACATATTTAGTCAACTCTGATGTTGAGCAGAGTAATTTCAGATTGTTTTATTTTCCTGCACTGGTGACAGTCAACACCTCTTAAGCTGAATCAGTGAGGGTCCATGACATTGCAAATTATACCTGACTGTTGGGAAAAACAGGTTTGGTTGGTTGGCTAGATTTTCTTAATTCATATTTCCTTTTGCTCCTGTGCTGTTTCATTTCAATGGTTAGTTCAGATCCTGGACTTGACAGACACTTCCAATTAAACTGAATTGAATATTCAACTAAAGTCAGCTTTTTAATTTCCATTTCGAATACCCACAACACATCATCAAAATTATATTTTTCAAAGTGATGGTAGGCAAGGTCTTGGACCATGGGAATACCACTGCACATCTCAAAATATTAAGGAAGAATAAATGTTAGAATTGTACTGGTATTAAAAAACCCTATTCATTGAATCTATGTCCAGATTTCTGATCCAGCTCAGTTTCTTCACATTTTTAGGCAAAGTAGAAAACCTTTGTTGATAATGACACAAACACGTTTAAGCATCCACAGGGAACAAAATGTCTTCTGCAAGAATATCCATTTATTTGCTGGCTGTTAAGGAGCACTGGCTAAAGGTCAACAGTATTTACATAATATTCCCACTAGTAATTAAGACTCAGGTTTTAAGTAAGTACAGTGAACAAAATTAATTTTGTGCCATGAAACCTAATGTTCTAACTTATGTATGGAATTCATTGAATTAAAAGCAGCACTTTATGTTTGAGACTAATTTTCAATAGCTAGTAAATTTATGAATCATAGAATCCCTAAAGTGCAGAATGAGGCCATTCAACCCATCGAGTCCTCACCGACCCTCTGACAGAGTGCCCTACCTAGGCCCGCTCCCCCGCCCCATCCCCACAACCCTCTAATCCCACCTAGCCTGCACATCCTGTATGATGCAAGGAGTGTAAAGGGTTAACAAGATGATGTTCATGTATCTCAACACTAGATGGCACCACAGAGTAGTCTTATAAAAGGCTGCGTCTCTGGGCATTCTGGGAGTACGTTATGAAGAAGGATAGTGAGAGGTTGAGATAGATTGTTAGCTACACTAAAAAGATATAGATTTCCGTAACATAGATTTTATACTGTTGCTTTATTAGCTATTACTCAGTGAAGTGTGCGAACCATTTGAAGTAGTGTAAAATAAATTAGCTTTGTTTCAAGTACATAGCTTGATGTTCTTTGTCAACGGTATGACTTTTAGCCATCTTGAGAACAATACAAGGAACATCACACATCCCTGGACACCAAGGGGCAATTTAGCATGGCCAATCCACCTAACCTACACTTCTTTGGACGATGGGAGGAAACCGGAACAGCCGGAGGAAACCCACACAGACACAGGGAGAAAGTGCAAACACCATACAGTCAATCACCCATGGCCAGAATTGAACCCAGGTCCCTGGCGCTGTGAGGCAACAGTGCTAACCTCTGTGCCACCATGCCACCGTAGTAGTTAACTTAATTTGTATAACTGACTGCTCCAAATGATCTGGGCATATTTTAATAACAGATTATCTTTAAATAAAAACATTGGGCAGAATTTTCCGAAATGTTTTCCAAATGTCGATCCCAGCAAGAAAACCAGGGAGAATCATGGTGACAGCACAGAAAATCGCCGTATATTCAACCTCTTTCACAATTTTTCCCCCCCACTTAGTTCATGCTGCGCTCGTGGTACCTTGCCTCTGATTTGCTCATCCCGGGAAAACTGAAACTCTGTCATCAGTGCGGCGCACCTTTTAAACACCCCCCCAGCATGTGTTCCAAGTCCAGTCGGGGAGAAGACTGCCAAGGAAGACAGCACCACATTTCATTGAGGGAGCCCTCAGCAAACATCCAGATGGTGTTGAGCAGAGGCCTGACATCCTCTACCTCCTATCGGCCAGATGTCCACCAACCCAAACTGAGCCTGTGGCCACCATAGTGAACGCCACTTCGCTCCATAAGAGGACAGGGCCACAGTGCAATCTTCTTCGTGCAGTCAGGGTAAGCCTGCCTCCTCATGTCACCCGCTGCACCCCTTAACACACCCATCACACCTCCATGGTGATTTCACTCCCAGCCACAGGGCCCCAACACCTTTCATAGCACCACCGTCCCGTTAACTCCCCCCCCCCCCCACCATCACCATCTCCACCAGCCTGCAGAAAGTGATCTGCTCCTCACATCCCTGCTGCCACTCACCTCCCACAAATGCCAGATGTCATCACCATCTGACCTGGCAAGAGTCCCACCTACACTCTCCCCATCTGTCTCATTGCAGGACAAACCCGAGCACAACAAGCGTGAGAGGACACAGCCTGCAGGATCATGCCCGAGCTGAAAAAACTGACGGCCTTTGAGGAGAGGGCCTTTGAGCTGGCTGATGAGAAGCAGGAACGCACCTGTGCAGAGGTCGAGGTGGGGGTCTGCAATGATATGTAAATTGTAAGGAATGTAAAGGGATAACAAGATGATGTTCATGTATCTCAACACTAGATGGCATCACAGAGTAATCTTATAAAAGGCTGTGTCTCTAGGAAATCTGTGAGAAGGTTGTGAAGAAGGATAGTGAGAGATTGAGATAGTGTTACCTGTTCCATAAAGATATTCTAGATTTCTGTAACATAGATTTTATACTGTTGTTTTATTAGCTATTTCTCAGTGAAGTGTGCAAACCATTTGAAGTAGTGTAAAATAAACTAGCTTTGTTTTAAATACATAGCTTGATGTTCTTTGTCGACACTATGACTTTTAGCCATCTTGGAGAACTATACAATGAACATCTCAGGGGCAAGTTAAAAAAGTGAGAACCTTCAACACATGCAGCCATAGTGCAAGCCTCACATGAGTTAACTTTCTCCCATGTGCTCATGTGATGCATTAATGCCATCTTGCTTCCCTTGCAGGTCAATTAGTCAACCTGTCTGGATCATCCTCGTGCCTTCTGGAGACCACAGACCTGAGCAGCTCCGAGGGAGACATCTCGGAGAGAAGCATGTAGCAGGCGTCACACCCTCCACCAACACAGATAGTCACACCTTGGTGGGAATAACTAGCAGACAGGCTTCTGAGTTACTCACTGGTGAGCACCTCAAAGCAGGGATGTCCCAGGGATCCAGCACCTGGAGGGATGCTGAGGCCTGGGACTCTGCTAGACACAGGCCGATGTTCTGCTCCTGGATCCGGACACCCCAGAGCTGCTGGAGCTGCAAAAACTGAGTTATGAGCATCAGTAAGGGATGACAGCTTCCGTCCTCGGACTGCAAGGAGTCCCAACACCTTCCTTCCGAGGAGATGATGCCGTCACTCCGACACAACAAGGCCAACACTGCAAGGGTGACATCCACAGTGGGATCCTTAGCACAGGACATGCACTGTATGGTGGGGGATGTCCACTCCATGGTTCAGTGCATGACCTGCATGACTGAGGGCATGAGCTCCATGGTGCAAGGTTTCACCTGCATGTTGCAGGCACCAGTAGGAATCCATGAATGTCAGCACCAGAGGATGGTGGGGCTTCTGGATCTCACTCCAGCTGCCCTTCCATCCCTTGGAGGAGCCATGGGGTCCCCGGGCACCCAATGAATAGAGAATTGGCATGAGCGTAATCTGCGGCCTTCCGCCCATAGACACTGGGGGGTGACCAGCCCATTTCACACTTCCCACCCTGTGAGTGCTCGCCTTCAGCCCTGCACAACAGGGAGGGCAGCACTGCAACACCTGTGCAGACCAACAGTAGGCCCGGACCCTCAAGATCCAGGACCCCCAGGGGTTGCCCTACAAGGTAATCACAGGCAACAGGATGTGGAAGTCTGCAGGCCGCCTCAACCTCAGCTGTGGATCCTGGGGCTTGACCTGGACGCAGCAGGAGGCTGAGGAAGGGTAAAAAATGATAGACACCTCGTGGACACGGGTGAACCTAGGCAGTAGTAGAGGTAAATCACATTGTAATTAACAAGCTCAATCGCTTGTTAATTAGTAACTTCAAAATGGTGGGCAGGCTTCCAATTTCCATATCCACTCACCCTTGCCATAATTTCGGAGACTGGCGTGATGACATTGCATTGCCAACCTGACGTCATTACCCACTATTTAACGCTCGGGTTTCAGGGTGGCCTACCTGTTTGCCCATAAAGTAAGCTGTTTAATTGGCTTGTTGATTGTTTGCAGCCTTCCATTTCATTGGCTGAGTGTACTGGCAAAGAGCGATCAAATTTACATTGGAGATAAAGTTTGTCCCATTGTCTCACAAGTCCTATTTATGAGCACTGAGGAGCTGATGACTGACCTGTTATGTTGCTGCTTTCGTGTTGAGACTATATTGATAGGAAAAACGTAACCAATAACATCCAGACTTGGTGTGATAATGCGAAACAAAGGTGATAAGTGATTGCATAAAAATAAAATTACCCTCAAATTATGATCGTTAGAACAAGAATTCAACACCATTTGGAATGAACGGGAATGGAAGGTGTTTGGTATGCTGTCAGGCAACATATTATTTGTGGCTCTGCATTTATCTAGATCAGCAATCATTTAATTGTATAATGGTATTCTGAGAAGTTTGCCGATTTGCATTTCATTTTTTTTGGATCATGTGTAGACTACTGTTAAATCTGAGGTATGTTTCTGCATTAAAGTTAAGTCACTTCTGAAGAACTGCTTGTGAGCAGGCTACATATTTCAATTTGGATGAAATAACAGGACTATTTAAAATTGCAAAATTGGACTGGAAAGTGAACTTATCAATCTTGAATAGAAAATTGTACAATGTTATTTAATCAAATACATAATTTGTATTTTAACATTTTGAAGTTCTATGTTTCAGTACAGTTTGGGCCTCCTTTTGCCTATGAAAGAAGATGGATAAATAGCAAACAAGTCCATTTCAGATGGGGTGTCTTCATATGGTGCACCTTTGTTAATGGCTGAAGAGGTTCTGCCACAAGTCCCACACATGAAGCTATCAGCTGTCATTGTGGGTTACTTTCTGCATTGGCATTTGTTTCCAAGCCATTGTAGCCATTGGTCATCATGGTGGTGCATGCCAGCTCACAGGAGGTCTTGCCATTTTCCTTTTATATATTCCTTTGACACTGACTCCTGGGGACCATAATCTGTGTTCAGGGATTTCATGTCCCACCTCCAAGAATCCTTGAAGCAGAGTTTTGGGCATCCTGGTAGTTGTCTAGCACCTGCTATCTCACAGGTCCTTGGGCATATAACCCCCATTCGCCCTGCGTTCGTGCCCAAGCCAACAAATCCACATCTGTTTATTGAGTGCTAACAAACTTGGAAGCCTTGCCTTTGAGTGGACTGCCGCAGTTGTGATTTTGTCCTGTCAGGATATACCCATAACGTATTACAGACAGCCAAGGTTGTTGAGCTTCTTTGCTTGATACCTGTAAGCCCTCCATGTTTCACAGCCAGACAGCAAGATGCTGAGAATACAGACCTACGGGTCAGCTTGATGGTGTCCCATGTATGTTTGGTGAGTCAGCTAAAAGTGGTGGCTATTTTCCCTCTGCGTGTATCAATTTCTAAAACTTGTCCCATGACCACAATTTTCTTGACACTTAGAGAGAGGGTCAACAAGTCACAGACATGGGAGAGACAGTCCGTGAGTCTTTGTAGCTGAGCCTCCGTGTGAGTAACTAGCACTGACTCATCAGGATAGGGCAGTTCTCTGATCAGGGTGTGATGTGATTTTTTGTCTTTGTTTTCAGTCTTCGTAGATGGTAGAGTTTGCCAACAATCTCCTTTCATACCTGCAGGAAGGCAAATATCAGGAGCATGGAGAAGAAGATGCCAAACAGAGTGGGAGCTAGGACATGGTCTTGTTTCACTCTATTTGGCACTCTGAAACTGCTGCAAATGGAGCCATTAAACTGTACAGAGCAATGCAAGTTGTTGAAGGAAAAGATGAGATTGAGGAGCTTCGATGGACAGCCAATTTTCACCAAAACCTTGTAGCTCATGGTGTCAAATGCCTCTGTGAGATCAATGGAAGGTCAGGAGGTATAGCTTGTTCCCTACACTTCTCTCATAACTGGTGCATGGAGAGGGTTATATTCACAGTAGATCTGCTGCACTGAAACCGCACTGTGCTTCTGGATACACTTGGTCTCCAAGTAGATGGAATCTTTTAAGTATAACCCTGGCAAGGTCCTTTGCTGGTACTACTTCCAGTGAATACTTAGATTTGGATTTAGATTTATTGTCAGGTGTTCCGAGGTACAGTGAAAAAAGTATTGTTCTGCATACAGTCCAGGCAGATTTTTCCATACAAGAAAAACATGGGCATACAATAAATACACAATGTGAATACATAGACATAGACATCGAGTGAAGCATACACAATGTAGTGCTACCCAGTAGAGAAGATGCATGGAGAGATCAGTTCAGTCCATAGGAGGGCCATTCAAGGGTCTGTCAACAGTGAGGAAGAAGCTGCTTTTTAATCTGTTAATATGTGTTCTCAGACTTTTGTTCACCACCTACAGACTTCAGGGGAGCAGCTTTGGTGATGGTAGGACTGAACATCCTTTGATCTCTTCATACATAGCTCATATATTTCCATTGTCACAAGCAGTTTGGGTTCCTTGACAAAAGTTGATCCATTGTTTATTTGCACAGTATCACCTATCTTTTGCATGTCTATCTTATCTACTTTCAGATGGTGAGGTGTTTTGGCTGTTGGTTTTATATTGTGCATCATGTAGGCTTTGTTTATTGCATCAATGAAAGATTTCAGCCAAGTAGGTCTCAAACCAATTCTAGTTGCGAGGTCTGCCATTAGTAAATGATCTTATGCTGCTTAATAGATGATTGAGCTTAGTGACTTGCAAGCTTGATCAATACCAGAATTGGCATTTCCAGGTAAACTTTTGGTGGGTAACAATCGTTCTTGCAACAGGACAAAATGCTGATATTTGGCATCATTATTTGTGCAAGGGAGTCGATGCATGATGGGCTGTCGAGTTTGAAACTGTACATCTTCCAGGAGTGCACCTTCGCTGTTGACCAGCGACTGTTCGATGTCTCAATCTGTGCTGTAGTAGCTGTGGGTTCAGCGAAAACTGGGCAGATCGTACCGTTTGTGATGCCCAGATATAGTTGGTGCCAATGTCCAGAACTTGGGCTACGCCATGACACTTTATGGTGATGTCTGTCCTGAAGGATGGTGTTGCTGAGAGACAGGGGCACAAAGGTTAAGAAGGTATAGTCCATTATCTTTCATCTTTCCCAGCCCATGAAGACTGAGGTACGTTGGCCACGAATCACTGTCTGCCCCAACAAGTGAATTGAAGTCACCCAAAACGAATAGCTTCTTGCCATTTGGAATGTTCCTCAGAACATCCTCAAGGGAGTTGGAGAGATGCTGGAATGCAGAGTCGGAACAAATGGTGTTGGCAGCACCTCCATCAGATGCCAGAGGCAGGGAGGTGAGTCGCTCCGAGGTTGACACTAGCAACACAATTGACTGTGTTGGTCGGTTTCTCACTGTGAAGTAGCCATGCTTGCACCGGTCTTCAGTGCCCTTACCTTTCCAGTAGAAGGTGTAATTCGCCTGGGTCGGCTAACCTGGTTTATGTGGCAATGTCAACACCAAGCTGTGTAGAACACAATAGTAGTTAAACATTAATTGGATATATTTATGAAATATTTGTGTGAATTCTCCACTGGCCAGGTACTTCGTTCCACCAGCAATGCACCCCTGCCCGTGGGTTTCAGGTGGTGTGGGGTGGCTACAATGGGAAATCCCGCGGCGGGAACGGAGAAGCCCGCTGACAGCGACAGCGCACTGCCGAAAAACACGTGGCTGGGGAGGTGGTGAATTCACCCCATTGTAACCCTGTGGAATAAAGTCCACATCCAGAATTTGAAATTCTCTCAGGGGATGAACTGGTGTTTCCTACATTTATTCGTTGCAGTTTTGATGCAGAATTCACAGAATCTCCAGAAAAATGACTAATTGTTTCTAAATATTCATAGAATTTACAGTGCAGAAGGAGGCCATTTGGCCCATCGAGTCTACACCAGCTCTTGGAAAGAGCACCCTACCCAAGCCCACACCTCCACCCTATCACCATAACCCAGTAACCCCACCCAACACTAAGGGCAATTTTGAACACTAAGGGCAATTTAGCATGGTCAATCCACCTAATCTGCACATCTTTGGACTGTGGGAGGAAACCGGAGCACCCGGAGGAAACCCACGCACACACGGCGAGAACATGCAGACTCCGCACAGACAGTGATCCAAGCCGGGAATCGAACCTGGGACCCTGGAGCTGTGAGGCAATTGTGCTAACCACTATGCTACCGTGCTACCTTCTGTCATACTTCTGCAATTTCTATGGCTATTCTATCAAAGTTACAGTGCAAGAACACTTTGGCGATTTAGCCAATTCATGCTTTTTGCTCATCGCTGGACTGGTTGTAAAACTGGATTTATTAAATTTGCAAAGTAAATAATTTCTGATTTTAACCATCCCCTGCTTTGCCTGCACCTTTTATTGTGAATGACACATTAAGGGACTTTGCATTCACAGACTCTCAAAAGGGCAAGGCTCACCTGTGCCGTGCCATAAAGACTAAGTAACTATCAAATAGCATCATTAAAGGTTGGAAGCGGATGCCTTTTATGAGGTATGTGTCATGATATTCAAACACACATCACAACACACACATCATGATAGACAGACCAACAGACCAATTAGCACACATAACACAACAGCCAATCGCAGACAAGAGCAGACACAGTATAAGACAAGAAACACAACACCTCCTGGTCAGTCCATCTGGAGACAGGACAAGGCCAGGACCTCATTAACAAGGCACTCACACAGTCACCACGTGCTGAGTACCAAGTCAGATGTGTAAATAACTAGTTGGAATAAAACTGCGTTGTACCAATCGCAACCGTGTTTGTTCGTCTGTACCTCAGAGCACCCAACACCACAGTATGCTCCTTAATTGCCTGTAAAGTTTATTCTGAAAGATAAAGCTCAAAGAATACATTTTAGTAACCTTTATAACTGCTGCCTCAGTAGGTCTCAAAGTATGCTGCATACTCAGTAAAGTGAAACCCTTCCCCTTCCCTTGTCATACAGCTACAATTCACACTACTGTTGTAATGTGTCACAATTAAAATAAAATTTCAAACTTCAAGAAAGAAATGCAGAATAAAACCATGTTTGTTTTCAAATGCCTGCAGGGCAGGGTCAAAGAGAGAAAACTGGAGGGAAAATAGAAAGTAGCTGATTGTGGTGTCTCAAGACATATTGGTGGAACATTTCAACACCACAGATGACGCCGAATCCTTGCTTTTCAATTTGGGATTAGTTTCGCTCAGCCTCTGAGGGAGTCCTGGAGGTAAGGCAATTGGCCTTTCTGATTTGGCTGCCATTTTATGGGGTATAACCACCCCTATCCCATATGGCACTGCGTCACAAGTTAAGGTGATTGGTTTTCCTGGGTTAAAATGAACTAGGAGATTTGAAGATTCTTGCTTTACAAGGTGAAAGGTGCATCTGTAAAATCTCCTCGGATACTTTGACCAGTGTATTGATCAAAGGTTTTACCCAGGTGCCCTTATTTGCGAGATGAACAACGGACAAAACAGGTTCCCGGTTTAACACAATTTTATTCACAATTCTCTCACTCAACAAAATATGACTCAGACTCATAGCTGAGTCATGATCGCTAATCCTCAGAGGTTTGGTCGTGCAGCATATCGCAGAGCGCTGAACCAAACTCACAATGCTCAACCAATTGGCGGAGCCTGGCTACAAAGGTGGAAATGGAATCTCCTGGGTGCCTATAGCAGAGTTGAATCTGTACGCTGTAAGATGATCGAGGGCCTGGGGTTAAAATGTTTATTGACCAATGCCACTAACTGGTCAAAGGTTTTGATGTGAGGAGCCTCTGGGGACCTTTGATTTCTTCTCAGGTTGTAGGTTTGAGGCACAAACTGCCAGTATTATCACCTTTTGTTTCTCCTCCTCTGCTATTTCCTTCACTGTGAAAAATAACTGAGCTGCTCAATGTACTGGCTCTGGCCTTCGGACCCCTGGTCAAGTAGCGAGTGAACTGCAGCTGACCAGCTGCACACCATTTATGTACCGCTGTGAAACACGTTGTTTTAATTGCACGCCAAATGCCCAGATGATCCAGCATGGGGATAATTCTGATGAGCAGGCGTTAGAATAAGATGCAAATGCATTGAAATGATATTCCCAACGTGTGACAACGAGAAACGCGTCCCACCAGTGATGGCTCGGACAGTACAATCATAACCTGTCTTTATGACAACTTAAAACCGATTTTTGACCTTTTCCTGACATTCTTTTCTCGTTCCCGTCATGACGCCCGTCACAAATGGGAATGGGAACTCTCAGCCCGTTAAGGAGCCTTAGCAAAGCCCACTTCAGCCACAGTCGGGTTCTCACCCATCACAGGTCCTGCTGGTCCATCAGGGACTAAGAGCTGAAAATTCTACTTCTGGTCTCCATTCTACAAAATATATTTTGAAGCGCTGAAGTAAATGTCGAAAAGGTTTATCAGGATGTTACCAAAATTGTGAAGATGCAACCATCAAGAAAGTCCAATCAAGCTGGACCAAATAAAAAGAGACCCGATAAGATCTTTAAAGTAATGAAAGGGTTTGATTGGATAGGCGTGGATAAATAGTTTCCATCTGCTGGTGTGTCCAGAACACAGGGGCATACATGTAATATGGCTACCAATCAATCAAATGAATCATTTCCGAAGTATTTATTTCAGCCACACTCCCCCCTCACCCGATTGCTGCTATCACACACTCAGCTGTCACTAAATCCCTCCCCACAAGCCCCTCCAACCACTGTTACCTCCCAACCTGAACCCTCTCCCCTTCATGATCACCCCATTACCGGTCCCCATCAATAGGTTCTAGTGAGGGCCATTGTTAGCTGGCTCTATTGACAATGAGGTTTTACTCCCAAGTTGGGTTCTGGGGCGGGATTCTCCACAATCGGCGCGATGTCCGCCGACCGGCGCCAAAAACGGCGCAAATCAGTCCGGCATCCCGCCGCCCCAAAGGTGCGGAATTCTCCGCATCTTGGGGGGCCGAGCCCTCACCTTGAGCGGCTAGGCCCGCGCCGGAGTGATTTCCGCCCCGCCAGCTGGTGCGGAAATGACTTTGCTGTGCGATTCTCCGACCCCCCCCACCGGGTCGGAGAATCGCCGGGGGCCGGGGTGAATCCCGCCCCCGCTGTGTCCCGAATTCTCCGCCACCAGAGATTCGGCGGGGGCAGGAATCGCGCCGCACCGGTCGGCGGAAATCGCGCCGGTCGGTGGGCCCACCCCCGGCTATTCTCCGGTCCGCGATGGGCCGAAGTCCCGCCGCTGTCAACCCACGGCAGCCGGCATGGATTGAACCACCTTTCGAACGGCGGGACAAGGCGGCGCGGGTGGGCTCCAGGATCCTGGGGGGGGGGCGCGGGGCGATCTGGCCCCGGGGGGTGCCCCCACGGTGGCCTGGCCCGCGATCGCGGCCCACCGATCCGTGGGCGGGCCTGGTGGAGCCCCCAGAGACAGAGGGCGGGGGGGGGGAGGGGGGCGTGGTCATACATGGCCTGGGCTGAGCTCTGGGGGGGTGGTGAAGATGGATGTCTCAGCGCCCGTGTGTCCACCATTCCAATCCCTGGACCATGTGTTCCCATTCAGGGGCAACCCCAGCCTTTGCCCGCCTGTCCCATCGACCACCCATAACTCCCACTGACCACGGAGGCTTCTGGCTATGTGGCTGAAGCCTACTGCCAATTGGGATTTGGCAATTGTAGTTAAGTGAGCACTTCACACATCCCAAATGTATCCCTGTGGGTAAGTGTGCCATATATCATGTGGGAGTTATTGCTTAGCATCTCAATCAAATGTGATGCCTGGACACTGCAGGAGACAACACCATGGACGCAGCGGACAACATCTGGGCCCTGGAACCAGGGACCTTACGGGGTCAGAGGATGGATGAGTGCACCGGGGAGGGGACCTGAGCCCAGTCTGGGTAACTTTACGTGCAGGCATCTGGAGTACAGGGTGTGAGGCCCGGTGAGCTGCGGTCGGTGGTGCCTCAGCATGGCGTGCTGGGGTGAGGGGGGGGAGAAAAAACAGCAGTACCTAGAGTTTCTAGAAAATAAAATGCGGAGAACATGAGGTGGAAGAGGTTAAAATGGTGGCCTCTACTCACAGGCATTCTTTTCCGGCCGCCAGCGCCCATTCCAGCATGTCTGCGAATGCGCAGTATGCAAAGTTCCGAACCCAGCCAGAAGAGCAAGTCGCGCATGCGCGATCGCTGCCAACATGTGACGTCACGAATGTCATGACACGTTACCGTTGTGGCAACGCCCACTTAAAAGGGAAATGTCCTGCAGTAGGGAAAAGATGTCTAAAGTGCTCCAAAATGAATCATTTTGCCTCCCAGTGTCAGTCCACAGCAAAATATTACTCTCCAATGCAAAGACATGGAAACTTCAAGGTTCACACAGTGGATGCAATGGACACTCAGACACTCGAAGAAAATGTTTCCGACCACGAAGATTTCCACTCCTGGGGGAACACATATGCCGTTGGAATCATAAATGCCACGGAGGAACCGCACGAGCTGACCACACAGCCTCAATACGTCCATACCATTGACTCCACAAGCGAATGGAGTGCCATGGTGCAAGTGAACAACTCCCCAATTACGTTCAAGCTTGACACGGGAGCATCCGCGAACTTGATGACAAGCAAAGATCTCGCATCCATCCCAGGGACACACGAGATGATACCTGCTGCATGCCAGTTAACAGACTACAATGGCAACCAGATCACCTCGAGGGGATCATGCCACCTACAAGTAGTCAATAAGAAAATCACGAAAGGACTACGCTTTGAGATCGTGGACGACAAACGAACGTCTCTGTTAAGTGCTCAAGCCTGCAAGGATTTGCAGCTGATATGAGAGGATTTTCATGAACACGATTGATTCATCACGACTGGCTGATGCCATCCAGCTTCTTCTCAGTGAGTATCCTGACGTCTTTTGTGGCATGGGTACGTTACCCTACAAGTACAAAATCCTGCTCAAAGATGATGCAACACCGGTCATTCATGCACCAAGGAGGGTACCAGCTCCATTGCAGGACAGGCAAAAGCAGAACTCCAGCGCCTCCAATTTCAAGGCATCATATCACAGGTCACACAGCCCACTGACTGGGTCAGCTCGTAGGTGTGTGTCAAGAAGCCGTCCGGTGAACTCAGAATCTGTTTAGATCCCAAAGATTTGAACAAAAACATTTGCAGGGAACACTACCCCATCCCCAAGCGAGAGGAGATAACGAGCGAAATGGCGAAGGCTCGCATATTCACCAAACTTGATGCCTCGCAAGGCTTCTGGCAGATGCAGCTCGATGATTCCAGCCGACTGTTGTGTACCTTCAACACGCCGTTTGGGCGATACTGCTATAATCGTATGCCTTTCGGGATTATCTCGGCATCCGAAATATTTCACAGAATTATGGAGTCGATGATGGAGGGCATTGATGGCGTCCGAGTATATGTTGATGACATCATAATATGGTCAACGACAGAGGAAGACCACATTGCTCGGCTAAAGCAAGTTTCAAAAGAATCCACCAATTTGGGCTGAAGATTAACCAATCCAAGTGCACCTTCGCACATCCATCTCTGACCTTCCTGGGTGACACGATATCAGAGCACGGGGTGAAGCTGGACACTGAGAAGATCGCGGCAATTCAGAACATGCAGCGGCCACGTGACAAGAAAGCTGTGCTCAGGTTTCTTGGATTCATCAACTTCCTTGGCAAGTTCATACCGAACCGAGCAGCACGGACGACAGCATTACGAAATGTGATAAGGAAGGACGCGGAGTTTGACTGGACTCCACGCCACCAAGACGAGTGGGTGGATCTGAAGCACCAATTGATGGCAGCTCCAACGCTGGCATCCTTCGACCCTACAAAACCCACAAAGATCTCCACCGACACCAGTCAACATGGAATTGGTGCGGTGCTACTTCAACAGAGTGACCAGTCGGACTGGGTCCCAGTGGCATATGCTTCTAGAGCAATGACCGCCACAGAGTGCAGGTATGCACAGATAGAGAAGGAGTGCCTGTGATTGATCACGGGTATAACAAAATTCCACCACTATGTGTATGGCCTTCCCAATTTCTAGTGGAGACTGATCATAGGCCACTGGTCAACATTATCAACAAAAATCTCAATGACATGACGCCGCGCCTACAACGCATGATAATTAAATTGAGGAGGTACGAGTTCACGCTGGTCTACACTCCAGGGAAGGACCTAATAATCGCTGACACCTTGTCCCAAGCCATTAATGCTAACAGTACACCTCCGGCATCCATTAACGATGTAGAAGCTCATGCACAGTTGTGCAGAGAGACACTCCCGGCAATGGACGAGAGGCTGCAGCAAATTTGTCAGGCAACACGAGAAGATGCGACCCTGCTCCAGGTCATGCGCAACCTTCAGCATGGCTCGCCAAGAGGGCGGTGCCCACAGTTCCAAAACGTCAAAACTGAACTGTCCGTGGTGGATGGCATCGTACTGCGAAATGACAGAATCGTCATTCCACTGGCGCTCCGGGCAGACATGCTCTGCAGGATTCATGAGGGGCACCTTGGTGTCGAGAAGTGCAAAAGAAGAGCACGGCAATCCGTGTACTGGCCTGGGATAAACGAGGACATAACAAACATGGTTCTCACATGTGACACGTGTCAAAAACATCGGCTGGCACAATGCAAGGAGCCACTCCGACAACATGAGATGGCTACGTCACCGTCGGACAAAGTTGGTATTGACTTGTTTCATTCCATGGGTCCACACTATATTCTTCTCATCGATTATTATTCCAACTTTCCGGAAGTAATGAAACTCCCGGATCCCACATCGGCGTCAGTTATCAAAGCCTGCAAGGAAACGTTTTCGAGGCATGGCATCCCACAGACGGTCATGTCCGACAATGGTCCTTGCTTTGCAAGCGGGGAGTGGATGGAATTCTTTAAAAATATATAACTTCAAGCACGAGACATCGAGTCCACACTTTCCTCAATCAAACGGCAGGGTGGAGAAAGGTGTACACATTATTAAGCAACTGCTCAGCAAGGCCACTGACTCGAAATCCGACATACACTTGGCTCTATTATCATATCGTTCA
The DNA here is from genome assembly GCF_047496885.1 of Scyliorhinus torazame. Taxonomy (NCBI): domain Eukaryota; kingdom Metazoa; phylum Chordata; class Chondrichthyes; order Carcharhiniformes; family Scyliorhinidae; genus Scyliorhinus; species Scyliorhinus torazame. Next base: position 258,311,275 of record NC_092713.1, read on the forward strand.
TCACCATTGAGCTCAGGGCTGTCACCGGCTCAAATGCTCTTCAATCGAGATGTGAGGACAACGCTACCTGCGTTACACATCACTGATCCAGATCACTCGCAAGTGCTGGATAAGTTGTGTCACCAACGTCACATACAAAAGCAGCACTATGACCGACATGCAAAAGTGCTGCATCCGTTAGCGATCAACGGCATGGTTAGACTGCGACACCCTGGTGGAGGATGGTCTAACATGGCAATGGTGCTCCAACAAGTATCGCCACGATCGTACATTGTGAAGTCTGATGATGGTATGCTGTTTCAACGCAATCGACGAGACCTGCTGAAGGTTCCACCTCATCAACCTGTATTTCCGACGTTGGATCTGCTGGACGCTATCATGCGACATCCCGGGACACCAGCAGCTGGTGCCCAGCTGGACGTAAAAACCTCAGGGTCTCCATGCCCACTCAGGAGGTCTACCCGAATCAGACGTGCACCCAACCGTCTGAACTTGTGAACATGGGACTGATACAATTATTGCTCTCTGTTCTGTATGTGTGCATAAAACTAACTGTGTTTGTTCCATTGTAGTTACAGCTCTGCAACAATAAAGAGAAAAAAAGTGAAAAAGGGGAATGTAGTGACCTTTACACGGGTATGAACAAAAGGGGCTGATGGGAAATGGAAAGACCACTAGGGGGCAGCACTGGCGGGTATAAAGGGGGAAGCAAGCAGCCCTCAAGGTCTCTTTGGCTGAGAAGACTGTGAGGAGAACAAAGGCAGAGATTTAGCTCAGGACTGCTAGTGTGGTCAGGCCTAATTGTAGTGTATAGAAAAGTTGTAACCTTTCTACTAGTACAGTTCTTAAAGTAAGAGCTCAACAGTTATTTAAGTTGCGTTACTCAATAAACTTTATGTAAAACTTCTGGACGACTTCGAGCCTTCTTCCGAAAGCCTTTGCTGTAACTGAATTGAGTAGCACATGTGACCTGCCATACAGGTTACAAAACAATGCTCAGCCCGCATTGCTGAAACAAAGTGCCAGACGCCTCAGACTGAATGAGGCCAACAGACTTTAATGATTCACTGAAGTGTTCCCACCTGCCCCACTCTCCCAATAGTGTCAACTCACTCACCCAACCCCCTTCCCGACAGCCCCCACCTTTTCCCCCTTATCTCCCACTTACCCCCTGCCCACCTCCCCTCTGTGATCCTCCACCTGCTTAGCTTCCGTGCTGTACCACTATGTCCAGGTGAATACCCAGGATGTACATCAGAGGTAGAGTCAGCCTGCTGTCGATCACACCCCGTGGCCTTTGATATCCCTTTGGGCATCCTCTCGGGGCTCTGGAGCCAGAGGGCCCCGGTGCACTGCTGAATCGAGCCCCGGCAGCCCCTGCGCCATCTGGCTCTGCCAGCCCTGGTGGCTCCCCATTGTCCGCAGAATGGTGTTGACACCCTTGGCAATGCTCCTCAGTGACTGGGACACATCCCCCAGTGACTGGGACATGCTCCACAGCGCCCTGGCCATGTCCATTTGAGACTTGGACATGTTTTGCAGTGCCTCATCAAGGTCCATCTGGTACTGAGTGACGTTCCCCAGCAAGTCAGACACTCTTGCGAGGCCCTCAGACATGGCCGTCACCGACTGAGCCACGCCTTGGACACCTCCACTCATGCTGCTGACATCGTGCACCAGGCTCTCCACTGGGGTCGCCACCCTAGCAGTGTTGGCCTTGGTGCCACGCATTGCCGGTGACATCACCTGTGTCCGTAGCCTCTGGAACCCCTCCAGTCGGCTATGGACCTGCTAGAGTGTTGCTGACATACCCTCAGAATATCACGGCTGCACCCTATCTTCTGCATCAGTTCCGGGTAAACCTGGTCCAGAGGCTCAGCATCGGACTGGGACTCAGCTGGGTCCTGGGATCCAGTGGAACTCCAACTGCTGTCTCTCCTCGATGTTCCTGCCTCCACCTGATGTGCATCTGCAACTGGGTGGTGCTCACCAGAATGTGCCCCAGAAGCCTTCTCACCAAGGTGTGTGGCTCTGCACTGGTGAAGGATGGGGAGGACAACATCAACCTCTGCAGTAGTCCCTGCTCTGTCCTCAGCCACCCTCCCGCGACCTCCAGGGGTTCATCATAGGGGTAAGGACTCTGATGTCCGGCACCCCACCGCCCATCTGGGCCCTCGACGTCAGTTGTGAGCCAACAACTCCGACGGGGTCACAGAGGGGGCATCATTAACCACATGCATGATTAGTCGTGGGGGGGGAGGGGTTTGCGGGTTGCCAGAGGGGGCTTGGGTAACTGGGCAGTATGTGGGTGGCAGATGTGAGGGGGGGAAGGGAAGAGTATGCGGGCAGTGGGGGGTCAGGGGTGCAGTGCAAACTCACCCCAGCGGCCCGGTGGAGGTCGTTGACCTTCTTGTGGCACAAGATGGCGGTCCTCCTGGGGACGCTCCCCGAGCTGACAGCTGCTGCAATTTCCTTCCAGGCGGCTTTGGCTGTCATGTGGCTGACCCTCCTGATCTCTCGGGGGAACAGGACATCCCGTCTGGCCTCCACCGCTTCGAACAGTCGTCCCAGATTTGCATCACCAAAGCCTGGGGGTGGTCTCTGTGGAGGCACGGCTGCGAGCGGAGTGGGGTTGGTTGTGCTGGAGCAGTTTAAGTCCTGCTGTCACTTGTTAGCAGGGGCCTGGCAAGCGGGATCCTGGGCGAATCAGCCGGCGAATCGTTATTTGCGGCATGAATCCCGTGGGGTCTTGTTAAGTGGACCAGTGAATGTTTTATTGCAGTGACGGCCTCGCTGGGCCAAGCGTCGGGGAGCTCGTGGCAGCTCCCGCTACCTACCACACTTCAAAACCTTTTGTTTAAATCACGCCCAGTGTATGTTTTCAAAAAGGAGATAGATGTGGCTCTTGGGGCGAAAGGGATTAAAGGATATGGGTGGGAAGTGGGAACAGGCTATTGAGTTGGATGATCTGCTGTGATCATAATGAATGGCGGAGCAGGCTTGAAGGGCCGAATGGCCTACTCCTATTTTCTATGTTTCTATTCAGCCACTAGAACTGTTCCCAAAATGCGTCATCTCAAATTATTTTCTCAGAATGTAGTGTGAATTGCTCAATTGTTGCAAATAGGCCAAATTTTATTCATAATTTTACAATGCACAAATCGGAATTGTTAATAGTAAACCTGAATACAAAATGTTGGATTCACTGCCATCCATTTTTAATTTTGTTTTGGTGCACAAGGGTGTAATTTAACATAGTTTATGTCCTTTGTAGTGATGGTATTCTCTAACGGAAAGATTTATGATTGGGCATCTAAACACAACGGTCTGTTTACACAGCACGATAGCATAGAGACGTGATCTAAAATACCCCAGGTGTTGTTTCTTTTGATAAACAGATGGTTAGTTCAGTAGAGAGAAGATTGTCTGAATCAATTTGACAGCCACTTAATGAGGTTGGAGAAAGGCATAAAATAAATCTTTTCTCCCTGTTCTATATTCACGAGGCCTATGGACAAGAAAAAGGAATTTATCCAATTTAAGTCTGGCCGGCAGGATCAAAACAGTCACCACGATCTCTTTCTGAAATCTCACAGCTGTAGTGAGTAAGAGAGATAAAAGGAGTGAATTTAATTCTGATGCAGGCCATGCACCTGACCCCTCCAGTGGGATGCTCGCTCCATTTCAGCGACTGATCACTATACAGATAGGTACCTAAGTTGGAAGGGGTGCAGCGGAGGGGGTGCGGGGCGAATTGCGGGTGTGCACACATAATTTGTGCAGAGAACCAGGAGGCATTTCTGCTCTTCCTGAAACTAGATACGTGATTTTAGCCTTCACCCTTTCAGACCTCTTCCTCTTTCCCGTTGCGCTTTATCAAGCAGGGTGTCCACGAACCATGGGCGGGATTTGCCGACCCCCCGCCGGGTGGAGATTCGCGGGGGGGGAGGGAGCGTGAATCCCGCCCCGCTGCTCCGACGCCGGCTGCCGAATTATCCGGCGCCGGTTTTTGGGCGGGGGCGGGGATCGCGACACGCCAGTCGGGGGCCGTTGGCAGTGGCCCACCCGGCGATTCTCCGGGCCCCGATGGGCCGAGCGGCACGCGCCGGCGTGAAATGGACAAGGACCTGGCTTGGGGGGCGGCCTGCAGCGTCTTTGGGGAGGGCGTGGGGGGATCCGGCCCCGGGGGGTGCCCCCACGGTGGCCTGGCCCGTGATCGGAGCCCACCGATCTGCAGGCGGGCCTGTGCCGTGGGAGCACTCTTTCCCTCCGCGCCGGCCTGTGTAAGGCTCTGTGATGGCCGGCACGGCGAAGAAACCCTCTGCGCATGCGCAGGAGAAAAACGCCAGCGGTTCTGTGCATGCGCCAGAACACGTGCCGGCCGGCGGAGGCCCTTCGGCGCCGATTGGCGCGGCGCCAACCACTCCAGCGCCGGCCTAGACCCCGGAAGTGCGGAGGATTCCGGAGTTGTTCACGCCAATCTTTAGCGCCGGTATGGCCGCCCCGCCGATTGTGGGAGAATCCCGGCCCATGTTCTGCCAATTCAAATTGCAGTGAGATTCTAAGTACCTCATCATAGAATCATCATAGAATTACAGACTCCGTGCAGTGCAGAAGGAGGCCATTTGGTCCATCGAGTCTGCACCGACCCTCTGAAAGAGCGTCCAACCGAAACCCACTCCACCGCCCTACCCCCGGAACCCCACCTGCACTTTGGACACCAAGGGCAATTTAGAATGGTCAATCCACATGATCTGCACATCTTTGGACTGTGGAAGGAAAACAGAGCACCCAGAGGAAACCCACGCAGACAGTGGGAGAACATGCAGACTCCGCACAGTCAGATCCCAATGTGCTTAAACCTGTGAGGTGAGCGCCTCAATTGTTCAATGGAAAATACTTGGGGTGGGGTGGGGGGGGGAATGCAGTCTAATGGGAACAGAGCAGTGTATCAATCACCTTGCTTTTAGCGCCTTTGTTTCTGCTACATGGGGGAGAAGTTGAACAGGGGAAAAAAGAGGAGATTCCATTTTCTATGTTACTTCAAAGCGGTTTCAGGAAGCAAGTGTCATTCTGGTTAAACATGTAGCAGTTCAGTGTGTATCAGTGGGACTGCATCTTTAAGACTCTACAAATGTTTTGTGTTGGCATTGCTTATGTTGACCTTACCATTTGTATTAATGATCAAGAAACAAAAAGAAATAGATCTGACACCAATCCAACAGAAAAATAAATAAAGGAACTTGATTTGATTTGATTTATCATTGTCGTATGTATTGGTATACAGTGAAAAGTATTGTTTCTGTTAGATAAATGAATAAATCCCCATTAGAAGAACTGAAACATTCTTAAAATCATCAACAATCATCTCAATCTAGCAAATCGTCATTTGGGGTATTACAATTTGAATTGGCTGGTATTAATAGCAACTTATCTTCAAAAGTCTGCTAATGTTATATTTCTGTTAATTAAAAGCTGCATGATTATCAGTGCTGACGGAAAGCCAAACATTTTAATAGCAAATCATGACGTGGCACCAAATAATTTGTCATTTAAAAAGTGTCACTGATGCTGTATTAATAGGGTTTATTTGTGTTATTGATTTGTTCCAATCCGAACAGATGTTCTGTAGAAAATGTACCATACACAGAGTATTTGCTGCTATAGATGCCCGCTTAGAACCACCATCCAAACTGCTAGGTACTGCACAATGTAAGCAAAGTAATTGTCAGGGAGTCACAAATGCAGTGAAGTGGGCAAAATTAGCACAAGAAGTTAGGAATAGAAAAAAATAAATGGAGGGAAGAGACATGTTGAATTATGAGGAGAAATTACATAACGTATTCCTTGGAATATAGTAGATTAACGGGTGACTTGATAGAAGCTTTTAAAATTTTGAAAGGAATTGATATGGAGGAAAGAGAGAATCCGTTTTATTTCACTGGTAAGGGAATCTCGAACAAGGGAACTAAAAATCAAAACCAGACTGTTCAGGAGAGAAATTAGTAAATCCTTCTTCACGCAGAACACTCTCTGATAAAAAATAATCCATTTTAGCTGAATTAATAATTTTAAATGTGTGATCAATAGATTTTGCGAGTCAAGGATATTACCAACAAACAGGCAAAATTGATAGGCAGGAAAAGACCAGCTGGACCATCAAGCCTGCCCCCTGCACCGTGAAAGTTGAACCATCATGGCTAGACTTCCCTACTCTGATGACTGCCCTCCACCCCTCACCCTGCTCCTCACATTGATCTCCAGAGCCATGTATCTGCAAGGAAAAGCATAAGTGTGCCACACTGTGAGCCTGACCGATAACTTTAAATTGATTGTCAGCATAATTCTTAACATACTCAGGATAGTTTAGTATATGTTGTCCAGTTGTGAAATCACATCTAATATTGGCGCACTTAGGCATGCTAAAAGATACATATATTAATAGATGGATCCTTGTTCTTTGCAGACAGAAAGAACAGGCGCGATTTAACGACACCGCTATTAAACGGGGCTCTGCTTCAGTTTGGGGCCTCGGCAACGAACGTCCCACTGAGGTTGCACTTAGTCCCATTTCATGCACTAACGAGCTCTGCTTGCCAGAGTGGGAAGCGATCAGAGTACCATTTCTAAATGGTGCCTCAATCTCTAGGCCACCCCACCATGGCATCTGGACCCCTCAATTCCCCAACTCACCTATAAGGAGGTCATTAAGCGCCCTGTACACCCACAGTGCTGTCAGGGAAGGAGTTCCAGGATTTTGACCCAGCGACGGCGAAGGAACAATGATATATTTCTAATAAGGGTAGATCACCCCTAGGCCCGAACATTCTCATGAGCAAAATGCCACTTGTGCACCTTGGCACTTCCAGGCTGGCACCCTGGCATCGGAGTTCCAGGATATCACCTTGCCCAGAGCTGGACCATCCAGGGGCCCCGATCGCCTGGGAGACCTTCTCAAGTGCCGATACGTCTGGTCCATGTTGCTGGAGACCTATGCTAAACGTGCTCGATTGGGATCTCTGAGGCGCAGGTGTTAGATCCAGCATCTTGGGTAACTCCGGCAAGAGCATAGTCAAGTGAGTCTAACTGCACACTTGAATATGCAAATCTGCACTTCTGGTTGCGGCGATGCGGAGCTAAGCTGCACATTTCGGCGGCTCCCGCTAGAACGGACTTTTGGGCTCTCCAGAGGAGCCCCAACGGAAATGTTTCAACCACTTCCCATGTAGGAAGGTGAGAGCAAGGTCCCCCTTCCATAGTGTATGGAGGGGACCAGAAGTGGAGCGGGAAAAAAAGCGGCTTTGGAGCAGCGAAAGAAACGAGGGAGAAAAAACAAGATGGTGGAGGGCGGAGATCGAGCAGCATGGTGTCGGAGCAGCAGGAGTTTCTCAGGCGCTGCGTGGAGGAGCTTAAAAAAGAGGTGCTGGCGCCACTGCTGACGGCGATCGAGGGACTGAAGGAGACCCAGAAGGCCCAAGAGGTAGAGATCCGAGAGGTGCGGGAAAAAAACACCGAGAACGTGGACGAGATCTTGGGCCTGGCGGTGAAGGTGGAGGCGCACGCGGCGCTGCACAAGAGGTGGGCCGAAAGATTCGAGGACCTGGAGAACAGGTCGAGGAGGAAGAATCTTTGGATTCTGGGTCTCCCAGAAGGGGTGGAGGGGACCGATGCCGGGGCGTATGTGAGCACGATGCTCCATTCGCTGATGGGTGCGGAGGCCTCTCCGAGTCCCCTAGAGCTAGATGGGGCTCACCGGGTCCTGGCGAGGAGACCCAAGACCAATGAGCCGCCAAGGGCTATAGTGGTGAGGTTTCATCGTTTCGTGGACAGAGAGTGTGCCCTGAGATGAGCCAAGAAGGAGCGGAGCTGTAGATGGGAGAATGCGGTGATCCGAATCTACCAGGACTGGAGCGCGGAGGTGGCAAAGAAGAGAGCTGGTTTTAATCAGGCCAAGGAGGTGCTGCATAGGAAGAGGGTGAGGTTCGGAATGCTGCAGCTAGCGCGACTGTGGGTCATATTTCAGGATCGACACCACTACTTTGAAACGCCTGAAGAGGCTTGGACCTTTATCCAAATGGAAAAATTGGACTCAAACTGAGGGTCTGTGGTTGTGGGGGAGATGTCGATTGTATACAGGGTTTTAACTATACGTAAGGAATGTTCCACGGGTGGGGCGATGGATGGGGATGGGGGAAGAGATTTGAGGGGGAGACTGTGGGGAATATGGGCGCTGGTGCTCGAGGGAGGGGAGGCCCGGGGTTGGGGGAATTGGGATAAGGCCGCAACAGAAGCTGCGCCACAGGGGGCAGGGCTGGCTCAGCAAAGCGCTGGCTTTTTCCCACGTTAGGGAAGGGCGGAGGGGGGGGATGGAGGAGCACAAGGAGGAGGGAGGATTTCCACACGGGGGGGGTCAACGGGAAGGCGGGGGAAGCCGGGGTCAGCAGGTGTCAGCTGACTTACGGAAGTGTTATGGGGGGAGCAAAAGAGCTAGATTTGGATCTAGCAGGGGGGAGGGGGTGTGGAAATAGGGTTGCTGCTGCATTGGCCGAGGGGGAACTGAAAACGGAAGAGGTGGTCGGGGCGGGGGTTCCCCGTCTGGGGGACTGGAGGGTGCGGGAGGCGCGGGCACGGGACTGGCCTAAAACAGGAGATGGCTAGTCGGCAGGGGGGGGGGGGGGCGGGGGGGAGGGGGGGGCGGGGGGGAGGGGGGGGCGGTGGGAAGCCCCCCAATCCGGCTGATAACGTGGAATGTGAGGGGCCTGAATGGGCCGGTTAAGAGGGCCCGAGTGTTCGCACACTTAAAGGGACTGAAGGCAGACGTGGTCATGATTCAGGAGACACAGTTGAAGGTGGCAGACCAGGTCGGGTTAAGAAAAGGATGGGTAGGACAGGTATTCCATTCGGGGCTGGATGCGAAGAATAGAGGGGTGGCAATACTGGTGGGGAAGCGGGTGTCGTTTGAGGCCAAGAACATAGTAGTGGATAATGGAGGTCGATACGTGATGGTGAGCGGTAGGCTGCAGGGGACGTGGGTGGTATTGGTAAATGTATACGCCCCGAACTGGGACAATGCTGGATTTATGAAGCATATGTTGGGGCGCATTCCAGACCTGGAGGTAGGAAGCTTGATAATGGGGGGCGGATTTTAACACGGTGTTGGACCCAGCACTGGATCGCTCCAGATCTAGGATCGGAAAGAGGCCGGCTGCGGCCAAGGTGCTTAGGGGGTTTATGGACCAGATGGGGGGAGTGGATCCGTGGAGATTTGCCAGGCCTCTGGCCAGAGAATTTTCTTTTTCTCCCACGTACACAAAGCCTACTCCCGGATAGATTTTTTTGTTCTGAGCAGGGCGCTGATCCCGAAAGTGGAGGGAACGGAGTATTCGGCCATAGCCATCTCAGACCACGCCCCACACTGGGTGGAACTGGAGTTGGGAGAGGAGAGGGACCAATGCCCGTTGTGGCGTTTGGATGTGGGATTACTGGCAGATGAGGAGGTGTGCGGGTGCATTGAAAGGTATTTGGAGGCCAACGACAATGGGCAGGTGCAGGTGGGGGTAGTATGGGAGGCGCTGAAGGCGGTGGTCAGGGGAGAGTTAATCTCCATCAGGGCTCACAGGGAGAAGAGAGAGGGCAGGGAAAGGGCGAGGTTAGTGGGGGAGATTTTAAGGGTGGACAGGAGATATGCAGAGGCCCCTGAAGAGGGACTACTTAGGGAGAGGCGAAGTCTCCAGACGGAGTTCGACCTGTTGACCACAGGGAAAGCAGAGGCACAGTGGAGGAAAGCACAGGGGGCGACGTATGAGTATGGGGAGAAGGCGAGCCGGATGCTGGCACATCAGCTCTGTAAGTGGTTGGCAGCGAGGGAGATAGGTGGAGTCAAGATTGGAAGGGGAACTACGGTGCGGAGTGCGGTGAAAGTAAATGAGGCATTTCTGTACAGATCCCAGCCCCCAGTGGGGGAAGAGAGGATGCGACGATTTTTGGACCAACTGAGGTTCCCGAAGGTGGAGGAGCAGGAGGTGGCTGGTTTGGGGGCACCAATTGGGTTGGAGGAGCTGATTAAAGGACTGGGGAGCATGCAGACGGGGAAGGCCCCGGGACCAGATGGGTTCCCGGTTGAGTTCTATAGGAAATACGTAGACTTGTTAGCCCCGTTGCTGGTGAGGACTTTAAATGAGGCAAGGGAGGGGGGGACCCTGCCCCCGACAATGTCTGAGGCGATGATCTCTTTGATCCTGAAGCGGGATAAGGACCCACTGCAATGTGGGTCGTATAGGCCAATTTCGCTCCTTAACGTGGATGCTAAGTTGCTGGCAAAAGTGCTGGCTACGAGGATCGAGGACTGTGTCCCGCGGGTGATTCACGAGGACCAGACGGGAGTTGTAAAGGGCAGGCAGCTAAACACCAATGTGCGGCGGCTCCTAAACATGATAATGATGCCATCGATGGCGGGAGAGGTGGAGATAGTGGCAGCTATGGACGCGGAGAAGGCCTTTGACCGAGTAGAGTGGGAGTATCTCTGGGAAGTTTTCCGGAGGTTTGGGTTTGGGGAGGGGTTTATCAGTTGGGTTAAGCTCCTATATAGAGCCCCGGTGGCGAGTGTGGTTACGAATCGGCGGAGGTCTGAGTATTTTCGGCTGTATCGAGGGACGAGGCAGGGGTGCCCCCTGTCTCCCCTGTTATTTGCATTAGCAATTGAACCTTTGGCATTAAGGGAGTCCAGGAAATGGAGGGGGGTGGTCCGAGGGGGAGAGGAGCATTGAGTGTCGCTGTATGCAGACAACCTGTTGCTGTATGTGGCGGATCCACTGGAGGGGATGGTGGAGGTCATGCAGACCCTAAGGGAGTTTGGGGACTTCTCGGGCTATAAGCTCAATGTAGGGAAAAGTGAGCTATTCGTGGTGCATCCAGGGGACCAGGGAAGAGGGATAGATGACCTACCGTTGAGGAGGGCGGAAAGAAGCTTTTGGTACTTGGGGATCCAAGTAGCTAGGAGTTGGGGGGCCCTGCATAAACTTAATTTGACGAGGCTGGTGGAGCAGATGGGGGAGGATTTCAAACAATGGAACATGTTGCCACTCTCGCTAGCGGGCAGAGTACAGTCGATTAAAATGATGGTCGTCCCGAGGTTTCTTTTTGTGTTCCAGTGCCTTCCTATTATGGTCACCAAGGCCTTTTTTAAGAGGGTAGGCAGGAGCATCATGGGTTTTGTGTGGGCAAACAAGACCCCGAGGGTAACGATGGGGTTTCTGGAGCGTAGTAGAGACAGAGGAGGGCTGGCGCTGCCGAATCTGGGTGGTCACTATTGGGCAGCCAACGTGGCGATGATCCGTAGGTGGGTGATGGAGGGAGAGGGGGCGGCATGGAAGAGGTTGGAGATGGCGTCCTGCAAAGGAACGAGCCTGGGGGCGCTGGTGACGGCACCGCTGCCGCTCTCACCGACAAGGTACACCACGAGACCGGTGGTGGCGGCAACACTAAAGACCTGGGGCCAGTGGAGACGGCACAGGGGTGCAATGGGAGCCTCGGTGTGGTCCCCGATCAGGGGTAACCATCGGTTTGTCCCAGGAAGGATGGACGGGGGGTTTCAGAGCTGGCATCGGGCAGGGATTAGAAGAATGGGGGCCTGTTCATCGATGGGACGTTTGCGAGCTTAGGGGCGCTGGAGGAGAAGTTTGGGCTACCCCCGGGAAACGGTTTCAGGTACATGCAAGTGAGGGCGTTTGTGAGGCGGCAGGTGGGGGAATTCCCATTGCTCCCAGCACAGGGGATTCAGGACAGGGTGATTTCGGGTGTATGGGTCAGAGAGGGCAAGGTGTCAGCGATATATCAGGAGATGAAAGAAGAGGAGGAGGCTCTGGTAAAGGAACTGAAGGGCAAATGGGAGGAGGAGTTGGGGAGGAGATTGAAGAGGGTCTGTGGGCTGATGCCCTAAGTAGGGTTAATTCCTCTTCCTCGTGTGCCAGGCTCAGCCTGATACAGTTTAAGGTTATTCACAGAGCGCATATGACAGGGGCGAGGCTGAGTAGGTTCTTTGGGGTGGAGGACAGATGTGGGAGGTGCTCAGGAAGCCCGGCTAATCACGCCTATATGTTCTGGTCGTGCCCGGCACTGGATGGGTTCTGGAGGGGTGCTGCGAGGGCTATGTCTGAGGTGGTGAAAGTCCAGGTCAAGCCAAGTTGGGAGCTAGCACTATTTGGGGTAATGGAGGACCGGGAGTGCAGGAGGCGAAAGAGGCCGGTATCCTGGCCTTTGCGTCCCTGGTAGCCCGGCGGAGGATCTTGCTAATGTGGAAAGATGCAAAGCCCCCCGTGTGGAAGCCTGGATAAACGACATGGCAGGGTTCATCAAACTGGAGAGGATAAAATTTGCCTTGAGAGGGTCTGCGCAGGGGTTCTTTAGGCGGTGGCAACCATTCCTAGACTATCTCGCGGAGCGTTAGATGGAGGTCGGTCAGCAGCAACCCGGGGGAGGGGGGGGCGTTTCTTTTGGGGGGTGGTAGAAAGGTGGGCGGGGAAGGGGTTTTTCTAGGGGCACTTGAGAAAGGAAATACATAAACATATGGGAAAGTCGATATGTGCGGGAGGAACCCATTGTACAAAGTTCTGTATTATGTTAAATTGATATGTTTATGTCTTGCTATACGACTTTTCTTTTCTTTTTTTTGTTACGGGGGGGGGGGGGATTTGACTAGTTGAAAATTTTTGTTGAAAAATTCTGAACAAACATATATTTTTTAAAAAGAATATGCAAATCTGGGTCCCACCAGTCCTGATGAGTATATGATGAAAAGCTTTGACAGCATGGGTCTTTGTCAGCAAATCTTAATTTGCTTCATTGGAAAAATTATTTTTATATTATTAATTCTTAACCACGGTACATACTAAAGTTAAATATAATGTGCAACTGCTACCTTGTTAATTTAAGTATAGCTTAAAATTAGACCAGTTAGCAGTTACATTGTTATATGTAGTGCAATAGTCCCAAGAGCTGATTTTCTCATTTGCAGATTGGCAAAGCTAAGTGCAGAGTAGGCATGAAGCAAAGCAGTAATTTTATTATTTCTATGTCCAGCTTCGAGCGTGTTTAGCCGGGTGTTTCTCGGGGGTGTTTACCAGTATTTTCTGCAGTGCCGAGAAACATCTTGCTATTCAACGGCACTTTGCGGGGCTTTTTATCTCAGGGAGCTTCTCTCGGCCGAGGTTGCACTTAGCTAGCAGGAAAGGCTCGTCGCAGATCAGTGCGCTATTTTGGAAGGCTGCCCCGATATTTTCTACCCCCCCCCCTTTCAGGTCCCCTCCATTTATGACTCCCCAGGTGCCAGGCTGACACTGCCAGTGTGCCCGGTGTTGGAGGAGTGCCAGGGTGCCACCTGCCCTGTCTCCGACCACCTGTGGGTCTCCAAAGTCCCTGGAGACTCTCCCAGGTGCCGTGACACCTGGTCCACATTTGTGTGGAGCAGTACTAAACGGCACCCTTGCGAAGTCTCCCAGGCTCGGCAATTAAGTCATGGGCACTTGGAGAATCCGGTGAACGAATATTTAAATGAGCCGAATGAGGGCTCATGAGTGGGATCGAGACCAGATCGGGGTGTCTTGCAAGATTCCTTTGGATCTCGCAAGATGTTTCGAGCTTTGCAAATCTCGCGAGCGGCCTCTCACAAGATTCAACCGCTTCATCCCAACACCAAGTCAGACGCGACGAGGCTGCTAAATCACGCCCTCGGTACTCTTGTGAATTGCCCTGATAAGTGCAAAATGGAAAGCTTCGACAACTTGGGTGTTATAACCTGCCTGCTTACCATTGGCTGGGAACTAATGACAGTCCCACAATCTGGTGAGAGTATGAGCTTCCCCAATGGGGGGGGCGGAGAAACCATTAGTAAACTCCAAGTATAAATAAAGCTGGCCAGTTTGGAACCAGCAGGAAGGATTGTGCAGCAAGCGAAGTTGCTGCTGCTGTTATATATATATGTTATTGTAAATAAATGTTATTACTTTGTATCCTTAAAACGCGTGCTGGATTCTTCGTGGCCCTCACAAAGCTGGCGACGAAGATGGGATCCTCTTGTGGGGGACGCGTGTGATTGTCCCGGAAAAAGGCCAGGAGCTGATACTAAGAGACTTGCACAATGGGCATCCAGGTGTGACAAAAATGAAAATGTTGGCCCGGAATTATGTCTGGTGGCCAGGTCTCGACACCGACATTGAGAAGGTGGCCCAAAACTGCTCCATTTGCCAGGAGCATCAGAAGCTTCCGCCGGCCGCGCCCCTACATCACTGGGAATGGCCAGGGCGGCCTTGGGCATGCTTGCATGCAGATTTCGCAGGCCCTTTTCAAGGATCCATGTTCCTTCTATTAATCGACGCCCAGTCTAAATGGCTAGAGGTGCATAAGATGCAGGGGACAACGTCCTGCGCAACAATTGAAAAGATGCATTTGTCTTTTAGTACGGATGGCCTCCCCAAGGTGCTGGTCACGGCTAACGACACTCCATTCACGAGTGAGGAGTTTGCGAGGTTCATGAAGATGAACAGCATGTGCCATATCCGCACTGCCCCTTACCACCCGGCTTCAAATGGGTTGGCAGAGCGCGCAGTGCAGACATTCAAAAGAGGCCTAAAGAAGCAGTCTTCCGGATCAATAGACACGAGACTGGCTCGCTTTTTGTTTACGTATAGGACCACCCCCCATGCGGTGACTGGGGTAGCTCCCGCAGAACTCCTAATGGGCCGGAGACTTCGCACCCGCCTTAGTATGGTTTTCCCGGACATTGGCGCAAAAGTACGCCACACACAAGAACGGCAGGGACAGGGATTTTCTCGGCATCGGCCGATTCGGCAGTTTGCGCCCGGTGACCCAGTGTTCGTTCGGAATTTTGCTGGTGGTGCCCATTGGGTTCCTGGCGTACTCTTTCGCCAAATGGGCCCTATATCTTACCAGGTGCAAGCCCAGGGTCATCTCCAGTGCAAACATGTAGACCACATTCGGTCCAGAAGACTATCCCCTCCAAAGATTCCCCGCCCTCGTAGCTCATTTCTACAGCCGCAGAGACCAGAGACAAGTGAAGGTAGTCCTCACAATCTTCCACTGGTGCCTCACTCAAAGCCTGCGCAGGTCGTTACAGAACCAAATGGAGATAGAGACGCTGACATGACGGAGGCAGCAGACACTGACTCCGAGATGGAAACACAGGATGCATCAGAGGGGGAATCCTCGGGTCCACGGGCCGTGGATGTACAACTGTTATGCCGTTCATCACGGAAGTGCCGGTCTCCGTCTCGTTACACGCCGCCTGATCCAGCGCCATGTGCAAATGGTCCGGCCTGCGGCAAAACGAGTCCGACGCCCTCCTTCGCCAGGGTCTTCGGTGGATTCCTTGGACTGTGGGGGGGGGGGAGGGATGTTATAACCTGCCTGCTTACCATTGGCTGGGGACTAATGACAATCCCACAATCCTGTGGGAGTATGAGCTTCCCCAATGAGGGGGGCGGATAAACCATTAGTAAACTCCAAGTATAAATAAAGCTGGCCAGTTTGGAACCAGCAGGAAGGAGTGTGCGGCAAGGGAAGTTGCTGCTGCTGTTATATATATATGTTATTGTAAATAAATGTTATTACTTTGTATCCTTAAAACTCGTGCTGGATTCTTCGTGGCCCTCACAAAAATGGGTCTTTTTCAGCAAATATTAATTTGCTTAATTGGAAAAAATACTTTTATATTATGAATTCTTAACCACAATGCGTATTAAAGTTAAATATAATGTGCAAATGCTACCTTGTTGATTTAAGTATAGCTTAAAATTAGACCAGTTAGCAGTTCCATTGTCATAAGTGGTGCAATAGTTCCAAGAGCTCACTTTCTCATTTGCAGATTGGCAAAACTAAGTCACTACTGCACAGTAGGCATGAAGCAAAGCAGTAATTTTATTATTGCAGCAATATCCCTGAGTTATTGATAGCTGCCACTTTACTGACAAGAGGCATTTCCAACTACGTTTATAGATTCACAGTTAAAACATGAAAAATCCCATTGCTCTTGTATATGGAGTCACACATCAATAACCCTCAAAATGATCACTATTCTTTGAGGTGTGACAGTATTTTCAGTGAAGCAATAAAGTATTACTTCCAATTTCTGCCTACTGAGTGCAATTGCCCATGACATGTAATTGAAGCAGTCCCTCATGGTTCTACTACATCAAAGAATTATCAAATAAATACCATAAGGATAACCTCTATTCAACAACAGAAATGGAAAAACAACATTTCATTTTTAGCCACAAGATTAACATGTGGTACATGTTTGTGAGTATATTTTGCTCTTCCTCATGTAATTTAGTGCCAACACAGTCGCCTGGTATGACAGAACCTGAGCTGACAAAAGAGATCTGCTGCCAAATCTTTTGGTCTTGCTATCATTTGGACAGACACATGAATACCAAATCTGTGGGCGGCATGGGAGGACAGTGGTTAGCGCTGTCGCGTCCAGGGTCCCAGGTTTGATTTCCGGCTGAGTCAAAGTCTACGAGGAGCCTGCGCATTCTCCCCGTGTCTGCGTGGGTTTCCTCCGGATGCTCCGGTTCCCTCCCACAGTCCAAAGATGTGCAGGTTAGGTGGATTGGTCATGTTAAATTCCCCTTAGTGTCCAAAAATGTTGGGTGGGGCTACTGGGTTCTGGGTTTAGGGTGGAGGTGTGGTTTTAAGTAGGGTGCTCTTTCCAAGGACCGGTGCAGACTCAATGGGCCGAATGGCCTCCTTCTGCACTGTAAATTCTATGAAACCCATGAAAGGGGCGAACAATAAGTTGCATGAGAAGAGGATTCTGATTGATTGGCAAATGGACTCTGGTTGGTATTGCCACGGAGAATTCACCAAGGAACAGTTAACTGCCAAAACTTTGTTTGAATGCAAACCAGGCAAATCAACTCTGATTGGCTAAGGCCTTGCCACGGGGAATGAACCAGGGAATGGCTGTTCCCCCAAGCTTTTGTTTAGTTGAAAAAGGTGAAATTCATGTTTGTAAAGGACAGTGCCCTGTGTGTGAACATATGTAGTCTTTTTTATTCATTCAAGGGATGTTGGCTTTGTTGGTTAGGTCGGCATTTACTGCCCATCCCTAATTGCCCTAGGGAAGGTGCTGTTGAGATTCCTTCTTGAACCACTCCAGTCCAGGTGGTGTAGGTACACCCACAGTGCTGTCAGGGAAGGAGTTCCAGGATTTTGACCCAGCGACGGTGAAGAAACAATGATATACTTCCACGTCCGGATGGTGAGTGGCTTGTAGGGGAACCGCCAGGTGGGGGTGTTCCCATGTATTTGCTGCTCTTGTCCTTCTAGATGGTAGTGGCTGTGAGTTTGGAATGTGCTGTCTAAGCAGTCCTGGTGCAGTGTATCTTCCGGCATGCATAAGTGAGCCACACTGTAGATTCAACTGATAACCTTATACTGGTTGTTGATGTAATTTGTAGCACAATCAGGATTGTTTAGTAAATATTGTCCAATTGCAAAATCATACCTCATGTTGGACAATATGGGCATGGTTGACCGGCCACACTGCTCCCCCAAAAAAGCACACCACGGTGCAACCTGGCCAATAGAAGCCAGGATCTCCTGCTCCCACAGTCTACCCGGCTCGCAGCACGAGATCTAACGTGATCTTGCAAGGTGTTACAATGTGTATCCCGCCCATTGTGTGTAGGATCACTTTTTGACAAATCAGCATATTAGAGCGAGGCAGCTGGTCGCACTGTAATGTGCAGCTTCCTGAGGTACCCGAGGCATTGGGATCTATCTCCCACTGAAGTATGAGGGCTAGAGGGCCTTACTGTTTTTATTAAAACTGGGACAAACCCCAGACTACAGAGGCAGGCCTCTTAACAAACCCGCCTCGGCACTCAGCAACTTTTATGGCTACCTCCGCATTGTTTCCAGGTGCGGATCTATCCCCTTTGCTTCAGAGACCTCGAGCAAGCACCGTTCAGCACTGGTCTCCACAAACAGGGATCAGATGGAACCGCACTCGTGGGGATCTCCCAGGGGATCAGAGGCCCCCAGGTGCATGCATTTGGGCAGAGCGATACCCTGGCACTGCTGGTGCTACCTGGGCATCCAGCTGGCAGGAGCATTGCCAGGATACCAGGTTGGCACTGCCAGGGTGCCAAGCTGGCGTTTTTTATGCAGCGATGATCGGGCCGGGAGCACTGGGGGAGGTGTGGGGGGATCCCGGGAACCCCCTATACTGTGTTGGGGTGGGGGGTCCAGGGCTGCGTCGGGGGCTCCAGATATCAGGACGGCATTTTTAAATGGCTTCCCAATCTCTCGCTACACTGAGGGGTTCCGGCAAGGAGAGCTCCTCAGTGCAGAAAAGGGATCTCTGTGCAGCCTCAGCTGTGCGTTCCCCGCTGAGGCCCCCTATCCCCGTAGAGGCCCCCTATCTGTCCCTGTGCGCCAGGAAGCATGAGGCTAAACACATGCGCTATGGAATGTTGTTCCCATTTAGTTAAATTGCTCCCTAAGTTTTGAGTTTCACACGCACGGGCAGTTTGAGTACAGTCAGTACTTTGCCTGTTGCAAATTGCCAAAGGGACATGCTGTTTGATACAAACCACCAGTCTTTGGTACATAGGGCCTGCATACTTGGCATCATACCAGCACTGAAATTCATATACCACATTACTCATTTGTTTGGTAGGCAGAATGTCATTTTGACAATAGCACCATGTTAGTGGAGAATACCTCTTGTGCTGCTACAGCATAGTAGCCGTGTGAAATGCCTAGCTTCACCTGTTGATCAGATTTTTGAGATACCTTACCCCTCCTGAGTAACCTGAGTTGACTGGACGCATTTCAAGAACAAAAGTGGTGGCTTTAGGCCCAGTCATGAGATTGCACAATATACAGTGAGCAATAACCTGATTGGGGTACAATTATCCCATGGAATAGTTCATCCAGCCATGCTTGCAAAGCTCAGAACATAATGTCCACATTAAGTGTGATTCCATGATTGGACAACACTTATTAAACAATCCCATTGTCAGCTGGGCTCACCATGTGGCTCACTTACGCATGTTAGAAACCACGTATAATCACGCAACTGTCCTTTGCAGACAGAAGGACCATGTCCATGCATTGTGCTTTTTTCGATTCAACAAAAACTTGCGGGACAGCCATTCCTTGATTTGTTAAAAGCAAATTACCGCGGATGCTGGAATCTGAAACAAGCCTCGAGTTGTTCTCCGTGGCAGTGCCTTGACAAATCAAAGACAATATGCCTGGTTTTAATTTAACAAAAACTTGGCAGTTAACTGTTCCCTGATGCATTCTCCATGGCAATGCCTGTAGCAATCAGTGTCCACTTGCCAACCAATCAGCACCACTTCTCAAGTGTGAGATGAAAAGGTTCGAAGCATATCTCTTTTGTCAGTGATACTCATGTGGCAAAATGGTTGACGCAAGATCTAAATCAACAACAACTAGGACTTCTAGGCCAAAATTATTTGAGAAAGTTAAGGACTCTGCTGCGTCTATTCAAAATGGTGACAGAGCCCAAAATCCAGAGGTCCCACTCTATATCTGGCATCCAGCATTTTCGCTGGTGGGTTGGGAATGGAGGTAGCGATACATTTACAATTGCAGCTAGCTTCCCTTCATCACCGAGGTTTCTGAAACATGAATCATAGTCTTTTTGGATTTGAGGAAAATGTGTGAACTTACAAGAGTTCTTTGGATAGGTTAAGTACTCTTTTGGAGAGGCTGGTTGTTACCCTTTTGGGATTTTTAAGAGCTTATATAAATGTGCGTAAAAGGTGGATGCGGTCTGTGGAAGTGTCAAGTCAGTTAAATCTCCTGCTCTTTAAATTTTGAAGAAGAAACACTGACATGTGTTTCAGTTGAAAAAAACAGTAATTTCAATGTCAATCGATGTTTATTAACGTAAATT
Source organism: Scyliorhinus torazame (assembly GCF_047496885.1). NCBI lineage: Eukaryota > Metazoa > Chordata > Chondrichthyes > Carcharhiniformes > Scyliorhinidae > Scyliorhinus > Scyliorhinus torazame. The sequence goes on from NC_092713.1 coordinate 258,331,220, forward strand.
TGAGAACTTTCAATGTAGTATTAGTACTTCTTGATTGCTTCCACAACCTATCATTACCACAGTGGTGTGCCTGTACATTCACAGTGTGATTGACAGCTCCATGTTATTATAAGGAGATTATCTGTCTTTGCTATGGGGCTATAAATACAAATATTTGTTTTTATAAGGAGGTAAGTAATTGAATTGCGGCACAGTGGCACAGTGGTTAGCACTTCTGCCTCACAGCTCCAGGATCCCGGGTTCAATTCTGGCCTATGGTGACTGTCTGTGTGGAGTCTGTGCATTCTTCCCATGTCTGTGTGGGATTCGCCGGGCACTCCGGTTTCTTCCCACAAGTCCCGAAAAATGTGGTCGTTAGGTGAATTGGACATTCTGAATTCTTCCTCCGTGTACCCGAACAGGTGCCGGAATGTGGCGACTAGGAGATTTTCATAGTAACTTCATTGCAGTGTTGATGTGAGCCTACTTGTGACACTAATAAAGATTATTATTAGTGAAGTGATTTAAATGTATTGAATGGACTTTTATCAACAATAGTGTTTATTTTAATATAGTGAAGTCTGCAATAGGTACTTAGAACTTTTAAATATCATCTCAACATGGCATCTGAGGTCAGCCTATGATGGATACTGGGTGAGTTGGCATGGAGGGCATAAGGCAAAAGGGTGGTAGGTGGGTGCATATGTTGGCACTAAGTTGGCACAGGTACTATAAAGTGCCACGGGAACGAATGGAATCCACGGGTTGGCATGGAAGGTATGAGGGGCCAGATGGGGTTGGTGAGGGGCATGAGGTGGCATTGATTGGTGAATATGGGGCATGGGAAGTGTGTAGGGGGTGTGAGGTATGATGGAGGAAGATGGCAGCACATAAGGAACTAGGCAAAATGCTCCAAAGGATAGCAGCATGGTGAATGAATGAACACCACCAATGGTAGAGTTAGGGGAATTGACAGTGAGCATGAAGTGTGCAAACATAGGGGTGGAGGAGTCACTAAGGTAGTCTGGCTGAACGCCTGGAAGAATTTGAAAGTGAAACTAAGAATTTAAAACTAAATTCACAGGATACAGCATGCCACTGATGTTCGGAAAAGGACAGGAGTCATTTAAATTGTGTGCTCTGTGCAGGTGAGGAATTTGGCTAAGTGAATGTATTAAACATTTTTGCAACAGAAGTTAGGCTCACAGATATAGATGCACAACATTTATAATGTCAGCATGAGCATTTCATGCAATATATGTTGCGCCTGACATATACCAAGCATGGCATACAATGTACACATTGACCTTAGAGGTCACTGCTATCTTCTGTTCTTCCGCAGGCTCACAGCTCAAGAATAATAATGTTTTATCACAATCTATTCAAGTTTTGCCTGAACCTAGCTATTACGACAGAATTGTAGAAATTTCTGAATCAATCTGTCTGCAGAAGACATTGAGAAGGCAGATTCAGTATTTTTAGTAGATTTTTAATTGACAAGGGAGTCAAAAGTTAAAGGGTAGATAGCAAAGTAGAGTTCACCTCACAATCAGATCAGCCATGATCTCATCAAATGGCAAAGCAGGTTGAGGGGCCCAATGGTCTACTCCTACTCTTAATTCATTGTTTGTACACTTGTAAAAGTGTAATTGGGCTATTATTTGAACAGCACTTTAAGGTGTTCAACAGTCAGCCCTCCTTCTTGAAACAGGTGATTGTACCCTTTGTGGCTCTTGGTGAATACAAAGCAAATCTAGAAAAGGAATTCTATCTAACAGTGCCACTGAGAGGCACGGATTACCAATGCAGTTCCGGATAACGCACCAGACAGATATTCCACATTTGAATTCCGCTGCTTTTCTCAGTGTCCCATCCAGCTCAGTTGATGTGGAGGCAATACTTTCCATATTTCGTTACATTCAAGATCCCAAGTGAACAACCCTCGACAATTGGCAATTGTTATTTAGCTTAACTAGTCCCATGTTTCCTTTTATGGTCCATGCAATTGGCTCAGAATCACATCTCTCCTAATTGAGTTGGACACCAGGAGAACGTGCCTGCTGTTTTTCAAATTGTGTCATGGGATATTTTACATCTACTAGGAAGAGAAGACATTAACTTCTCATCTGAAAAGCAGCACCTCCAACTGTGCAGAAGTCCCACATTACGGGACTGAAATGTCAGCCTACATTATGTGCTAAATTCTCAGGAGTGGGCTTGAACCTACAATCATGTAACTCAGAGGAAAGAATGCTACCACTGAGCAACAGTTGACATTCAAAACCTGTTTATTAATTTAAAATTGCCAATCCACATCAGGAAATAGAGTCTAATTACAAGGCTTGGATATAGCCCATTCTTCTTCTTAAATGGTCAACACAGCTCTCATCACTCACCCAGTGTAAATTTTAATATATGCACACTTCATGTTCATCGATGCATAACTCCCTAATATGGATGATATAAAGCTTACCTAAGCACACAATGGTTTCTGCATCATTGCAAATGAAATATTTTTTCACATTAATCTTTATATTGAAATAACGGCAATAGTCTCAATGAAGATGGGATCCACCGCTTCAGCTTAGCACAAAATTATTGGAATAGACATCTACAAGAAATGGCCTTATCCTATAATAATTGTATGAAATTAAAATTGCTTATTGTCACAAGCAGGCTTCAAATGAAGTTACTGTGAAAAGCCCCTACTCGCCACATTCCGGCGCCTGTTCGGGGAGGCTGGTACGGGAATTGAACCTGCGCTGCTGGCCTGCCTTGGTCTGCTTGCAAAGCCAGCGATTTAGCCCTGTGCTAAGCAGAGTTATGTGATATTACATGTTATTTTGTAGCTTTGCATAAAAAGTGGTAGGAGATCAGCAACATCAGTAAGGCTAGCATAAATATGATTTATTTATTGTAGTCCGTAATTAGGTTTTTGATATTTCAAGAAGGGTAGATTTATAATTTTTATACATCTTTTAAAATCATTTTTATTTGGAGATATTCACACTTACATTTGAATTTGTTTTGAGGATGCCCTGAAAATTATAAGCGGTTCTTATGAATACTGCTCAATTACGATTTCTTTAACAATATTCCTGCCACACTTTTGATCCCATTGCAGTTGGTCTGCTCAATACTCCCCAGCAATGACTTCCAATTTATGCCTGATGCTAGTTTGATAAATGTCCATTCTGTTCCACCAATCTGGTTGAGTAAACAGATGTAAGGAAACATTTTTATTTTGTGAGTGGTGCACTAGAAAAATTGGCATTTTTCAATCACACACTACAAGGAGGATAAATTGCCATGATGCAGAGGATAGCTACCAGCAAAGTTCCATCCACCATCCAAGGGCCTAAACACTCTTTTCAGGTGAAGCAGCACTTCATGTGCACCTCCTTCAATCTCATCTCTAGCATTCGTTGCTCCCAATGCGGTCTGCTCTACTAATCGCAGACTGGCTTTGCAAAACACCTTTGTTCCATCCACAAGCAGGTCACAGGCATTCCTGCCGCTTGCCATTTCAACTCACTGTCTTGCTCTCATACCTACATGTCCATCCTTGGCCTCCTGCAATGTTTCAATGAAGCCCAGCGTAAACTGGAGGAACAGCACCTCATCTGAGATGGATCGCTGCCAGCCTTGCAGACGGTCTCCATCCACTGCAGTTTGCCTATCACCGCAACCGGTCCACAGCAGATGCTATCTCCCTGGCTCTACAATCAACACTCGAACACATTGGTATGGGAGAGGTGTTTTCAGAACCCCAAAATGTATCATGGGGTTCAACCAACGCCCCCTTTTATGTATTGTTGCTTTTGAAGCACAGGTGTGGTATTACAATTATGGACACATGGGTTTTTAAACACAAAACAATGTTTATTCCATGAACTCAATTTCACCTTTTAAATAAACATTGGATCACTTAACACCCCTTACTTCAAAGATAACCCCGAAAATAATGCACCACTAAATAATCCTTCAGTTATCCCTTTCAACATCCAAGAGACTTAACACCTTTAAACAGAAACACATCAGGTTAAAGGCATTACTATTATGAGTTTAAATCACCCAAATGACCCAGAGATCGTCTTTCATGGCAGAGATCACAGCAGATCCAGCTCACTGCAAACACAGACACACCCAAGCTCCTTTCCTCAAAACCTGAAACTAAAAACTGCAAAATGGCTGAGCTAAAACCCAGCTCCACCCACACTCTGAAATCACTGCATTTCTTAAAGGTACATTGTGTAAACATCCATTTCTTAAAGGCACTCTCACATGACACCTCCCCCCGCAAAAAATAATAAACCATCAATTTCAAGATGGTTTCATTTTTCACTATGTAAGACTGCTGTTTATCGACTACAGCTCCGCCTTCAACACCATTATCCCGACAAGACTAATAACCAAACTCCACAATCTTGGACTTGACCCCTTCTTGTGCAGCTGGATCCTCGACTTCCTCACCAACAGACCGCAATCTGTCAGGGTAGGCAACAGCACCTCCTCCACAATAGTCCTCAACACTGGAGCCCCACAAGGATGTGTGCTCAGTCCTCTGCTTGTACACACATGACTGTGTGGCAAGATTTAACTGCAACTCAATCTATAAGTTTGTGGATGATATGTTTGTGGTGGCCGTATCTCAAACAACGACGAATCAGATTACAGGAGGGAGATAAATCACTTGGTTGCATGGTGTACCGAAAACAACCTCTCTCTAAATGTTGGAAATCCAAGGAACTGATCATCGACTTCAGGAAGCGTAGCTGCATCAATGGCTCTGAAGTCGAGATGGTCGATAGCTTTAACTTCCTTGGGGGGTCACGATCACCAACAGTCTGTCCTGGTCCACCCACGTTGATGCAACAGTCAAGAAAGCCCAATAACGTCTCTACTTCCTACGGAAGCGAAAGAAATTTGGCATGTCTGCATCGACTCTCACAAACTTCCAAAGATGTGCGATAGAGAGCATCCTGTCCAGCTGCATCACAGCCTGGTATGGCAACTGCTCGGTCCAAGATCGCAAGAAACTGCAGAGTGTGGTGAACTCAGCTCAGCGCATCACACAAGCTTGCCACCCCCACATTGATTCTGTATACACCTCTCACTGCCTCAGGAAGGCAGACAGCATTATCAGAGACCCCTCCCACCCAGGCATTGCCTTCTTCCAGACCCTTCCATCAGGCAGAAGGTACAGAAGTCTGAAGACCCGCATATCCAGACATGGGAACAGCTTCTTCCCCACAGCTACAAGACTCCTCAACGACTCCCCCTCAGACTGATCTGTTCCCTGTAAGAACACTATTCACGACACCCTGTGTTGCTCTTGCTCATGTATTTGCTTTGTTTGGCCCCTTGTTCCGCACTGTAACCAATCACTGTTTGTCGATATTCTCTGTTGATTTTCTTTTGTCTACTGTGTACATACTGTGTACGTTCCCTCGGCCGCAGAAAAGTAATTTTCACTGTACTTCGGTCCATGTGACGATAAATCAAATCAAATCAAATCTTTCGATTAGGCACATTACAGTCTTCCGGATTTAAATTGAGTTGAAAACTTCAGACTGTGAACTCTCTCCTCTACCTTCACCCCATTATTATTTCTATCAATTTAATCTGTGGCGATTTGTTAGGCCGATGGCCAAAGAGTTCTCCTTCTTCTCCCATGTTCACAAGGTGTACTCCCGGATAGATCTTTTTGTTTTGGGAAGGTCACTGATCTCGAGGGTGGAAGGAACTGAGTACTCAGCCATAGCTGTTTCAGATCATGCCCCACACTGGGTGGACCTGAAACTAGGAGAGGAGAGGGAGCAGCGTTCACTCTGGCGACTAGATGTGGGATTACTGGCGGATGAGGGAGTCTGCGGAAGGGTGCGGGGATGTATCGAGAGGTACCTGGAGGCCAATGACGACGGAGAGGTCCGAGTGGGAGTAGTATGGGAAGCACTAAAGGCGGTGGTCAGAGGAGAGCTGATCTCCATCAGGGCCCACAGGGGAAAATAGAGGCCAAGGAAAGGGAAAGACTACTGGGGGAGATTTTGAGGGTAGATAAAGAATATGCGGAGGCCCCGGATGAAGGACTATACAGGGAGAGGCGACGACTCCAGACGGAGTTCGACCTGTTGACCACAGGGAGGGCAGAGGCACAGTGGAGGAAGGCACAGGGGATGAGATATGAATATGGGGAAAAGGCGAGTCGCCTGTTGGCCCATCAGTTGCGAAAGAGGACAGCGGCGAGGGAGATAGGGAGAATTAGGGATGAAATGGGAGCTACGGTGCGGAGAGCAGGGAAGATAAATGAGGTGTTTAAGACCTTTTACGAGAGACTATATAGGTCCCAACCCCCGGAGGGAAAAGAGGAGATGCGGCAGTTTTTGGACCAATTAAGGTTCCCGAGGGTGGAGGAGCAGGAGGTGGAAGGCCTGGGGGCGCCGATTGGGGTGGACGAGGTTACCAAGGGGCTGGGGAACATGCAGGCAGGGAAGGCCCCGGGACCAGATGGGTTCCCGGTGGAATTCTATAGAAAATATGTGGACTTGTTGGCCCCGCTGCTGGTAAGGACTTTTAACGAGGCCAGAGAAGGGGGGACCCTACCCCCGACAATGTCGGAGGCGACGATATCGCTAATCTTGAAGCGGGATAAAGATCCGCTGCAGTGCGGGTCCTATAGGCCTATCTCACTGCTAAATGTGGACGACAAGTTGCTAGCAAAGGTGCTGGCAACGAGGATAGAGGATTGTGTCCCGGGGTGGTGCACGAAGACCAGACAGGGTTCGTAAAGGGGAGACAACTAAATGTCAACGTGCGACGGCTATTAGGGGTGATAATGATGCACCCAGCAGAGGGGGAGGCAGAGATAGTGGCGGCAATGGATGCAGAGAAGGCATTTGATAGGGTGGAGTGGGAGTATCTATGGGAGGTGCTGAGGAGGTTCGGGTTCGGGGACGGGTTTGTCAGCTGGATCAAACTCCTCTATGGGGCCCCAACGGCAAGTGTGGCCACAGGTCGGCAAAGGTCGGAGTATTTTCGACTATACAGGGGAACAAGACAGGGATGCCCGTTGTCCCCATTACTGTTCGCGCTGGCAATTGAACCACTGGCCATAGCGCTTAGAGACTCCATAAAATGGAGAGGGGTGATTAGAGGGGGAGAGGAACACCGAGTGTCACTCTACGCGGATGACCTACTGCTGTATGTGACGGACCCAGTGGGGGGATGACAGAGGTCATGCAGATATTGAGGGAGTTTGGAGATTTCTCGGGATATAGGCTTAACATGGGAAAGAGTGAGCTTTTTGTGATACACCCTGGGGACCAGAGTAGAGGGATAGATGGCCTACCGCTAAGGAGAGTGGAAAGAAACTTCCGATACCTGGGGATTCAGATAGCCAGGAGCTGGGGAACCTTACACAGACTCAATCTGACACGGCTGGTGGAACAAATGGAAGAGGATTTCAAAAGGTGGGACATGCAGCCGCTGTCACTGGCGGGCAGAGTGCAGGCAATTAAGATGATGGTCCTCCCGAGGTTCCTATTTGTGTTCCAATGTCTCCCTATACTGATCACTAAGGCCTTCTTTAAAAAAATAGATAGGAGCATCACGAGCTTCGTGTGGGCAGGGAAGGCCCCGAGGGTAAGGAGGGGGTTCCTACAACATAGCAGAGACAGAGGGGGACTGGCGTTGCCGAATTTGGGCGACTACTACTGGGCCGCCAACGTGGCGATGATTCGTAAATGGATGATAGAGGGAGAGGAGGCGGTGTGGAAAAGGTTGGAGATGAAGTCCTGCAAAGGGACGAGTTTAAAAGCGCTGGTGACGGCGCCACTACCGCTCTCCCCAAAAATATTTACCACGAACCCAGTGGTGGCGGCAACATTAAGTATCTGGGGGCAATGGAGGCGACAGAGGGGAGTGTTGGGAGCCTCGGTGTGGTCCCCGATCAGGAACAACCATAGGTTTGCCCCAGGGAGGCTGGACGGAGGATTCCAGAGCTGGCACCGGGTAGGAATCAGGAGAGTGGGGGATTTATTTATAGATGGGACGTTTGCGAGCTTGGGAGCGCTTGAGGAAAAGTATGAGCTGCCCCGGGGAAATTTCTTTAGATATATGCAGGTGAGAGCGTTCACGAAACAACTGGTGAGGGAATTTCCGCTGCTCCCAACACAAGGGATCCAGGACAGGGTGCTTTCGGGGGGGTGGGTCGGGGAGGGCAAAGTGTCAGAGATATACCGGGAGATGAGAGAAGAGGGGGAGGAGTTGGTGGGCGAACTGAAGGGAAAATGGGAAGAAGAGCTCGGGGAGGAGATTGAGGAGGGTTTGTGGGCTGATGCCCTAAGCAGGGTAAATTCCTCTTCCTCGTGTGCCAGGCTGAGCCTGATCCAATTTAAGGTGCTGCATAGAGCACACATAACGGGAGCAAGGTTGAGCAGGTTCTTCGGAGTGGAGGACAAGCGTGGGAGGTGCGGGGGAAGCCGGCGAACCACACACACATGTTTTGGTTGTGTCCGGCACTGGAGGGGTATTGGAGGGGAGTGACGGGAGTGATCTCAAAGGTGGTGAAGGTCCGGGTCAAGCCAGGCTGGGGATTGTAGCGCACAAAGACTCCGAGACACGAATAGAGTGGAGTCGATGAGGCTTTATTAAGCGTGACTGTATCTCCCGCAGTTCGGTAGTGGACTGCCTGCGGGGGAGGACTCCAGGTACTTATACTCCGCCTTCAGGGCGGAGCTAGAGGTCAACGTCCAACCAGGACCCGGGATCTGTCAGCCAATGACATCATGGCTTCACAGTCCCACATGACCCCTAATGCTTACTACCACATTCACCCCTTGTTAAAAATGAACCCGGCGGGGTGATGCTTCGCATGGTGGTAAGGGTTTACAAGGCTGGTCCTGGGAGGAAAACTTTCACATGTTATAACAGTATGTACAAGGTTTTTTTTTGTTTCAAACTATTTACAGTAATCGTCAGGAAAAGACAAAATGTTCTCGTTAAAAGTCCACATTGTACTGTTAGATCGACGCCACGAGTCGGTCGGGCGGTCTGGTCGTCCGTGTCGATCGCCTCGGCCCCGGTGGTGGTGGTGGTGCTTGTTTCGGTGTTGTCTTCTCCGGGAGCCTTACGGTTTCAGCTTGGGCTTCATTCCTGGTCGGGCCTGGGAGGAGGACTGATCCTCCTGGGAAGGGGGCGGTCGCGGGGTGCGGCGGTGGCAGGAAGGGGGGGGTTGGGTGATTGGTGTCGGGGCGGTGTGTGTGTTGCCGGCGGGCGCCAGATCTCGCAGAGAGACCGTGTCCTGTCGGCCGTCGGGGTACTCCATGTAAGCGTACTGCCGTTTCGCGTGAAGGAGGTGAACCCTTTCGACCAACGGGTCCGACTTGTGCGCCCGCACGTGCTTTCGGAGCAAGATGGGTCCTGGGGCCGCCAGCCAGGTCGGCAGCGACGTTCCAGAGGAGGACTTCCTGGGGAAGACAAGGAGGCGCTCATGAGGCGTTTGGTTAGTGCTAGTACAGAGAAGTGACCGGATGGAGTGGAGGGCGTCCGGAAGGACCTCCTGCCACCGTGAAACTGGGAGGTCCCTGGACCGTAGGGCCAGTAGGACGGTCTTCCAGACCGTGCTGTTCTCCCTCTCTACTTTCCCGTTCCCCCGGGGGTTGTAGCTGGTCGTCCTGCTCGAGGCTATCCCGTTGCTGAGCAGGAACTGGCGCAGCTCGTCACTCATGAAGGAGGACCCCCTGTCGCTGTGGACGTATGCGGGGCAACCGAACAGTGTGAATATGGTGTTCAGGGCTTTAATGACTGTGGTCGCGGTCATGTCAGAACAGGGGATGGCGAATGGGAAGCGGGAGTACTCGTCCACCACATTAAGGAAGTATATGTTGCGATCGGTGGAGGGGAGGGGTCCTTTGAAATCCAGACTAAGGCGTTCAAAGGGGCGGGAAGCCTTAATCAGATGCGCACCATCCGGCCTGAAAAAATGCGGTTTGCACTCTGCGCAGATGTGGCAGTTCCTTGTGACTGTACGGACCTCCTCTAAGGAGTATGGGAGGTTGCGGGACTTGATAAAGTGGTAAAACCGAGTGACCCCCGGGTGGCAGAGGTCCTCATGGAGGGTTTGGAGGCGGTTAATTTGTGCGTTGGCACATGTGCCGCGGGATAGGGCATCGGTCGGCTCGTTCAGCTTTCCGGGACGATACAAGGTCTCGTAGTTGAAGGTGGAGAGCTCGATCCTCCACCTTAAGATCTTGTCATTTTTGATTTTGCCCCGCTGTGCATTATCGAACATGAAGGCTACCGACCGTTGGTCCGTGAGGAGAGTGAATCTCCTGCCGGCCAGGTAATGCCTCCAATGTCGCACAGCTTCCACTATGGCTTGGGCTTCCTTTTCCACTGAGGAGTGGCGGATTTCTGAAGCGTGGAGGGTTCGGGAGAAAAAGGCCACGGGTCTGCCCGCTTGGTTAAGGGTGGCCGCTAGAGCTACGTCGGAGGCGTCGCTCTCGACCTGGAAGGGGAGGGACTCGTTGATGGCGCGCAGCGTGGCCTTTGCGATATCCGCTTTGATGCGGCTGAAGGCCTGGCAAGCCTCTGTCGACAGAGGGAAGGTCGTGGTCTGTATTAGGGGGCGGGCCTTGTCTGCGTACTGGGGGACCCACTGGGCGCAGTATGAAAAAAAACCCAGGCAGCGTTTCAGGGCTTTTGAGCAGTGCGGGAGGGGAAATTCCATGAGGGCGCGCATAGGTTCGGGGTCGGGGCTATTATCCCATTGCGCACTACGTAGCCCAGGATGGCTAGCCGGTTGGTGCTAAAAACGCACTTGTCCTCGTTGTACGTGAGGTTCAAGGCTTTAGCGGTCTGGAGGAATTTTTGGAGGTTGGCGTCGTGGTCCTGCTGATCGTGGCCGCAGATGGTTACATTGTCGAGATACGGGAACGTGGCCCGCAACCCGTGCTGATCAACCATTCGGTCCATCTCTCGTTGGAAGACCGAGACCCCGTTTGTGACGCCAAATGGGACCCTTAGGAAATGGTATAATCGCCCGTCTGCCTCGAAGGCTGTGTACTTGCGGTCACTTGGGCAGATGGGGAGCTGATGGTAGGCGGACTTGAGGTCCACGGTGGAGAAGACTTTATATTGGGCAATCCGATTGACCATGTCGGATATGCGGGGGAGAGGGTACGCGTCTAGTTGTGTGTACCTGTTGATGGTCTGGCTATAATCTATGACCATCCTTTGCTTCTCCCCTGTCTTTACTACTACCACCTGTGCTCTCCAGAGACTATTGCTGGCCTGGATTATGCCTTCCTTTAGTAGCCGCTGGACTTCTGACCGAATGAAGGTCCGGTCCTGGGCGCTGTACCGTCTGCTCCTAGTGGCGACGGGTTTGCAATCCGGGGTGAGGTTCGCAAACAAGGACGGGGGTTGCACCTTGAGGGTTGCGAGGCTGCAGATAGTGAGTGGGGGTATTGGGCCGCCGAATTTGAAGGTAAGGCTCTGTAGATTGCACTGGAAGTCTAATCCCAGTAATGTGGGGGCGCAGAGTTGGGGAAGGACGTAGAGCCTGTAGTTTTTGAACTCCCTCCTCTGCACCGTTAGGGTAACTATGCAGAAGCCTTTGATCTGTACGGAGTGGGATCCTGCAGCTTGGGAAATCTTTTGTGCGCTGGGATGGGTGGTCAAAGAACAGCGTCTTACCGTGTCGGGGTGGATAAAGCTCTCCGTGCTCCCGGAGTCGACTAGGCATGGTGTCTCGTGCCCGTTTATCAGCACCGTTGTCGTCGTCATCTGGCCGAGCTTGGTCCAGCGTTATTGAAGCGAGACGTGGTTGTAGTAGTTGAGCGTCTTCTTCGAACCCCGTGGAGCCGTCGACACTGGGGTCCGTTGTTGCCGTCCAAGATGGCGTCGGGGGTGAACAAAATGGATGCCCCCATGCATCGCACATGGCTGGGGGTCACAAGGTGGCGGCGGGGGTGGACAAAATGGCCGCCCCCATGCGTCGTACAGGTCTGGGGTGGTCCAAGATGGCGGCGCCCTTCCTCCCCTCGTGGTGGCCGGGACCCAAAATGGCCGCGCCTGCGGGTCGCACATGGGGCGCTGGGGGGGTTGGGGAGCGTTAGGAACGCGCGGGGCTCCCTCATCTCTGGGGACAGCGGTGGTCGGGACCCAAATTGGTAGCGCCGGCGGGTCATACGTGGGGCGCGGGGGGGAGGTTTGGGGGGCGTTAGAGCCGCGCAGAACTCCCTCTTCTCCGGGGAGAGCGGTGGTCGGGACCCAAAGTGGTAGCGCCGGCGTGTCATACATGGGGCGCGTGGGGGGGGTTGGGGAGCGTAAGCGGCGTGCAGGGCTCCCTGTTCTCCCGGGACCGCGGTGGTCGGGTCCCAGGGTGGCTGTGCCTGCGGGTCGTACATGGGGTGCAGGGGGGTTGGGGAGCGTAAGCGGCGTGCAGGGCTCCCTGCTCTCCCGGGACAGCGGCGACCTCGCGGGACCGGCACACAACCGCGAAATGGCCCTTTTTCCCGCAGCTCTTGCAGGTCGCTGCGCGGGCCGGGCAGCGCTGCCGGGGGTGTTTCGCCTGGCCGCAGAAATAGCAGCGGGCACCCCCGGTGCGACTTGGTGTTTGGACAGCACAAGCCTGTGGGGTGTCCGGGGGGGGGGGGGGGGTGGGTTTGTCGCGACGGGTACGTACGGAGCCCAATGGGCTGCCGCGCGGTCGGGGCCGTAGGCGCGGGTATTTCGCGCGGCCACGTCTAGGGAGGCTGCTAGGGCCCGTGCCTCTGAGAGTCCTAACGACTCTTTTTCTAGAAGTCTTTGGCGGATTTGGGAGGAGTTCATACCTGCCACAAAAGCATCGCGCATTAACATGTCCGTGTTCATTTGCGTTCACCGACGGGCAGCTGCAGGCTCGTCCCAAAATTAGTAGCGCGGCGTAGAATTCATCTATCGATTCTCCGGGACTTTGCCGTCTCGTTGCGAGTTGATAGCGAGCGTAGATCTGGTTTACTGGGCGGACATAGAGACTTTTTAGTGCTGCGAACGCCGTCTGGAAATCCTCTGCGTCTTCGATGAAAGAGAAAATCTCCGTGCTTAACCTCGAGTGCAGGACCTGTAGTTTTTGGTCTTCTGTGACCTGGCCGGTGGCCGTTCTGAGGTAGGCCTCAAAACAAGTCTGCCAGTGCTTGAAAGCTGCTGCCACGTTCACTGCGTGGGGGCTGATCCTCAGGCATTCCGGGATGATCCTGAGCTCCATAGTCCTTTTTAGTCACGCTTAATAAATTGCAGCGCACAAAGACTCCGAGAGACGAATAGAGTGAAGTCGATGAGGCTTTATTAAGCGTGACTGTATCCCCCGCAGTTCGGTAGTGGACTGCCTGCGGGGGAGGACTCCAGGTACTTATACTCTGCCTTCAGGGCGGAGCTAGAGGTCAACGTCCAACCAGGACCCGGGATCTGTCAGCCAATGACATCATGGCTTCACAGTCCCACATGACCCCAATTGCGTACTACCACAGGGGTTAGCGGATGAGCCGGGAGTGCAGGAGGCGAAAGAGGCCGATGTCGTGGCCTTTGCGTCCCTAGTAGCCCGGCGTAGGATTTTACTCATGTGGAAGGAAGCGAAACCCCCCGGATTGGAGGCCTGGATAAACGATATGGCGGGGTTCATAAAACTAGAGCAGATGAAGTTTGCGCTGAGAGGATCGGCTCAAGGGTTCACCAGACGGTGGCAACCGTTCCTCGACTACCTAGCGGAACGTTAGAGGGAAGACAGATGGCCAGCAGCAGCAACCCAGGGGGAGGGGGGGGCGGAGGGAGGGGGGGTAAATTGTTTGGGTTTTTGGAGGGGGAGAGGGGGGCGGGGGGGAGTATTACTTCATGTTATTTGGTTAGTTTACCATGTTAGTTAAACAATGTTATATTGCAGTTATCATGTTACCTTTTTTTTTGATTTGTAAGGGAAAAAACTGTGTTTGAAAACTTTAATAAAATATATATTTTAAAAAATTTTTATTTAATCTCTTCCATCGATTTGTTTTTCCCTCACCATTGTCTCCCCTCCCCCCACCCCACGAGAGACATCTGTTCCCTGTTCCAACTTGGCCTTCGACACACTGCTGTGCTGTCCTCGTCTTCGTCACCCCTGAGTGGAACCAGTGGGAGGACGGATCCTGCTGGGGCAGGGGCTGCGGTGAGGTTTGCTGGAGGGAGGGTGAGTGGCGCTGGGGTGAATGAGGCAAACGGGGGGGGGGGGCGAGCGGGGGGGGGGGGGCGCGGTGTCAGGTTGGGGGTCGTGGGTGGGGATCCAGCGGGTGCCAGGTCCCAGAGGGAGACTGTGTCTTGGCGCCCGTTGGGGTATGCCACGTAGACGTACTGCGGGTTTGCCTGTAAGAGGTGGGCTTTTTCGACCAAGGGGTCTGACTTATGGGTCCACACATGCTTCCCGAGGAGGACGGGTCCCGGAACTGTCAGCTATGTTGGGAGCGAGACCCCGGAGGTGGACTTCCTGGGAAAGGCAAACACACATTTGTGACGGGTCTCGTTAGTCGCGGTGCAGAGGAGCGAATGGATGGAGTGGAGCGCGTTGGGGAGGACCTCCTGCCAACGGGAGACCGGGAGATTTTTAGACTGCAGGGCCAGCAGGACGGCCTTCCAGACCGTCCCGTTCTCCCTCTCCACCTGCCCGTTTCCCCGGTGGTTGTAGCTGGTCGTCCTGCTCGAGGCAATGCCCTTGCTGAGCAGGAACTGATGCAGCTCATCACTCATGAAAGAGGATCCCCGATCATTGTGTATATAGGTGGGGAAACCGAACAGAGTGAAGATGCTGTGCAGGGCTTTGATTAATGTGGCAGAAGACATATTGGGGCATGGGATGGCGAAGGGGAACCGGGAGTACTCATCAATCACATTCAGGAAATACGTGTTGTGGTCAGTGGAGGGGAGGGGCCCTTTGAAGTCCATGTTGAGGCATTCAAAGGGGCGGGAGGCCTTCACCAGGTGCGCTCTATCTGGCGATAGAAGTGCGGCTTGCACTCTGCGCAGACCTGGCAGTCTCTGGTGACGGTCCTAACCTCCTCAATGGAATAGGGCAGGTTGCGGGCCTTGATAAAATGGAAGAACTGGGTGACCCCCGGGTGGCAGAGGTCATAGTGGAGAGCCCGGAGTCGGTCCACCGCAGGATAGGGCATCAGGGGGCTCGTTGAGCTTCCCCGGGCGATACAAGATCTCATAATTATAAGTGGAGAGCTCAATCCTCCACCTCAAGATCTTGTTTTTTTTTACCTTGCCCCGCTGTGTATTATTAAATTGGTCAGTGAGGAGAGTAAATCTCCTGCCGGCAGGTTATGCCTCCAATGTCGCACAGCTTCCACAATGGCTTGGGCCTCCTTTTCGACAGAGGAGTGCCGAATTCCAGAGGCATGGAGGGTGCGGGAAAAGAAGGCCACGGGCATGCCCGCCTGTGAGGGTGGTGGCCAGAGCTACGTCCGATGCATCGCTCTCCCTCTCGGGACTCGTTGACCGCGTGCATCATGGCCTTGGCGACATCTGCCTTGACGCGGTTGAAGGTCTGGCGGGCCTCAGCCGTCAGGGGAAAAACTGTGGACTGAATGAGTGGGCGGGCCTTGTCCGCATAATTAGGGACCCATTGGGCGTAATAGGAGAAAAACCCCAGGCATCGTTTCAGGGCCTTGGGGCAGTGGGGGAGAGGGAATTCGAGGAGGGGGCGCATGCGGTCGGGGTCGGGCACGAGGACTCCATTTTCCACTACATAGCTGTAGCGCACAATGACTTACACAAGTCGAGAAGTGATGAAGTCTATCGAGGCTTTATTAAGCAAGACTTGTTCCCCAGCAGCTCAGTTACAGAATGCGGCTGCTGGGAGAACTCGAGCTCTTATACTCCGCCTTTGGGGCGGAGCCAGAAGTCGGCAGATCCAACCAGGACCTGGGACCTGTCAGCCAATAGCCTCTCGGCTTCACAGGTACCATATTATCCCCAATACATACCACCACATTCACCCCTTGTTAAAAAAGAACCCGGCGGGTGGTGGTTCGCATGGTAGTAGGGGTTTACAAGGCTGGTCCTGGAACAAATTTTGAACCGTGGCTATGCATTTTTAGCCCAACATTTAGCTATGTACAAGTTTGTGTCAGAATTATTTACAACAAAATTATTTACAACAGAATTCTTGCTTTCTTGGTGTCACGCGGATTCCACGAGTTGAGCAGGTGGCCTGGTCGTCCTCGTCGATTGTCTCAGCCCCGGTGGTGGTGCAGGTGCTGGCTCGGGCACTGTCGTCTCCGGGAGCGTTGCGCTGCTCGTTCCTGTTTCTTTACTCCTGGGCGGGCACGGGAGGCGGACCGATCCACCCGGGAATGGGCGGTCGTGGGGTGCGCCGGTGGCAGGGAGGGGGTGATCGGTGTTGAGGATGTGTGTGTGTTGCCGGCGGGCGCCAGGTCCCGCAGGGAGACCGTGTCCTGTCGGACGTCGGGGGTAGGCGTACTGAGGGTCTGCGTGGAGAAGGCGAACCCTCTCGACCAACGGGTCCGATTTGTGCGCCCGCACATGTTTCCGGAGCAAGATGGGTCCTGGGGCTGCCAGCCAAGTCGGCAGCGACGTTCTGGAGGAGGACTTCCGTATCTGGGTGAATAAAACTTTCCATGCTCCCGGAGTCGATCAAGCATGGCGTCTCGTATCCATTGACCAGCACCGTCGTCGTCGTTTGGAGCGTCCGGGCCGCAATTGATCCAGAGTCACCGAAGCCAGTCGTGGTAGTAGTGTCGCGGCGTTTTCTTCGGGCCCCGTGGAGCCGTCTATGCTGGGGTCCTTTGTTGTCAGTCAAGGTGGCGGCGTCCATGGATCGCACGCGGTCGGGGGTAGACAAAATGGCCACCCCATGAATCACACGCGGTCGGGGGTGGACAAAATGGCCACCTCCATGAAACGCACGTGGCCGGGGGGTCACAAGATGGCGGCGCCCATCCTCCCCTCGTGGTGTCCGGGACCCAAAATGGCGGTGCCCGCGGGTCGCGCGTGGATCGTTTGGGGGTTGGGGGGTGGTCTGGAATCTGCTGTCCTCGTTCTTCCCCGGGGATTGCGGTGACCCCCCGGGACCGGCACTCTGCCGCGTAATGGCCCTCTTTGCCGCAGCTTTTACAAATAGCTGCGCGGGCCGGGCAGTGCTGCCGGGGGTGTTTCGCCTGCCCGCAAAAGTAGCAGCGGGCCCCCCCGGGATGATCTGACGCTCTAGCCGCGCAAGCTTGCAGGGGGGTGGGAGGTGCCGGGGAGTCGGCCGCAACGGGGGTCCACGGAGCCCAAGGGGCTGCCGCGCGGTCGGGGCCGTAGGCCTCTTGATGAGAAGCCACATCAAGGGAGTCCGCAAGGGCCCGTGCCTCTGAGAGTCCAAGCGACTCTCTTTCTAAAAGTCTCTGACGAATTTGGGGAGAATTCATACCTGTCACGAATGCGTCTCTGATTAGCAGGTCCGTGTGCTCGTTCGCGCTCACCGACGGGCAGTTGCAGTTTCATTCCAAAATCAGCAGCGCGCTGTAGAATTCGTCGAGCAATTCTCCAGGAATTTGCGGTCTCGTTGCGAGTTGGTGGCGTGCGTAGACCTGGTTTACGGGCCGAATGTAGATGCCTTTCAGCAACGCGAGCGCCGTCGGGAAATCCTCCGCGTCTTCGATAAGCGTGTAGATCTCCGGGTTCACCCTGGAATACAGGACCTGCATTTTCTGCTCTTCCGTGGTCCGGCCAGGGGCCGTTCGAAGGTAACCTTCGAAGCATGCTAGCCAGTGTTTAAACACGGCCGCCGGGTTTGCTGCATAGGGGCTGATCTGCAGGCACTCCGGGGCGATCCGGAGCTCCATAGTCTTTTAAGCTTGCTTAATAAATTGTAGCACACAATGACTTACACAAGTCGAGAAGTGATGAAGTCTATCGAGGCTTTATTAAGCAAGACTTGTTCCCCAGCAGCTCAGTTACAGAATGCGGCTGCTGGGAGAACTCAAGCTCTTATACTCCGCCTTCGGGGCGGAGCCAGAAGTAGGCAGATCCAACCAGGACCTGGGACCTGTCAGCCAATAGCCTCTCGGCTTCACAGGTGCCATATTACCCCTAATACATACCACCACAATAGCCAAGGATGGCTAAGCGGTTGGTGCGGAACATGCATTTCTCCTTATTGTATGTGAGATTAAGGAGTTTGGCGGTGTGGAGAATTTTTTGGAGGTTGGCGTCATGGTCCTGCTGATCGTGGCCACAGATGGTGACGTTATCTAGGTACGGGAAGGTGGCCCGCAGTCCGTACCGGTCAACCATTCGGCCCATCTCTCGTTGGAAGACCGAGACCCCATTAGTGACGCCGAAAGGAACCCTGAGGAAGTGATAGAGATGGCCATCTGCTTTGAACGCAGTGTATTGGCGGTCCTCCAGGCGGATGGGGAGCTGGTGGTAGGCAAACTTCAAGTCCACTGTGGAAAAGACTCGATACTGCGCAATCTGATTGACCATGTCAGATATGCGTGGGAGGGGGGACGCGTCGAGCTGTGTGTACCGATTGATGGTCTGACTGTCGTTAATGACCATCCTGTGCTTCTCCCCCGTCTTCACTACCACTACGTGAGCTCTCCAGGGGTTGTTGCTGGCCTCAATGACCCCCTCCCGCAGAAGCCATTGGACCTCCGACCTGATGAAGGTCCTGTCTGGTCCTAGTGGCGACGGGTTTGCAATCCAGGGTGAGGTGGATTGACCTTAAGGGTCGTGAGGCCGCAGATGGTGAGGGGGGTAGGGGTCCGCCGAATTTTAAAGTTAGGCTTTGGAGATGGCACTGAAAATCCAGGCTGAGTAACAGGGCAGCGCAGAGGTGGGGGAGGTCGTAGAGCCGGAAGTTGCTGAACTCTACGCCCTGGACAGTGAGGGTCGCGATTCAGTACTTCCGAACTTCAACGAAATGGGATCCGGAGGCCAGGGAGATTTTCTGGGTGATGGGGTGTACCAGGAGGGAGCAGCGCCTTACCGAAGTGGGGTGCATGAATCTCTCTGTGCTCCCGGAGTCAAAGAGGCAGGTTGTCTCATGCCCATTGATCTTCACCGTCATCGTCGCGGTCGCGAGGTTTCGGGCCCCGGGACTGATCCAGGGTGATAGAAGCGAGCTGCAGAAGATGCTGGGAGCGGTGGAGCTGCTCAGCGGTGGCGGAGGTAGCGGTAGGCGATGAACGGCCAGACGAGCAGCCGTCCTGAGGCGCCGTCCAAAATGGCGGCGAAGATGGCGGCGCCCACGGGGCGCACATGGCAGGCGGCATCAAAGATGGCGGCACCCACGGGCCGCACGTGGCTTGCGAAGGGGAAAATGACGGCGCCCCTGGGTCGCACGTGGGGGGTGCAGGAACGCCGGGCCTGGAAACAGCGCCGAACGGCCGAACCTAGCAAACAGAAATAAAGTGTCCTTTCTTTGCACACCCGTTGCAGGTCGCGCTCCGCGCCGGGAAGCGCTGCCTGGGGTGTTTGTTTTGTCTGCAAAAATAACACTTGGGCCCCCCAGAGTTAGCTGGCTCCAGCGCAGCCTTGCTGTGAGCTGGAGTCGGAAGCTGCTGGGACCCACGATTCCCACGAGGGTGCCGCGCGGTCGGGGGCGTAGGACTGAACGTTACAGGAGGCCACATCTAACGAATTAACGAGCTGCCTAGTCCCTGCAAGATCGATCGGTCTTCCAGTAGCTGCTGCCCGTGACGTAAGCGTCTCTAATTAAAAGTTCGGTGTGCTGGACTGCCGAAACTGCCTGGCAGTCACAGATCTTACCTAGGGTCTGCAGGGCATGCAAGAAATCATCCAGAGTCTCACTGAGGAGTTGCTGTCTCGTGGCCAGGAGGTGCCTGGCGTACTCTTGGTACACTGGTCAAACGTAATGTCCCTTCAGGAGCTCCATCGCTTCGGAGTAGGTGGGCGCATCCCGGATGAGGGGAAAAATGTCAGGGCTCACCCGTGAATAGAGGACTTGGAGCGCGGCCGAGGGTTGTTCAGCGGCTGCTCTGACATAGTCTTCAAAGCAGGCTAGCCAGTGGTCGAAGGTGGACGTAGCGTTGGCTGCTTGAGGGCTCAGCTGCAGGCAATCAGGCTTGATGTGGGATCCATCGTTTAAAAATCTTGTTCAATAAATTGATGCACCGTCAATTACCCCAAGGCAAGAATAGTGGAACAATCGAGGCTTTATTGAACAAGATGTTGTGCCTCTTGTGCCAGGAGTGCACACACTTTTATATGCCGCCTGCTGGGATGGAGCCAACAGGCAGGGATTTACCATTGTACCTCTAATATACGGGCAGTGCCGTAATACATATAATATACCACTAGTGGTGACTACTACAACTTGTACTGTATGTTTTCTGACTACACTGGATTACAATGTCAAGTCTCATGTTGGTTTTTGTGATCCCTCATCATTACTACTCTATCTCTCAATCTTATTCCCTTGAGGATTGACCACTGTCTTCACATCAGGCAGACGGTGCTGATTTCATTTTCCAGAATAATTCGAGGAAGGCAATGATTTATCGCTCCGTCCTTGAAATCTCACTTTAAATGCCTGTCCAGGAATTCTATTACTTTTGATACCCTTCTTCAAGTTGCTGAGAATGGTACTCTGTTTCTTTAAATTAAAGAATTTAAGTTTCTGGCTCTTCAGGTTCCGAAACAGTTTTAGATTTTGTAAATGACTTTAACCTTACCTCTTTGTTCCTGATTTCATCCACTGGTTCCTTGTAAATGTCGCCTTGGCTCCATAGTAGCACTCTCCATGTAAATCAGAGTTTATGGATTCAAGCCTCACTCCAGCACGAAACAAAGGTGAGCTCTGAGGTAGCGCTTACATTATCTGGTGAGATATTGATGAATAATAACAATCTTTATTGTCACAAGTAGGTTTACATTAACACTGCCGATGAAGTTGCTGTGAAAATCCCCAAGGCGCCACACTCTGGCACCTGTTCGGGTGCACAGAGGGAGAATTCAGAATGTCCAAATTACCTAACAGCACGCCTCTCGGGACCTGTGGTAGGAAACCGGAGCACCCGGAGGAAACCCACACAGATACGGGGAGACTCCGCACAGTGACCCAAGCCGGGAATCGAACCTGTGATCCTGGCACTGTGAAGCAACAGTGCTAACCGCCGTGCTAGTAAACTAACATCCTGTATGTCCTCTCAGATGGATGTAAAATATCCCATGGCATTATTGAAGAAAGTGCAGGCGGGTTCTCCTGATACCTGCGCCAAAATCTCTCTCCTTACCAAAATACCAGACCTTGTGCAATTAGTTGCCCTATACCGCAACAGCAGTAGGGCTGTGACAGGCTGTGAAAGGTGCTCCATAAATACAAATTGTTTCATTCTGTTCTACATCTTGCTCCTTCATGAGCATCATAAACATGCAGATTACATTTTGCCACCTTTTTAGCTTCACCGCTACAGTGATTTCAGCCAGAGAATTGCTGGTCTAGCCTTGTGCATAGCACAAACAGGTTAAAATCTATCAAATAACAGATTAACTTTTCACTTCTGAAACTAAATATCAATTCTTTACAACAAAAAATAGCACCATAATTGCCAAATCACAAATTTAGATAGCCATCCTGATTGAGCAAGGTGGTGAGCATGGTGTTTAAAGCCTTACTCTGGCAAATTAAGACTTTTAAACATACATCTCAAGGAACACTTATTGCCATTTCCAAATATATCAGTGATATTCTTACAAATCTTACAGGAAATTAAATCTATCTAAATTTTCATTGGACATATCTTACAAAGATATGCATTCAAATAATTTATCTGCCTGGATGAGGTCCTCTGTACTAATGGATTATTTTCTGGCTACTCAGGAATACATGCTCCAATACCTATTCATAGTTTTAAGTTAAGGAATTTGACTATGGACTCTTTTATGAAAATGGCATCTATAATTAATAATTCAAAATCAGTAACATTCACACGTTAAAATGTGTGAGAATGGTCAAGAATGCCCAATTAGTGACCAGGAAAGTCACTAGCAAATTATTCTTGGCCTAAACGGGTCCCAAACTGGCGAGAGAGGCTAGGAACATTGTGCTGGCATGCCAGGGGTGCTGGGGTGACATTCTCCTGAACAACCTTGACGATCCTTCTACAGGATCACTGCCCTTTCTCAAAAACAGCTATAACCTGACCCTTAATATTCTCAGACTCTTTATCCCCGCTCAATATTTATGAACCCATGAATTTACGCCCCGCTGCTCCAGAACCATGGGACTCCATCTTGAATACTTTTGCTTTGCAAGACCACCAGCAAGGATGATAACGACAACTTTCAACAGACAAAGGTGTGACCACTGTTTTTCATCTGGGCCTGCCTGCCAATGCCATACATATTCTGACACGGGTACATGTTATCCCAGTCAATAGGTTTGGCAAGGTGCCCAATTGGCTCTTAATTATTCATTTAAATATGGTGGAGTGCCCATTTTCGCTCTATCCTTTTATAGGGGTCAGCTCAGGGTTGGGCAGGATGGTGTGGGCTAGCTACCTGACATATTTTGTGTGTTCCCCTGCCAAAAACATATGTCATGGAAGGCCGTAAAATCTAGCCCCTTGTTTTAGTACTCTTACATTTTATCGACTCGAGTATCGCGCTTGGATATGATGTAGTCAATTCATTGTCACTTTTCAATACAATGTTTCCCAAATTATAATAATCCATAGTTGGTTAGAGTTTCCACAGGGGAGTTGGTTGCCTGATCTTGCCATATTTATGCCATTGTCATGCCCAGTAAAGATATGTCTTCTTTATTACTTTAAAAATGAATTACATTCCATACAGAATTTTCTGCTCTTTTTTTTAAATAATGAACATTAAAAGGTTCCCAAGATGGTCCCAAAGGATCGGGTAATATTTGCAATTTCTGCACAGACTACCTCAAGTTTCTGGAAGGTTCCTAATTGATTGGCCATGAGTGGGGTGCCTCCTTGAATCTAAATACCAGTATAAAAACCATCTTTGGAATTGGCATTTTCTATTGTTTGTGGACTCACCACAATAGCCGGACCCAGACTTTGGATTGGTAGTGTTTAAAGCATTTTTAACTATGCTTGTGCCAGATGGAATAACCACCCGGCATCTAACGGCCTCACTGAAGAGGCCGCAGCTGAGTGCCATTCAGTACCGATCCCCACAAATGGGGACCAGGCAAGACGGCATTTAGATGTTCGCCCAGGGGATCGGAGGCCCTGGGTGGTCGGCCTCTGGGCAGGGTGGCACCCTGGCACTGCTGGTTCCAGCCTGGCACCCTGGTGCCACCCTGGTGCAAGCATGGCACTGCCAGTGTGCCCAAATGGCACTGCCAGGCTGGCAGGGGAACTACCAGGGTACCAGGCTGGCAGTGCCATGTGTCAGGCTGGCATTTTGCCCACATCAGGATTGGGCCCAAGGGTGCCCTGCCCCTCTGAGGTGGGGTGTGGGTGGTCCCGGTGACGGCCTTATAGGTGGGTTGGGTTTTTGGAGAGGGTCCGAGGGATGCGTCGTGGAGGGGTTGAGATATCAGCGTACCATTTAAAATAGTGTCTTGATCTCTTTCTGCACTGAGTGCAGGAAATGACACTAAGTGCGGCCTCGGGGAGGGCATTCCCTGCCAGGAGCTGAAATAGCAACAGAATGTCATTAGTTAGCGGGGTCATTCTCGGCATTTGTAGCACTGGTAACAACCCCACTAATCCTGCCCAGACGGATTCTGATTATTTTTGGTTAGATCATGCCCCCTGTCTCTGAATTCAAAGCTCAACAAAGGAAGCTTCTTCATGAGGTCTACAACGCATATTCTTTTGAAGACGAGCCAAACACAGGAATTACGAACTATCTTTTTGTTTGTGACTTATAAAAGTGCACTATTCTCTTTAACCACTTAAAAATGTCAACCAAACAAAGTCAACAGTTCTCTCCGGTTGTCAAATAAAACCCTTTCACTAAGAAAATCCTCGTTAAGAGACTGAGCTTTCAGCCAAGCATGCATAATGAGGCCATCCAGTTCTACTGGAAGAGTTCTCACTCAGAAGCAAAAGAGCTATCACCGGAAGCAAATGCAGTCTTGCTTTAGGAGGTGTATTCCCACTTTAAATAGCTCTCAGGGAGCCAGTCAGAAGCTATTAGAGTACATTAGATGGGTCGTTTTTTGTACAGTGTGTGCAGGAGGGTTTCCTGACACAATATGTTGACAGGCCAACAAGAGGCGAGGCCATGTTGGATTTGGTTTTGGGTAATGAACCAGGCCAGGTGTTGGATTTGGAGGTAGGAGAGCACTTTGGGGACAGTGACCACAATTCGGTGACGTTTACGTTAATGATGGAAAGGGATAAGTATACACCGCAGGGCAAGAGTTATAGCTGGGGGAAGGGCAATTATGATGCCATTAGACGTGACTTGGGGGGGATAAGGTGGAGAAGTAGGCTGCAAGTGTTGGGCACACTGGATAAGTGGAGCTTGTTCAAGGATCAGCTACTGCGTGTTCTTGATAAGTATGTACCTGTCAGGCAGGGAGGAAGGCGTCGAGCGAGGGAACCGTGGTTTACCAAAGAAGTGGAATCTCTTGTTAAGAGGAAGAAGGAGGCCTATGTGAAGATGAGGTGTGAAGTTTCAGTTGGGGCGATGGATAGTTACAAGGTAGCGAGGAAGGATCTAAAGAGAGAGCTAAGACGAGCAAGGAGGGGACATGAGAAGTATTTGGCAGGTAGGATCAAGGAAAACCCAAAAGCTTTCTATAGGTATGTCAGGAATAAGCGAATGACTAGGGAAAGAGTAGGACCAGTCAAGGACAGGGATGGGAAGTTGTGTGTGGAGTCTGAAGAGATAGGCGAGATACTAAATGAATATTTTTCGTCAGTATTCACTCAGGAAAAAGATAATGTTGTGGAGGAGAATGCTGAGACCCAGGCTAATAGAATAGATGGCATTGAGGTACGTAGGGAAGAGGTGTTGGCAATTCTGGACAGGCTGAAAATAGATAAGTCCCCGGGTCCTGATGGGATTTATCCTAGGATTCTCTGGGAGGCCAGGGAAGAGATTGCTGGACCTTTGGCTTTGATTTTTATGTCATCATTGGCTACAGGAATAGTGCCAGAGGACTGGAGGATAGAAAATGTGGTCCCTTTGTTCAAAAAGGGGAGCAGAGACAACCCCGGCAACTATAGACCGGTGAGCCTCACGTCTGTAGTGGGTAAAGTCTTGGAGGGGATTATAAGAGACAAGATTTATAATCATCTAGATAGGAATAATATGATCAGGGATAGTCAGCATGGCTTTGTGAAGGGTAGGTCATGCCTCACAAACCTTATCGAGTTCTTTGAGAAGGTGACTGAACAGGTAGATGAGGGTAGAGCAGTTGATGTGGTGTATATGGATTTCAGCAAAGCATTTGATAAGGTTCCCCACGGTAGGCTATTGCAGAAAATACGGAGGCTGGGGATTGAGGGTGATTTAGAGATGTGGATCAGAAATTGGCTAGCTGAAAGAAGACTGAGGGTGGTGGTTGATGGGAAATGTTCAGAATGGAGTTCAGTTACAAGTGGAGTACCACAAGGATCTGTTCTGGGGCCGTTGCTGTTTGTCATTTTTATCAATGACCTAGAGGAAGGCGCAGAAGGGTGGGTGAGTAAATTTGCAGACGATACTAAAGTCGGTGGTGTTGTCGATAGTGTGGAAGGATGTAGCAGGTTACAGAGGGATATAGATAAGCTGCAGAGCTGGGCTGAGAGGTGGCAAATGGAGTTTAATGTAGAGAAGTGTGAGATGATTCACTTTGGAAGGAATAACAGGAATGTGGAATATTTGGCTAATGGTAAAGTTCTTGGAAGTGTGGATGAGCAGAGGGATCTAGGTGTCCATGTACATAGATCCCTGAAAGTTGCCACCCAGGTTGATAGGGTTGTGAAGAAGGCCTATGGAGTGTTGGCCTTTATTGGTAGAGGGATTGAATTCCGGAGTCAGGAGGTCATGTTGCAGCTGTACAGAACTCTGGTACGGCCGCATTTGGAGTATTGCGTACAGTTCTGGTCACCGCATTATAGGGAGGACGTGGAGGCTTTGGAACGGGTGCAGAGGAGATGTTGCCTGGTATGGAGGGAAAATCTTATGAGGAAAGGCTGATGGACTTGAGGTTGTTTTCGTTGGAGAGAAGAAGGTTAAGAGGAGACTTAATAGAGGCATACAAAATGATCAGGGGGTTAGATAGGGTGGACAGTGAGAGCCTTCTCCCGCGGATGGAAATGGCTGGCACAAGGGGACATAGCTTTAAACTGAGGGGTAATAGATATAGGACAGAGGTCAGAGGTAGGTTCTTTACGCAAAGAGTAGTGAGGCCGTGGAATGCCCTACCTGCTACAGTAGTGAACTCGACAACATTGAGTGCATTTAAAAGTTTATTGGATAAACATATGGATGATAATGGCATAGTGTAGGTTAGATGGCTTTTGTTTTGGTGCAACATCGTGGGCCGAAGGGCCTGTACTGCGCTGTATTGTTCTATGTTCTATGTTCTATGTTCTATGCTGAGAAAATAAGTGGGTTGGCCATTTTCCAACTTAGTCAGACAAGCAGTTCATCAATCACATTAAAATGAGATCCTGGTATTTGCTGCAAGCAGAATCTAAATACATGATAGCAGGTCACATCACATGCTCCACCTAGGGTAGCCACCCACAGATCCAAGTACTTAAATGCATTTAGTTTGAAAGTTTTGGACAGAGTAAATAAGGAAAAATAATTTCCAGTGACAAAATGGTCAATAACGAGAGGACCAAGTTAAAGTAATTGGCAAAAGAGCAAGAAGTGACATCAGGAAAAATATTTCCACAGCAAGTTAAACTGATCTGGAATGCATTGTCTAAGAGGCTGGTCAAAACAGATTCAGTAATAACCTTCAAATTGGATTAATATTTGAGGTGGGAAACTTTCCGGGGCTTTGAGGAAAAATGAGGGATGTGGGATTATTTTGCTCTTTCAAATAACTGGCAGATTATGATGGGCCAAATAGCCTCCTTCTGTGCTGTATGATTCTATTCTATCTTACATGATGTGATGAGTATACAGTCTCAACAAAGGGGCCTCCTGCCATGAGCATGTAATTGGAAAGTGCAGGCAAACGCTTTATCAACTATCATCTTTCGGCTTTGTCATCTAATAAGTTTATGGGCAGATGTTGGGGGGATCGTATTTGGAATTTCCCAATATAGACTGTAGGCATACAATGCTCCCCACCACGAGCACGCAGCATTGGCCCTTTGGTTTAAATTTGCAATTTAACAACATTAAGAGCCAAGTCCAGAAACCATATAAAGAAAGTTTAAAAAACAAATTGGAAGAGATTGATAAAGCATTTTTAAATTAAATTGACTCAGATTACTCAGGGAAATTCCAATTTTTTCAAGCCCCTCCTGACATTTATTTCCTTCTAAACACAACCAATTCAGTTTTATCCTATCTGAAACAGTGCTGAGCTTAATTCCACATGTCACAGGAACTGTAATTGTAATGTCATCCCACAATTTAAAAGATTATCTCTTGGACAGGAAGTATTTTGGACTACAGGTCCCCAGACTTTATAGAAGATATTGTTCTTGAAACTGGCGATGATGGTATAAACGAATGTCAAAAATTGATTAATGACTTAATAACCTATGAACAATAAACTATCAGAGAAACAATTCGGTGTAAATGTCATTGTGAATCCAGAATCTAGCAAAATGGATTCCAGCAGATTAGGTATACAACTGAGAAACTCATTTTCTTCAATATATACTTATAGGCTGGGATTTTCCATTTGGGAGACTGTAGGCGGGTTTCGCTGTCCCGCAGCACCAGATTTCTGGTGCGGCACCTCCGTCGTGATTCTCCATTTCGCCGGCTGGTCAATGGAGCTTCTAATTGTATGGCAGCGCCAGGTCGTCGGGAAACCCCCGGGCTGCCGGCAAAACAGATAATCCCGACAGCGGAAAATTCAGCTCTTGCAGGAGGTGAATTAGAACTGATTTGCGCTCCCAATTTCAGTATTCCTCGTGATGCAAATTTATGCAGGGATTCCCGAAGGAATCCAGCCATTGGGCTGCGACTTTGATCGGGCAACCCAATAGCAAAGCCCTGTCGCTGGCCAACCCTCCCGCATTTGTTTCCGTTACTCCACAACACATTGGTATTGGGTGTCACAGATAACTATGGGTGTCTCTCTCCTGCAGGCGTTGAACCACAACCCGGAAATATCGCACTGGGGCAGCTTCACAAGAGAGAGGGAACAAGTCTCACTGTTTAAGCCTAACCAGTGGGTTTGTCCTTATGCCGTGCCAGTTACCTTGACTGTCACCTACGCCTGTGTGAGTCGCTCTCCTGTTGATGGTGAAATGTCACCCGGAAGTGCCCCACTAGTGCAACTTCACAAGAGAGAGAGAAAGAGGCATGTTTACCCCTAACCAGTAGCCTCTCTTGAGTGAGCGTGTTCGAAGCGCTCGGATTTCTTTTGGGTCCACGACTACGAAATTATGTTCTGGCAATTATTGCGACTCAACCAGAGCGGATAGTGAAAGAAAGGTGAGACTACAACAACGGTAGATTTAAAAATAAATAATTTATTCAAGAAAATTAGGCCCTCCACAACTCAGAGTATACCACACAAACACTGGTTATAAAAATACTATGGGAAGCAAGAAACTAAACGGCATATCGAAAATTCTTACTTTTGCACAAATTTATTTAAACACACACAAACATATATATATATCCACTCACCTGCCCCAACCTCAACGACCTAACCTAATTGGGAGTTTCTGTGGGCTGAGGGAGTACACTCACTGTTCCCGTTAAACCGGCACGGATGTCTCTGGCACTTCCTCAAAAACTTACTGGTCCGTTTGGCTGCTGGGCCTTGATCCTGGTGTTCCTTTGGTCTTGTAGCAAGTGAAGAGAGGGCAAAAGCAAGAGAGCGAGAGCCTCTGAGTCCCGTATTTTTAAGGGCAGAAAAATTAAATGGAGCTCACTGGCACTTCCCACAGGTGAGTTCCATTGGCCTGCTAATTGCTGGCAGGATGAAAATTGATTTGGTCAGCTTCTCCACAAAAAGTTTCATAATGTCTCCGGAGACCACTGATCACTTGCAAATGGCTCAAGTGGATCAAAGCAATCTTTAGCTTTGAGTGGAACATTCCTTGTTCCAGGCCTATCCGGGCCCCCTCCCACAACTCCTTTACCGATACATTGATGACTATTTTGGTGCCGCTTCATGCTCTCGCCCGGACCTGGAAAAATTCATCAACTTCGCTTCCAGTTTCCATCCCTCCATCACTTTCACCTGGTCCATCTCAGACACGTCCCTTCCCTTCCTTGGTCTTGCTGTCTCCATTTCCGGCAATAGACTATCTACTAATATTCACTACAAGCCCACTGACTCCCACAGCTATCTGGACTACAGTTCTTCGCACCCTATACCCTGTAAGGACTCCATCTCTTTCTCTCAACTCCTCCGCCTCCGTCACATTTGTTCCAATGATGCCACTTTCCAAAATGGGGCTTCGAAAATGTGTTCCTTCTTCCTCAACCATGATTTCCCACCTACAGTTGTTGACAGGGCCCTCAACAGTGTGCGGTCCATCTCCCGCGCCACTACCCTCACCCCCTCCACTCCCAGAACAAGGAAAGAGCCCCCTCATTCTCACATTTCACCCCACCAGCCTCCGTATGCAAAGCATAATCCTCCGCCATTTTCGCCAACTCCAGCATGATGCCACCACCAAACACATCTTCCCTTCACTCCCTCTGTCAGCATTCCGCAGAAACCGTTCCATCCGAGATAATCTAGTCCACTCCTCCATCATACCCAGTACCTCTCCCATCACCCATGGCACCTTCCCATGCAATCGCAGGTGTAGCAGCTGCCCTTTACCTCTTCCATGCTCAACATCCCAGGCCCAAAACACACATTCCAGGTTAAGCAGCGTTTCATTTGCACACCTTCCAATTTGGTCTATAGCATTCGCTGCTCCCAATGCGGTCTCCGCTATATAGGAGAGACCAAACGCAGACTGGGTGATCGCTTTGCTGTGCACCTTCGGTCTGTGCGCATTGAGGGCCCTGACCTTCCTGTTGCTTGCCATTTTAACACAAGACCCTGCTCCCATGCCCACATGTCTGTCCTTGGCCTGCTGCAATGTTCCAGTGAAGCTCAACGCAAACTGGAGGAACAGCATCTCATCTTCCGGTTAGGCACGCTACAGCCTTCCGGTCTCAACATTGAATTCAACAACTTCAGATGATTAGCTCTACCCCACCTCGACCCATTTGTTTTCATCCCATTTCATTTTTACCGTTTTTTTTACCATTTCTTTCTCTCTTGTCTTTCTTTATATATATTCGCCCCCTTCCCATCTTATCCACCTTTTGTTACCCTTTCTCCCTTTTGCTTCCCCCTTCCCCTCCCCCCACAGCTACATCTGTCACAGTTTACACTCTGATGTTAGTTTCTCTGCAGTTTAGCCTTTCATACCTTTTGTCCTCTCTGGGAACTGCCTTTAGCACTCTTTCCCCTTGGTTTCTGTGGCCATTAGCACCCGGTTTCCCTGGGTTTCTGTGGCTATGACTCATCTTTCATTCTCACTCCACAGTATAAATATTTCCCAATTTCTCTGTCTTTATCTTTGACAAAGGGTCATCTGGACTCAAAATGTTAGCTCTTTTCCCACCCTCCAGATGCTGCCTGACCTGCTGAGATTTTCCAACATTTTCTTTTTGGGCTCAAGTGGATGTTGGGGACAACTTTAATCGCTTTCCCATTAGTGTAGTGTGATTTTGTCTGGCCAGGGCAAAACTGATTTACATCTAATTGTTTCTCTTGGAGTGAATTTGGGCCCTTTAGATCTCCCCGCATAATTTTTCCATTGGCCCTGTCATGACTCATGGCCCTGCTTTGTTCCTATCTGAGATGAGTCTTCAGGATGTATAATCTGTTGTCTGCCTGCATTTGTCCTTTTAAAATGGAATATATCCTTTCCAATTTTGTCCAGTTTATTTTTGCTCAGCTGATGAATTGCTATAACTTACACATCGCAAAGCTGCCCCCACCCACCCCCATGCATTGCGATTCAGCACCCCCCCGCCGTATATTTTCTGTGTCCTCCCTTTCCCCAAGGATGGAGGTGACCCGATCGGCCCGCCTCCCAGTGACCCCCTGAATAGGGGGGCCCGCACCAAGACTCACTGGATAGCAGGAACCCCTCAGATCCCCTGGATAGGGAGACCCCCCCCCCCCACACACAGAGATCATCTGAATAGAGGGAACCCCCAAGCCCTCTGAAAAGGGGCCGTCTGAGACTCCCTTAATAGGAGGATCCCCCCAAATCTCCTTGAATAGGGTGACTCCCGAGACCCTCTAGATAGGAGGACCACCCCCACAGACACCACCTGAACAGGGGAACCCCTCACAGAGACCCCCTAGATAGGGGGACCTCCCAGAGAGACTCCTAGCTAGAGGGTCCCCCCAGAGACCCCCAAACCAAAAGGACCCCCCACAGACTCACTAACTAAAGGACCCCCTCCCCAACAGACCTCACAGAAAGGAGACCCCTTAAGTGCATTCCAATCATCCCCTTCATGCTTGAGTGACTTTAAAGTGCTGAGCTGAAAACTTACAGCACTTAACTCTCTTTGAAGTGTTTGAAGTTTGCAAACATTGTAGTTACAGCACTTCAGAGTTACTCATCCATGAAGGGAGATGAATGAAGCAAGGCTGACAGGTGTGTTTATGGAAGCTGTCAATCACAGCCCACAAAGAGAAATGAATGTTGGCCCTTGGAAGATGCTAAAGTGCAAGTTGGTCCCTTGGAAGATGAAATTGGAGAGTTAATAGTGGGGAACACATAAATGGAAAAGATACTAAATCAATACTTTGCCTCAGTTTTGACGATGGAGGACACCAGTACCATTCCTATAGGAACGAGCAATTCAGAGGTAATAGAAAGGTAGGAACTTAGAAAAATCAAATAGGGAAATGGTACTAAACAAAATATCGAGATTGAGGACAGACAAGTCCCCCTGGGCCTGATGGCTTACATCCTAGGGTGTTAATGGAAGTGGCAGCAGAGAAAGTAGATCCATTGGTTATAATATTCCAAAATTCTCTGGACACGGGGAAGGTTCCAGGAGATTGGAAAAATGCTAATGTAATGCCATTATTCAAAAAGGGAGTTGGCAGAATGTGGGAAATTACAGATCAGTTAGTTTAACATCTGTTGTTGAGAAATTGTTAGAATCAATTATCAAGGAAGTAATATCGGGACATTTGGAAAGTCAAAACGCAATCCAGCAGAGTCAGCATGGTTTTATAAGGGGCACATCATGTTTGACTAATTTGCTAGAGTTCTTCGAAGATGTAACAAGCAAAGTGGATAATGGGATCCTGTAGATATCTGGACTTCCGGAAGGTGTTTGATAAGGTGCCACACAGAAGGTTGATTCACAAGGTGTATCACATGGGATTAGGGGTAATTTGTTCACTTGTATAGAAGACTGGCTGATGGAAAGAAGACAGAGAGTCAGGAGAAATGGGTCTTTTTCTGGATGGCAAGCGGGATGCCATAGGGT
This sequence comes from Scyliorhinus torazame, assembly GCF_047496885.1. Taxonomy (NCBI): domain Eukaryota; kingdom Metazoa; phylum Chordata; class Chondrichthyes; order Carcharhiniformes; family Scyliorhinidae; genus Scyliorhinus; species Scyliorhinus torazame. Next base: position 258,363,830 of record NC_092713.1, read on the forward strand.
TCGATACTTGGATACAGGGACAGAAGGTTCCACAGCCAAATTTGCGGATGACACAAAAATAGGTGGGACAGTAAGTTGCAAAGAGGAAATACGATCCTCACAAATGGATATAGATAAGTTAGGTGAGTGGACCAAAATATGGCAGATGGAGTTTAACATTGATAAATGCGAGGTCATCCATTTTGGTTGGAAAAATGGGAAGGAAACTTATCTAAATGTGGAGAAACTTCGGGGTGCTCCATTTCAGAGGGATCTGGTGGTCCTCATTCATGAGTCACAGAAAACTAGCATGCAGGTGCAGCAGATAATAAAGAAAGTGAATGGAGTGGTGGCATTTATAGCAAAAGGAATAGAGTATGAAGGTAAGGAAGTGTCGTTGCAACTATCCAAGTCATTGGTGAGACCATGCTAATGTCACAACAGTATTGTCGCAGTTTTGGTCCCCTTATTTGAGGAACGATGTAGTGGCATCGGAGGCAGTTCAGAGGAGATTCACTAGGTTGATTCCAGAGATGAGGGGTTTGTCGTATGAAGAGAGATTGAACAGTTTAGGCCTATGCTCTCTGGAGTTTAGAAGAATGAGGGAAGATCAAATTGAGGTATACAAGATGATAAAAGGTATGGGCGTAGAACAGATGCTTCCTCCTGTGGGGCATTCTAGAACGAGAGGTCATAGTCTCAGGACAAGAAGTAGCAAATTTAAAACTGCGTTGAGGAGAAACTACTTCTCCCAAAGGGTTGTGAATCTGTGGAACTCGCTACCCCAGAGTGTGGTGGATGCTGGGACAGTGAATAAATTTGAGGAGCTAGACAGATTTTTAATTGGTAACGGGTTGAAGGGTTATGGAGAACGGGCAGGACGGTGGAGTTAAGGCCAGGATGAGATCAGCCAGGATAGAATAGCGGAGCAAACTTGATGGGCCAAATGGCCTAATTCTGCTCCTATATCTTATGAACTTATAATGAACGGCTTGCAGCTAAATGATCTGATTTAAACACAGGTCACTGCTTTTCACTTTCGGGGAATGGGCATGTGGTGCTGCCTGAGCCAGCAGGTATATGTTACAACAGTAATTTGTTTCATTGCCGCTGTCTGGACTGTTCTCTAACTTCCAGACAGGGGTCTCCTTTCTGGGATCTGTGGAAGTGTTCTTTTAGGTATGTGATCTCTGTGAGTGTCCCATATTCAGGGAGTCTCGGGTGGGCCCCCCTATTCAGGGGGTCTCTTTAGTTAGGAGACCTCTGGGAGGTCTCCCATTTTAGGGGGTGCTGGGGACATGGGTGGGGGTGGTCTGCTAGGAAAGGGTGGGCAGGTCGTGCATTGTGGAAGTGGAGGGCGGCCTTCGGATGGACTTTGGAGGCAACTTCCTTAAGGAGTCACCTCTTGGTCTACCGCAAGGTCCACCACGTCAGAGCCATGCTGGTACATACCATTAGTGATCCTCACCCACGTGATTCCCGGCCCAGAGGAATGGAGAATCACGCGGGCCGGGAGGCTCGGATGGCAGGCCTGCGAAGTTGATGCATATGTGTCATCAAGATCCATTTGCATCCATTAGCATTCTCCCGCTGGGGCATCGGTGGGAATCCCGATCCTCCCGCCAGCAGGGGGGCCGGATCATAGCCGTCGATTTCGGCTGTACGCCCAATTCTCCGCGGATCGCGATCCGTGTTTCCCGTCATTGCGTGGCGGTGAATCCAGGCCACAATGTAGCATGGTGGTTTACCACAAATTCCCCCTTCAGCTTTAATCAGTCTCAGTGTCATTCATCTTGGCTCAATTGATATCCTTTCAGTCAGAAATTCATAGGTTTAAGTCCTATATGCCAGGACATTATATGGAATGCCACTTCAATGTAAATTGAGGAAATGCTAAATTATTTGGTGTGCTGTTGTTTTGGATCAGAAACTAAATGCAACTCAGCCTTGTAGCTGGTACCTTTTCCAAATGCTACCTCTCTTTTCCCTTCCAATGTCCTAATGCAGAAGTTCTCAGGATGGTGTGTGGACATTCCGTTACAGCCCCTGAAAAATTATTGCTACATTAGAATGATGCATTCTTGTGCATTTTAGAAAATTTTAATTTGGTTGGTAGTTTAAATCTGATTTTGCCTTACAATCCCATACAATAATCAAATAGTACCTGTCTGATTAAATTGATGGAGCATACCACACAGCAAGTAATGAAAAAATATTTTACGGTACTGCTTTAGCCACACAGGTGGTTAATATCGACTCCCATTTGTCACAGCGGCAGGGAACATTCGGACAAAATAGCAGCAAGTTAAGACATACGACATTGTCCGTGTTTAAAAGAATCCAGCAATTTATGGCGACGTGAGTTTCAAATTCCCATAAATTGCTGGACGATTTTCTTTACTCCACAAGCTAGCCTTGCAAAAACTAGCACTGGCTCTTATCCTCCCTATGAATCACGAAATTGCTGCATCTGTGTTATAAAAATGAATTAAACCTGCTGCAGAAAGCTGGTTTGCTCTTTAATGGTATACGAACCCAGGGCGGCGCGATAGCACAGTGGTTAGCAAAGTTGCTTCACAACTCCAGGGTCCCAGGTTAAATTCTCGGCTTGGGTCGCTGTATGCGCTGAGTCTGCACATTCTCCCCGTGTCTGCGTGAGTTTCCTCCGGGCGCTCCGGTTTCCTCCCACAAGTCCTGAAAGACGTGCTGTTAGGTGGACTGGCCATGCTAAATTGTCCTTAGTGTCAAAAAAGGCTAGGTGGGGTTACTGGGTTGCGGGGAAAGGGTGGATGTGTGAGCTTAAGTGGGGTGCTCTTTCCAAAGGCTGGTGCAGACTCGATGGGCCGAATGGCCTCCTTTTGCACTGTAAATTCTATGATTCACCCATTAAGCTTCTGTTCAATTGATTCCTAGTCCAGCAAAGCCTTCATTATAAAATTTGATCTGTTTTAAAATCCCTCCATGGCCTCACTCCTTTTTATTTCTTGTCATTTCCTCCTGCTCTCCAACACTTCTAAGTATCTGTGTTCCGTCAACTATGGCCTCCTGATCAACCCAATTTTGAGCATTTTACCATCGGAGACAACACTCTCAGTTGCCCAGGCGCTAGGCCTCAGAATACCCTCCCCAAATGCCTCTGTACCTCTGTATCTCACCTACGTGAGGGTCTTTCTTAAGACCTACATCTTTAACCATGTTTTTAATCACTTGCCCTAGTATCTCATGAATTGGTTCGGGAACAAATTGTTTGATACCACTCTTGAAGTGCCTTGGGATGTTTTGCCATGTTGAAGGCACTATAGGTTATTGATTTTGCTGCTATTGTTAATGGACTCATTTATGTTTCCAATGGCAATCCACTTTTGAGCACCTCGCAATTAAATGGCAATTGTTCTGCACTTGTCACATAAAGCACATAACCAGGATGCAAGTTAAACTAATTTGTTTAACTGACTGAACTGATTTGTTAAATCCCTTTCTTGTGGATTATGTAGAATATAAAATCAATGCTAAATCATTCAGGTTTTGCATTACACCCCTCACTTCCCGATCTCCTAAAGTTTGTGGGTCCATTAATTCATAAAGAACAGACATTCACCATGATGAAACCACAAGGAACGTGAACTGAAAACAATTTAAGTCTGAATCCTGCCATGTTCAATTATTTATTTGTCATGGTCCATGGCAAAAAAGCTAAGAATAATGGGCAGGATCTCCGACCCCGCGCCGGGTCGGAGAATCGCCGGCGGGCCACGCGAATCACGCCACGCCACCCCGACTCCGGCTCGCGATTCTCCGCAGAGTGGAGAATCAGCGCCGGCGTGGTTGGCGCGGCGCCGGTCGCGCGCCGCTCTACACGGAAGGCCCACCGATTCTCCGGCCTGGATGGGCCGAGCGGCCGTAAGAAAAGAGCTGAGTCCCGCCGACGCCGTTCTAATCTGATCTGGGCCGGTGGGACCTCGGCGTGTAAGGGCCGGGTGCCAGTCTTTGTGGGGGGGGGGGGTCCGGCCCTGGGGGGGCCTCTGATGTGGCCTGGCCCGCGATTGGGGCCCACCCATCGGTGGGCCGGCCTCCGTGGCTGGGGGCCTCCTTGCCTACGCGCCGGCCCCTGTTGTCCTGCGCCATGTTGCGTCAGGGCCAGCGCGTTGAAGGAGGCCACTGCGCATGCATGCGTTGACGCCAGTGCCACTGCGCATGTCCTCGTTGGCGTCGGCGCAACTGCGCATCCCGCGGCGCACAGTTCGCGCCGGGATCTGCAGCTGGAGCGGCGGGAACCACTCCAGCGCCATGCTGGCCCCCTGGAGGGGCCCGAATTAGTTGTGGGAGCGGCCCGTTCACGCCGTCGTAAAACGCAACGCCATTTACGACAGCGTGGACACTCTGCCGCGGGGTTGGAGAATCCCGCCCCCTATATTTTCCTGCATGGAATTTGGTGATAAAGTTCAGATAATTAATCAAATGTCCATGCTTCTGTTTCAGAACTTTACTACCTGTGCAAATCCATAAAAGCCATTATTTTAGGGATGGATTATTGGTCTTGCCAATCACCAAGGTTCAAAATGACCTATTGACCTTGCTGCGCCATTATCAATTCACACTTCCAGCAATCTGTGGGACAAAATTAATCAAAGCTCAAGGGTGAAAAAAAATTCAATCTTCAATATTCATCGAGATGTGTCCTGTCGCAGCATAGTCTGGACGACTTATTGAGGGTGAAATTTTACCTGGCACACAGGTTTTTTTTAATAAACATTTTATTGAGGTATGTTTGGTTTTACAACAACAACAAAATAAACAATACGAAGTCTTACAACACCAGGTTAAAGTCCAACAGGTTTGTTTCGATGTCACTAGCTTTCGGAGCGCTGCTCCTTCCTCAGGTGAAGGAACATTCACCTGAGGAAGGAGCAGCGCTCCGAAAGCTAGTGACATCGAAACAAACCTGCTGGACTTTAACCTGGTGTTGTTAGACTTCGTACTGTGCTCACCCCAGTCCAACGCCGGCATCTCCACATCAAAAATAAACAATGTACATGAATCTATAAACATAGTACAAAAGCCTGCTTCCTCCCTTACAGGTCCCACTTGTATTAACCCCCAACTCTAAGCTGAACTAACCCCCCCCCCCCCCCCCCCAAACCCCCCTTCTGCTGAACCCGAACAGTGACCCTCTCAAGACGAACTTGATTTTCTCCAAACAGAGAAAGCTAGCCATGCCAGATAGCCAGGTCTCCGACTTCGGGGGCTTTGAGTCCCTGCAAACCAATAATATTTGTCTCCGGGCTACCAGGGAAGCAAAGGCCAGAACGTCTGCTTCTTTCTCCTCCTGGAATCTTCCGACACCCCGAAAAGTGCCACCTCTGGACTCAGTGCCACCCTTGTTTTTAACACCATGGACATGACATCTGCGAACCCCTGCCAGAATCCCCTAAGCTTTGGACATGTCCAGAACATGTGGACATGGTTCTCTGGTCCTCCCGCACACTTTGCACACCTATCTTCTACCCCAAAGAATCTGCTCATCCGGGCCAATGCAATGTGAGCCCGGTGAACAACCTTGAATTGTATCAGCTGAGCCTGGCACATGTTGTGGATGCATTGACTCTACTCAACGCATCCGTCCAGAGACCATCCTCTGTCTCTCCTTCCAACTCCTCCTCCCACTTGCGTTTCAGCTCCTCAGTCTGCATATCCTCTGACCCGATTAGTTCCTTGTAGATGTCAGAGACCTTCCCTTCTCCCACCCACACTCTGGAAACTACCCTGTCCTGTATCCCCCTTGGTGGTAGGAGCGGGAAGGTTGGGACCTGCCTACGTAGGAAGTCCCACACCTGCAGGTACCTAAATTTGTTTCCCCTTGCCAATCCAAATCTCTCCTCCAGCTCCCTCAAGCTAGGAAAGCTCCCCTCTATAAACATATCCCCCATCCTCGCAATTCCTGCCCTCTGCCATCTCCGAAACCCCACATCCATCCTTCCCGGGGCAAACCGGTGGTTATTGCAGATTGGAGACCAGACCGATGTTCCCTCCACTCCCACATGTTTCCTCCATTGCCTCCAAACTCTCAGGGCCGCCACCACCACAGGGCTGATGGAGGGAACGGCAGAGGCGCCGTTATCAATGCCCCCAAGCTGGTGCCCTTACATGAAGCCGCCTCCATACGCTCCCATGCCCACCCTCCCCCCACCACCCACTTCCTGATCATGGCAATATTCGCCACCCAATAGTGGTCACTGAAGTTTGGCAGCGCCAGCCCGCCCTCTCCCCGGCTCCTTTCAAGCATCCCCTTTTTTACTCGCGGGGTCTTGCCCGCCCATACAAAGCCAGTGATCACTTTGTTGACCGTTTAAAAAAGGGCAGCGGAATAAAGATGGGGAGACACTGAAACACGAACAGGAATCTCGGGTGGACCGTCATCCTCACCGTCTGCACCCTCCCAGCTAGTGACAACGGGAGCGTGTCCGACCTTCGGAAATCGCCCTTCAGTTGGTCTACTAGTCGGGCCAGATTTAGTTTGTGCAGCCGTTACCATTCCCCCGCCACTTGGATGCCTAGATACCTGAAGCTTCCCCCTAGCACTCTAAATGGCAGTTCCCCCAGTCGCCTCGCCTGTCCCCTCGTCTGGACCGCAAACATCTCACTTGTCCCCATGTTTAGTTAATACCCCGAAAACTGGCCAAATTCCCCCAGAATCTCATGATTTCTTCCATCCCTTCTGCTGGGTCCGATACATACAGAAGCATGTCGTCTGCGTAAAGCGAGACTCTTTGTTCCACTCCCCTCCGAAGCAGCCCCTTCCAGCCCCTTGAGGCTCTCAGAGCAATTGCCAACGGCTCTATGGCTAACGCGAACAACAGTGGGGAGAGGGGGCATCCCTGTCTCGTCCCCCGATGCAGCCTAAAATAGTCCGATGTTGTCCTATTCGTCCGTACGCTCGCCACAGTAGCCTGATACAGCAACCTGACCCAGTCAATAAAGCCCCGCCCAAATCCGAACCGTCCCAGTAACTCTCACAGATATTCCCATTCTGTAAGACCATAAGACATAGGAGCGGAAGTAAGGCCATTCGGCCCATCGAGTCCACTCCATCATTCAATCATGGCTGATTTCAACTCCATTTACCCGCTCTCTCTCCATAGCCCTCAAGAAATCAAGAATTTATCAACTTCTGTCTTAAAGACGTTCAACGTCCCAGCCTCCACCGCCCTCTGTGGCAAAGAATTCCACAGACCCACCACTCTCTGGCTGAAGAAATTTCTCCTCATCTCTGTTCTAAAGTGACTCCCTTTTATTCCAAGGCTGTGCCCCCGGGTCCTAGTCTCCCCTTCTAATGGAAACAACTTCCCTACGTCCACCCTATCTAAGCCATTCATTATCTTGTAAGTCCTATCTAAGCCATTCATTATCTTCTACTCGATCAAAGGCCTTATCTGCATCCATTGCGACCACTACCTCCACCTCCCTACCTTCCGGGGGCATCATGATCACGTTTAACAGCCTTCTTACATTGGCCACCAACTGCGTTCCTTTAACAAACCCCGTCTGGTCCTCCACAATAACGTCCGGAACACAATCCTCAATCCCAGAGGACAACATTTTGGCCAACTGTTTGAAGTTCACATTCAACAAGGATATCGGTCTGTAGGATCCACACAGCTCTGGGTTCTTGTCCTGCTTCAGGATCAGCGAAATCGTGGCCTGTGACATCGTCAGGAGAAGCACCCCTCGCTCCCTTGCCTCATTGAATGTCTTCATCAACAGCGGCCCCAATATCCCAGAGAACTTTTTATAGAACTCCACTGGGTACCCATCCGGCCCCGGGGCTTTACCCAACGGCATGGCCTTCAGACCTTCTGCTATCTCTTGGATCCCAATCGGGGCCCCCAGCCCTTCTACCAGCTCCCCGTCCACTTTCGGGAAATTCAGCCCCCCTAGGAAGTGCCTCATCCCCTCCGGCCCAGCTGGGGGTTCCGACCCATACAGCCTACTATAAAACTCCTTCAACGCCTTATTCACCCCTGCTGAGTCTCCCACCAGGTTCCCGTCTCCTTCATTTACTTTCCCTATCTCCCTGGCTGCCTCCCTCTTTCTAAGCTGCTGCGCATGCATTCTGCTGGCCTTCTCTCCAAGCTCATAAATTGCCCCCCTCGCCTTTCTCAGCTGCTCTACTGCCCTCCCTGTGTTTAACAAGCCGAACTCCGCCTGTAGCCGCCGCCGTTCCCTTAAAAGCCCTGCCTCTGGGGTCTCCGCATACCTCTCATCCACCTGTAGTATCTCCTTTACCAGTCGGTTCATCTCTGCCCTGTCTACCTTCTCTCTATGGGCCCATATCGAGATCAGCTCCCCTCTAACCACCGCCTTCAATGCCTCCCAGACCACTGCTGCCGAAATTTCCCCCGTGTCATTGACCTCCAGGTAGTTCGGAATACATTTTCTCAGCCGCCCGCACACCTCTTCGTCAGCTAAAAGTCCCACGCGTAACCTCCAGTGCGGGCGCTGGTTACCGTCTTTACTAACCTGTAGGTCAACCCAGTGCGGGGCATGGTCTGAGATTGTGATCGCCGTGTACCCCGTGTCCACCACCTCAGCCAGCAAGGCCCTGCTCAGAATAAAAAAATCAATCCGGGAGTACACTTCATGCACGTGTGAGTAGAAGGAGAACTCCTTCACTCTCAGCTGCCCAAATCTCGATGGGTCCACCTGTTGCTGACTTGCGTGTTGTCTCTTAATTTGGCTTTGTTTAATTACGTTTGCTCAAGAGTCGCCAGGTATCTTTCGACACCACCACAAGGTTCAGAAACAAATACTGATCAAAGACTCGATACATCAGTTAGTAAGTTCAAAAGCAATGCTCATTTATTTACACACAGTCAAATCTACTCATGCATAAACTCTATAAACTAAACTACCACTATTACTAAAGCCTATACTTAGCTTCGGGTGACCACTCAATCAGAGAACAATGGCCGTTGCTCGGTTCTGAGGCTGCTGGGTTGAGCTATTTACAGGATAGCAACTAGGAGCGTCTATCTTGTAGCGTGCGTGGACTTGGAACTTACTTGGTCTGATGCAGCAACTCGGCAGGTCACTCTTTGCTGAGAGCCAAGGCCAAAGAAGAAAGATTCTCCCTTGGGAAAGTGCTTATGTACTCAAAAGGGCTTTACCCGCTTTTGGGCGGGCCTTGAACTTGGCCTCAATTAATTGGGCCTTTCCCAATGATTCGTACCGATCTTCCTCCAATAGAGGGGCGGTTCCCTGATTGCTGGGCGTGTCCTAGGCGACCGTTGGTCTGCTTTGTTTTAGTCTCTTCTGGCGCCGGGCTGTCTGCCTTCACATTGTGCATCTAAATGTTTCCCTTTTGTCCCCGGAGATGGCTCATTAGTATGTAGATGGCTTAGTAGTTTCAGTCCTGTCTGAGAGCCAAGGTTCTAATCAACAGACAGACCTTGCACCTGCATGTTTCTCAGTATTGTCCAATTTTCCCTGCATTCTTTGCAAGTGTCCATTTTGTAATCGGGGCGTGGCCATCCCAGGTGGCTACACCCCCCCCCCCCTCCCCCTCCCCCATCTGCTCCATGAACCCTTTTAGTTCCTTTGCCATTGCTGGCACCCTGTCCGTTTTTGAGCTTGACCGGTCTAAGCCAGAGTCAATAACTCCCATGACCAGCTTATGCAAATCCAGGTCCGGTATCTTCCCCAGCATCCTCTTTATAAACTCCACATCGTCCCAATTTGGCGCATACACATTTAATAGTACCACCTGCACCCCCTCCAATTTCCCACTGACCATAATGTACCGGCCTCCCAATCCGAAACTATTCTTCCCGCCTCAAATACCACTCGCTTGTTGATCAGGATTGCGACCCCTCTAGTCTTCAAGTCCAGTCCCGAGTGAAAAACCTGTCCGACCCAACCTTTCCTTAATCTAATCTGGTCAGCTACTCTGAGGTGCATCTTCTGCAGGATTACCACGTCCGCCTTCAGTCCTCTCAAATGCGTGAACACGTGTGCCCTCTTGACTGGCCCATTTCGCCCTCATACATTCCAGGTGGTCAGTCCAGTTGGGGGGCTCATCGCCCCCCCCGCCCCCCTTCACCGATCAGCCATCCCCTCTCCTAGGCCAGCCTCCAGCCCATGCTCCACGCCTCTGACAATATTAGACCATAAGACCATAAGACATAGGAGCGGAAGTAAGGCCATTCGGCCCATCGAGTCCACTCCACCATTCAATCATGGCTGATTTCAACTCCATTTACCCGCTCTCTCTCCATAGCCCTTAATTCCTCGATAAGACCATAATTCCTCGATAAGACCATAATATTGACCATATTGAATTCTTTACCCGTCAATCTGGCCTCATTAAAACTCGAGATGGATTTGTAGGTATAGTATTATTTATTTTTAACCAACTTGCAAGGCTGACTCGCTCCACAGAGATTCAGAACACACAAGTGGTCTCCTGGAGCTCCAGAACCGAGTGAGATCGGAGACAAAGAAATCTTTACAAATCGCATTCAAATGGCATCAAGTTTCACATACAAGATTCTCATAGGTCATCCTATACACCTCCTGACCTGGCCATATATCCTGATTGGCTCACTTCGCATTCCTTAACCCTGGGCCTCTTGTTACCCAGAATCCTTTTCCCCATCCTTGCCATGCCTTCTGAATCCCTTTGTCCTTTGTTTGTGAACTCATTACTATCAGACTGGCTCACATCTACATTATCGTAACTAATATTTGAACTAACTATTTTATATCACATTTGTTTGTTCAATTCCTCACCTCCACCGGCCCACCCATAGGCAGCCTCCGCCCCCGACCTCCTCTCTGTTCCTCAGCAAAAGTTCCTCCCTCGTCAGCAGAACATTTTACCCCCTCCCCCCCCCCTCCCAGTAACAGCACAATGTAAATCAACCCCTTTGATAAGCCTAACATCTGCTCACCCCCCACTACGCTTCCGTGAGCTAGCCCGCCCAGCTAGCTTGGTGGCCCTCGCCCCTGGCGCCAGACATTCTCCCACCAATTGTTCCCTCCCCACCCCGCTCATACATACATATTCAAATGAAAAATAATCCCAACACAATTGCCCGACAGAGAAAAAAAATACTCGCTAAACAAAGAAAAGATCAAGCAAAAGATCCAGCATCGAGACAAACACACCTCCATCCCCCAACAGTGCAAATGTAAACTTTAACCCACTCAGCTCTGCAACTGGCCCCAAATCAATATAGAAGGCATTACAAATAACGTCTGCAAAACGAAAAAACAAGAATTTTTTTGAACATGAACGTTGCAGCAAAGTTCAAAGTTCTCAGTCCGCCACCAGTCCTTTCCTTTTCATAACGTCCAGCGCTTCCTCAGGGAACTCTAAATAAAAATGTTGCTCCTCGTATGTGACCCAGAGACGGGCTGGATACAACAGTCTGAACTTCATCTTTTTCTTAAAAAGGGTCGACCTTATCTGGTTGAACCCGCTCTTCTCCTGGCCACCTCTGCACTCAGGTCCTGATAGAACCGTAGGATACTGTTGTCCCATTTACAGCTCCGTGTCTGCTTGGCCCACTGTAAAATACGCTCCTTATCCAAATACCTGTGGAATCTCACCACCATTGCCCACGGGGGGGTCTCCCATTCGCGGCTTCCTTGCAAGCGCTCTGTGAGCCCTGTCCACCTCCAAGGGTCGGGGAATGCCCCACCCTCCAGCAGCTTCTCGAACATGCCCGCTATGTATTCCCCAGCGTCCGCTCCTTCGGACCCCTCCAGGAGCCCAACGATTCTCAAGTTCTGCCGGCGGGACCTATTCTCCAGGTCCTCCACCTTCTCCAGGAGCCTTTTCTGCTGGTCTCTCAGCATCCCCACCTCCAATTCCACCGTAGTTTGATGTTCCTCCTGGTCAGCCAGCGCCTTCTCTACTTTCTGGATCACCCGATCTTGAGCATCCAATCTAAGCTCCAGCCGCTCAATTGCCTCTTTAATCGGGTCCAAGCAGTCCTGCTTCTACTTGGGGAAGCCCTCCTGGATAACTTGCATCAGCTGCTCCGTTGACCGCTGGGTCGACAAGCCAGAGCTCCGATCGTCTGCCATGCTGTCTCCCGCTGCAGCTTCAGCCCAAGCCTCCTCTGTCTTTCTGTTTCTGCCTTTGCGAGCACTTCTAGTCCTTCTCTCCATGCACCGATGTGGGAATCCAGTACACAATTGCCTCTGTCATCAATTTTTCAAATCAAGTCCGGTAAGAAATCGGGGGAAAAGGTCCAAAAGTCTGACCCGAGCGGGAGCCACCAAATGTGCGACTTAGTCCTTCATAGCCGCCACCGGAAGTCCTACTGGCATACAGGTTTGATCTCTGGAAAAGGATTGAATGGTGATGTCTAATGCAGAAGCAAAGTACTGTGGATGTTGCCGTTCTGAAATGCAAAACAGAAATTGCTGGAAGCACTCAGCCCATCAGGATCTGTGGAGAGAGAAAGAGATAACATTTCAAGTCAGTGGCCTTTTTTATCAAAATTGGAAAAAGTTAGAAACTTAGCAGATGCCCTTGGAAATCCCCTTGGAGAGCTGAGAAAAAGTGTTGGGGTGGCTCATTTAACGTTGAAATAGTAAGAACAATCTGGAATTGCAATCCAGCTGATTGCAATATAAATATAGCTTTATCAATGCTGGAAATATTCTGTGGCCTTTAGAAATTGGTCAGTCGGTGGTTCATTCCTGATTTGGCCAGAAGATCAATAATACGGTCGTAAATAAACCATTCAAACATGCTTCGTGAAACAAGAATCACAACTGATTTTAAAATAGCCTTCATAAGCTGACACAATTAGTCTGTCTGTAGAAATGTGAACAGCTTCAGAAGCTTCATTTGATACGATCGCTGGCAATAAAGAATGCCAATCAAGAATTTTGCAATTATGCTAGATCTCTTAGATGGTAGTGAGGATTAAATGATGATGATTATCCTCTGCCTAGACTTCAAAATCAAACTCCAGTGGACAAATAAAGCCAGAGTTTTTTTTAATGGCAAAAATATATTCCCAGAAACTCTGGGGGGTGATTTTAAACCCACGTTAGCCGTCAGCGTGAACAGCGACTCGGGCGCAAAACATCGTGAAATGCAATTCTCGCTGGCGCTATCGCGGCTCCCAATTTTCCAGGACCTTCGCCGGTGACATAATGAGAATCCTGCCACGGAAGGTCAGGAACCTCATTTAAATACATCAACATATCATTAGTGAACCCTCCTGCCAGGACTTCCCCCCCTCATTAAATATTCATCGGGCGCCGGCATGACATCACACCAGTGCGATTTACAACAACTGTATAAAAACGATGACCTGGCGACCTCATCTACGAAAGGAGTATCAGAGGTGATCACTCAGTTTGCCATTAGCATCCAGGGGGCCAGTCGCAGAGGGGGTACTGGGGAATACGGAGGGGACCCAGAAAAATGCAACCCGGAGCCGAGGGCTGAGGTTCAGTCTCGACATTCCAGGGGATAGTGTCACTCTTAGGCCTCAGCAACCCTTCATGTCTGTGAGCCTGTAGGTTTAAAGGGGTCTGGCAGCTGGTTTGCAGGCATCACCCCCAGTGTCCTCCTTGCTGGGCTTGTGCTGATATCACCACTGAGGGATTGCCCTTCTAGAGTGGCAGCTGTAAAGTGGGTGAATCCACAAGATTAACACAGGGTGCAACTGTGAGTTCCATGGGTAGGATGCCGGTCACCTGCTCCAGCCATCCCCCAGTCCAGGCCACAAAGGTCTCTGTGTGTGTGTGTGTGTGTGTGTGTCTGTGTGTGTGTGTGTCTGTGTGTGTGTGTGTCTGTGTGTGTCTGTGTCTGTGTCTGTGTCTGTGTGTGTCTGTGTGTGTCTGTGTGTGTGTGTCTGTGTGTGTGTGTGTCTGTGTGTGTGTGTCTGTGTGTGTGTGTGTGTGTGTGTCTGTGTGTGTGTGTCTGTGTGTGTGTGTGTGTGTGTCTGTGTGTGTGTCTGTGTGTGTGTCTGTGTGTGTGTCTGTCTGTGTGTGTCTGTGTCTGTGTCTGTGTGTGTCTGTGTGTGTGTGTGTGTCTGTGTGTGTGTGTGTGTGTGTCTGTGTGTGTGTCTGTGTCTGTGTGTCTGTGTGTGTCTGTGTTTGTGTCTGTGTGTGTGTCTGTGTGTGTGTCTGTGTGTGTGTGTGTCTGTGTGTGTGTGTGTGTGTGTGTGTGTGTGTCTGTGTGTGTGTGTGTCTGTGTGTGTGTGTGTGTGTGTCTGTGTCTGTGTGTGTGTGTCTGTGTCTGTGTGTGTGTGTGTGTGTCTGTGTCTGTGTCTGTGTGTGTGTGTGTGTGTCTGTGTGTGTGTCTGTGTGTGTGTGTCTGTGTGTGTGTCTGTGTGTGTGTCTGTGTCTGTGTGCCTGTGTGTGTGTGTGTCTGTGTGTGTGTCTGTGTGTGTGTCTGTCTGTGTGTGTGTGTCTGTGTGTGTGTGTGTCTGTGTGTGTGTGTGTCTGTGTGTGTGTGTGTCTGTGTGTGTGTCTGTGTGTCTGTGTGTCTGTGTGTCTGTGTGTGTGTGTCTGTGTGTGTGTCTGTGTGTCTGTGTCTGTGTGTCTGTGTCTGTGTCTGTGTCTGTGTGTCTGTGTCTGTGTGTGTGTCTCTGTGTGTGTGTCTCTGTGTGTGTGTGTCTGTGTGTGTGTCTGTGTGTGTGTCAGTCTGTGTGTGTGTCTGTGTGTGTCTGTGTGTGTGTCTGTGTCTGTCTGTCTGTGTCTCTGTCTGTGTGTCTCTGTCTGTGTGTCTCTGTCTGTGTGTCTCTGTCTGTGTGTCTCTGTCTGTGTGTCTCTGTCTGTGTGTCTCTCTGTGTGTCTCTCTGTGTGTGTCTCTCTCCTCTCTCCTCTGTCTGGCTCACAGCAATGGAATTGAGAACCTTCACAGCCTGTGAGAGCTGAAGGAATGAGGGTACCATCTAAGAATGAAGCTGACTGTAAATTGCAATTTTCACATACATCAGGTGTGCCTCGCCTGCCACAAGGAGAAGCCAATTGTCTAATTAGCTCCCTGATCCTTCCTTGATGAGTCAATTGTGCCAATTTGATCAGCAGTGTGATGCATAAGTATGCCACTGATTGGCAATGAATAGTTAACCCTTTGGAAGCTGAATCCCGAACAGGATATGATGAGAAGGAAAAGAGAGGCTTTTAGCAAGTACAAGGGGAGCAGATCAACGGTACAGAAGGTGCAGGATGGAGCTTAAGAAAACAATTAGGAGGGCAAAGAGGGGATATGAGAAAGCTTTGGATGGTAAAAGCTGGTAAAAGGGAAAATCCAAGATATTCTATAAGTATATCAATGGGAAGAGGATAACCAGGGAAAGAGTAGGGCCCATTCGGGACCAATGGGGGAATCTGTAGGTGGAGCTAGAGGACATTGGTAGGGTGTTGAACCAATACTTCATATCTGTCTTCACCCAAGAGAATGAGGAGGTTGAACTCAGAAAGTGAGACTGTGAGGTTCTTGAACAAATTGTCACAGGGAGTGACATGGTATTGGAAGTGTTGGCAGGATTAAAAGTGGACAAATCTCCAGGTCCAAATTAATTATGTCCCAGGATGCTGTGGGAGGCGAGGGAAGAGATTGCAGGGGTTCTGACCCAAATTTTCAATTCCTCTCTGGCCACGGGGGAGGTGCCAGAGGACTGGGGAACAGCCGATGTGATCCGACTATATTCAAAACATTGTGGAGATAAGCCAGGAAACTACAGACCAGTGAGTCTCACATCAGTGGTAGGGAAACTATTGGAGAAAGTTCTGAAGGAGAGCTTGAAGAAGCAAGGTTTGATCAGGAATAGTCAGCTTTGCTTTGTCAGTGGGAGATCGTGCCTAACAAATCTGATTGAATTTTTTGAACATGTGACCAGGTGCATAAATGAGAGTAGTGCAGTTGATGTAGTTTACATGGATTTCAACAATGCCTTTGACAAGGTCCCACATGGGAGACTTATAAAGAAGGCAAATACACATGGGATACAGGGTAACTTGATAAGGTGGATTCAAATTGGCTTTGCTGTAGGAGACAAAGGGTGATGACAGATGGCTGCTTTAGTGACTGGAAGCCAGTTTCCTGTGGCGTTCCACAGAGATCTGTGCTGGGTCTCCTATTGTTTGTTTTTTATATAAACGGCATAGATGACTATGTGGGAAATAAGATCAGGAAGTTTGCAGATGACACAAAGATTGGCCGGGTGGTTAATAGTGAGGTTGAGTGGGGTTTGTGTGGGCGCGAGGGACTCCGAGGGTGAGAAGGGTCTTCCTGGAGCGGAGTAGAGATAGGGGGGGGGCTGGCGCTGCCCAACCTCTGTGGGTACTACTGGGCCGCCAATGCGACAATGGTGCGCAAGTGGGTGATGGAGGGGGAGGGGGCTGCATGGAAGAGGCTGGAGACGGCGTCCTGTGTGGGTACGAGTCTGGGGGCGCTGGCAACGGCACCGCTGCTGCTCCCTCCAAGGAGGTATACCACGAGCCCGGTGGTGGTGGTGGCCCTCAAAACTTGGGGGCCGTGGAGGCGGCATAGGGGGGAAGTTAGGGCCTCGGCGTGGACCCCATTACGGGGGAACCACCGGTTCGCCCCAGGAAGAACAGGTGGAGGGTTTTCTGGGTGGCACAGGGCAGGCATACGAAAGTTAGGGGACCTGTTTGTGGACGGGAAGTTCGCGAGCTTGGGTGAGCTGGAGGAGAAGTACGGGCTCCCCCCGGGGAACACCTTCAGGTACTTACAGGTAAGGGCGTTTGCCAGACGGTAGGTGGTGGAATTCCCACGGCTACTGCCACACACAGTACAGGACATGTTGCTCTCGGGGGGGTGGGTGGGATTGGGGAAGATCTCGGAAACTTACCAGGCGATGCAGGAGGAGGAGGAGGCCTCGGTGGTGGAATTGAAAGGTAAGTGGGAGGAGGAGTTGGGAGAGGAGATCGAAGAGGGGACGTGGGCAGATGCCCTAGGGAGGGTGAACTCTTCCTCTTCATGCGCGAGGCTCAGCCTCATACAGTTTAAGGTGCTGCACAGGGCACACATGACCGGGACAAGGATGAGCAGGTTCTTTGGGGGTGAGGACAGGTGTGTTAGGTGCTCAGGGAGCCCAGCAAATCACACCCATATGTTCTGGGCATGCCCAGCGCTGGAGGAATTTTGGAAGGGCGTAGCGAGGACGGTGTCGAGGGTGGTAGGATCCAGGGTCAAACCGGGCTGGGGGCTCGCAATATTTGGGGTGGCAGAGGAGCCGGGAGTGCAGGAGGCGAAAGAGGCTGGAATACTGGCCTTTGCGTCCCTGGTAGCCCGCGGAGGATTCTCCTTCAGTGGAAAGATACGAGGCCCCCAAGTGTGGAATCCTGGATCAGCGACATGGCAGGGTTCATTAAATTGGAGAGGGTGAAATTCGCCTTGAGAGGGTCGGTACAAGGGTTCTTTAGGCGGTGGCAACCGTTCTTAGACTTTCTGGCAGAACGCTAGACATTGGTCAATGGCAGCAGCAGCTGGGGGGGTGGGGGGGGGGGTTTACTTTATTTTTGTTTATGTTATTTACACTGGAAGGGGCTGAGGGGGTGTATACACTTGTTGTCTTAAGTCAGGGTGTTAATGTTAATTTATAATTTAGGTACGGGGGGGGAGGGGTTTAGGGGGTTGCTTTTTTAGATTGTGTTTTGTACTTAACCCGGTTGGGTTCTTTTTTCTTTCTCATTTTGTTATTGATATTTTATGAAAACCTTTAATAAAAATGATTTAAAAAAAAAAATAGTGAGGTTGAGTGTCTTGGGTTACAGGAAGATATAGACGGGGTGGTCAAATGGGCAGAAAAGTGGCAGATGGAATTTAACCCTGAAACGTGTGAGGTGATACACTTTGAAGGGAATAATGTGACAATGATGTATTCAATAAATGGCCTGACACTGGGAAGTTCCAAAGAACAAAGGGCCTTGGCGTATTTGTTCATAGATCTCTGAAGGCAGGTTAATAGGGTGGTGAGAAAGGTAAATGGGACACTTTATAATTGAGGCATAGATTACAAAAGCAGTAAGGCCATGTTGGAGTTGTTTGGAACTTTGGTGAGGCCACAGCTGGAGTACGGTGTGCAATTCTGGTCGCCACATTATAGGAAGGATGTGATTGCACTGGAGGGGGTGCAGAGGTGATTCACCAGGATGTTGCCAAGGATGGAACATTTAAGTTACGAAGAGAGGTTGGATAGACTTGTGTTGTTTTCTCTGGAGCAGAGAAGACTGAGGGGCGACCTGATCGAGGTGTACAAGATTATGAGGGGCATGGACAGGGTGGATAGGGAGCAGCTCTTTCCCTTAGTTGAAGGGTCGTTTAGGGAGGGACACAAGTTGGAGGTCAGGGACAGGATGTTTAGCGGGGATTTAAGGAAAAACATTTTTACCCAGAGACAGTCTGGAATGCGCTGCCCAGGAGGGTGGTAGAGGTGGGTTGCCTCACATCCTTTGAAAAGTACCTGGATGAGCACTTGGTATGTCATAACATTCAAGACTATTGGCCAAGTGCTGGCAAATGGGATGAGGTAGGCAGTTTAAAAACCTTACCTTTACAGGAGCAGCCCTTTGGATTTCGGCGGCAGCGGTGCGCAGGGGCCTTCTTGGAGGTGAGTAGTTAGTTTAAAAGCTCTTACCTTTCTTTGTTCTTTGTTCTTTGTTGATGTCTTTCATGCGTCAGTGCAGACTCGATGGGCCGAAGGATCTCTTCTGCACTGTATTATTCTGTGATTCTGCGATTCATTGAACTCCAAGGCTAATATTCATGTATCCACAACAGAGACGTAATACTGGTGTGGCCCACTATACAAGAGGTTAGAGTGAAGGAGCTCATTAGTTCACCTATTGAGGAGATGACAGAATGGCAGCATCTCGTTCCCCCATGAGGTTAGAATGCAAGTCCATTGAATACATTCAACTGCCTTCACTCCGCACTATTGGGGGAGTCACGCATCCTGCTGAGGTTCTCAAGGGTGAAGTGCTTTATTTAGGTGGAGTTGAGAGGGACAACTGTGGGGGAAATGGTTATTGTGTGACCGGCGGGGGGGGGGGGGGGGCTCAGTGGAAAGGTGTTCGCTGAGGGGAAAGCACTTGGATGGATGTTCCAGATTCCGAGAGGGATGTGGGTCATGGCACTGTCAGGAAGCCTCATCGCTCACTTTGATGTTCTCTTCCTTTCAGTTCTTGATTTGGGAGAATCATGGAGCCAGATGAGCTGATTACTATCGAGTAGCAACAAAAACATCCACGTGCCGCGGCACGTGGTCAGGACATGTGCACTGCAGAGAAAGGGAGGCAGGGCCTACTGATCTTCCAGGAGCAGGGCCACAGATGGCAGAGCCTCAGAGGAGACACGACAGGCCATGGGTATACCATCATAGAACCTCCTGCCTCCAGATGTCAGTGCTCCAGTGCCAGAAAAGACTGCATTTGTCCCGGGGCCAGTGGACCATCTGTGCCAAGTGATGCAAGAGTTGACACCACATGGATTGGAAGGTCACCCATAACCTTTGGCCCTGAAAGTCACTGCTGCTCTGAACCTCTATGCCAGTGGCTCATTTCAAGGCAGCGCTGGTGACCTGTGCGGCATCTTCCAGTCTTCAAGTGCATTAGGGAGGTCACAAATGTTTGTGAGGGCCTACATGTATATCAACTTAGAGCAGGACAAAGGCCAGGACGCCAGGGCCATGGGCTTTGCCCACATAGCAGGCATGCCCCGGGTGCAGGGTGTGGTGATATGCATCACTGTAAATCACAGGGGGTTAATGTAGATACACGAGGACACTGTAAAGACACAAGGGGTTAATGTAAATACACTAGAACTAAATAAACACTAGAGGGAGCACCAGAGACATCATGACACACAGACATTCAACCAATAGGTCAGTAAGATAGGACACGACCAATGGGTATTCAAGACACACCCAGAGGTGACACTACCGCAAGGGGGCTACCCATATAAAAGGACAGGGCACACATGCTCTTTCTCTTTCCATAGGCGACACTCAGAGAGACAGGAGCAGATCAGGAAAGCATCACACCCACCGCATGGATTAGAGCAGACTGGTTAATTAGATATATTTACTATAGTAAGATTAGTAGGAGAGTTGAACTCAAGTAGGAGAATTGTTAACGGTTCAATAAATGTGTTAAAGCTATCTCCAAGTCTGAACCTTCCTTTGTCAGAGTATACATCAAGGAAGCAGCTTATGCTACGTCAAGAAGCTTAACACGACATAGGGTGTCATGTACTGCGCCCATGCGGCTCTGCGCTCCCCATTGCGGCATCAGGGGCCACTGAAGAACCACAAGGGATACCATTTCCTTAACGTCCAACTCGTATGTGATCACGGGATGCTCATTATTCAGGTGTGTGCCTATTTCCCAAGGCGTGTTCCATGACAGATACATCTTGGGATGCTCGCAGCTCCTAGCCACCATTGAGGCATAGTAGCAGCTGGAGGGATGGTGCCTCAGGGACAAAGGGTTCCCCCTCAGGAGGTGGCTGATGACACCAATGTGGAGGCCACAAACCCCGACTGAGACTCGCTACAACGAGGCTCATGCGTCACTGCGTGTGCTGATTGAGCAGGCGATTGGACTGCCCAAGATGCAGTTCTGGTGCCTGGACTGGTTGGGGTGAGCCATCCAAGTCAGCCCCAAAGGGTGTTATGCATCATAGTGGTCTGATGTGCTCTGCAGAACCTCGCACTGCAACAGGGCAAGCAGCTGGATCAGGAGGAGATGGAGGTGCGCCACATCTCCTCGGATGAGGGAAATGTTGAGGAGGACACAAAGGGCAAACTGCGGAGGAGATGGAGGAAGGGCTTTGGATGATGGCCAGGGCCCTCATGGGGCACAGAACTAGTGTCGCTCTCATCGTCTCCCTTTTGGGGACGACCAGGACCAGGGTGTGGAGACCTCACCCATCATGGGATCTGACATCCTCTCACTACTGTGGTGCTCGTGGGAGGTCAGTCTAATGACTGCAACATTCATGGGCAAGGCACTAAAGCGATTGGCCAGACGCTGCAGGAGAATGATGATGACTTGCAGTGAGGACAAGCGATGCTCCTCTTATCCTTTGTGAAATGTTTGACTCTTGTCTGACAGAGAACTGAACGCGATCTGCCACTGAACGGGTGATACAAGGGACCAGAGAGGCTGACTGACACATCTCAGCTGCTACTACCTCCTCCAAAGTCAGGGGTCCCCTTGCTTTCTCCACCTACTGACGAGGTGGACAGACTTTCAAATCCAACACATCTACTGGTTCCCCTCTATCCACTCTGGTTGAGATTTCCTCAAAAACCTCTAATAAATTAATCAGACATGATTTTTCTTGAATGAAGTCATGTTGACTCTACTTGATTAGATTATCATTTTTCAAATGTGCTGCTTGCTTAATAATTGATTATGGCATTTTCCAACAACAGATGTTAGGCCTATAGTTACCTGTTTTTGTCCCCCTTCCTTTTTTGTACAGAGGTGTCACATTGGCAGTTTTCCACTCCTCCAGTATTTCTCCAAAATGCAAGGGAAATGGGGAAAATTACAATCAATGCATCCACTATCTCTGTAGTTACTTCTTTTAGGATCCTAGGATGTAAGCCATCAAGGCCAGGGGATTTGTATGCCTTTAGCCCCATTACTTTGTCCGGAGAGTGGAGCTGAGTCCACAAAGATCAGCCATGATCTCATTAAATGGCGGAGCAGGCTCGAGGGGCCAGATGGCCTACTCCTGTTCCTAGTTCTTATGTTCTTAATACTACTTCTCTAGTGACGGTGATGGTATTTAATTGCTCCCCCGTATTCTTTAGTATTAATGGGATGTTCGAAGTATCTTCCACTGTAAAGACTGATGGAGAATATCTTTTGCCATTTCCTTGTTCTCCATAACCATCTCCCCAAATTAATTTGACCCCTCTCTTTATTTTTATATTGTTAAAAAAGCTCTTACTGTCACCATGGGAGGTAAGATGAAGGGGGAATGTGAGCAGCAGATTAGATAATGGGGGACCATGGGGAGGGGCTGGTGGGAGGGGGAGGGGGCGGCACCATGACAAGTGTTTGGAACCTGTGAGGTGGCTGGGAGAGAGAACACTGTGGAAGTGGTGTGTTAAGGGGGGCAGCGGGAGTCATCATGAGGTGGCAAATTACCCTGGCTGCACAAAGAAAGTCACCCACTGTAGTCCTGTCCTCTTATGGAGCGAGTCAGTACTCACTATTCAGGCGTTAGCCTCTCAGGCAGCATTTGGCGTCCTTGCCTGATGGATATTTGGTCAATTGCAGATAGACGATGTCACCAGAATTTTGGTGTGGGCTCTCTCCATGAAACATGTTACTGTCTTCAAGGCAGCCATCCCCCGACTGGACTTGGAACAGGCCCTGGGGAGGCAATTAAAAGGAGAGCTCCACTGATTAATTTACAGGATGTGGGCATCGCTGGTTAGGCCAGCATTTATTGCCCATCGCTAGTTGCCCTTCAGAAGGTGGTGGTGAGTTGCCTTCTTTAACCGCTGCAGTCCCAAAGGTGTAGGTACACCCGTTATGCCATTAGGGAGGGAGTTCCAGGATTTCACCTCAGCGACAGTGAAGGAAGGAACAGCGATATATTTGCAAGTCAGGGTGGTTAGTGACTGGGAGGAGAACCTCCAGGTGGTGGGTTCCCGGGTATCTGCTGCTCTTGTCCTTTTCAATGGTAGTAGTCGTAGTTTTGGAAGGTGCGGTCCAAGGAATCTTGGCGAGTTACTGCAGTGCATCTTACCAATGGCAATCTGATGTTGATTGCATGTCCGATGATGTACAATTTGATGAAGGGTCATATGTGCAGGTAGGTAGCAAAGGTGCAGGACTCAGTGTCATTTGACTCTCAAATCATTTGAGATTGACAAATTGCAAATTTGTCATAAATATTCATTTTAATGAAAAATGTATTTTAGTGGGCTATGGAGCAGATTACACTTAGGACCACTTTCATGCACAGAACACATTTGCATTTTATCAGTGACTTTTAAATTATATTAGAATTTATATAGTTCAAGAAATGTATCTCCATAGTAATTTTGAAAAGAATGTAGACTAACTTTTTTTTTCCAAGTGACCAGTTTCTGCTCAATGTTTGACTTTCGAGAAGTTAGAGAAATGCAAACTAACAGTTCCCTGTATTGGATTGGATTAGATTTGTTTATTGTCACGTGTACCGAGGTACAGTGAAAAGTATTTTTCTGCGAGCAGCTCAACAGATCATTAAGTACATGAGAAGAAAAGGGAATAAAAGAAAATACATAATAGGGCAACACAACATATACAATGTAACTACATAAGCACTGGCATCGGATGAAGCATACAGGGTGTAGTGTTAATGAAGTCAGTCCATAAGAGGGTCATTTAGGAGTCTGGTGACAGTGGGGAAGAAGCTGTTTTTGAGTCTGTTCGTGCGTGTTCTCAGACTTCTGTATCTCCTGCCCGATGGAAGAAGTTGGAAGAGTGAGTAAGCCTGGTGGGAGGGATCTTTGATTATACTGCCCGCTTTCCCCAGGCAGTGGGAGGTGTAGATGGAGTCAATGGATGGGAGGCAGGTTCGTGTGATGGACTGGGCGGTGTTCACGACTCTCTGAAGTTTCTTGCGGTCCTGGGCCGAGCAGTTGTGATGCAGCCCGATAGGATGCTTTCTATGGTGCATTTGTAAAAGTTGGTAAGAGTCAATGTGGACATGCCGAATTTCCTTAGTTTCCTGATGAAGTATAGGCGCTGTTGTGCTTTCTTGGTGGTAGCATCGACGTGAGTGGACCAGGACAGATTTTTGGAGATGTGCACCCCTAGGAATTTGAAACTGCTAACCATCTCCACCTCGGCCCCGTTGATGCTGACAGGGGTGTGTACAGTACTTTGCTTCCTGAAGTCAATTACCAGCTCTTTAGTTTTGCTGGCATTGAGAGAGAGATAGTTGTCGCTACACCACTCCACTAGGTTCTCTATCTCCCTCCTGTATTCAGACTCATCGTTATTCGAGATCCGGCCCACTATGGTCGTATCGGCAGCAAACTTGTAGATGGAGTTGCAACCAAGTTTTGCCACGCAGTCGTGTGTGTCCAATCCAATCCAAAATGAACCGTGAACAAATATTATCAGATATATTTATGTATTCCATGTGTTATTTGCAGAATAATGGATTACTGAGTCTGACTTCAAGGTGGTAATTGAATAAAGGTGACTCAAATGAGTGAAGCCTAAAGTGGCTTAAAACTGTCATCTGAACCAGTAATAAAACTGCTATTAATAATAATAATCTTTGTTAGTGTCACAAGTAGACTTACATTAACACTGCACTGAAGTTACTGTGAAAATACCCCAGTCGCCACATTACAACGCCTGTTCACGTACACGGAGGGAGAATTCAGGATATCCAATTCACCTAACAGGCACATTTTTTGGGACATGTGGGAGGAAACGGAGAACCCGGAGGAAACCCACGCAGACATGGGGAGAACGTGCAGACTCTGCACAGACAGTGACCCAAGCTGGGTATCGAACCCGGGACCCTGATGCTGTGAAACAATAGTGCTAACTGCTGTGCCACGATGCCGCCCATACAAACATTGTATACTATTTCAGTGCCAGCAAAACCTTCTTCGCAAAAGTCAGAATTTGAAGCTGGCCAAAAATTGACCAGAGACTGACCAGTAGCCGAACAGGATGAACCTCTTGTGGAGCACATAAGCTCTTTAAATAGCACTGCCGGAGGATCTTTGCTGCCTTTAAGCACCAAGAATTGCTGAGCAAGTTTATCGTGTAGTGAATCTAGAACTGGGAATATTAGAAAAGAATCCAACAACAAGACATTTATTGAGATAATCCAATGAGCCTGTGTTTAAATAATTCCAGTGTGGATAGTCTATATTTACAGTTAAACCTAGTCTAATATGATAGGCACTGCCTTATTGACACAGAATTTGTCACCAGAGCCACCTGTCCCATTAGATATTCTGTAAAATAATTGTGATGACAACAAATCCTTAAAATATTATTTCTTACATTATTTCAGGTTTTTGCCATTGCCATCCTGCCAAAACATCCATTCTAAGTATTGATTACTCTCCACATGAAGAACCTCCTGATATCAATCCTAAAGTTACATTTGCTCAATTGAACCTGATTGTCCTCCTCTAACTCTTTAATTTGAAGTATTATTTTTGATTAATCTATTCCACATAATTTGAAACAGTCATACCAAACTCTAATATTCAATTTCCCAGCAGGACCATTTTTCCATTTTCTATTTGAAGAGCAATAGCAATGCATCAGGCAGTACCTTGAGGAGAAAGGAGGAAAGCATTAATTTACATAGACAGAAAGTAGCTTTCTTGATTTATTTTGTTCAGCAATGGGTATGACCGGTTGTGAACTGATCATTGCAAGTTCTGGGTATTTGGCAACCAACAAGTAATAGCTTTTTAAAAAATGTACGATTGACTTCCAATTATATGTGTCTTAAATCACTGGATGCATTCAAAATCAAATCCCACTGCCAGACCTGAGACAAACTTGATTACTAAGTGAAGCATTGCAGCAGAGGGAAACAAAATGCCATTGTTTATGCGGTCGATTTTCCCTGTGGGTTTCTGATCCCTGCCGTCGACTCAAATGTGGGTCAGAAGACCGCACTGTGTGGGAAACAATCACTCAATGTGATTTTCCTCAGACCGCCAATTAATGGTCAGAGGGCAGGCTTGCTGTTCAATTAAGCGCAGTGGCCAAGCTCTCAATATCTATCAGAGGCTTTCCAGGCTGAAAGCAACAACAAGATGCCGTGACAGGTAAATGAGAGAAATGCACTTTAAAATAGAGGCGCTCTCTCTCCAAACTTTTGAAAGCTTAAATCAAAAATGGCCTTTGCAGCCAGGCCCCAGCCTCAACAGGATAACCTCCAGCTGCTGCCAGGCAAGCAAGGAAGGCATTAAGCCTGCCCGGATCCCGTGTCCCCTCCCCCATGTGCCCCCCCGACCCCCGCCCCCCCGTGTCTGCCATGGGGAGGCTGCTTCCAGACAGCTAATCAATTCCCTGCTGCTACCAGGAGCATGGAGGCTGACTGGAAAATCCCCAGTCGGCTAAATGGTGGGTGTGGACATGTGTTCATGCCGCCACCAAAAACTATCCAACTCCCTTCACCATCAATTGCACCCCCCCCCCCCTCCCCCCACCCCCAAAATGCCTGATTCCTGTAAATCAGCTTGGGGACAGGATGGAGCCAGGTGTTTGGCAGGCAGGATGGTACTGCAATTCTTAGAAATCCACCTACCTTTATTCCTAGTCC
Organism: Scyliorhinus torazame; assembly: GCF_047496885.1. NCBI lineage: Eukaryota > Metazoa > Chordata > Chondrichthyes > Carcharhiniformes > Scyliorhinidae > Scyliorhinus > Scyliorhinus torazame. Next base: position 258,390,123 of record NC_092713.1, read on the forward strand.
CATCACTGCAGGGGCTCAAAATCCAGCTCCTTGTCTGTTAATGAGCATTGATAATGATAGCTGTGAAAATGTGTATGACCGACACCACACGGGCAAAACCTCCACAAAGAACAATAGCCACTGGAACAAGACAAAACAACTTCTGTTTTAATATTAGCCACTGTTATTACAGTCTACTTGCAATTGCTTAATTTAAATGATCTGAATTCAATTATTTCAGCAGTTAATTCCCACTTTACCACATATGCTGGTTAATTTAAATTATTAGTAACTCCATTTTCATGCAATGAAATATGATTAAAACAGGCCAGTTTCTTTTTATACTGTTAAAAGGAGCACATATATGTCGGCAGTTCCTCTCTATTACAGGGATTACCTTTTATCATCCAATAACTTTCAGGCTTTGAAAATTCTAGAATTGTATGGAATCAACAATTTATCATTTTTAACCAAGTTCTCTACAAATCAGTAATGACTGATATTTCCTGATTTTTCTTTCTAATTCAAGGTGCATCTTAAATGTTATAAATTAGACTCTATTAATTACAATCTGTTATTGTTTCCGACAGAATAACAAATAGGATGATCACAATAATCCTTGCACATTTTTCACCAAACATTGACTGGTATTGCACATTCTGCAACAGAATTTGTTGATTTGATGAGACACTCTTGTTTTTTCTTGAACTTAAAAACTGTGTTAAGTCTACCCACCTTCCACTGGGGAGCGGTTTAACTGTTAATTCCAAACAAGATCTGCTAGCTTAAAATGAATGAACAGACACCTGTAAATTTATGGTTATTGGATTACAAAGATGTGTTCACAATAATCCTGTTTTATTTTTTTCTACTGGGCTCTAAAATCATAATCATTTTGCGATTGAAGTAAAAGGGTGTCTTCTTAGACATGCTCTTCACTTGAATCTCTTACCAGATTTCAGAAATGCTTTCTATTATTCAGATACCGAGAACATTTTGTTGTGTTTTCTTTGCAATGAAGGATAGAAGATTCTTGCAAATTGACATTTAAGGTTGCAGTACTTACATTGCCAATTTACACTTTAGTCATGGATATCTGAGATTGGTTTTAAGACTGTAATATAAGCAAGGTTCAAATGGCAGTATAACCTATTAGAGGAAAGCTCAAGTGGTTTGTAACCATCCACCTGAGCACTTGATATTAGATTGCAGCAATATTAGAAATCACTGCAGGAAATCTGGTGTTACTCACAGTAAATCCAGCTTCAATTTTTGCTTTTAGATAGTTTTCATGCCCAGAAAATAGGAGAGTTGATGATATACAATTCTTGCTGCTATATTGACAATTAGCTGGAAATCCTATGTACCATGTTATAATTATGAGGCTTATAAGATGGTTCTGTTTCGACTCTACTGTGACCTGTGCTGAAATCTGCCATACTGCAAGTCTGGGTGGTTTGATTGTTCGAGATTAAAGGGGGCCCAGAATGTTCTACTGGGGGGGGGGGGAGGTTCAAGATGTTTACACTTGGAGACAATGGTAGCAGCCTATGTGCTAACAGTGGACAGACTGTGAGACCTGGGGCTGGATTCTCTGATCACCCAGCCGCGTGCTTCTCGGCGGTGCGTTGTTCCCTGGTGGTGGGATTCTACACTCCCGCCCCTTGTCAATGAATTTCCCATTAAAGCCACCCACACTGCGGGGAAACCCGTGGACAGAGAATTCCAACAGCTAAAGAATTCAGGTCCTGGATTTTCACGGAGTCACGTTCACCCCAGAGCGATTAAAAAATGGCAGGCGGGACATGATTCCAGGATTCCCACCCCCAATCACATTGCACCCAATTTTTGGTGCCGCAGGATAAGGATGTAGGGAGTGAGCCTGTATCTTGCAATCCAGACCTGGCCAGATTACAGGGGCCCTCACCCCCGCAACAATTTTCATTGAGTACCAGCTTCTCCATGGTACGTGCTTCACAAACCCACAGAGGAGTTATGAACCATAGTCTGATTTTGGAAATCTTTCAAAAGGTAAGTTCGAAAGGAAATAATCTGACTCCAGCTACCCGCCTCAGGAGCGAAAGACATTTCTGGAGTTAAAGGCTTCCAGGCTGGAAAAGGAAAAGACCAGAGGTAAACCCTCAGGAACTAAGAATAATTTTGGATTGGTTCCAGGTGAATTGAACATCTGCTCAAAAGTACATCTGGAAAATATGTTTCTGATGGTGCTAAAAGAAAAGGGAATGTTCTGTTTTGTGGTTTAAAGAATGAATTGCCCACAAAGACGTTGGGCGGAATTTCCCCATCTGGGACTAGGAGCTGTGCCGGGGGCAGGAAAGTGGATTGTTTCCCACTGTGGCGGCTCACGGGAAAACACGCTAAATCCTCCCACGCAACCTAATTAATTATACAATTGGGTGTTTTGTACCAGATTCCGTGGCGGAGAAGGCCTGTAGTCATGTAATCTGCCATCCTATCCAGGCGACATATTGAAAAGGTGCTCAACATCACTGACCCACTATTGAAGAAAGAAGGTGGCCCTCCTGAAAATGAAGATAGGTCTCCAGGATCATTTTCAGGCTGGACAATGGACCCTCTCCAAGACACTGAATCTGGAAAATCCACCTGCAGATCCTCCCCCCCACCCACTGCTGTCATGTTCCGGAGTCCAGAGTTGCTGCTGTCTTCCATCCTGAACTCTGTAGGCGGCCCTAGGCATTGTTCAGGTGAGTCCCGATATCTCCCTGCCATATTATTCCAAGCATGTTTCACACACACGTTTTTCTGCTGGCTCTGCAGAAAATTGGGAGTGGATGGTTGGGCCTTCATCAGCACCTCATTAGTGGGATGCAAATAAGTTTCACGCCAGCCCGCACCGGGTTTCCCGATCCACCATGGTGGGCACCAGTGAAATATCTCATGGCTAATTCATACCTCATTTTTGGCCCCCCCTGCTAGTTCTACCCCTGCCCACCTCCCCACCCTGCCCATGTAGGGGCTTGGGAGAACTCTGCCCAGTGTTCAGCTTATGGTGCTTTTCGTCTTTTGTTACAGTAAAATTCTTAAAACGTGGAATCTAATGATGTCAACCTTTCAGTTATTAACTGAAAGTTTGAATTTCTTTTTTGAAAACTTTTCAGTCTCTACAGAGGTGGTAACAATTATTATAACTTACAGGTCATTATAACAATATAATTTTAAAGTGCATTATAACAATATAATTTTAAAGTGCATTTCAATTTGAAAGTATTCTAAATAGAAGTGAAAAATCCATATTTTCCAATCCTTCCTAACTCCTAATTGTAAGCAATAACAATAATTTACTGTTATGGTCATAAACTGTCTTTCATTCTCATTCAGTATGTGCATACAGATACAATTAATTGGGAAAGACCAATTTTGTAAAGTATTCATTGGTAATAGTTCAGGCAAAATACAATTTTTCTTCTCCATGGCAGGATTTTCCCTGTGGGCTCAAAGGAGGGTCAGATGCCCGCACTGTGTGGGGTACAGTCATGTACCTGTGGCTTTCCCCGATCTGGCCAATTAGTGGCCAGAGGGAAAATCACTATCCAATTAAGGGCAGTGGAAGGGTTCTGGACGCTGATGGCCAATAGGAGACTCTCCAACGTGGAAACAGCAGTGGAATGGCTCAGCAGATAAATGAGGAAGCGGGTGCCCCAAATTAGAGGTGTCCTGTCTTCAATTTTTTCAAACCTAAAATAATAGCCAGTCTACTGTGGAAGATGGCTTACAGCTGCAGCTGAAGCCAGGCAGGCAAGGAGGTCATTGGACCCTGCTTGGATCGCTGGTCCTCTGCCTGCCGCTGGGAGACCGCTCCCAGGCAGTGGCACTGTCCCCTCTGCCTGTGAAGACTGTTATCCTCTTTCAATAGGCCATTATAAACCTTTAAATGGCTCAACTACCTCCCTTCTGCTTGCAGGTAGGTAGCCCTTCTGCAACCCTCACACTGCATCCTGCCTCCAAGAAAATTGCCCAGGGATGGAATGAGGCCAGGATTTGGCAAACTGATGTGCAGTGCAAAATTCCATGCTTGTCGTATCCTCGCCCATCCCTATTGTCAGCTAATATGTTAGCCCCATGATGTGTATCAGGTGTATTCTACTGACAATATTAGAGTGAGAAAACATTCTTTTTACACAGTAAATGGTGATCTAGAATGCATTAGATGGAAGGGTGATGAGAGCAGGTTCAATTGTAAGGGAATTGAATGAATTCTTTATTTTCTCTTCCCGCACCTAGTGACACATGAGGCAGACAAGCCACATGCTTATGTCTGTTTCCATAGCTAGCCTTTCCTGCAACAGTTGGCTAACCTGTCACCAGAGGTTATAGATTGAGGAGTGCCAGTCCACATCAAGTATGGCTGACCGGGAGACTCTCCACCTTTACCATCTGCCGTGGGCATATCAGAGGATTTATAGGCTGTTGATCAATCAGTTTGGCCACATTATAAATGCACTTTCTGAGGCCATCACGTCCTGGAGCGGGACTTGTACCTGGAGCTTCTGGCCCTGAGACATAGATGCTACCTACAGCTGCACAAGACCTCCATATTGGTTAAATTTGAAGAAAAAACATTGTAGGGCAGACGGGAAGGACAGGAAATTCAGATGAATTGGACAGCTCTACCAAACAGTGTGCACTTTCACAAAGATTCAAAAGGCATCCTCTATGCTCTATCATCCTATGATTGTTTCATACACTCACACAGAATTCCAGGGAAGTTTTAACAGACTTACAGCCATTTTGGTGGTATAATCCATCTTTAGTGCAAATTAAATAAATCGTTGCAAATGCAGGAAATCCATTTACAGAACACATCTGAATAGTGTCACTTTTCGGCTCAGCACTTCAAAATCAATTCAACTTGAAGGGGCATGATTGGAATGCACTTAACTCCCTCTGATGTGGTTGATGTTTGTAAACATTGTGGTTATAACACTTAGAGTTGCTCATCCATGAAGAAGTTAAATGAAGTAAGGCTCACAGCTGTTTTGTGGAAGCTGTCAATCACAGCCCACTAGAACATAGAACATAGAACATAGAACAATACAGCGCAGTACAGGCCCTTCGGCCCACGATGTTGCACCGAAACAAAAGCCATCTAACCTACACTATGCCATTATCATCCATATGTTTATCCAATAAACTTTTAAATGCCCTCAATGTTGGCGAGTTCACTACTGTAGCAGGTAGGGCATTCCACGGCCTCACCACTCTTTGCGTAAAGAACCTACCTCAGACCTCTGTCCTATATCTATTACCCCGCAGTTTAAAGTTATGTCCCCTTGGGCCAGCCATATCCATCCGCGGGAGAAGGCTCTCACTGTCCACCCTATCCAACCCCCTGATCATTTTGTATGCCTCTATTAAGTCTCCTCTTAACCTTCTTCTCTCCAACGAAAACAACCTCAAGTCCATCAGCCTTTCCTCATAAGATTTTCCCTCCATACCAGGCAACATCCTGGTAAATCTCCTCTGCACCCGCTCCAAAGCCTCCACGTCCTTCCTATAATGCGGTGACCAGAACTGTACGCAATACTCCAAATGCGGCCGTACCAGAGTTCTGTACAGCTGCAACATGACCTCCCGACTCCGGAACTCAATCCCTCTACCAATAAAGGCCAACACTCCATAGGCCTTCTTCACAACCCTATCAACTTGGGTGGCAACTTTCAGGGATCTATGTACATGGACACCTAGATCCCTCTGCTCATCCACACTTTCAAGAACTTTACCATTAGCCAAATATTCCGCATTCCTGTTATTCCTTCCAAAGTGAATCACCTCACACTTCTCTACATTAAACTCCATTTGCCACCTCTCAGCCCAGCTCTGCAGCTTATCTATATCCCTCTGTAACCTGCTACATCCTTCCACACTATCGACAACACCACCGACTTTAGTATCGTCTGCAAATTTACTCACCCACCCTTCTGCGCCTTCCTCTCGGTCATTGATAAAAATGACAAACAGCAACGGCCCCAGAACAGATCCTTGTGGTACTCCACTTGTGACTGTACTCCATTCTGAACATTTCCCATCAACCACCACCCTCTGTCTTCTTTCAGCTAGCCAATTTTTGATCCACATCTCTAAATCACTCTCAATCCCCAGCCTCCGTATTTTTTGCAATAGCCTACCGTGGGGAACCTTATCAAACGCTTTGCTGAAATCCATATACACCACATCAACTGCTCTACCCTCGTCTACCTGTTCAGTCACCTTCTCAAAGAACTACTTCAGTCAGGGGATACCCTGTGGAGTCCTTGAGGGGGGCCTCCCTATTTAGGGGTCCATGGGGGGTCTCCCTATTTAGGGATCCCTGTGCGGGTCTCCCTATTTAGGGGACCCCTGCATGGAGGTCTCCTTATTTAGGGGGTCCCTGTGTGTGGGTCTCCTTATTTAGAGGGTCCTGGGGGGGGTCTTCCTATTTTGGGGTCCCCAAGGGTGTCTCCCTATTTAGGGGGTCCCTTTAGGGGTTTCCCTATTCATGGGGTACCTGGGGTAGTCTCCCTATTCATGGGGTTCCTTAAGGTAGGGGTATCTGTGGCAGGTTCCCTCAGTTAGGGGGGTTCCAGGGGGTCCCTTTAGTTATGGGGATCCTGTGGGGGTTTCCTTCAGTTAGGGAGTCCTGGGGAATTCTACATATTCATGGGGTCCCGGCACTCTCCCTATTCATGGTGTCCATGGGAGGGGTCTCCCTATTACGGTGGTTCCTGGGGGAGGGTGTAGGAGGGGTCTGGTAGAGGAGAGGTGGACAGGTAGTGCTTTGTGAGGGGGGGTGGCCCTCAGATGGACTTTGGGGACAGCTCCTCTAAGGAGTTACCCGTTGGCCCACCACAAGGTCCACCATGCCAGGGTCACAATGGTAGAAACCACAAGTGATCCGCACGCACGTGATACCCAGCCCTGGGACCGAAGAATCACGAGGGTCGAAGCATAGGGTGCCGAGACCGCTAAATGGAAGCAAATGGGTCATTAAGACCCATTGGCATTTATTTACATGCTCTTACTGGCGCGCTGTTGTGGATCTCGATCCCAGTGCTCACGGGGGGTCGGAACAAAGCATTCGGATCAGGGACTGGCAACGCCCGGTACCGATCCCAATTTCCCGATTCTCCGCCGCATCGCGGACTCCGATACCGGCATTGGCTGACGAAGAATCCAACCCATATTCTCCCAAGTGGAGAATCACGACCATCATTTTCATGAATATCTGTTCCAGTCGATGTTTGACTTGTTTCAATTCCATTTATTGGCTTCATTAGTCTTGACAAAGAATTCTCTCAGCTGAGAAACAGGTGGAGAAATGCGTTGTGCGCTTCTGCTGGCGGCATTTTCTTTTGGGAGAGATGTCTCACTTTTGCAGGTGCCATTGGTAGAGGGTCCTCTTTACTAGTAGATGTCTGACGGCAACACAGCAGAAGTGAATACTTGATCAACTCTTTCACTGAATGGTTCTGTCAAGGGACCCTAATCACAAGGTGCCATGTTTTACTTGATGCTGCATGAGAGAAGGCACACCTGTTGGAATTGGATCAAACAACAGTCTGTTAAGTCCTATAATTTGGGATTCGGGTGACCATTACAGCAGTATAAACCAATTAGAGCTGATTTACACCTGCAGACAAATATCACTCCAAGTACATTTTACAAAAATATTGACTTATTTATAAGCAGATGAAAAATGGTTTCATTAACAGTTTGACAAGATTTTAAAATATTACCATATATAGTCGCAAGATCACTTTAAAAATAGCTAACTGATTGACTGGGGATATTTATTTGTTATCAAGGTGAAAATTGCCAAAAGGTCCATTTATTCCAACATTAATAAATAATGTTCCATGGAGTTCACTCTGGAACATGAGAAAAATGTTGATTAAAACAAGCGGCACAATCATTCAGATCATTTTTCATCTGTTTATAACCCCAATCAATAATCTTCAAAATATATCAGTGCTTCACCAGAAAAAAATTTTGAATTTTCAAATACATTAATTCTTTAGGAGCTCAATTAATCACCGCAAGTCCGGAAATACACTTTATCCTTTTTGTCACATAAGTTGTAATCTGCTGTCAGGTACAGGTTAAAACCCTTAGTATAGGCAGGATTAGTTGCTGCTGATTGGATCAGTGCTTTACTATTACTGTTATGAGTGGCAGGGTAGCACTGTTGCTTCACAGCTCCAGGGTCCCAAGTTCGATTCCCGGCTAGGGTCACTGTCTGTGCAGTCTGTACGTTCTCCCCGTGCCTGCGTGAGTTTCCTCTGGGTGCTCCAGTTTCCTCCCACAAGTCCCAGAAGACATGTTGTTCGGTGAATTGGACATTCTGAATTCTCCCTCAATGTACCCAAACAGGCGCCATAGTGTAGTGACTAGTGGCTTTTCACAGTAACTTCATTGCAGTGTTCAGGTAAGCCTACCTGTGACACTAATAAAGATTATTATTATTGAAGTGATTTAAATGATTATTATTATGATTATCATGGGCGTCAACCTGGCAGATGAATCCCGCTGATTCACATGGAGTGTTGACTGCCCTGGAGAGAGCGTTGGCAATAATTAGGTCTTTGCCCTGGGTGTATGCCAGCTGGAAGTCGTATCGCCAGAGCTTGAGCAGAATACACTGGAGGCGAGGCGTCTTGTCGTTCAAGTCTTTCTGTATTATATTGACCAGTAGGCGATGGCCGGTCTTGACGGTGAATTGGGGAAGGCCGTACACATAATCATGAAACTTGACGACACCGGTCAACAGGCCCAGGGACTCCTTTTCTACCTGCGCGAGCGCTGTTCCGTGGGGGTCATAGCGCATATGCAACAGGGGCCCATGATGAGGCCTCATCGCGTTGCAGGAGCACTGCCCCAATGCCAGATTGGCTGGCATCGGTCAAAATTTTTGTCTCTTTCGCTGGATCAAAAAAGGCCAATAACGGGGCCGTGGTAAGTTTGGTTTTAAGTTCTCTCCATTCGTGCTCGTGGGCAGGAAGCCATTGGATGTCTGTCATCTTCCTGACCAGGTTCCTGAGAGCTGTGGTATGAGAGGCGAGGTTAGGGATGAACTTCCCTGGGAAGTTGACCATGCCCAGAAATCGGAGGACCGCCTTCCTGTCCTCTGGCTTTTTCATGGCTGTGATGGCAGCCACCTTGTCCGCATCTGGCCGCACACCCAACTGGGAGATGTGGTCCCCTAGGAACTTGAGTTCCACCTGGCCGAAGGAGCATTTGGCTCTGTTGAGGCGTAGGCCCTGCTCCCGTATGCATTTGAACACACGCTGGAGGCGACTGACATGCTCCTGCGGGGTGGTGGACCCAATGATTATGTCGTCGACATAAACACGAACACCTTCAATGCCTTTCATCATTTGTTCCATGATCCTGTGGAACACTTCTGATGCCGATATGATCCCAAACGGCATCCTGTTGTAACAATATCTGCCAAAAGGGGTGTTAAAGATACACAGTTTCCTGCTGGATCTGTCTAGTTGAATTTGCCAGAATCCTTTTGAGGCGTCAAGTTTGGTGAAGAGCTTGGCGTGAGCCATTGCGCATGTAATCTCTTCGCGCTTGGGGATTGGGTAATGCTCCCTCATTATGTTGCAATTCAGATCCTTTGGATCAATGCAGATTCTGAGCTCACAGGGAGACTTTTTTACGCACACCATGGAACTGACCCAGTCGGTTGGTTCCGTAACTCTGGAGATCACTCCTTGGTCTTGGAGGTCCTACAGCTGCTGCTTGAGGCAGTCCTTGAGGGGTGCTGGGCCTCTGCAAGGTGCATGCACCACAGGCGTGGCGTTCTGTTTGAGTAGGATCTTGTAAGTATATGGGAGCGTGCCCATGCCTTCGAAGACGTCACGGTGCTGGTCGATGATGGCGTTGAGTTGCGCCCTGAAGTCAGCATCCTGGAAGGCAGACGTGTCATCAGGAGAGAGCGAGTGAACTCTTTGAACGAGGTTTAGCAGCTTGCACGCCTGTGCACCAAGCAGGGAGTCCTTCGAGGAGCCCACGATCTCGAAAGGAAGGATGCCTTTTCATGACTTGTGCGTCACTTCAAGTTGGCATGAGCCGGTAGCAGGAATGATGTTGCCATTGTAGTCCAATTGCTGGCAGGCTGATGGAAGAATGGTTGGTTTGACACAAAGGCTTTGGAAAGCAGACCACGCCATGAGATTGGCGGAGGCACCAGTGTCCAGGCGGTATCGTATTTGGGACCGGTTGACCGTCAGGGTGGCACACCCTGGATCGATGCTGTATACCGACAGCGGCTGGTGTCTTTGCTTCGGGGACAGCCTGTTTTTCGTTGTACCAACTCGAAAAGGCGCCTTCGGGTCCTCGGTGTCACTGCTGTGTGGGAGGTCGGAATCGGACTCGGTGACCCTGGGTTGAATTGCCCGAACATTCCTGCGAGGCTGGCTGAAGCGATATGAATTGGAAGGCTGAGCTGCTCGACAGCAGGCAGCATAGTGGCCAAGTCTTCCACATCGTAGGCATTGTCGAGATTTTGCGGGGCATTGCGACTTTAAATGGGCGGAACCACAGTTGCCGCACGTCGTGACGTCAGCACGTTCGCTGCGCCACCGCGCATGTGCGGTGCGGTCATGCGTGGTGCGCGCCTGCGCATTACGTTCCTCAACATTGCCATCCCCTCGTTTGGTGTGTACAAGCGTGGGAGTCCGCGAAAACGCGCAAAATGGCCACCCTTATCCAGGCTGAGGCCCTGAAGGTGCTCAATCACTTGGACCCGTTCCGCCTCGTGGGGACCTTGCCGTGCCATTTCAGCCGCTTGTATATGGGAGTATCGACTGGTGGCATTTTCATGTAGGACACCGGTCTCGATGGCGGTCGCTAGGGTGAGCTGCTTTACATTGAGGAGCTGCTGACATAGGGGGTCCGACTGAACACCGAAAACGATCTGGTTGCGTATCATGGCGTCGGAGGTGGGCCCGTAGCTGCATGATTGCGCAAGGATGCGGAGGTGCATGAGAAAGGATTGGAAATGTTCGTCCTTACCCTGCAAACGCTGCTGGAACACGTAGCACTCAAAACTTTCATTCACCTCTACGCTGCAGTGAGTGTCAAATTTGAGGAGAACCGTCTTGAACTTCGTCTTGTCTTCGTCATCTGCAAAGGTGAGAGAGTTGAAAATGTGGATGGCATGGTCCCCGGCCGTGGAGAGGAGAAGACCAATCTTCCTGGTGTCCGAGGCGCCCTCCCTGTCCGTGGCTTTGAGGAAGAGCTGGAAGCGCTGTTTGAAAATCTTCCAGTTGGCCCTGAGGTTGCCGACGATGCGGAGCGGCGGTGGAGGGCTGATGTTGTCCATGTTGCAGGATGACGGAATGCTGGCGGAAGGCAGATCACTTGCAGGTAGGTCTAAGAAGTTCTAATATCCCTCAACACCTGGTATCATGATGTGTTGGGTACTCTGGATCACATACAGGTCACCAACACTTGAAATAGTGCAACACTATTTTATTAAGTTAGAAACTGTTGAACATACTTTCACTGTGGGTTAACACGATATTCGATTAAACTAAAGACCTATGCCTGTCTTCAACCCAGCTGGTCACAAAGCAAACCGCGATGGGACAAAGGCAGGTACGATGTGTGGAATTGGTCGCAGATCAGGCATGATCTCATTGCATGGTGGAATGGGCTTGAAAGGCTGAATGGTCTACTCCTGTTCCTAATTTCATGAAAAATTCACATTTGACTGATGCCGTTAAACCATATTTATGAATGGTGAATGAGGAATTAAGAGTTATATACCCACATTTGCAGATGATACTAAGTTCAGAGAGACAGTGAAATGAAAATCTCTTATTGTCACAAGCAGGCTTCAAATGAAGTTACTGTGAAAAGCCCCTGGTCGCCACATTCCGGCGCCTGTTCGGGGAGGCTGGTACGGGAATGCAAGATGGAAGCACGAAGTTGCAAAGAGACTTCAACAGATTATGTAATTGGGCAAAACCGTGGCAAATAGAGTTTGTTGTAGGCAAGTCATCCACTTTCAACCTAAAAAAAGATCAATTGGAGTGATTTTAAATGGTAAACGTAAGTAACTGCAGAAGAACAAAGAGATTTGAGAGCCTAAAAGCACAAATCATTAAAAGGCAGTGGACAGCTACAATGGTCCAGAATACCCTGTGAGGAAGCTATTCTTCAGTTGTACAGACCTTTGATCAGACCCTATGTGAAGAACTGTGCGTTCTGGGCACCACTCCTCAGGAAGGATGTGTCGGCCTTGGAGGGGAACAGTGCAGATTCACCAAAATTATACGACCACTTGGAGAGTTAAATTATGATGACAAGCATCATAAACGTGGTTTGAATTCCCCTGACTACAGAGGGTTGAGGCATTCAAAATGTTTTAAAATATTTGATCGGATAAATATGGAGAAATTGAGCGGGATTCTCCACTTCGCTGGCAGCGCACTCACACCCACAGATTTTGTGACGGGTAGATGTGGCCACAATGGGAAACCCCATTCGCCAGCTGCCGGACAGAGGATCCCACACGCTACACCAGAAAACAGGTGTGGCAGGACAGAGAATCCAGACCATTATTTTCTGCTGTGGAATCAAGTACAATAGAATATTGGTGGAATTCTCTGCTCTTGAGACTAAGTGCTGATGCCGGGGCAGGATTTGTGGACTTCCACGACAGCAAAACTGGAGCCGCACCTGGACTAATTCAACGACTGTTAAGGGGCTAGCACCGGAGACACGTGGATCATATTGGGTTCCAATGAGAAACGGTGGAGGATTCGTTGAGTCCATGATTGACACTCGAGGCTGACAAGCTGCAGCCGCAAATACACACTTCACTCCCCACACATACCATCACTGCCAACAAAATGGCACTAGTTGTGCCGGAGTGCGCACTTCCTGCTGATGGGTCAGCTGGGGCCAGAGGGCACCTGGGGGGTGGCCTGGGGGGGACACCCATATGACCCGTGGCCCTAAGTTCACAGTGGGCAATCAGTGGCATGCGCAGCTGCATGGCTGCCTTGCAGGCTGCAGCAATGGTGTTCCGTGCCCGTCCAGCCCGACCCCACAGCCCACCCCCTGGTCACCCCTCGTTACTCCCCCCGGCCCCGGACGAAGCCTCCCAACCAACGGCACGACTGTCAGCAAACTATGGTGATGTTGGACACTTTCTGTACCCCCTCTCTCTCTCTCTCAGCAGCCACGGCGCCTGTTTCACAATTTTTAAAAGCGCAAGTGAACTTCGCCGTCGGGAATTCGGAGAAATGCGGAGGCCCCGGAGAATACCGGGTCAGGTCCGCTAATAATATGCCACGGGTGTTTACTGTATGTGTGGAGTGGAATACATTAACGCCACTGTCGAGGTGCCGGAGAATTGCAATTTGGCATGAAACCGGCCCCCGCCATAATTTTGGCGTCAAAACCAATCCTCCAACCAATCGCATTTCCTGATTCCAAGGTCAGCCGACGGAGATTCCCGCCCCATATTTTTACAAATCGATTTGGTCCATTAAGGAGCAAAGGAGGAAATACTATTTCACACAATGACCTGTAAATAAAAGTTGGAACTTTGTCCCTAAAAGGTTGGAGATTCTGAGACAATTGGAGATTCCAAAATTGATACATTTTGTTAGGTAATGCTATGAGGGTAGTGAAGTAAAAGTATGTGAGTGGGTTTGAGGTACAGACCAACCATGATTTAGCTCATTGACGGAGCAAGCCCACGGGTCAGAATGTCATTGCCCGGTTCCTAATGTTCCTATTAGATCTTCGCACTTTATTTAGTTAAGATTTAAATTCTGCACATTGGAAATGACATAAATTTAAACACGAATATCAAAATAAAGATAATGGGCTCATTTTTCCCACCAGGTTACACCCGCCATTGGTTTCATTGTGCCTGGAGCATCGAGGGAGAGGCCCAAAATGGTCTCTGCGCTGGGTGCAAAACCGGGCACGTGTCACCCGACCTATGGCACCTGGCACGATCTAGATCATGTCCTCACTGGGCATGATCCAGGTAATTGTCATAATATGCACCAGTATATTATGGTGCAGACACACACACACACTGATGGACATGCAGTGGGACCAATCAGCATACACAACACCGCAGCCAATCACCAGTGAGAGCACACGCACTATAAAGACAGGGGACAGGAGAGTTCCCGCTGATTCTAGTAGTAGCCAGCTCAGAGCACAGAGCTCACAGCCTGCAACACAGACATTCACCATGTGCTGAGTGCGTCACCTGGTTAGGACTAGGCAAGGGTCAACAGTTAAAGCTGGTATTGCATTTACCCACAGTTCAAGTATGTTAATATAGTTAACCTTATCATAAAATAGAGTTGCACCACTTCCAGTGTTGGTGAACTGTTTGTGATCCAGAACACCCAACACATCATGGTACAAGGAGTGGTTGCATACTAGCACTTCTGAGACCCACATGCAACTAATCAGCATTCTGGCATCCTGAAGTATGGAGAACATCAACCTGCCGCCGCCGCTCCGCATTGCCGGCACCTCAGCGTACAGTGACAACCAGCAATGATACCCAGGCAAGATGTTCAAGATCCGGGTTCCACAGCGATCTCCATGAAAACTGGCGGGCATTCCGGCAAAAGTTTGAAATCTTCCTGGTGGCAGCTGAACTAGAAGACCTGGCCGATTCTGAAAAAACTGAGCTTCTCCTCACCATCGCCGGTGCCAGAGCAGAAGAAATCTTTACAAAATTCAAGTTCTCCAAGGGGCAAAACAGGAGCGACTTCCAGGCAGTCCTGGACAAATTCGGCAAATACTGTGAGGAAAACACACTCCAACCAGCAAGAAAATGTAAGAGAAGCGCCAGTACTCACCTCGAGGCCGAAATCCCAGAGCAGAGAACTATTTTGGTCGGCGGCCATCTTTCTAAAGGGACTGCACTTGCGCAGTTGCGCGACGCCGCGCATGCGCAATCACAAAAACGGCCATCAGTAAAGGAACCGCGATCTGCGGATGTGCAAACGCCTCCTACGCGCTACGTCACGCGCATCATGACGTCAGAGGCCCCGGAACACACCCATTTAAAGGGGAAACGTCCCAAATCAAAGATAAAGTCTTTTAAAGCTGTAAAACAACCTTCCTTCACCTGGAATGACAGCACAATGCCTCAAATTGAACCAGGAAATGAAATAAACCTCCGAACAACCCTGCAACAAGCAGTTACCTACCCCCAAACCGAGTCCGATTCCGACTTCCCGCAGACTAGTGACACGGAGGACCCGAGGGAGCCTTTTCCAGTCGCTGTTATAACAAAGAACAGGCTGTCCCCGAATCAAAAGCACCAGCCGCTGTCGGTGCACAGCATTGATCCAGATGACGAGTGGTGTGCCACCCTGATGGTCAACCGATCCCAGATACGATTCTGCCTGGACACTGGTGCTTCCGCTAATCTCCTAGCGTGGTCAGCCTTTCAGACCCTTGGGGTTAAACCAACCATTCTTCCGTCGACCTGCCAACTAGTGGACTACAATGGCAACGTCATTCCTGCTACCGGTTCATGCCAACTCGAAGTGACGCACAATTCGCAAAAAGCCATCCTTCCCTTCGAGATCCTGGCCTACTCGAAGGACTCTCTGCTAGGCACACAGGCGTGCAAACTTCTAAACCACGTTCAACGAGTACACTTTCTCTCTCCAGAGGATGCGTCTGCCTTCCAGGATGTGGACTTCAGGGCGCAGCTCGATGCCATCATCAACCAGCACCGCGACGTTTTCGAAGGCATGGTCACGCTTCCATACACTTACAAAATCCTGCTCAAACAAGGCGCCCACGCGTGTGGTTCATGCACCTCGCAGAGTCCCAGCACCCCTCAAGGACCGCCTCAAGCAGCAGCTGCAGGACCTCCAGGACCAAGGAGTGCTCTCCAGAGTGACGGAACCAACCAACTGGGTCAGTTCCATGGTGAGCGTAAAGAAGCCCTCCGGCGAGCTCCGGATTTGCATTGACCCAAAGGATTTGAATCGCAACATAATGAGGGAGCATTACCCTATCCCCAAGTGCGAGGAGATCACGTGCGAGATGGCTCGGGCCAACATCTTCACCAAACTTGACGCCTCGAAAGGGTTCTGGCAAATTCAACTAGACAGGTCCAGCAGAAAGCTGTGTACCTTTAATACCCTGTTTGGCAGATACTGCTACAACAGGATGCTGTTTGGGATTATATCGGCATCAGAAGTATTCCACCGGATCATGGAGCAAATGATGGAGGGCATTGAGGGTGGGCGCGTCTATGTTGACGACATCATCATTTGGTCCACCACCCCACAGGAGCATATCAGTCGCCTCCAGCGCATTTCAACCGAATATGGAACCAAGGCCTTCGCCTCAACAGAGTCAAATGTTCCTTCGGCCAGACGGAGCTCAAGTTCCTCGGGGACCACATCACCCGGTTGGGTGTGCGGCCGGATGCGGACAAGGTGGCAGCCATCACGGCCATGCAGAAGCCAGCGGATAATAAGGCGGTCCTCCGATTTTTGGGCACGGTCAACTTCCTGGGGAAGTTCATCCCCAACCTCGCCTCCCTTACCACAGCTCTTCGGAACCTGGTCAGGGAGACAACAGACTTCCAATGGCTTCCCGCCCACGAGCACGAATGGGAGGAGCTTAAGACCAAGCTTACCACAGCCCCGGTATTGGCATTTTTTGATCCGACGAAGGAAACAAAAATTCCAACGGATGCCAGCCAATCCGGCATTGGGGCAGTGCTCCTGCAACGCGATGAGGCCTCATCATGGGCCCCCGTTGCATATGCGTCACGTGCCATGACCCCCACGGAACAGCGCTACGCGCAGATCGAAAAGAAGTGCCTGGGCCTGTTGACTGGGTTCGACAAATTTCATGATTACGTGTACGGCCTCCCCCAATTCACTGTCGAGACCGACCATCGCCCGCTGGTCAACATTATACAAAAGGTCCTGAATGATATGACCCCTCGCCTCCAGCGCATTCTGCTTAAACTCCGGCGGTACGATTTCCAGCTCCTATACACCCCGGGCAAGGACCTGATCATAGCCGACGCTCTGTCCAGGGCAGTCAACACCCTGTGTGACCCAGAGGGGTTTGTCTGCCAGGTTGACACCCATGTGGCCTTCACGGCCTCCAATCTGCCGGCCACGGATGAACGCCTTATCCACATTCGCCGCGAGACTGCGGCTGACCCCCTACTACAGCGTGTCATGCACCACATGACGGATGGATGGCTCAAGGGTCTATGCCCGCAGTTCTACAATATCAGAGACGATCTGGCAGTAGTCGATGGTGTCCTCCTGAAGCTGGACCGCATCGTGATCCCGCACAGCATGCGCCAGCTCGTTTTGGAACAGCTACACGAGGGCCATCTTGGCGTGGAGAAGTGCTGACGGAGGACCCGAGAGGCTGTGTACTGGCCCGGCATCAATGAGGCCATCGCCAACACAGTGCTGAACTGCCCCACCTGTCAGCAGTTCCAGCCGGCCCAATCACGTGAGACCCTACAGCCCCATGAGTTGGTCACGTCCCCTTGGTCTAAGGTAGGCGTTGACCTGTTCAATGCGCTCGGCAGGGACTATGTTCTGATTGTAGACTATTTTTCGAACTACCCGGAGGTCGTACGCCTGCGCGACATCAATCATCGGCGGCCATCCGTGCCTGCAAGGAGACCTTTGCTCGTCACGGCATCCCACTCACTGTGATGTCGGACAATGGCCCCTGCTTCGCGAGCCAGGAATGGTCCAACTTTGCCAGCAGGTACAACTTTGTGCATGTGACATTCAGTCCCCTGCACCCCCAATCCAATGGCAAAGCGGAAAAGGGCGTCCACATCGTCAAACGGCTCCTCTGCAAGGCTGCTGATGCAGGATCTGACTTCTACCTCACCTTGCTGGCCTATCATTCGCCCCCACTCTCCACGGGCCTGTCGCCAGCCCAGCTGCTCATGGGTCGCACCCTCAGGACCACGGTGCCATCCATTCACGTCCCAGACCTCGACCACGTTCCGGTCCTTCAGCGGATGCTCGTGCACAACACAAGGCGGCGCATGACGCTCGGGCGACTGATCTCCCTGCTCTGGCGCCGGATGACAACGTCAGCATCCATCTTCTGGAGGGTGGCTAGTCTGCAACTGCTGTGGTTCTTCGGCAGGTGTCTCCCCGCTCGTTCCTGGTTCGTCTGCCAGATGGTTCCATTCGCCGCCGCAATCGGCGTGCCCTTCGTCTCGTTCCACGCTCGCTGCGTGATCCTCCACCGGTGCCACGCCCTCCTGTTGTCCCCAACCTGGACTATGTGGAGATTCCGAATACTCTGCATCCTCCTCACTCTGCCGTGGCCCAGCCCATTCCTCAGCCGGTGGCTCCTGACCCACCCTTGAGGCGGTCAACCAGAATTCGTCGCCCACTTCAGAAACTTGACTCATGAGTTTTGTGATGTTGGACTCTTTGATCTGTTCTGTTATCCTGTTTCATCATTCCAGTAGTTTGTATATAATGTTCATTTCGTTGTTGGTGTGACACCCTATTTCTCTGCACCAGGCACCTTCCCGTGTAAATAGATTAGCCTCATGTACATAGTCCTGTAAATAACACGCACACACATAGTCAGGTACATTCACTACACAATATTTATTGTCATGCAGGCACATATTCTTTATATAAAAGGGGGGAATGTCATAATATACACGAGTATATCATGGTGCAGACACACACACCCACACTGATGGGCATGCAGTGGGACCAATCAGCATACACAACACCTCAGCCAATCACCAGTGAGAGCACACGCACTATCAAGACAGGTGACAGGAGAGTTCCCGCTCATTCTAGTAGCAGCCAGCTCGGAGCACAGAGCTCACAGCCTGCAACACAGACATTCACCATGTGCTGAGTGCATCACCTGGTTAGGACTAGGCAAGGGTCAACAGTTAAAGCTGGTATTGCATTTACCCACAGTTCAATATGTTAATATAGTTAACCTTATAATAAAATAGAGTTGCACCACTTCCAGTGTTGGTGACCTGTTTGTGATCCAGAACACCCAACACATCAGTAATGACATTTGAATGAGCCATTAGGCTCATCTAAATATGCGCAGCCGAGTTGAGGCCGCATTTCCCCGGCTCCTGGGAGTCACTGGCCACACCGGCAAGGCCTCATCCAGGCACCGATAGGTACTGGTGTCCACAAGCAGGAACCAGGCATGATGGCCACTCCGGGGATCACTGAGGCCATTAGAGCCTGCCTCGGTGATCAGGGACAGGGCAAGGAAATGCCCTAGCACTGAACTGGCATTCTGGCAGTGCCAAGTTGGCACTGCCAGGGTGTTGGGGCAGTGCCTGGGT
Source organism: Scyliorhinus torazame (assembly GCF_047496885.1). Taxonomy (NCBI): domain Eukaryota; kingdom Metazoa; phylum Chordata; class Chondrichthyes; order Carcharhiniformes; family Scyliorhinidae; genus Scyliorhinus; species Scyliorhinus torazame. The sequence continues at coordinate 258,409,468 of NC_092713.1, forward strand.
GCCAGGTTGGCAGTGCCAAGGGGCAGGGACTGAGGGGGCTGAAGGGAGGGTATGAAGGGTGAAGGGGGTATGAAGGGGTGTCATGAAGGTTGGGGGGGCTGAACGGGGCTCCTGAGAGGGAGGGGAGAGGGCCTGAGGTGGTAGGGAGGCCTCAGCAACCACATAGTGGGGTATGCTCACTTGCCAGAGGGGGGATGCCGATGCCCGCCAGGATGGATGGGTGTGGGGCAGGTCAGGAGAGACAGGCTCCTAAGATGTTTAGCGCACGTAATTCAGTACGGAGCAGCCATGTGGGCTGACAGTCAGTCCGAGAAAGTTACTGCTGGATCAAGTTGACAGTCATCTGAATTGAGCTGATTTTCAACCTATGATTACAAAGATCTCATTTGGTTGGAGAAATATTTTTCTTTCTAAAATGAAAGGCCAATGAATAACTAATACTTATTGGTCCATTAAATCTATTTAGTTGATTAATTATCATTAAGTCTTTCTAAATCAACATCAGTGCCTTTGAGCTGCTGAAATATGAGAAATGGATTAATATATTTTGATTATCTATTTCTTTTCCATCTATGTGATTGAATAAACATGCAAGCAAAGATTAATTTGCTTCTGAAGATATAATGGATAAAAATAATACCTTGTGCAACATCGCAGAACATCTTTACCTTATATATTAACACTATGGGCTCTAAATTGGGATAATTTAACTCATATTTTTCAATTCTCTGCTCCCGAGCCAACAGCTTAGATACCAGACTATTAAAATGAATTGTACGTTTGGGAGCACAGATGCGTAAAATCAAGGCCCATAGCTTGACATAATTTTGAACAAATGTGTTAAAAACCAAGCTGATATTTGAATTATATATCATATATTAGCTAAAATGATAGCTATTATCATCTTCTGAGATGGTAATTACTTCCATAAAAAGTAATAAAATTGAAAAAAATTGTAGCACAGTTGGATGAGAAAGGGAAATTATTTAGCTGAGCGGCGGCATGTGGTGCAGTGGTTAGCACTGGGACTGCGGCGTTGAGGACCCGTTTTGAATCCTGGCCCTGGGTCACTGTCCGTGTGGAGTTTGCACATTCCCACCATGTCTGCATGGGTTTCACCCTCACAACCCAAAGATGTGCAGGTTAGGTGGATTGGCCATGCTAAATTGTCCCTTAATTGGAAAAATATATAATTGGATACTAAAAAATGTTTTTAAAGTATTTAGCTGAAATTCATTGTCCTGCAATACAAAGGGTCTAATAGTTGATCAATTCATTTAACATTTATTGCAACAAATGCACAATTAAGACACGGATAAGGTATAATACTGGTCTTCAGGTAGTGCAAAACAGGTGACAACAAATTGGCAACCCATTTTAAAGCTCACCCTATTTTATTTTTTTCCTTGACTTCAAAGGAAGATTAAGATATGTCAAATTACAAAACGCGTTGTTATAACCTGCCTACTTACCATTGGCTGGGGACTAATGACAATCCCACAATCCTGTGGGAGTATGAGCTTCCCCAATGAGGGGGGCGGAGAAACCATTAGTAAACTCCTAGTATAAATAAAGCTGGCCAGATTAGGAACCAGCAGGAAGGAGTGTGCAGCAAGGGAAGTTGCTGCTGCTGGTATATATATATATATATGTTATTGTAAATAAATGTTATTTCTTTGTATCCTTAAAACTCGTGCTGGATTCTTCGTGACCCTCACAAAAGGCGTATTGATGTTGTCTCAGCTTGTTTCCATGGCAACACTCTTACCTCTAAGTCAATAGGCCATAGGTCAAGCCCCATCGCAGAGTTTATACCAATCGTCTAGGCTGACAAGTGCGCAACACTTAGGAAAGACATCATTGTCAGATATACTACTTACAGACAAGATCATAAACAGAAGTTCCATCTGTCTGCTTGGGCTGATATAAAGGATCCCATGATACTTTTTCAAAAGAGTGACCTCCTGAAAACCTAGCCAACATTTTGTTTCGGTGATAATGCATTTGGGTTTAACAGCCAGCTCAGGCAGCAAATGAGTGCACCAAATGAATCCCGACAAAATGCTGCAGCATTCAGCTCGGTTTGTACATGGCCAACGGCATTCCCTTTTTAAGTTTTAATGGTCAGATTTATAAAGTCCAAGATGTGTCAGTGACTTTCTTTCCCAGGGCATAAAAGGCACTTTTCTCCTTAAATCAAAGAGTCTATTTGAAAATCTCAGAGAAGGAACCAATTAATTTGAAACTGTTGGAAGAGGGAAAATCAATGTGAATTCCTTTAAAACAGTTCAGGTTAATTTGACACCCACAATTGTAAGAAATTCAAGGAAAGGAACACATTTATCTACAAATTATCTGCAAAGCATTAGCCTACTTTTAGAAATTGGATATTTTTAGTGTTTTTGTCCATTTAATAAGTTGAGCAGAACTATTGTCAGCATGTGTAATTTCACTTTTAACAAGCTTGATTACTATTTTAAACTTGAAATCAAATCTGCTATGATGTTTTAACTCATGCTAAGACTAGAGTGAGCACTTTTGGAGGCCTAGACAATAGCTAAAAGTAATTATTAGATAAGGTTTAATGTTTGCTTCCCTGGTACATTACTTAAAGCTTACCTAGATGTCAAGGTAAATATAAACATTTTCAGTCTAGGGCATTTAAGATTTGAAAATGGCAACAACTGAAGGCAAGAAACTTGAAGTAATCTGTGGTTTATGTAAAAAAGCGCAAGATGTCCACCCTGTCACTCAATCAACCTTTAACTTAATTTCTTGTTTTGATGCCCTATAGTCCTCTTCAGCTTATTTTGTTTCACTTACCTGCCAACATAACCTGTCTGTGTATAGATATTTATATCTCTTTGTCCACATGGAATCGTTTCCTCTAATTATTTCAAAGATCTCATCATATCCCCTTGGATCAATGGGCACACTTTTTACAGGCATGTGAAGTTGGGTTTGACTTGCTTGAGGAATTAAATCGGATTGGGATCCTAACATCACCCCACCCTCTTCCAGTATTCACCTTTGTGGGTTTGAAGGCGAGCGAGGAAGCCCCATGCTGCTGTTGGATAAGGCACTTAAATATTCTTATAGGTCATGAATTTATGTCTTAACAAATAATTCTGGCTGTGGCAACCAGCAAATCCTTTTCTCAATCTGTGTGGAACTTTCCAGAGTTACAGAGGTGAGGATACAGCAGGCAATGATTGTCCAGTGACATTGGCAAAGGGGGGGCAGAAGTGATTTATAATCACTACAGTGCAGAAGGAGGCTATTCAGCCCCTCGAGTCTGCACTGGCCCTCCAAAATAGCACCCGACCTAAGGCCCATGTCCTCACCCGATCCCCGGAACCCCACCTAACCTTGGACCCTAAGGGACAATTTAGCATGGTCAATCCACCTAACCTGCACATCTTTGGACCATGGGAGGAAACTGGAGCACCCAGAGGAAACCCACACAGACACAGGGAGCATGTGCAAACTCCATAATCACCCAAGATCGTAATTGTACCCAGGTCACTGGTGCTGTGAGGCAGCAGTGCCAACCCTTGTGCCACCATGCCACCCTTCGAGGTTAAAAGGCCTGCCTCCATTTGCAAACACATTTTTCCAATGGAATCAACACCAAAAGTTGAGCTTTATCAGGAAGATCACGCAACCTATAGAAATTTAAATCTTCTGATAAATTTAAACTTGGACTAGAGTGAGGGGGTCACCCTACAACCTGACTGCCACATCTCCCTCACACTCACCCCATCACCCTCACTCTCTCGTCCATTATCCACTTTATGAACGCAGCCCACAAGCCCTATTATAACAGTTGGAAGCCGTTGAATAGCTCACAAACCTCCTCAAGTATACTAACTGATTCTTCAAACCAGTTATGTAAACAGAGTCAACAATTTATACAATGGTTAGGCAGTTGGCTTGCAGCCAAGAGCCCATAAAATTCCACACATAAATACATTGACTCTTGAAACCAAGGATGTAAACATGATCAATCATTTGTAAAATGAGAAAGCAGTTTGATTGCAACTAAGAGCCCATCTAACTCCCAGGTAAACAAACAGACCCTTCAAACCAGTTGTAAACCGGGTCAAGCATTTGGAAAATGATTTGGCAGTTGGATTGCAGCCAAGAGCCCATAAAAAATTGAAGTAAACAAACTGATCTCAGAACTGTTATCTCCAACAGATATTTAAGGGGAAAAGATAAAAGTAATAGGAAAAGATTAAAAACATGTACATATTGTTATACTGGGCTACCCTTTGAATATTGTGAAATGTAATCTACATTTTTATCTGTTAGATGAACCTTTTTACTTCATCGGGAGACTTTTTCACATTTACGATGCTGATCTACCTGACAATTTGTCAATTGGCAGATGTAACAACTTGGCAACCAAATTGTTTAAGGCATTGTTACATCTTCCAATCACAATACTGTCATGAGTCGCCTGAATGAACATAGATATAATTCTTCCCATCCCTTGCCTGTGCTGAAGGTGCTGGATGGAAACAGACGCAGGATTTCGGGGTGTCCTGCATTGTGGCTATTTTTTGCTTGGATTTGGATGGGAATGAATCTTCACCAATTCCTTACTTCAAAGGTCACTGGATATTCCATCTCACACTTACTATTCAGGAATGCCTGCAACATATTCAGGACTATAGTGACTTTTAAAAACTGAGGAATTAAGATGAAGGGAAAAAAACATAGAGCAGATCATCCTCCTTGAAGCTTAAAACAAGCTAAATACATCCAGAAGCTGCATTGGCTTAAATGTAAAACACCTGAAGCTTAAGAGGAAGGGAAGACTAAGGGAAATGGATAATTACATTTCTTTGAACTGATGTTAAAAGAATATGATGTGGAGATGCCGGCGTTGGACTGGGGTGAGCACAGTACGAAGTCTTACAACACCAGGTTAAAGTCCAACAGGTTTGTTTCGATGTCACTAGCTTTCGGAGCGCTGCTCCTTCCTCCTTCCTTCACCTGAGGAAGGTGCAGCGCTCCGAAAGCTAGTGACATCGAAACAAACCTGTTGGACTTTAACCTGGTGTTGTAAGACTTCGTTAAAAGAATAGGCAAGGCTTGAGTCTTAATTTCAATGCAGTGAAAATGAAGATATGAAGAAAAGAAGTTAGGATGACATAACTGCAGCATAAGAGAAATACGAAAGGGGTCCAATAAAATAAAGATGGCAGGACAGTTGTGAAGGAAAGAGAGATGGAAACTAGAACCGAAAATGGGACTTCCAATCAGAAACAAACATTCTCTTGTCTCCAGTTCAAGATTGCAAGAGAAAGGTGATATGAATATCTCCATGGGTATTGGAAGCAATATTTAAGACTTGAATCTATTCAGGGCATACTGACAATTAAAAGATGTTGAGAAATAAATTATAGGGATAAACAATAGTAAATTCAACAAACAGCATTGCAATTAAAAGGCAATAGTCAGATTGAAATGCAGCACAAGGATGGAGGCAGTAGCAACAGGAATGCAAATCTTCACTTTAGATTTAAGTTCGACTCTGCAAATTTGAAGATTGGATTCCAATTTCAATAAAACTTCAATGAATTGAACAAAGAAATACAATTTTTATCACACTACTAGATTCTCTCATTTGTGACTGAAGAAGAAAGCTCACGAGAGTACTCTTAAAAGCTAGTTTGGAAGCAAATTTAAATTTATCATTGCTATAACCATTATGTCACTGTTTACTTTGCTTTGAATGTCTCGCTTTAGTTGTGTGTTTGAATGTTTTTCTGTATTGCAGTGTATTTTGATGATGGGCCTCATAAAATAATCAGACAAGTCTTAGAAGCAGATTTAAATTATCCCCTTATGATATGTGCATACGTGTACAAGAAATGCACTAACAATTTATGCAATTAAGTTTGATCTACAGTGCTTTTTGTTTGCTTTTGGGTTGTTTTTATTAATCTGGAGATCTGTGGGTAATCTTCACCCAAAGTAAATACACATCTAGCCAACATAATTTACAGTATTTAACAGTTCACAAAGTAACAGTCCACATCCAAAAAGGAAGAGGATAGTTGAAGTTAAATAGCCAAATAAATATTGCTTATTGCCTGTGCCTAGAGAACACACATTTTGCCATTCATCAAGCCCTTAACCATAGCAAAGTGAAAAAGGAGGTCATCCCAAAGAACATTTCTACAGTTTGTAGATGAGATTTTATCCTTAAATTTAACCTGTGCTATACCTAAAGTTACCAACTCTGATTGGAGGCAATCCTAGATGTTTGACCATGTGACATTCAATCACTGAATGTCTGCAAATATTATTGCATTTGTCTTATAAAGGTAAGTGTGGACCTGAATATTTTTAATTGTGGTTTCAATGATGGTGTGCGAGAAGCTCCAAAAATCATCAGGTCACCCGTGAGCAGGTGAAGATTAGAAACAGATAATGAGGAAGAAGGCATAACTCATGGTGGGGGAGCAATTCAGAGGGGAATCTAGAGGAGGGAAGGACAATTGCACTAGTAATTAAAAAATAGCTTACTGAAACTGTGATGTAACTTGGAGAACATTCACAATCCCCTCATAAAAAACAGGAATACAATAACTCACTGATAATCCACACAGGTGGAATTTGATCAGGTGGGAGGATAGTGTGCAAGCAGCCGCCACTTTGCCGCTTCCGCCAAAACTGATTCCAGGGCAGAAGGCCCATAGTCGAATTCCTGCCCCGCTGTCAGTTGAGGCCCTTATGTGGATAGTTAATGACCACTTCAGGGCCACATCCTCTCACCGTTGGTATTAACCCAGCAGTGGGCAGGCCTGTCACCTTTCGGGGACTACAATAAACAAACTCATGCAGCTTTCTCTCATCTCCCAGGGCAGGATCCCTCATTCAAAGGCACTCAGTGCCTGATTGACAGTCTCGGCACTGGGAAAGGGTGGAAGATTTCTGCTGAGAGCCACTCGCAATCCCTTGCTTCCAGCCCCCCTCCTCCTTCTCCCTGTGACCCCCACCCTGCTAACCCATCCCTCCATAACTTATCTCTGGCCTGGGTCACGCTTGATCCTGGGCCTCTAGTGGCTATCGCTTCGGCAGCCTGGTGAAACTGGTGAGCAAAAGAGATACTGGTCACTGATTAGCCAACAGCTCTTGGTGGGCAGGATTCCTGCCCCAGGGGTCCTTGCTCCCAGGGAAGGTCCGTCAATTACACTTCAATGCCGGAGGAAACAATGCAGATCTCTCACTGACTCTTCAGCCAGCAGCTGAGACCTCTACCCCACCATGTTTCAGGATATAGTGTCCACTCCAATATTTTAACTGTAAGTAGTAGTGATCCTACTCACCCTGAACCTAGACTCAGAATCCCTCCGCACTGCACAAAGTGAGGTCTCCCTAATTGATGCCACTTGTAAAGGACCTCATTGATCTCCATATCTCCTTGGACTGTTTGGGGCCAGATTCTGTGTGAAGGTGATGGTGTAAACTGGGATACTCAGTCAGTTATGTACTTAGACTTCCACTTCAAACCCAGATGGCCCGACAGACCTGAAGCAAACCATAAAATTACAAAAAGGACAGTGGACACAGTGATTTGGTGCATTTCTCATGTCATCCTGAATTCCGTTTAGCCCTAATGTTTATATAGCGTTTCCTGGGCTTGAACTTTATAATGTTGCGTTTTTATCAATTCATAGAAATGGCAGGGTGGAGGTAGCTATTTGACCCTCAGTGCCTGTGCTGGCGCTGTCTCCTGTAACACCATTCATCCCCAAATCCTTTTATATCCTTCTTTATGAAATACCAATCCCATTCTCTTTCCAATTATTTCCTTGTCTTCACTCCAAGAATCACCTATGATGAACCATTTCATGATCTAACATGCCACAATTCAAGACCCCTCCTTCTCCTCCCTGTCTTGGTTCATCCAGTGAGAATTTTTAAATCTAATCCCCTTGCTCTCTGTTCCTTCAGCAATTGTTCACCCATTATCCATGGTAAACTCCCAATTTTCACTTCCCCCTTTACAGGCTATTCCGAACTTGCTGGCACTCCCAGCCACTTCTTTGCTGCTGCTAATGACTGTTCAGGAAATGCTGGTCCTTTCTCCAACTCCATTCCCTCTCTCCCCCCCTTGACTTGTTCAAGCCCCCAAAACACCCTGCCTCGGACCCCCAGTCTCCCACA